>NC_090399.1:5088894-5688894 GCF_036365525.1 Heterodontus francisci | reverse complement strand
CACACATACACAGAGTCAGAGAGAGACAGAGAGATAGAGATAGAGAGAGTCAGAAAGAGACGGAGAGAGACAGACAGATAGAGAGAGAGAGTCAGACAGACAGAGACACACATACACAGAGTCAGAGAGAGACAGAGAGATAGAGATAGAGAGAGTCAGAAAGAGACAGAGAGAGACAGACAGATAGAGAGAGAGAGTCAGACAGACAGAGACACACATACACAGAGTCAGAGAGAGACAGAGAGAGAGAGACAGAGAGAGTCAGAAAGAGACGGAGAGAGACAGACAGATAGAGAGAGAGAGTCAGACAGACAGAGACACACATACACAGAGTCAGAGAGATAGAGATAGAGAGAGACAGAGAGAGACAGACAGATAGAGAGAGAGAGTCAGACAGACAGAGACACACATACACAGAGTCAGACTGAGACAGAGAGAGAGATAGAGATAGAGAGAGTCAGAAAGAGACGGAGAGAGACAGACAGATAGAGAGAGAGAGTCAGACAGACAGAGACACACATACACAGAGTCAGAGAGATAGAGATAGAGAGAGTCAGAAAGAGACGGAGAGAGACAGACAGATAGAGAGAGAGAGAGTCAGACAGACAGAGACACACATACACAGAGTCAGAGAGAGACAGACAGATAGAGAGAGTCAGACAGACACAGACACACATACACAGAGTCAGAGAGAGACAGAGAGATAGAGATAGAGAGAGTCAGAAAGAGACGGAGAGAGACAGACAGATAGAGAGAGAGAGAGTCAGACAGACAGAGACACACATACACAGAGTCAGAGAGACAGACAGATAGAGAGAGAGAGTCAGACAGACAGAGACACACATACACAGAGTCAGAGAGAGACACAGAGAGAGAGAGAGAGAGAGATAGAGAGAGTCAGAAAGAGACGGAGAGAGACAGACAGAGAAACACATACACAGAGTCAGATAGAGACAGAGAGATGGAGATAGAGACAGAGAGAGTCAGAAAGAGACGGAGAGAGACAGACAGATAGAGAGAGAGAGAGTCAGACAGACAGAGACACACATACACAGAGTCAGAGAGAGATAGAGAGATAGAGATCGAGAGAGTCAGAAAGAGACGGAGAGAGACAGACAGATAGAGAGAGAGAGTCAGACAGACAGAGACACACAAACACAGAGTCAGAGAGAGACAGACAGATAGAGAGAGTCAGACAGACACAGACACCAATACACAGAGTCAGAGAGAGACAGAGAGATAGAGATAGAGAGAGTCAGAAAGAGACGGAGAGAGACAGACAGATAGAGAGAGAGTCAGACAGACAGAGACACACATACACAGAGTCAGAGAGAGACAGACAGATAGAGAGCGAGAGTCAGACAGACAGAGACACACATACACAGAGTCAGAGAGAGACACAGAGAGAGAGATAGAGATAGAGAGTCAGAAAGAGACGGAGAGAGACAGACAGAGAAACACATACACAGAGTCAGAGAGAGACAGAGAGATAGAGATAGAGAGAGTCAGAAAGAGACGGAGAGAGACAGACAGATAGAGAGAGAGAGTCAGACAGACAGAGACACACATACACAGAGTCAGAGAGAGACAGACAGATAGAGATAGAGAGAGTCAGAAAGAGACGGAGAGAGACAGACAGATAGAGAGAGAGAGTCAGACAGACAGAGACACACATACACAGAGTCAGAGAGAGAGATAGAGATAGAGAGAGTCAGAAAGAGATGGAGAGAGACAGACAGATAGAGAGAGAGAGTCAGAAAGAGACAGAGAGAGACAGACAGATAGAGAGAGAGAGAGTCAGAAAGAGACGGAGAGAGACAGACAGATAGAGAGAGAGAGTCAGACAGACAGAGACACACATACACAGAGTCAGAGAGAGACAGACAGATAGAGAGAGAGAGAGTCAGAAAGAGACAGAGAGAGACAGACAGATAGAGAGAGAGAGAGTCAGAAAGAGACGGAGAGAGACAGACAGATAGAGAGAGAGAGTCAGACAGACAGAGGCACACATACACAGAGTCAGAGAAAGACAGACAGATAGAGATAGAGAGAGTCAGAAAGAGATAGAGAGAGACAGACAGATAGAGAGAGAGTCAGACAGACAGAGAAACACATACACAGAGTCAGAGAGACACAGAGAGATAGAGATAGAGAGAGTCAGAAAGAGACGGAGAGAGACAGACAGATAGAGAGAGGGAGTCAGACTGACAGAGACACACATACACAGAGTCAGAGAGAGACAGAGAGAGAGATAGAGATAGAGAGAGTCAGAAAGAGACGGAGAGAGACAGACAGCTGGAGAGAGAGAGAGTCAGACAGACAGAGACACACATACACAGAGTCAGAGAGAGACAGACAGATAGAGATAGAGAGAGTCAGACAGACACAGACACACATACACAGAGTCAGAGAGAGACAGAGAGATAGAGATTGAGAGAGTCAGAAAGAGACGGAGAGAGACAGACAGATAGAGAGAGAGAGAGTCAGACAGACAGAGACACACATACACAGAGTCAGAGAGAGACAGACAGATAGAGAGAGAGAGTCAGACAGACAGAGACACACATACACAGAGTCAGAGAGAGATAGAGATAGAGAGAGTCAGAAAGAGACGGAAAGAGACAGACAGATAGAGAGAGAGAGAGTCAGGCAGACAGGGACACACATACACAAAGTCAGAGAGAGACAGAGAGATAGAGATAGAGAGAGTCAGAAAGAGACGGAGAGAGACAGACAGATAGAGAGAGAGAGTCAGACAGACAGAGACACACAAACACAGAGTCAGAGAGAGACAGACAGATAGAGAGAGTCAGACAGACACAGACACCAATACACAGAGTCAGAGAGAGACAGAGAGATAGAGATAGAGAGAGTCAGAAAGAGACGGAGAGAGACAGACAGATAGAGAGAGAGAGTCAGACAGACAGAGACACACATACACAGAGTCAGAGAGAGACAGACAGATAGAGAGCGAGAGTCAGACAGACAGAGACACACATACACAGAGTCAGAGAGAGACACAGAGAGAGAGATAGAGATAGAGAGAGTCAGAAAGAGACGGAGAGAGACAGACAGAGAAACACATACACAGAGTCAGGGAGAGACAGAGAGATAGAGATAGAGAGAGTCAGAAAGAGACGGAGAGAGACAGACAGATAGAGAGAGAGAGTCAGACAGACAGAGACACACATACACAGAGTCAGAGAGAGACAGACACATAGAGATAGAGAGAGTCAGAAAGAGACGGAGAGAGACAGACAGATAGAGAGAGAGAGTCAGACAGACAGAGACACACATATACAGAGTCAGAGAGAGAGATAGAGATAGAGAGAGTCAGAAAGAGAGGGAGAGAGACAGACAGATAGAGAGAGAGAGTCAGAAAGAGACAGAGAGAGACAGACAGATAGAGAGAGAGAGAGTCAGAAAGAGACGGAGAGAGACAGACAGATAGAGAGAGAGAGTCAGACAGACAGAGACACACATACACAGAGTCAGAGAGAGACAGACAGATAGAGAGAGAGAGAGTCAGAAAGAGACAGAGAGAGACAGACAGATAGATAGAGAGAGAGTCAGAAAGAGACGGAGAGAGACAGACAGATAGAGAGAGAGAGTCAGACAGACAGAGGCACACATACACAGAGTCAGAGAAAGACAGACAGATAGAGATAGAGAGTCAGACAGACAGAGACACACATACACAGAGTCAGAGAGAGATAGAGATAGAGAGAGTCAGAAAGAGACGGAGAGAGACAGACAGATAGAGAGAGAGAGAGAGAGTCAGACAGACAGAGACACACATACACAGAGTCAGAGAGAGACAGACAGATAGAGAGAGAGAGTCAGACAGACAGAGACACACACACACAGAGTCAGAGTGAGACACAGAGATAGAGATAGAGAGAGTCAGAAAGAGACGGAGAGAGACAGACAGATAGAGAGAGAGAGTCAGACAGACAGAGACACACATACACAGAGTCAGAGAGAGGCAGACAGATAGAGAGAGAGAGTCAGACAGACAGAGACACACATACACAGAGTCAGAGAGAGACACAGAGATAGAGATAGAGAGAGTCAGAAAGAGACGGAGAGAGACAGACAGATAGAGAGAGAGAGTCAGACAGACAGAGACACACATACACAGAGTCAGAGAGAGACAGACACATAGAGATAGAGAGAGTCAGAAAGAGACGGAGAGAGACAGACAGATAGAGAGAGAGAGTCAGACAGACAGAGACACACATACACAGAGTCAGAGAGAGACACAGAGATAGAGATAGAGAGAGTCAGAAAGAGACGGAGAGAGACAGACAGATAGAGAGAGAGAGTCAGACAGACAGAGACACACATACACAGAGTCAGATAGAGACAGAGAGATAGAGATAGAGAGAGTCAGAAAGAGATGGAGAGAGACAGACAGATAGAGAGAGAGAGAGTCAGACAGACAGAGAAACACATACACAGAGTCAGAGAGAGACAGAGATATAGAGATAGAGAGAGTCAGAAAGAGACGGAGAGAGACAGACAGATAGAGAGAGATAGAGTCAGACAGACAGAGACACACATACACAGAGTCAGAGAGAGACAGAGAGATAGAGATAGAGTCAGAAAGAGACGGAGAGAGACAGACAGATAGAGAGAGAGAGAGAGTCAGGCTGACAGAGACACACATACACAGAGTCAGAGAGAGACAGACAGATAGAGAGAGAGAGTCAGACAGACAGAGACACACATACACAGAGTCAGAGAGAGATAGAGAGATAGAGATAGAGATAGAGAGAGTCAGAAAGAGACGGAGAGAGACAGACAGATAGAGAGAGAGAGTCAGACAGACAGAGACACACATACACAGAGTCAAAGAGAGACAGACAGATAGAGATAGAGAGAGTCAGAAAGAGACGGAGAGAGACAAACAGTTAGACAGAGAGAGAGTCAGACAGACAGAGACACACATACACAGAGTCAGAGAGAGACAGACAGATAGAGAGAGAGACTCAGACAGACAGAGACACACATACACAGAGTCAGATAGAGACAGAGAGATAGAGATAGAGAGAGTCAGAAAGAGATGGAGAGAGACAGACAGATAGAGAGAGAGAGTCAGAAAGAGACAGAGAGAGACAGACAGATAGAGAGAGAGAGAGTCAGAAAGAGACGGAGAGAGACAGACAGATAGAGAGAGAGAGTCAGACAGACAGAGACACACATACACAGAGTCAGAGAGAGACAGACAGATAGAGAGAGAGAGAGTCAGAAAGAGACAGAGAGAGACAGACAGATAGAGAGAGAGAGAGTCAGAAAGAGACGGAGAGAGACAGACAGATAGAGAGAGAGAGTCAGACAGACAGAGGCACACATACACAGAGTCAGAGAAAGACAGACAGATAGAGATAGAGAGAGTCAGAAAGAGATAGAGAGAGACAGACAGATAGAGAGAGAGTCAGACAGACAGAGAAACACATACACAGAGTCAGAGAGACACAGAGAGATAGAGATAGAGAGAGTCAGAAAGAGACGGAGAGAGACAGACAGATAGAGAGAGGGAGTCAGACTGACAGAGACACACATACACAGAGTCAGAGAGAGACAGAGAGAGAGATAGAGATAGAGAGAGTCAGAAAGAGACGGAGAGAGACAGACAGCTGGAGAGAGAGAGAGTCAGACAGACAGAGACACACATACACAGAGTCAGAGAGAGACAGACAGATAGAGATAGAGAGAGTCAGACAGACACAGACACACATACACAGAGTCAGAGAGAGACAGAGAGATAGAGATTGAGAGAGTCAGAAAGAGACGGAGAGAGACAGACAGATAGAGAGAGAGAGAGTCAGACAGACAGAGACACACATACACAGAGTCAGAGAGAGACAGACAGATAGAGATAGAGTCAGAAAGAGACGGAGAGAGACAGACAGATAGAGAGAGAGAGAGAGTCAGGCTGACAGAGACACACATACACAGAGTCAGAGAGAGACAGACAGATAGAGAGAGAGAGTCAGACAGACAGAGACACACATACACAGAGTCAGAGAGAGATAGAGAGATAGAGATAGAGATAGAGAGAGTCAGAAAGAGACGGAGAGAGACAGACAGATAGAGAGAGAGAGTCAGACAGACAGAGACACACATACACAGAGTCAAAGAGAGACAGACAGATAGAGATAGAGAGAGTCAGAAAGAGACGGAGAGAGACAAACAGATAGACAGAGAGAGAGTCAGACAGACAGAGACACACATACACAGAGTCAGAGAGAGACAGACAGATAGAGAGAGAGACTCAGACAGACAGAGACACACATACACAGAGTCAGATAGAGACAGAGAGATAGAGATAGAGAGAGTCAGAAAGAGATGGAGAGAGACAGACAGATAGAGAGAGAGAGTCAGAAAGAGACAGAGAGAGACAGACAGATAGAGAGAGAGAGAGTCAGAAAGAGACGGAGAGAGACAGACAGATAGAGAGAGAGAGTCAGACAGACAGAGACACACATACACAGAGTCAGAGAGAGACAGACAGATAGAGAGAGAGAGAGTCAGAAAGAGACAGAGAGAGACAGACAGATAGAGAGAGAGAGAGTCAGAAAGAGACGGAGAGAGACAGACAGATGGAGAGAGAGAGTCAGACAGACAGAGGCACACATACACAGAGTCAGAGAAAGACAGACAGATAGAGATAGAGAGAGTCAGAAAGAGATAGAGAGAGACAGACAGATAGAGAGAGAGTCAGACAGACAGAGAAACACATACACAGAGTCAGAGAGACACAGAGAGATAGAGATAGAGAGAGTCAGAAAGAGACGGAGAGAGACAGACAGATAGAGAGAGGGAGTCAGACTGACAGAGACACACATACACAGAGTCAGAGAGAGACAGAGAGAGAGATAGAGATAGAGAGAGTCAGAAAGAGACGGAGAGAGACAGACAGCTGGAGAGAGAGAGAGTCAGACAGACAGAGACACACATACACAGAGTCAGAGAGAGACAGACAGATAGAGATAGAGAGAGTCAGACAGACACAGACACACATACACAGAGTCAGAGAGAGACAGAGAGATAGAGATTGAGAGAGTCAGAAAGAGACGGAGAGAGACAGACAGATAGAGAGAGAGAGAGTCAGACAGACAGAGACACACATACACAGAGTCAGAGAGAGACAGACAGATAGAGAGAGAGAGTCAGACAGACAGAGACACACATACACAGAGTCAGAGAGAGATAGAGATAGAGAGAGTCAGAAAGAGACGGAAAGAGACAGACAGATAGAGAGAGAGAGAGTCAGGCAGACAGGGACACACATACACAAAGTCAGAGAGAGACAGAGAGATAGAGATAGAGAGAGTCAGAAAGAGACGGAGAGAGACAGACAGATAGAGAGAGAGAGTCAGACAGACAGAGACACACAAACACAGAGTCAGAGAGAGACAGACAGATAGAGAGAGTCAGACAGACACAGACACACATACACAGAGTCAGAGAGAGACAGAGAGATAGAGATAGAGAGAGTCAGAAAGAGACGGAGAGAGACAGACAGATAGAGAGAGAGAGTCAGACAGACAGAGACACACATACACAGAGTCAGAGAGAGACAGACAGATAGAGAGCGAGAGTCAGACAGACAGAGACACACATACACAGAGTCAGAGAGAGACACAGAGAGAGAGATAGAGATAGAGAGAGTCAGAAAGAGACGGAGAGAGACAGACAGAGAAACACATACACAGAGTCAGGGAGAGACAGAGAGATAGAGATAGAGAGAGTCAGAAAGAGACGGAGAGAGACAGACAGATAGAGAGAGAGAGTCAGACAGACAGAGACACACATACACAGAGTCAGAGAGAGACAGACACATAGAGATAGAGAGAGTCAGAAAGAGACGGAGAGAGACAGACAGATAGAGACAGAGAGTCAGAAAGAGACAGAGAGAGACAGACAGATAGAGAGAGGGAGAGTCAGAAAGAGACGGAGAGAGACAGACAGATAGAGAGAGAGAGTCAGACAGACAGAGACACACATACACAGAGTCAGAGAGAGACAGACAGATAGAGAGAGAGAGAGTCAGAAAGAGACAGAGAGAGACAGACAGATAGAGAGAGAGAGAGTCAGAAAGAGACGGAGAGAGACAGACAGATAGAGAGAGAGAGTCAGACAGACAGAGGCACACATACACAGAGTCAGAGAAAGACAGACAGATAGAGATAGAGAGAGTCAGAAAGAGATAGAGAGAGACAGACAGATAGAGAGAGAGTCAGACAGACAGAGAAACACATACACAGAGTCAGAGAGACACAGAGAGATAGAGATAGAGAGAGTCAGAAAGAGACGGAGAGAGACAGACAGATAGAGAGAGAGAGTCAGACAGACAGAGACACACATACACAGAGTCAGAGAGAGACAGAGAGAGAGATAGAGATAGAGAGAGTCAGAAAGAGACGGAGAGAGACAGACAGCTGGAGAGAGAGAGAGTCAGACAGACAGAGACACACATACACAGAGTCAGAGAGAGACAGACAGATAGAGAGAGTCAGACAGACAGAGACACACATACACAGAGTCAGAGAGAGACAGACAGATAGAGAGAGAGACTCAGACAGACAGAGACACACATACACAGAGTCAGATAGAGACAGAGAGATAGAGATAGAGAGAGTCAGAAAGAGATGGAGAGAGACAGACAGATAGAGGGAGAGAGAGTCAGACAGACAGAGAAACACATACACAGAGTCAGAGAGAGACAGAGAGATAGAGATAGAGAGAGTCAGAAAGAGACGGAGAGAGACAGACAGATAGAGAGAGAGAGAGTCAGACAGACAGAGACACATATTCACAGAGTCAGAGAGAGACAGAGAGATAGAGATAGAGTCAGAAAGAGACGGAGAGAGACAGACAGATAGAGAGAGAGAGAGTCAGGCAGACAGAGACACACATACACAGAGTCAGAGAGAGACAGAGAGATAGAGATAGAGAGAGTCAGAAAGAGACGGAGAGAGACAGACAGATAGAGAGAGAGAGAGTCAGACAGACAGAGACACACATATACAGAGTCAGAGAGAGACAGAGAGATAGAGATAGAGAGAGTCAGAAAGAGACGGAGAGAGACAGACAGATAGAGAGAGAGAGAGTCAGACAGACAGAGACACACATGCACAGAGTCAGAGAGAGACAGACAGATAGAGAGAGAGACTCAGACAGACAGAGACACACATACACAGAGTCAGAGAGAGACAGAGAGAGAGATAGAGATAGAGAGAGTCAGAAAGAGACGGAGAGAGACAGACAGCTGGAGAGAGAGAGAGTCAGACAGACAGAGACACACATACACAGAGTCAGAGAGAGACAGACAGATAGAGATAGAGAGAGTCAGACAGACACAGACACACATACACAGAGTCAGAGAGAGACAGAGAGATAGAGATTGAGAGAGTCAGAAAGAGACGGAGAGAGACAGACAGATAGAGAGAGAGAGAGTCAGACAGACAGAGACACACATACACAGAGTCAGAGAGAGACAGACAGATAGAGAGAGAGAGTCAGACAGACAGAGACACACATACACAGAGTCAGAGAGAGATAGAGATAGAGAGAGTCAGAAAGAGACGGAAAGAGACAGACAGATAGAGAGAGAGAGAGTCAGGCAGACAGGGACACACATACACAAAGTCAGAGAGAGACAGAGAGATAGAGATAGAGAGAGTCAGAAAGAGACGGAGAGAGACAGACAGATAGAGAGAGAGAGTCAGACAGACAGAGACACACAAACACAGAGTCAGAGAGAGACAGACAGATAGAGAGAGTCAGACAGACACAGACACACATACACAGAGTCAGAGAGAGACAGAGAGATAGAGATAGAGAGAGTCAGAAAGAGACGGAGAGAGACAGACAGATAGAGAGAGAGAGTCAGACAGACAGAGACACACATACACAGAGTCAGAGAGAGACAGACAGATAGAGAGCGAGAGTCAGACAGACAGAGACACACATACACAGAGTCAGAGAGAGACACAGAGAGAGAGATAGAGATAGAGAGAGTCAGAAAGAGACGGAGAGAGACAGACAGAGAAACACATACACAGAGTCAGGGAGAGACAGAGAGATAGAGATAGAGAGAGTCAGAAAGAGACGGAGAGAGACAGACAGATAGAGAGAGAGAGTCAGACAGACAGAGACACACATACACAGAGTCAGAGAGAGACAGACACATAGAGATAGAGAGAGTCAGAAAGAGACGGAGAGAGACAGACAGATAGAGAGAGAGAGTCAGACAGACAGAGACACACATATACAGAGTCAGAGAGAGAGATAGAGATAGAGAGAGTCAGAAAGAGAGGGAGAGAGACAGACAGATAGAGAGAGAGAGTCAGAAAGAGACAGAGAGAGACAGACAGATAGAGAGAGAGAGAGTCAGAAAGAGACGGAGAGAGACAGACAGATAGAGAGAGAGAGTCAGACAGACAGAGACACACATACACAGAGTCAGAGAGAGACAGACAGATAGAGAGAGAGTCAGAAAGAGACAGAGAGAGACAGACAGATAGATAGAGAGAGAGTCAGAAAGAGACGGAGAGAGACAGACAGATAGAGAGAGAGAGTCAGACAGACAGAGGCACACATACACAGAGTCAGAGAAAGACAGACAGATAGAGATAGAGAGTCAGACAGACAGAGACACACATACACAGAGTCAGAGAGAGATAGAGATAGAGAGAGTCAGAAAGAGACGGAGAGAGACAGACAGATAGAGAGAGAGAGAGAGAGTCAGACAGACAGAGACACACATACACAGAGTCAGAGAGAGACAGACAGATAGAGAGAGAGAGTCAGACAGACAGAGACACACACACACAGAGTCAGAGTGAGACACAGAGATAGAGATAGAGAGAGTCAGAAAGAGACGGAGAGAGACAGACAGATAGAGAGAGAGAGTCAGACAGACAGAGACACACATACACAGAGTCAGATAGAGACAGAGAGATAGAGATAGAGAGAGTCAGAAAGAGACGGAGAGAGACAGACAGATAGAGAGAGAGAGTCAGACAGACAGAGACACACATACACAGAGTCAGAGAGAGGCAGACAGATAGAGAGAGAGAGTCAGACAGACAGAGACACACATACACAGAGTCAGAGAGAGACACAGAGATAGAGATAGAGAGAGTCAGAAAGAGACGGAGAGAGACAGACAGATAGAGAGAGAGAGTCAGACAGACAGAGACACACATACACAGAGTCAGATAGAGACAGAGAGATAGAGATAGAGAGAGTCAGAAAGAGATGGAGAGAGACAGACAGATAGAGAGAGAGAGAGTCAGACAGACAGAGAAACACATACACAGAGTCAGAGAGAGACAGAGATATAGAGATGGAGAGAGTCAGAAAGAGACGGAGAGAGACAGACAGATAGAGAGAGATAGAGTCAGACAGACAGAGACACACATACACAGAGTCAGAGAGAGACAGAGAGATAGAGATAGAGTCAGAAAGAGACGGAGAGAGACAGACAGATAGAGAGAGAGAGAGAGTCAGGCTGACAGAGACACACATACACAGAGTCAGAGAGAGACAGACAGATAGAGAGAGAGAGTCAGACAGACAGAGACACACATACACAGAGTCAGAGAGAGATAGAGAGATAGAGATAGAGATAGAGAGAGTCAGAAAGAGACGGAGAGAGACAGACAGATAGAGAGAGAGAGTCAGACAGACAGAGACACACATACACAGAGTCAAAGAGAGACAGACAGATAGAGATAGAGAGAGTCAGAAAGAGACGGAGAGAGACAAACAGATAGACAGAGAGAGAGTCAGACAGACAGAGACACACATACACAGAGTCAGAGAGAGACAGACAGATAGAGAGAGAGACTCAGACAGACAGAGACACACATACACAGAGTCAGATAGAGACAGAGAGATAGAGATAGAGAGAGTCAGAAAGAGATGGAGAGAGACAGACAGATAGAGAGAGAGAGAGTCAGACAGACAGAGAAACACATACACAGAGTCAGAGAGAGACAGAGAGATAGAGATAGAGAGAGTCAGAAAGAGACGGAGAGAGACAGACAGATAGAGAGAGAGAGAGTCAGACAGACAGAGACACACATACACAGAGTCAGAGAGAGACAGAGAGATAGAGATAGAGTCAGAAAGAGACGGAGAGAGACAGACAGATAGAGAGAGAGAGTCAGGCAGACAGAGACACACATACACAGAGTCAGAGAGAGACAGAGAGATAGAGATAGAGAGAGTCAGAAAGAGACGGAGAGAGACAGACGGAGAAACACATACACAGAGTCAGAGAGAGACACAGAGAGAGAGAGAGATAAAGATAGAGAGAGTCAGAAAGAGACGGAGAGAGACAGACGGAGAAACACATACACAGAGTCAGAGAGAGACAGAGAGATAGAGATAGAGAGAGTCAGAAAGAGACGGAGAGAGACAGACAGATAGAGAGAGAGAGAGTCAGACAGACAGAGACACACATACACAGAGTCAGAGAGAGACAGACAGATAGAGATAGAGAGAGTCAGAAAGAGACGGAGAGAGACAGACAGATAGAGAGAGAGAGTCAGACAGACAGAGACACACATACACAGAGTCAGAGAGAGACAGACAGATAGAGATAGAGAGAGTCAGAAGGAGACAGAGAGAGACAGACAGAGAGAGAGAGAGAGAGTCAGAAAGAGACGGAGAGAGACAGACAGATAGAGAGAGAGAGTCAGACAGACAGAAACACACATACACAGAGTCAGAGAAAGACAGACAGATAGAGATAGAGAGAGTCAGAAAGAGATAGAGAGAGACAGACAGATAGAGAGAGAGTCAGACAGACAGAGACACACATACACAGAGTCAGAGTGAGACAGAGAGATAGAGATAAAGAGAGTCAGAAAGAGACGGAGAGAGACAGACAGATAGAGATAGAGAGAGTCAGACAGACAGAGACACACATACACAGAGTCAGAGAGAGACACAGAGAGAGACAGAGATAGAGAGAGTCAGAAAGAGACGGAGAGAGACAGACAGATAGAGAGAGAGAGAGTCAGACAGACAGAGACACACATACACAGAGTCAGAGAGAGACAGAGAGAGAGATACAGATAGAGAGAGTCGGAGAGAGACAGACAGATAGAGAGAGAGAGAGAGTCAGACAGACAGCGACTCACATACACAGAGTCAGAGAGAGACAGACAGATAGAGATAGAGAGAGTCAGAAAGAGACGGAGAGAGACAGACAGATAGAGAGAGAGAGTCAGAAAGAGACGGAGAGAGAAAGACAGATAGAGAGAGAGAGTCAGACAGACAGAGACACACATACACAGAGTCAGAGAGAGACAGACAGATAGAGATAGAGAGAGTCAGAAGGAGACAGAGAGAGACAGACAGATAGAGAGAGAGACTCAGACAGACAGAGACACACATACACAGAGTCAGAGAGAGAGAGAGAGATAGAGAGAGTCAGAAAGAGACGGAGAGAGACAGACAGATAGAGAGAGAGAGTCAGACAGACAGAGACACACATACACAGAGTCAGAGAGAGACAGAGAGATAGAGATAGAGATAGAGAGAGTCAGAAGGAGACAGAGAGAGACAGACAGATAGAGAGAGAGAGAGTCAGAAAGAGACGGAGAGAGACAGACAGATAGAGAGAGAGAGTCAGATAGACAGAGACACACATACACAGAGTCAGAGAGAGACAGACAGATAGAGATAGAGAGAGTCAGAAGGAGACAGAGAGAGACAGACAGATAGAGAGAGAGAGTCAGACAGACAGAGACACACATACACAGAGTCAGAGAGAGAGATAGAGATAGAGAGAGTCAGAAAGAGACGGAGAGAGACAGACAGATAGAGACAGAGAGTCAGAAAGAGACAGAGAGAGACAGACAGATAGAGAGAGGGAGAGTCAGAAAGAGACGGAGAGAGACAGACAGATAGAGAGAGAGAGTCAGACAGACAGAGACACACATACACAGAGTCAGAGAGAGACAGACAGATAGAGAGAGAGAGAGTCAGAAAGAGACAGAGAGAGACAGACAGATAGAGAGAGAGAGAGTCAGAAAGAGACGGAGAGAGACAGACAGATAGAGAGAGAGAGTCAGACAGACAGAGGCACACATACACAGAGTCAGAGAAAGACAGACAGATAGAGATAGAGAGAGTCAGAAAGAGACGGAGAGAGACAGACAGATAGAGAGAGAGAGTCAGACTGACAGAGACACACATACACAGAGTCAGAGAGAGACAGAGAGAGAGATAGAGATAGAGAGAGTCAGAAAGAGACGGAGAGAGACAGACAGCTGGAGAGAGAGAGAGTCAGACAGACAGAGACACACATACACAGAGTCAGAGAGAGACAGACAGATAGAGATAGAGAGAGTCAGACAGACACAGACACACATACACAGAGTCAGAGAGAGACAGAGAGATAGAGATTGAGAGAGTCAGAAAGAGACGGAGAGAGACAGACAGATAGAGAGAGAGAGAGTCAGACAGACAGAGACACACATACACAGAGTCAGAGAGAGACACAGAGAGAGAGAGAGATAGAGATAGAGAGAGTCAGAAAGAGACGGAGAGAGACAGACAGAGAAACACATACACAGAGTCAGATAGAGACAGAGAGATGGAGATAGAGACAGAGAGAGTCAGAAAGAGACGGAGAGAGACAGACAGATAGAGAGAGAGAGAGTCAGACAGACAGAGACACACATACACAGAGTCAGAGAGAGATAGAGATAGAGAGAGTCAGAAAGAGACGGAAAGAGACAGACAGATAGAGAGAGAGAGAGTCAGGCAGACAGGGACACACATACACAAAGTCAGAGAGAGACAGAGAGATAGAGATAGAGAGAGTCAGAAAGAGACGGAGAGAGACAGACAGATAGAGAGAGAGAGAGTCAGACAGACAGAGACACACATGCACAGAGTCAGAGAGAGACAGACAGATAGAGAGAGAGACTCAGACAGACAGAGACACACATACACAGAGTCAGAGAGAGACAGAGAGATGGAGATAGGGAGATTCAGAAAGAGACGGAGAGAGACAGACAGATAGAGAGAGAGAGAGTCAGACAGACAGAGACACACATACACAGAGTCAGAGAGAGACAGACAGATAGAGAGAGAGAGTCAGACAGAGACAGAGAGAGACAGACAGATAGAGAGAGAGAGTCAGACAGACAGAGACACACATACACAGAGTCAGAGACAGACAGACAGATAGAGATAGAGAGAGTCAGAAAGAGACGGAGAGAGACAGACAGATAGAGAGAGAGAGTCAGACAGACAGAGACACACATACACAGAGTCAGAGAGAGAGATAGAGATAGAGAGAGTCAGAAAGAGACGGAGAGAGACAGACAGATAGAGAGAGAGAGTCAGACAGACAGAGACACACATACACAGAGTCAGAGAGAGACAGACAGATAGAGATAGAGAGAGTCAGAAGGAGACAGAGAGAGACAGACAGATAGAGAGAGAGAGAGTCAGAAAGAGACGGAGAGAGACAGACAGATAGAGAGAGAGAGTCAGACAGACAGAAACACACAGACACAGAGTCAGAGAAAGACAGACAGATAGAGATAGAGAGAGTCAGAAAGAGATAGAGAGAGACAGACAGATAGAGAGAGAGTCAGACAGACAGAGAAACACATACACAGAGTCAGAGAGACACAGAGAGATAGAGATAGAGAGAGTCAGAAAGAGACGGAGAGAGACAGACAGATAGAGAGAGAGAGTCAGACTGACAGAGACACACATACACAGAGTCAGAGAGAGACAGAGAGAGAGATAGAGATAGAGAGAGTCAGAAAGAGACGGAGAGAGACAGACAGCTGGAGAGAGAGAGAGTCAGACAGACAGAGACACACATACACAGAGTCAGAGAGAGACAGACAGATAGAGATAGAGAGAGTCAGACAGACACAGACACACATACACAGAGTCAGAGAGAGACAGAGAGATAGAGATTGAGAGAGTCAGAAAGAGACGGAGAGAGACAGACAGATAGAGAGAGAGAGAGTCAGACAGACAGAGACACACATACACAGAGTCAGAGAGAGACACAGAGAGAGAGAGAGATAGAGATAGAGAGAGTCAGAAAGAGACGGAGAGAGACAGACAGAGAAACACATACACAGAGTCAGATAGAGACAGAGAGATGGAGATAGAGACAGAGAGAGTCAGAAAGAGACGGAGAGAGACAGACAGATAGAGAGAGAGAGAGTCAGACAGACAGAGACACACATACACAGAGTCAGAGAGAGATAGAGATAGAGAGAGTCAGAAAGAGACGGAAAGAGACAGACAGATAGAGAGAGAGAGAGTCAGGCAGACAGGGACACACATACACAAAGTCAGAGAGAGACAGAGAGATAGAGATAGAGAGAGTCAGAAAGAGACGGAGAGAGACAGACAGATAGAGAGAGAGAGTCAGACAGACAGAGACACACAAACACAGAGTCAGAGAGAGACAGACAGATAGAGAGAGTCAGACAGACACAGACACCAATACACAGAGTCAGAGAGAGACAGAGAGATAGAGATAGAGAGAGTCAGAAAGAGAGGGAGAGAGACAGACAGATAGAGAGAGAGAGTCAGAAAGAGACAGAGAGAGACAGACAGATAGAGAGAGAGAGAGTCAGAAAGAGACGGAGAGAGACAGACAGATAGAGAGAGAGAGTCAGACAGACAGAGACACACATACACAGAGTCAGAGAGAGACAGACAGATAGAGAGAGAGAGAGTCAGAAAGAGACAGAGAGAGACAGACAGATAGATAGAGAGAGAGTCAGAAAGAGACGGAGAGAGACAGACAGATAGAGAGAGAGAGTCAGACAGACAGAGGCACACATACACAGAGTCAGAGAAAGACAGACAGATAGAGATAGAGAGTCAGACAGACAGAGACACACATACACAGAGTCAGAGAGAGATAGAGATAGAGAGAGTCAGAAAGAGACGGAGAGAGACAGACAGATAGAGAGAGAGAGAGAGAGTCAGACAGACAGAGACACACATACACAGAGTCAGAGAGAGACAGACAGATAGAGAGAGAGAGTCAGACAGACAGAGACACACACACACAGAGTCAGAGTGAGACAGAGAGAGAGATAGAGATAGAGAGAGTCAGAAAGAGACGGAGAGAGACAGACAGATAGAGAGAGAGAGTCAGACAGACAGAGACACACATACACAGAGTCAGAGAGAGGCAGACAGATAGAGAGAGAGAGTCAGACAGACAGAGACACACATACACAGAGTCAGAGAGAGACACAGAGATAGAGATAGAGAGAGTCAGAAAGAGACGGAGAGAGACAGACAGATAGAGAGAGAGAGTCAGACAGACAGAGACACACATACACAGAGTCAGATAGAGACAGAGAGATAGAGATAGAGAGAGTCAGAAAGAGATGGAGAGAGACAGACAGATAGAGAGAGAGAGAGTCAGACAGACAGAGAAACACATACACAGAGTCAGAGAGAGACAGAGATATAGAGATAGAGAGAGTCAGAAAGAGACGGAGAGAGACAGACAGATAGAGAGAGATAGAGTCAGACAGACAGAGACACACATACACAGAGTCAGAGAGAGACAGAGAGATAGAGATAGAGTCAGAAAGAGACGGAGAGAGACAGACAGATAGAGAGAGAGAGAGAGTCAGGCTGACAGAGACACACATACACAGAGTCAGAGAGAGACAGACAGATAGAGAGAGAGAGTCAGACAGACAGAGACACACATACACAGAGTCAGAGAGAGATAGAGAGATAGAGATAGAGATAGAGAGAGTCAGAAAGAGACGGAGAGAGACAGACAGATAGAGAGAGAGAGTCAGACAGACAGAGACACACATACACAGAGTCAAAGAGAGACAGACAGATAGAGATAGAGAGAGTCAGAAAGAGACGGAGAGAGACAAACAGATAGACAGAGAGAGAGTCAGACAGACAGAGACACACATACACAGAGTCAGAGAGAGACAGACAGATAGAGAGAGAGACTCAGACAGACAGAGACACACATACACAGAGTCAGATAGAGACAGAGAGATAGAGATAGAGAGAGTCAGAAAGAGATGGAGAGAGACAGACAGATAGAGAGAGAGAGAGTCAGACAGACAGAGAAACACATACACAGAGTCAGAGAGAGACAGAGAGATAGAGATAGAGAGAGTCAGAAAGAGACGGAGAGAGACAGACAGATAGAGAGAGAGAGAGTCAGACAGACAGAGACACACATACACAGAGTCAGAGAGAGACAGAGAGATAGAGATAGAGTCAGAAAGAGACGGAGAGAGACAGACAGATAGAGAGAGAGAGTCAGGCAGACAGAGACACACATACACAGAGTCAGAGAGAGACAGAGAGATAGAGATAGAGAGAGTCAGAAAGAGACGGAGAGAGACAGACGGAGAAACACATACACAGAGTCAGAGAGAGACACAGAGAGAGAGAGAGATAAAGATAGAGAGAGTCAGAAAGAGACGGAGAGAGACAGACGGAGAAACACATACACAGAGTCAGAGAGAGACAGAGAGATAGAGATAGAGAGAGTCAGAAAGAGACGGAGAGAGACAGACAGATAGAGAGAGAGAGAGTCAGACAGACAGAGACACACATACACAGAGTCAGAGAGAGACAGACAGATAGAGATAGAGAGAGTCAGAAAGAGACGGAGAGAGACAGACAGATAGAGAGAGAGAGTCAGACAGACAGAGACACACATACACAGAGTCAGAGAGAGACAGACAGATAGAGATAGAGAGAGTCAGAAGGAGACAGAGAGAGACAGACAGATAGAGAGAGAGAGAGTCAGAAAGAGACGGAGAGAGACAGACAGATAGAGAGAGAGAGTCAGACAGACAGAAACACACATACACAGAGTCAGAGAAAGACAGACAGATAGAGATAAAGAGAGTCAGAAAGAGACGGAGAGAGACAGACAGATAGAGATAGAGAGAGTCAGACAGACAGAGACACACATACACAGAGTCAGAGAGAGACAGAGAGAGAGACAGAGATAGAGAGAGTCAGAAAGAGACGGAGAGAGACAGACAGATAGAGAGAGAGAGAGTCAGACAGACAGAGACACACATACACAGAGTCAGAGAGAGACAGAGAGAGAGATAGAGATAGAGAGAGTCGGAGAGAGACAGACAGATAGAGAGAGAGAGAGTCAGACAGACAGCGACTCACATACACAGAGTCAGAGAGAGACAGAGAGATAGAGATAGAGAGAGTCAGAAAGAGACGGAGAGAGACAGACAGATAGAGAGAGAGAGTCAGAAAGAGACGGAGAGAGACAGACAGATAGAGAGAGAGAGTCAGACAGACAGAGACACACATACACAGAGTCAGAGAGAGACAGACAGATAGAGATAGAGAGAGTCAGAAGGAGACAGAGAGAGACAGACAGATAGAGAGAGAGACTCAGACAGACAGAGACACACATACACAGAGTCAGAGAGAGAGAGAGAGATAGAGAGAGTCAGAAAGAGACGGAGAGAGACAGACAGATAGAGAGAGAGAGTCAGACAGACAGAGACACACATACACAGAGTCAGAGAGAGACAGAGAGATAGAGATAGAGATAGAGAGAGTCAGAAGGAGACAGAGAGAGACAGACAGATAGAGAGAGAGAGAGTCAGAAAGAGACGGAGAGAGACAGACAGATAGAGAGAGAGAGTCAGATAGACAGAGACACACATACACAGAGTCAGAGAGAGACAGACAGATAGAGATAGAGAGAGTCAGAAGGAGACAGAGAGAGACAGACAGATAGAGAGAGAGAGTCAGACAGACAGAGACACACATACACAGAGTCAGAGAGAGAGATAGAGATAGAGAGAGTCAGAAAGAGACGGAGAGAGACAGACAGATAGAGACAGAGAGTCAGAAAGAGACAGAGAGAGACAGACAGATAGAGAGAGGGAGAGTCAGAAAGAGACGGAGAGAGACAGACAGATAGAGAGAGAGAGTCAGACAGACAGAGACACACATACACAGAGTCAGAGAGAGACAGACAGATAGAGAGAGAGAGAGTCAGAAAGAGACAGAGAGAGACAGACAGATAGAGAGAGAGAGAGTCAGAAAGAGACGAAGAGAGACAGACAGATAGAGAGAGAGAGTCAGACAGACAGAGGCACACATACACAGAGTCAGAGAAAGACAGACAGATAGAGATAGAGAGAGTCAGAAAGAGATAGAGAGAGACAGACAGATAGAGAGAGAGTCAGACAGACAGAGAAACACGTACACAGAGTCAGAGAGACACAGAGAGATAGAGATAGAGAGAGTCAGAAAGAGACGGAGAGAGACAGACAGATAGAGAGAGAGAGTCAGACAGACAGAGACACACATACACAGAGTCAGAGAGAGACAGAGAGAGAGATAGAGATAGAGAGAGTCAGAAAGAGACGGAGAGAGACAGACAGATAGAGAGAGAGAGTCAGACTGACAGAGACACACATACACAGAGTCAGAGAGAGACAGAGAGAGAGATAGAGATAGAGAGAGTCAGAAAGAGACGGAGAGAGACAGACAGCTGGAGAGAGAGAGAGTCAGACAGACAGAGACACACATACACAGAGTCAGAGAGAGACAGACAGATAGAGAGAGTCAGACAGACAGAGACACACATACACAGAGTCAGAGAGAGACAGACAGATAGAGAGAGAGACTCAGACAGACAGAGACACACATACACAGAGTCAGATAGAGACAGAGAGATAGAGATAGAGAGAGTCAGAAAGAGATGGAGAGAGACAGACAGATAGAGGGAGAGAGAGTCAGACAGACAGAGAAACACATACACAGAGTCAGAGAGAGACAGAGAGATAGAGATAGAGAGAGTCAGAAAGAGACGGAGAGAGACAGACAGATAGAGAGAGAGAGAGTCAGACAGACAGAGACACATATTCACAGAGTCAGAGAGAGACAGAGAGATAGAGATAGAGTCAGAAAGAGACGGAGAGAGACAGACAGATAGAGAGAGAGAGAGTCAGGCAGACAGAGACACACATACACAGAGTCAGAGAGAGACAGACAGATAGAGATAGAGAGAGTCAGAAAGAGACGGAGAGAGACAGACAGATAGAGAGAGAGAGAGTCAGACAGACAGAGACACACATATACAGAGTCAGAGAGAGACAGAGAGATAGAGATAGAGAGAGTCAGAAAGAGACGGAGAGAGACAGACAGAGAGAGAGAGAGAGAGTCAGACAGACAGAGACACACATGCACAGAGTCAGAGAGAGACAGACAGATAGAGAGAGAGACTCAGACAGACAGAGACACACATACACAGAGTCAGAGAGAGACAGAGAGATGGAGATAGGGAGATTCAGAAAGAGACGGAGAGAGACAGACAGATAGAGAGAGAGAGAGTCAGACAGACAGAGACACACATACACAGAGTCAGAGAGAGACAGACAGATAGAGAGAGAGAGTCAGACAGAGACAGAGAGAGACAGACAGATAGAGAGAGAGAGTCAGACAGACAGAGACACACATACACAGAGTCAGAGACAGACAGACAGATAGAGATAGAGAGAGTCAGAAAGAGACGGAGAGAGACAGACAGATAGAGAGAGAGAGTCAGACAGACAGAGACACACATACACAGAGTCAGAGAGAGAGATAGAGATAGAGAGAGTCAGAAAGAGACGGAGAGAGACAGACAGATAGAGAGAGAGAGTCAGACAGACAGAGACACACATACACAGAGTCAGAGAGAGACAGACAGATAGAGATAGAGAGAGTCAGAAGGAGACAGAGAGAGACAGACAGATAGAGAGAGAGAGAGTCAGAAAGAGACGGAGAGAGACAGACAGATAGAGAGAGAGAGTCAGACAGACAGAAACACACAGACACAGAGTCAGAGAAAGACAGACAGATAGAGATAGAGAGAGTCAGAAAGAGATAGAGAGAGACAGACAGATAGAGAGAGAGTCAGACAGACAGAGAAACACATACACAGAGTCAGAGAGACACAGAGAGATAGAGATAGAGAGAGTCAGAAAGAGACGGAGAGAGACAGACAGATAGAGAGAGAGAGTCAGACTGACAGAGACACACATACACAGAGTCAGAGAGAGACAGAGAGAGAGATAGAGATAGAGAGAGTCAGAAAGAGACGGAGAGAGACAGACAGCTGGAGAGAGAGAGAGTCAGACAGACAGAGACACACATACACAGAGTCAGAGAGAGACAGACAGATAGAGATAGAGAGAGTCAGACAGACACAGACACACATACACAGAGTCAGAGAGAGACAGAGAGATAGAGATTGAGAGAGTCAGAAAGAGACGGAGAGAGACAGACAGATAGAGAGAGAGAGAGTCAGACAGACAGAGACACACATACACAGAGTCAGAGAGAGACACAGAGAGAGAGAGAGATAGAGATAGAGAGAGTCAGAAAGAGACGGAGAGAGACAGACAGAGAAACACATACACAGAGTCAGATAGAGACAGAGAGATGGAGATAGAGACAGAGAGAGTCAGAAAGAGACGGAGAGAGACAGACAGATAGAGAGAGAGAGAGTCAGACAGACAGAGACACACATACACAGAGTCAGAGAGAGATAGAGATAGAGAGAGTCAGAAAGAGACGGAAAGAGACAGACAGATAGAGAGAGAGAGAGTCAGGCAGACAGGGACACACATACACAAAGTCAGAGAGAGACAGAGAGATAGAGATAGAGAGAGTCAGAAAGAGACGGAGAGAGACAGACAGATAGAGAGAGAGAGTCAGACAGACAGAGACACACAAACACAGAGTCAGAGAGAGACAGACAGATAGAGAGAGTCAGACAGACACAGACACCAATACACAGAGTCAGAGAGAGACAGAGAGATAGAGATAGAGAGAGTCAGAAAGAGACGGAGAGAGACAGACAGATAGAGAGAGAGTCAGACAGACAGAGACACACATACACAGAGTCAGAGAGAGACAGACAGATAGAGAGCGAGAGTCAGACAGACAGAGACACACAGACACAGAGTCAGAGAGAGACACAGAGAGAGAGATAGAGATAGAGAGAGTCAGAAAGAGACGGAGAGAGACAGACAGAGAAACACATACACAGAGTCAGGGAGAGACAGAGAGATAGAGATAGAGAGAGTCAGAAAGAGACGGAGAGAGACAGACAGATAGAGAGAGAGAGTCAGACAGACAGAGACACACATACACAGAGTCAGAGAGAGACAGACACATAGAGATAGAGAGAGTCAGAAAGAGACGGAGAGAGACAGACAGATAGAGAGAGAGAGTCAGACAGACAGAGACACACATATACAGAGTCAGAGAGAGAGATAGAGATAGAGAGAGTCAGAAAGAGAGGGAGAGAGACAGACAGATAGAGAGAGAGAGTCAGAAAGAGACAGAGAGAGACAGACAGATAGAGAGAGAGAGAGTCAGAAAGAGACGGAGAGAGACAGACAGATAGAGAGAGAGAGTCAGACAGACAGAGACACACATACACAGAGTCAGAGAGAGACAGACAGATAGAGAGAGAGAGAGTCAGAAAGAGACAGAGAGAGACAGACAGATAGATAGAGAGAGAGTCAGAAAGAGACGGAGAGAGACAGACAGATAGAGAGAGAGAGTCAGACAGACAGAGGCACACATACACAGAGTCAGAGAAAGACAGACAGATAGAGATAGAGAGTCAGACAGACAGAGACACACATACACAGAGTCAGAGAGAGATAGAGATAGAGAGAGTCAGAAAGAGACGGAGAGAGACAGACAGATAGAGAGAGAGAGAGAGAGTCAGACAGACAGAGACACACATACACAGAGTCAGAGAGAGACAGACAGATAGAGAGAGAGAGTCAGACAGACAGAGACACACACACACAGAGTCAGAGTGAGACAGAGAGAGAGATAGAGATAGAGAGAGTCAGAAAGAGACGGAGAGAGACAGACAGATAGAGAGAGAGAGTCAGACAGACAGAGACACACATACACAGAGTCAGAGAGAGGCAGACAGATAGAGAGAGAGAGTCAGACAGACAGAGACACACATACACAGAGTCAGAGAGAGACACAGAGATAGAGATAGAGAGAGTCAGAAAGAGACGGAGAGAGACAGACAGATAGAGAGAGAGAGTCAGACAGACAGAGACACACATACACAGAGTCAGATAGAGACAGAGAGATAGAGATAGAGAGAGTCAGAAAGAGATGGAGAGAGACAGACAGATAGAGAGAGAGAGAGTCAGACAGACAGAGAAACACATACACAGAGTCAGAGAGAGACAGAGATATAGAGATAGAGAGAGTCAGAAAGAGACGGAGAGAGACAGACAGATAGAGAGAGATAGAGTCAGACAGACAGAGACACACATACACAGAGTCAGAGAGAGACAGAGAGATAGAGATAGAGTCAGAAAGAGACGGAGAGAGACAGACAGATAGAGAGAGAGAGAGAGTCAGGCTGACAGAGACACACATACACAGAGTCAGAGAGAGACAGACAGATAGAGAGAGAGAGTCAGACAGACAGAGACACACATACACAGAGTCAGAGAGAGATAGAGAGATAGAGATAGAGATAGAGAGAGTCAGAAAGAGACGGAGAGAGACAGACAGATAGAGAGAGAGAGTCAGACAGACAGAGACACACATACACAGAGTCAAAGAGAGACAGACAGATAGAGATAGAGAGAGTCAGAAAGAGACGGAGAGAGACAAACAGATAGACAGAGAGAGAGTCAGACAGACAGAGACACACATACACAGAGTCAGAGAGAGACAGACAGATAGAGAGAGAGACTCAGACAGACAGAGACACACATACACAGAGTCAGATAGAGACAGAGAGATAGAGATAGAGAGAGTCAGAAAGAGATGGAGAGAGACAGACAGATAGAGAGAGAGAGAGTCAGACAGACAGAGAAACACATACACAGAGTCAGAGAGAGACAGAGAGATAGAGATAGAGAGAGTCAGAAAGAGACGGAGAGAGACAGACAGATAGAGAGAGAGAGAGTCAGACAGACAGAGACACACATACACAGAGTCAGAGAGAGACAGAGAGATAGAGATAGAGTCAGAAAGAGACGGAGAGAGACAGACAGATAGAGAGAGAGAGTCAGGCAGACAGAGACACACATACACAGAGTCAGAGAGAGACAGAGAGATAGAGATAGAGAGAGTCAGAAAGAGACGGAGAGAGACAGACGGAGAAACACATACACAGAGTCAGAGAGAGACACAGAGAGAGAGAGAGATAAAGATAGAGAGAGTCAGAAAGAGACGGAGAGAGACAGACGGAGAAACACATACACAGAGTCAGAGAGAGACAGAGAGATAGAGATAGAGAGAGTCAGAAAGAGACGGAGAGAGACAGACAGATAGAGAGAGAGAGAGTCAGACAGACAGAGACACACATACACAGAGTCAGAGAGAGACAGACAGATAGAGATAGAGAGAGTCAGAAAGAGACGGAGAGAGACAGACAGATAGAGAGAGAGAGTCAGACAGACAGAGACACACATACACAGAGTCAGAGAGAGACAGACAGATAGAGATAGAGAGAGTCAGAAGGAGACAGAGAGAGACAGACAGATAGAGATAAAGAGAGTCAGAAAGAGACGGAGAGAGACAGACAGATAGAGATAGAGAGAGTCAGACAGACAGAGACACACATACACAGAGTCAGAGAGAGACAGAGAGAGAGACAGAGATAGAGAGAGTCAGAAAGAGACGGAGAGAGACAGACAGATAGAGAGAGAGAGAGTCAGACAGACAGAGACACACATACACAGAGTCAGAGAGAGACAGAGAGAGAGACAGAGATAGAGAGAGTCGGAGAGAGACAGACAGATAGAGAGAGAGAGAGTCAGACAGACAGCGACTCACATACACAGAGTCAGAGAGAGACAGAGAGATAGAGATAGAGAGAGTCAGAAAGAGACGGAGAGAGACAGACAGATAGAGAGAGAGAGTCAGAAAGAGACGGAGAGAGACAGACAGATAGAGAGAGAGAGTCAGACAGACAGAGACACACATACACAGAGTCAGAGAGAGACAGACAGATAGAGATAGAGAGAGTCAGAAGGAGACAGAGAGAGACAGACAGATAGAGAGAGAGACTCAGACAGACAGAGACACACATACACAGAGTCAGAGAGAGAGAGAGAGATATAGAGAGAGTCAGAAAGAGACGGAGAGAGACAGACAGATAGAGAGAGAGAGTCAGACAGACAGAGACACACATACACAGAGTCAGAGAGAGACAGAGAGATAGAGATAGAGATAGAGAGAGTCAGAAGGAGACAGAGAGAGACAGACAGATAGAGAGAGAGAGAGTCAGAAAGAGACGGAGAGAGACAGACAGATAGAGAGAGAGAGTCAGATAGACAGAGACACACATACACAGAGTCAGAGAGAGACAGACAGATAGAGATAGAGAGAGTCAGAAGGAGACAGAGAGAGACAGACAGATAGAGAGAGAGAGTCAGACAGACAGAGACACACATACACAGAGTCAGAGAGAGAGATAGAGATAGAGAGAGTCAGAAAGAGACGGAGAGAGACAGACAGATAGAGACAGAGAGTCAGAAAGAGACAGAGAGAGACAGACAGATAGAGAGAGGGAGAGTCAGAAAGTGACGGAGAGAGACAGACAGATAGAGAGAGAGAGTCAGACAGACAGAGACACACATACACAGAGTCAGAGAGAGACAGACAGATAGAGAGAGAGAGAGTCAGAAAGAGACAGAGAGAGACAGACAGATAGAGAGAGAGAGAGTCAGAAAGAGACGGAGAGAGACAGACAGATAGAGAGAGAGAGTCAGACAGACAGAGGCACACATACACAGAGTCAGAGAAAGACAGACAGATAGAGATAGAGAGAGTCAGAAAGAGATAGAGAGAGACAGACAGATAGAGAGAGAGTCAGACAGACAGAGAAACACATACACAGAGTCAGAGAGACACAGAGAGATAGAGATAGAGAGAGTCAGAAAGAGACGGAGAGAGACAGACAGATAGAGAGAGAGAGTCAGACAGACAGAGACACACATACACAGAGTCAGAGAGAGACAGAGAGAGAGATAGAGATAGAGAGAGTCAGAAAGAGACGGAGAGAGACAGACAGATAGAGAGAGAGAGTCAGACTGACAGAGACACACATACACAGAGTCAGAGAGAGACAGAGAGAGAGATAGAGATAGAGAGAGTCAGAAAGAGACGGAGAGAGACAGACAGCTGGAGAGAGAGAGAGTCAGACAGACAGAGACACACATACACAGAGTCAGAGAGAGACAGACAGATAGAGAGAGTCAGACAGACAGAGACACACATACACAGAGTCAGAGAGAGACAGACAGATAGAGAGAGAGACTCAGACAGACAGAGACACACATACACAGAGTCAGATAGAGACAGAGAGATAGAGATAGAGAGAGTCAGAAAGAGATGGAGAGAGACAGACAGATAGAGGGAGAGAGAGTCAGACAGACAGAGAAACACATACACAGAGTCAGAGAGAGACAGAGAGATAGAGATAGAGAGAGTCAGAAAGAGACGGAGAGAGACAGACAGATAGAGAGAGAGAGAGTCAGACAGACAGAGACACATATTCACAGAGTCAGAGAGAGACAGAGAGATAGAGATAGAGTCAGAAAGAGACGGAGAGAGACAGACAGATAGAGAGAGAGAGAGTCAGGCAGACAGAGACACACATACACAGAGTCAGAGAGAGACAGAGAGATAGAGATAGAGAGAGTCAGAAAGAGACGGAGAGAGACAGACAGATAGAGAGAGAGAGAGTCAGACAGACAGAGACACACATATACAGAGTCAGAGAGAGACAGAGAGATAGAGATAGAGAGAGTCAGAAAGAGACGGAGAGAGACAGACAGATAGAGAGAGAGAGAGTCAGACAGACAGAGACACACATGCACAGAGTCAGAGAGAGACAGACAGATAGAGAGAGAGACTCAGACAGACAGAGACACACATACACAGAGTCAGAGAGAGACAGAGAGATGGAGATAGGGAGATTCAGAAAGAGACGGAGAGAGACAGACAGATAGAGAGAGAGAGAGTCAGACAGACAGAGACACACATACACAGAGTCAGAGAGAGACAGACAGATAGAGAGAGAGAGTCAGACAGAGACAGAGAGAGACAGACAGATAGAGAGAGAGAGTCAGACAGACAGAGACACACATACACAGAGTCAGAGACAGACAGACAGATAGAGATAGAGAGAGTCAGAAAGAGACGGAGAGAGACAGACAGATAGAGAGAGAGAGTCAGACAGACAGAGACACACATACACAGAGTCAGAGAGAGAGATAGAGATAGAGAGAGTCAGAAAGAGACGGAGAGAGACAGACAGATAGAGAGAGAGAGTCAGACAGACAGAGACACACATACACAGAGTCAGAGAGAGACAGACAGATAGAGATAGAGAGAGTCAGAAGGAGACAGAGAGAGACAGACAGATAGAGAGAGAGAGAGTCAGAAAGAGACGGAGAGAGACAGACAGATAGAGAGAGAGAGTCAGACAGACAGAAACACACAGACACAGAGTCAGAGAAAGACAGACAGATAGAGATAGAGAGAGTCAGAAAGAGATAGAGAGAGACAGACAGATAGAGAGAGAGTCAGACAGACAGAGACACACATACACAGAGTCAGAGTGAGACAGAGAGATAGAGATAAAGAGAGTCAGAAAGAGACGGAGAGAGACAGACAGATAGAGATAGAGAGAGTCAGACAGACAGAGACACACATACACAGAGTCAGAGAGAGACAGAGAGAGGGACAGAGATAGAGAGAGTCAGAAAGAGACGGAGAGAGACAGACAGATAGAGAGAGAGAGAGTCAGACAGACAGAGACACACATACACAGAGTCAGAGAGAGACAGAGAGAGAGATAGAGATAGAGAGAGTCAGAAAGAGACGGAGAGAGACAGACAGATAGAGAGAGAGAGAGTCAGACAGACAGAGACACACATACACAGAGTCAGAGAGAGACAGAGAGATAGAGATGGAGAGAGTCAAAAGAGACGGAGAGAGACAGACAGATAGAGAGAGAGAGTCAGAAAGAGACGGAGAGAGACAGACAGATAGAGAGAGAGAGTCAGACAGACAGAGACACACATACACAGAGTCAGAGAGAGACAGACAGATAGAGATAGAGTCAGAAAGAGACGGAGAGAGACAGACAGATAGAGAGAGAGAGTCAGACAGACAGAGACACACATACACAGAGTCAGAGAGAGACAGACAGATAGAGATAGAGAGAGTCAGAAGGAGACAGAGAGAGACAGACAGATAGAGACAGAGAGAGTCAGAAAGAGACGGAGAGAGACAGACAGATAGAGTGAGAGAGTCAGACAAACAGAAACACACATACACAGAGTCAGAGAAAGACAGACAGATAGAGATAGAGAGAGTCAGAAGGAGACAGAGAGAGACAGACAGATAGAGAGAGAGAGAGAGTCAGAAAGAGACGGAGAGAGACAGACAGATAGAGAGAGAGAGTCAGACAGACAGAAACACACATACACAGAGTCAGAGAAAGACAGACAGATAGAGATAGAGAGAGTCAGAAAGAGATAGAGAGAGACAGACAGATAGAGAGAGAGTCAGACAGACAGAGACACACATACACAGAGTCAGAGTGAGACAGAGAGATAGAGATAAAGAGAGTCAGAAAGAGACGGAGAGAGACAGACAGATAGAGATAGAGAGAGTCAGACAGACAGAGACACACATACACAGAGTCAGAGAGAGACAGAGAGAGAGACAGAGATAGAGAGAGTCAGAAAGAGACGGAGAGAGACAGACAGATAGAGAGAGAGAGAGTCAGACAGACAGAGACACACATACACAGAGTCAGAGAGAGACAGAGAGAGAGATAGAGATAGAGAGAGTCAGAAAGAGACGGAGAGAGACAGACAGATAGAGAGAGAGAGAGTCAGACAGACAGCGACTCACATACACAGAGTCAGAGAGAGACAGAGAGATAGAGATAGAGAGAGTCAGAAAGAGACGGAGAGAGACAGACAGATAGAGAGAGAGAGTCAGAAAGAGACGGAGAGAGACAGACAGATAGAGAGAGAGAGTCAGACAGACAGAGACACACATACACAGAGTCAGAGAGAGACAGACAGATAGAGATAGAGAGAGTCAGAAGGAGACAGAGAGAGACAGACAGATAGAGAGAGAGACTCAGACAGACAGAGACACACATACACAGAGTCAGAGAGAGAGAGAGAGATAGAGAGAGTCAGAAAGAGACGGAGAGAGACAGACAGATAGAGAGAGAGAGTCAGACAGACAGAGACACACATACACAGAGTCAGAGAGAGACAGAGAGATAGAGATAGAGATAGAGAGAGTCAGAAGGAGACAGAGAGAGACAGACAGATAGAGAGAGAGAGAGTCAGAAAGAGACGGAGAGAGACAGACAGATAGAGAGAGAGAGTCAGATAGACAGAGACACACATACACAGAGTCAGAGAGAGACAGACAGATAGAGATAGAGAGAGTCAGAAGGAGACAGAGAGAGACAGACAGATAGAGAGAGAGAGTCAGACAGACAGAGACACACATACACAGAGTCAGAGAGAGAGATAGAGATAGAGAGAGTCAGAAAGAGACGGAGAGAGACAGACAGATAGAGACAGAGAGTCAGAAAGAGACAGAGAGAGACAGACAGATAGAGAGAGGGAGAGTCAGAAAGAGACGGAGAGAGACAGACAGATAGAGAGAGAGTCAGACAGACAGAGACACACATACACAGAGTCAGAGAGAGACAGACAGATAGAGAGAGAGAGAGTCAGAAAGAGACAGAGAGAGACAGACAGATAGAGAGAGAGAGAGTCAGAAAGAGACGGAGAGAGACAGACAGATAGAGAGAGAGAGTCAGACAGACAGAGGCACACATACACAGAGTCAGAGAAAGACAGACAGATAGAGATAGAGAGAGTCAGAAAGAGATAGAGAGAGACAGACAGATAGAGAGAGAGTCAGACAGACAGAGAAACACATACACAGAGTCAGAGAGACACAGAGAGATAGAGATAGAGAGAGTCAGAAAGAGACGGAGAGAGACAGACAGATAGAGAGAGAGAGTCAGACAGACAGAGACACACATACACAGAGTCAGAGAGAGACAGAGAGAGAGATAGAGATAGAGAGAGTCAGAAAGAGACGGAGAGAGACAGACAGATAGAGAGAGAGAGTCAGACTGACAGAGACACACATACACAGAGTCAGAGAGAGACAGAGAGAGAGATAGAGATAGAGAGAGTCAGAAAGAGACGGAGAGAGACAGACAGCTGGAGAGAGAGAGAGTCAGACAGACAGAGACACACATACACAGAGTCAGAGAGAGACAGACAGATAGAGAGAGTCAGACAGACAGAGACACACATACACAGAGTCAGAGAGAGACAGACAGATAGAGAGAGAGACTCAGACAGACAGAGACACACATACACAGAGTCAGATAGAGACAGAGAGATAGAGATAGAGAGAGTCAGAAAGAGATGGAGAGAGACAGACAGATAGAGGGAGAGAGAGTCAGACAGACAGAGAAACACATACACAGAGTCAGAGAGAGACAGAGAGATAGAGATAGAGAGAGTCAGAAAGAGACGGAGAGAGACAGACAGATAGAGAGAGAGAGAGTCAGACAGACAGAGACACATATTCACAGAGTCAGAGAGAGACAGAGAGATAGAGATAGAGTCAGAAAGAGACGGAGAGAGACAGACAGATAGAGAGAGAGAGAGTCAGGCAGACAGAGACACACATACACAGAGTCAGAGAGAGACAGAGAGATAGAGATAGAGAGAGTCAGAAAGAGACGGAGAGAGACAGACAGATAGAGAGAGAGAGAGTCAGACAGACAGAGACACACATATACAGAGTCAGAGAGAGACAGAGAGATAGAGATAGAGAGAGTCAGAAAGAGACGGAGAGAGACAGACAGATAGAGAGAGAGAGAGTCAGACAGACAGAGACACACATGCACAGAGTCAGAGAGAGACAGACAGATAGAGAGAGAGACTCAGACAGACAGAGACACACATACACAGAGTCAGAGAGAGACAGAGAGATGGAGATAGGGAGATTCAGAAAGAGACGGAGAGAGACAGACAGATAGAGAGAGAGAGAGTCAGACAGACAGAGACACACATACACAGAGTCAGAGAGAGACAGACAGATAGAGAGAGAGAGTCAGACAGAGACAGAGAGAGACAGACAGATAGAGAGAGAGAGTCAGACAGACAGAGACACACATACACAGAGTCAGAGACAGACAGACAGATAGAGATAGAGAGAGTCAGAAAGAGACGGAGTGAGACAGACAGATAGAGAGAGAGAGTCAGACAGACAGAGACACACATACACAGAGTCAGAGAGAGAGATAGAGATAGAGAGAGTCAGAAAGAGACGGAGAGAGACAGACAGATAGAGAGAGAGAGTCAGACAGACAGAGACACACATACACAGAGTCAGAGAGAGACAGACAGATAGAGATAGAGAGAGTCAGAAGGAGACAGAGAGAGACAGACAGATAGAGAGAGAGAGAGTCAGAAAGAGACGGAGAGAGACAGACAGATAGAGAGAGAGAGTCAGACAGACAGAAACACACAGACACAGAGTCAGAGAAAGACAGACAGATAGAGATAGAGAGAGTCAGAAAGAGATAGAGAGAGACAGACAGATAGAGAGAGAGTCAGACAGACAGAGACACACATACACAGAGTCAGAGTGAGACAGAGAGATAGAGATAAAGAGAGTCAGAAAGAGACGGAGAGAGACAGACAGATAGAGATAGAGAGAGTCAGACAGACAGAGACACACATACACAGAGTCAGAGAGAGACAGAGAGAGGGACAGAGATAGAGAGAGTCAGAAAGAGACGGAGAGAGACAGACAGATAGAGAGAGAGAGAGTCAGACAGACAGAGACACACATACACAGAGTCAGAGAGAGACAGAGAGAGAGATAGAGATAGAGAGAGTCAGAAAGAGACGGAGAGAGACAGACAGATAGAGAGAGAGAGAGTCAGACAGACAGAGACACACATACACAGAGTCAGAGAGAGACAGAGAGATAGAGATGGAGAGAGTCAGAAAGAGACGGAGAGAGACAGACAGATAGAGAGAGAGAGTCAGAAAGAGACGGAGAGAGACAGACAGATAGAGAGAGAGAGTCAGACAGACAGAGACACACATACACAGAGTCAGAGAGAGACAGACAGATAGAGATAGAGTCAGAAAGAGACGGAGAGAGACAGACAGATAGAGAGAGAGAGTCAGACAGACAGAGACACACATACACAGAGTCAGAGAGAGACAGACAGATAGAGATAGAGAGAGTCAGAAGGAGACAGAGAGAGACAGACAGATAGAGACAGAGAGAGTCAGAAAGAGACGGAGAGAGACAGACAGATAGAGTGAGAGAGTCAGACAGACAGAAACACACATACACAGAGTCAGAGAAAGACAGACAGATAGAGATAGAGAGAGTCAGAAAGAGATAGAGAGAGACAGACAGTTAGAGAGTCAGACAGACAGAGACACACATACACAGAGTCAGAGTGAGACAGAGAGATAGAGATAAAGAGAGTCAGAAAGAGACGGAGAGAGACAGACAGATAGACAGAGAGAGAGTCAGACAGACAGAGACACACATACACAGAGTCAGAGAGAGACAGACAGATACAGAGAGAGAGTCAGACAGACAGAGACACACATACACAGAGTCAGAGAGAGACAGAGAGATAGAGAAAGAGAGAGTCAGTAAGAGATGGAGAGAGACAGACAGATAGAGAGAGAGAGAGTCAGACAGACAGAGACACACATACACAGAGTCAGAGAGAGACAGAGAGATAGAGATCGAGTCAGAAAGAGACGGAGAGAGACAGACAGATAGACAGAGAGAGAGTCAGACAGACAGAGAAACACATACACAGAGTCAGAGAGAGACAGACAGATAGAGAGAGAGACTAAGACAGACAGAGACACACATACACAGAGTCAGATAGAGACAGAGAGATAGAGATAGAGAGAGTCAGTAAGAGATGGAGAGAGACAGACAGATAGAGAGAGAGAGAGTCAGACAGACAGAGACACACATACACAGAGTCAGAGAGAGACAGAGAGATAGAGAAAGAGAGAGTCAGTAAGAGATGGAGAGAGACAGACAGATAGAGAGAGAGAGAGTCAGACAGACAGAGACACACATACACAGAGTCAGAGAGAGACAGACAGATAGAGAGCGAGAGTCAGACAGACAGAGACACACATACACAGAGTCAGAGAGAGACACAGAGAGAGAGATAGAGATAGAGAGAGTCAGAAAGAGACGGAGAGAGACAGACAGAGAAACACATACACAGAGTCAGAGAGAGACAGAGAGATAGAGATAGAGAGAGTCAGAAAGAGACGGAGAGAGACAGACAGATAGAGAGAGAGAGTCAGACAGACAGAGACACACATACACAGAGTCAGAGAGAGAGATAGAGATAGAGAGAGTCAGAAAGAGAGGGAGAGAGACAGACAGATAGAGAGAGAGAGTCAGAAAGAGACAGAGAGAGAGAGACAGACAGATAGAGAGAGAGAGAGTCAGAAAGAGACGGAGAGAGACAGACAGATAGAGAGAGAGAGTCAGACAGACAGAGACACACATACACAGAGTCAGAGAGAGACAGACAGATAGAGAGAGAGAGAGTCAGAAAGAGACAGAGAGAGACAGACAGATAGAGAGAGAGAGAGTCAGAAAGAGACGGAGAGAGACAGACAGATAGAGAGAGAGAGTCAGACAGACAGAGGCACACATACACAGAGTCAGAGAAAGACAGACAGATAGAGATAGAGAGTCAGACAGACAGAGACACACATACACAGAGTCAGAGAGAGATAGAGACAGAGAGAGTCAGAAAGAGACGGAGAGAGACAGACAGATAGAGAGAGAGAGTCAGACAGACAGAGACACACATACACAGAGTCAGAGAGAGACAGACAGATAGAGAGAGAGAGTCAGACAGACAGAGACACACACACACACAGAGTCAGAGTGAGACAGAGAGAGAGATAGAGATAGCGAGAGTCAGAAAGAGACGGAGAGAGACAGACAGATAGAGAGAGAGAGTCAGACAGACAGAGACACACATACACAGAGTCAGAGAGAGACACAGAGATAGAGATAGAGAGAGTCAGAAAGAGACGGAGAGAGACAGACAGATAGACAGAGAGAGAGTCAGACAGACAGAGACACACATACACAGAGTCAGAGAGAGGCAGACAGATAGAGAGAGAGAGTCAGACAGACAGAGACACATACACAGAGTCAGATAGAGACAGAGAGATAGAGATAGAGAGAGTCAGAAAGAGATGGAGAGAGACAGACAGATAGAGAGAGAGCGAGTCAGACAGACAGAGAAACACATACACAGAGTCAGAGAGAGACAGAGATATAGAGATAGAGAGAGTCAGAAAGAGACGGAGAGAGACAGACAGATAGAGAGAGATAGAGTCAGACAGACAGAGACACACATACACAGAGTCAGAGAGAGACAGAGAGATAGAGATAGAGTCAGAAAGAGACGGAGAGAGACAGACAGATAGAGAGAGAGAGAGAGTCAGGCTGACAGAGACACACATACACAGAGTCAGAGAGAGACAGACAGATAGAGAGAGAGAGTCAGACAGACAGAGACACACATACACAGAGTCAGAGAGAGATAGAGAGATAGAGATAGAGATAGAGAGAGTCAGAAAGAGACGGAGAGAGACAGACAGATAGACAGAGAGAGAGTCAGACAGACAGAGACACACATACACAGAGTCAGAGAGAGACAGACAGATAGAGAGAGAGACTCAGACAGACAGAGACACACATACACAGAGTCAGATAGAGACAGAGAGATAGAGATAGAGAGAGTCAGAAAGAGATGGAGAGAGACAGACAGATAGAGAGAGAGAGAGTCAGACAGACAGAGAAACACATACACAGAGTCAGAGAGAGACAGAGAGATAGAGATAGAGAGAGTCAGAAAGAGACGGAGAGAGACAGACAGATAGAGAGAGAGAGAGTCAGACAGACAGAGACACACATACACAGAGTCAGAGAGAGACAGAGAGATAGAGATAGAGTCAGAAAGAGACGGAGAGAGACAGACAGAGAGAGAGAGTCAGGCAGACAGAGACACACATACACAGAGTCAGAGAGAGACAGAGAGATAGAGATAAAGAGAGTCAGAAAGAGACGGAGAGAGACAGACAGATAGAGAGAGAGAGAGTCAGACAGACAGAGACACACATACACAGAGTCAGAGAGAGACAGACAGATAGAGAGAGAGAGTCAGACAGACACAGACACACATACACAGAGTCAGAGAGAGACAGAGAGATAGAGATAGAGAGAGTCAGAAAGAGACGGAGAGAGACAGACAGATAGAGAGAGAGAGAGTCAGACAGACAGAGACACACATACACAGAGTCAGAGAGAGACAGACAGATAGAGAGAGAGAGTCAGACAGACAGAGACACACATACACAGAGTCAGAGAGAGACAGAGAGATAGAGATCGAGATAGAGAGAGTCAGAAAGAGACGGAGAGAGACAGACAGATAGAGAGAGAGAGTCAGACAGACAGAGACACACATACACAGAGTCAGAGAGAGACAGACAGATAGAGATAGAGAGAGTCAGAAAGAGACGGAGAGAGACAGACAGATAGACAGAGAGAGAGTCAGACAGACAGAGACACACATACACAGAGTCAGAGAGAGACAGACAGATACAGAGAGAGAGTCAGACAGACAGAGACACACATACACAGAGTCAGAGAGAGACAGAGAGATAGAGAAAGAGAGAGTCAGTAAGAGATGGAGAGAGACAGACAGATAGAGAGAGAGAGAGTCAGACAGACAGAGACACACATACACAGAGTCAGAGAGAGACAGAGAGATAGAGATCGAGTCAGAAAGAGACGGAGAGAGACAGACAGATAGACAGAGAGAGAGTCAGACAGACAGAGACACACATACACAGAGTCAGAGAGAGACAGACAGATAGAGAGAGAGACTCAGACAGACAGAGACACACATACACAGAGTCAGATAGAGACAGAGAGATAGAGATAGAGAGAGTCAGTAAGAGATGGAGAGAGACAGACAGATAGAGAGAGAGAGAGTCAGACAGACAGAGACACACATACACAGAGTCAGAGAGAGACAGAGAGATAGAGAAAGAGAGAGTCAGTAAGAGATGGAGAGAGACAGACAGATAGAGAGAGAGAGAGTCAGACAGACAGAGACACACATACACAGAGTCAGAGAGAGACAGAGAGATAGAGAAAGAGAGAGTCAGTAAGAGATGGAGAGAGACAGACAGATAGAGAGAGAGAGAGTCAGACAGACAGAGACACACATACACAGAGTCAGAGAGAGACAGAGAGATAGAGATCGAGTCAGAAAGAGACGGAAAGAGACAGACAGATAGACAGAGAGAGAGTCAGACAGACAGAGACACACATACACAGAGTCAGAGAGAGACAGACAGATAGAGAGAGAGACTCAGACAGACAGAGACACACATACACAGAGTCAGATAGAGACAGAGAGATAGAGATAGAGAGAGTCAGAAAGAGATGGAGAGAGACAGACAGATAGAGGGGGAGAGAGTCAGACAGACAGAGACACATATTCACAGAGTCAGAGAGAGACAGAGAGATAGAGATAGAGTCAGAAAGAGACGGAGAGAGACAGACAGATAGAGAGAGAGAGAGTCAGGCAGACAGAGACACACATACACAGAGTCAGAGAGAGACAGAGAGATAGAGATAGAGAGAGTCAGAAAGAGACGGAGAGAGACAGACAGATAGAGAGAGAGAGAGTCAGACAGACAGAGACACACATACACAGAGTCAGAGAGAGACAGAGAGATAGAGATAGAGAGAGTCAGAAAGAGACGGAGAGAGACAGACAGATAGAGAGAGAGAGAGTCAGACAGACAGAGACACACATACACAGAGTCAGAGAGAGACAGACAGATAGAGAGAGAGAGTCAGACAGACAGAGACACACATACACAGAGTCAGAGAGAGACAGAGAGATAGAGATAGGGAGATTCAGAAAGAGACGGAGAGAGACAGACAGATAGAGAGAGAGAGAGTCAGACAGACAGAGACACACATACACAGAGTCAGAGAGAGACAGACAGATAGAGATAGAGAGAGTCAGAAGGAGACAGAGAGAGACAGACAGATAGAGAGAGAGAGAGTCAGAAAGAGACGGAGAGAGACAGACAGATAGAGATAGAGAGTCAGACAGACAGAGACACACATACACAGAGTCAGAGAGAGACAGAGAGATAGAGAGAGAGAGTCAGACAGACAGAGACACACATACACAGAGTCAGAGAGAGACACAGAGAGAGAGAGAGATAAAGATAGAGAGAGTCAGAAAGAGACGGAGAGAGACAGACGGAGAAACACATACACAGAGTCAGAGAGAGACAGAGAGATAGAGGTAGAGAGAGTCAGAAAGAGACGGAGAGAGACAGACAGATAGAGAGAGTGAGTCAGACAGACAGAGACACACATACACAGAGTCAGAGAGAGACAGACAGATAGAGATAGAGAGATTCAGAAAGAGACGGAGAGAGACAGACAGATAGAGATAGAGAGAGTCAGACAGACAGAGACACACATACACAGAGTCAGAGAGAGACAGAGAGAGAGACAGAGATAGAGAGAGTCAGAAAGAGGCGGAGAGAGACAGACAGATAGAGAGAGAGAGAGTCAGACAGACAGAGACACACATACACAGAGTCAGAGAGAGACAGAGAGAGAGATAGAGATAGAGAGAGTCAGAAGGAGACAGAGAGAGACAGACAGATAGAGAGAGAGAGAGTCAGAAAGAGACGGAGAGAGACAGACAGATAGAGAGAGAGAGTCAGACAGACAGAAACACACATACACAGAGTCAGAGAAAGACAGACAGATAGAGATAGAGAGAGTCAGAAAGAGATAGAGAGAGTCAGACAGACAGAGACACACATACACAGAGTCAGAGTGAGACAGAGAGATAGAGATCAAGAGAGTCAGAAAGAGACGGAGAGAGACAGACAGATAGAGATAGAGAGAGTCAGACAGACAGAGACACACATACACAGAGACAGAGAGAGACAGAGAGAGAGATAGAGATAGAGAGAGTCAGAAAGAGACGGAGAGAGACAGACAGATAGAGAGAGAGAGAGTCAGACAGACAGAGACACACATACACAGAGGCAGAGAGAGACAGAGAGAGAGATAGAGATAGAGAGAGTCAGAAAGAGACGGAGAGAGACAGACAGATAGAGAGAGAGAGAGTCAGACAGACAGAGACTCACATACACAGAGTCAGAGAGAGACAGACAGATAGAGATGGAGAGAGTCAGAAAGAGACGGAGAGAGACAGACAGATAGAGAGAGAGAGTCAGAAAGAGACGGAGAGAGACAGACAGATAGAGAGAGAGAGTCAGACAGACAGAGACACACATACACAGAGTCAGAGAGAGACACAGAGAGAGAGAGAGAGTCAGAAAGAGACGGAGAGAGACAGACAGATAGAGAGAGAGAGTCAGACAGACAGAGACACACATACACAGAGTCAGAGAGAGACAGAGAGATGGAGACAGAGATAGAGAGAGTCAGAAAGAGACGGAGAGAGACAGACAGATAGAGAGAGAGAGTCAGACAGACAGAGACACACATACACAGAGTCAGAGAGAGACAGACAGATAGAGATAGAGAGAGTCAGAAAGAGACGGAGAGAGACAGACAGATAGAGAGAGAGAGTCAGACAGACAGAGACACACATACACAGAGTCAGAGAGAGACAGAGAGATGGAGATAGAGATAGAGAGAGTCAGAAAGAGACGGAGAGAGACAGACAGATAGAGGGAGAGAGTCAGAAAGAGACGGAGAGAGACAGACAGATAGAGAGAGAGAGTCAGACAGACAGAGACACACATACACAGAGTCAGAGAGAGACAGAGAGATGGAGATAGAGAGAGTCAGAAAGAGACGGAGAGAGACAGACAGATAGAGAGAGAGAGTCAGACAGACAGAGACACACATACACAGAGTCAGAGAGAGACAGACAGATAGAGATAGAGAGAGTCAGAAAGAGACGGAGAGAGACAGACAGATAGAGTGAGAGAGTCAGACAGACAGAGACACACATACACAGAGTCAGAGAGAGACAGAGAGATGGAGATAGAGATAGAGAGAGTCAGAAAGAGACGGAGAGAGACAGACAGATAGAGAGAGAGAGTCAGAAAGAGACGGAGAGAGACAGACAGATAGAGAGAGAGAGTCAGACAGACAGAGACACACATACACAGAGTCAGAGAGAGACAGAGAGATGGAGATAGAGAGAGTCAGAAAGAGACGGAGAGAGACAGACAGATAGAGAGAGAGTCAGACAGACAGAGACACACATACACAGAGTCAGAGAGAGACAGAGAGATAGAGATAGAGAGAGTCAGAAAGAGACGGAGAGAGACAGACAGATAGAGAGAGAGAGTAAGACAGACAGAGACACACATACACAGAGTCAGAGAGAGAGATAGAGATAGAGAGAGTCAGAAAGAGACGGAGAGAGACAGACAGACAGAGAGAGAGAGTCAGACAGACAGAGACACACATACACAGAGTCAGAGAGACAGACAGATAGAGATAGAGAGAGTCAGAAAGAGACAGAGAGAGACAGACAGATAGAGAGAGAGAGTCAGACAGACAGATACACACATACACAGAGTCAGAGAGAGAGAGAGATAGAGATAGAGATAGAGAGAGTCAGAAAGAGACGGAGAGAGACAGACAGATAGAGAGAGAGAGAGTCAGAAAGAGACGGAGAGAGACAGACAGATAGAGAGAGAGAGAGTCAGACAGACAGAGACACACATACACAGAGTCAGAGAGATAGAGATAGAGATAGAGAGAGTCAGAAAGAGACGGAGAGAGACAGACAGATAGAGAGAGAGAGAGTCAGACAGACAGAGACACACATACACAGAGTCAGAGAGATAGAGATAGAGATAGAGAGAGTCAGAAAGAGACGGAGAGAGACAGACAGATAGAGAGAGAGAGTCAGATAGACAGAGACACACATACACAGAGTCAGAGAGAGAGATAGAGATAGAGATAGAGAGAGTCAGAAAGAGACGGAGAGAGACAGACAGATAGAGAGAGAGAGAGTCAGAAAGAGACGGAGAGAGACAGACAGATAGAGAGAGAGAGAGTCAGACAGACAGAGACACACATACACAGAGTCAGAGAGAGAGAGAGAGAGAGATAGAGATAGAGAGAGTCAGAAAGAGACGGAGAGAGACAGACAGATAGAGAGAGAGAGTCAGACAGACAGAGACACACATACACAGAGTCAGAGAGACAGACAGATAGAGATAGAGAGAGTCAGAAAGAGACAGAGAGAGACAGACAGATAGAGAGAGAGAGTCAGACAGACAGATACACACATACACAGTCACAGAGAGAGAGATAGAGATAGAGAGAGTCAGAAAGAGACGGAGAGAGACAGAATGATAGAGAGAGAGAGTCAGACAGACAGAGACACACATACACAGAGTCAGAGAGAGACAGAGAGATAGAGATAGAGGGAGAGAGAGTCAGAAAGAGACGGAGAGAGACAGACAGATAGAGAGATAGAGTCAGACAGACAGAGACACACAGACACAGAGTCAGAGAGAGACAGAGAGATAGAGATAGAGAGAGTCAGAAAGAGACGGAGAGAGACAGACAGAGAGAGAGAGAGAGTCAGACAGACAGAGACACACATCCACAGAGTCAGAGAGAGACAGAGAGAGAGATAGAGATAGAGAGAGTCAGAAAGAGACGGAGAGAGACAGACAGATAGAGAGAGAGAGTCAGACAGACAGAGACACACATACACAGTGACAGAGAGAGTCAGAGAGAGACACAGAGATAGAGATAGAGAGAGTCAGACAGAAAGAGACACACATACACAGAGACAGAGAGAGACAGAGAGAGAGATAGAGATAGAGAGAGTCAGAAAGAGACGGAGAGAGACAGACAGATAGAGAGAGAGAGAGTCAGACAGAAAGAGACACACATACACAGAGACAGAGAAAGACAGAGAGAGAGATAGAGATAGAGAGAGTCAGAAAGAGACGGAGAGAGACAGACAGATAGAGAGAGAGAGAGTCAGACAGACAGAGACACACATACACAGAGTCAGAGAGAGACAGAGATAGAGATAGAGAGAGTCAGAAAGAGACGGAGAGAGACAGACAGATAGAGAGAGAGAGTCAGACAGACAGAGACACACATACACAGAGTCAGAGAGATCGAGATGGAGAGAGTCAGAAAGAGACGGAGAGAGACAGACAGATAGAGAGAGAGTCAGACAGACAGAGACACACATACACAGAGTCAGAGAGAGACAGAGAGACAGAGATAGAGATAGAGAGTCAGAAAGAGACAGAGAGAGACAGACAGATAGAGAGAGAGAGTCAGACAGACAGAGACACACATACACAGAGTCAGAGAGAGACAGAGAGATAGAGATAGAGATAGAGAGAGTCAGAAAGAGACGGAGAGAGACAGACAGATAGAGAGAGAGAGTCAGACAGACAGAGACACACATACACAGAGTCAGAGAGAGACAGAGAGATAGAGATAGAGAGAGTCAGAAAGAGACGGAGAGAGACAGACAGATAGAGAGAGAGAGTCAGACAGACAGAGACACACATACACAGAGTCAGAGAGAGACAGAGAGATAGAGATAGAGAGAGTCAGGAAGAGACGGAGAGAGACAGACAGATAGAGATAGAGAGAGTCAGAAAGAGACGGAGAGAGACAGACAGATAGAGAGAGAGAGTCAGACAGACAGAGACACACATACACAGAGTCAGAGAGAGACAGAGAGATAGAGATAGAGAGAGTCAGGAAGAGACGGAGAGAGACAGACAGATAGTGAGAGAGAGTCAGACAGAAAGAGACACACATACACAGAGTCAGAGGGAGACAGAGAGAGAGATAGAGATAGAGAGAGTCAGAAAGAGATGGAGAGAGACAGACAGATAGAGAGAGAGAGAGTCAGACAGACAGAGACACACATACACAGAGTCAGAGAGAGACAGACAGATAGAGAGAGAGAGTCAGACAGACAGAGACACACATACACAGAGTCAGAGAGAGACAGAGAGAGAGATAGAGATAGAGAGAGTCAGAAAGAGATGGAGAGAGACAGACAGATAGAGAGAGAGAGAGTCAGACAGACAGAGACACACATACACAGAGTCAGAGAGAGACAGACAGATAGAGAGAGAGAGTCAGACAGACAGAGACACACATACACAGAGTCAGAGAGAGACAGAGAGATAGAGATAGAGAGAGTCAGGAAGAGACGGAGAGAGACAGACAGATAGAGAGAGAGAGTCAGACAGAAAGAGACACACATACACAGAGTCAGAGGGAGACAGAGAGAGAGATAGAGATAGAGAGAGTCAGAAAGAGATGGAGAGAGACAGACAGATAGAGAGAGAGAGAGTCAGACAGTCAGAGACACACATACACAGAGTCAGAGAGAGACAGAGAGAGAGATAGAGATAGAGAGAGTCAGGAAGAGACGGAGAGAGACAGACAGATAGTGAGAGAGAGTCAGACAGACAGAGACACACATACACAGAGTCAGAGAGAGACAGAGAGATAGAGATAGAGAGAGTCAGAAAGAGACAGAGAGAGACAGACAGATAGAGAGAGAGAGTCAGACAGACAGAGACACACATACACAGAGACAGAGAGAGACAGAGAGATAGAGATAGAGAGAGTCAGAAAGAGACAGAGAGAGACAGACAGATAGAGAGAGAGAGTCAGACAGACAGAGACACACATACACAGAGTCAGAGAGAGATAGAGATAGAGAGAGTCAGAAAGAGACGGAGAGAGACAGACAGATCGAGAGAGCGAGTCAGACAGACAGAGACACACATACACAGAGACAGAGAGAGACAGAGAGATAGAGATAGAGAGAGTCAGAAAGAGACAGAGAGAGACAGACAGATAGAGAGAGAGAGTCAGACAGACAGAGACACACATACACAGAGTCAGAGAGAGAGAGAGAGTTGGAGAGAGTGTGTCAGATACAGAGAGTCAGAAAGAGATGGAGAGAGACAGACAGATAGAGGGAGAGAGAGAGTCAGACAGAGAGAGGGAGAGAGAGAGTTGGAGAGAGAGAGTGAGTCAGAAAGAGATGGAGAGAGACAGACAGATAGAGAGAGAGTCAGAAAGAGATGGAGACAGACAGACAGATAGAGAGAGAGAGAGTCAGACAGAGAGAGGGAGAGAGAGAGTTGAGAGAGAGTCAGAGAGAGGGAGAGAGAGAGTTGGAGAGAGAGAGTCAGATAGAGACGGAGAGAGACAGACAGGTAGAGAGAGAGAGTCAGACAGAGAGAGCGAGAGAGAGAGTTGGAGATAGAGAGAGAGTCAGAAATGGAGAGAGACAGACAGATAGAGAGAGAGAGAGTCAGACAGAGAGAGGGAGAGAGAGAGTTGAGAGAGAGTCAGAGAGAGGGAGAGAGAGAGTTGGAGAGAGAGAGTGAGTCAGAAAGAGATGGAGAGAGACAGACAGATAGAGAGAGAGAGAGTCAGACAGAGAGAGGGAGAGAGAGAGTCAGAGAGAGGGAGAGATAGAGTTGGAGAGAGAGTCAGAGAGAGGGAGAGAGAGAGTTAGAGAGAGAGTCAGATAGAGAGGCCGTCAGAAAGAGATGGAGAGAGACAGACAGATGGAGCGAGAGTCAGACAGAGAGAGGGAGAGAGAGAGTTGGAGAGAGAGAGTCAGATAGAGAGAGAGAGTCAGAAAGAGATGGAGAGAGACAGACAGATAGAGAGACAGTCAGACAGAGAGAGGGAGAGAGAGAGTTGGAGAGAGAGAGTCAGATAGAGAGAGAGTCAGAAAGAGACGGAGAGAGACAGACAGATAGAGAGAGAGAGTCAGACAGAGACGGAGAGAGAGACTTGGAGAGAGAGAGTCAGATAGAGAGAGAGAGAGTCAGACAGAGACGGAGAGAGAGACTTGGAGAGAGAGAGTCAGATAGAGAGAGAGAGAGTCAGACAGAGACGGAGAGAGACAGACAGATAGAGAGAGAGAGTCAGACAGAGACGGGGAGAGAGAGTTGGAGAGAGTCACTCAGAGAGAGAGTTGGAGAGAGAGTCAGATAGAGAGAGAGTCAGATAGAGAGAGAATCAGAAAGAGACGAAGAGAGACAGACAGATAGAGAGAGAGTCAGTCAGAGAGAGAGAGAGAGGGTGTCAGACCGACAGAGCGTATCAGAGAGAGTCAGAAAGAGAGGGAGAGAGAGAGACAGACAGAGAGAGAGGGTCAGACAGACAGAGACACACATACACAGAGTCAGAGAGATCGAGATGGAGAGAGTCAGAAAGAGACGGAGAGAGACAGACAGATAGAGAGAGAGTCAGACAGACAGAGACACACATACACAGAGTCAGAGAGAGACAGAGAGACAGAGATAGAGATAGAGAGTCAGAAAGAGACAGAGAGAGACAGACAGATAGAGAGAGAGAGTCAGACAGACAGAGACACACATACACAGAGTCAGAGAGAGACAGAGAGATAGAGATAGAGATAGAGAGAGTCAGAAAGAGACGGAGAGAGACAGACAGATAGAGAGAGAGAGTCAGACAGACAGAGACACACATACACAGAGTCAGAGAGAGACAGAGAGATAGAGATAGAGAGAGTCAGAAAGAGACGGAGAGAGACAGACAGATAGAGAGAGAGAGTCAGACAGACAGAGACACACATACACAGAGTCAGAGAGAGACAGAGAGATAGAGATAGAGAGAGTCAGGAAGAGACGGAGAGAGACAGACAGATAGAGATAGAGAGAGTCAGAAAGAGACGGAGAGAGACAGACAGATAGAGAGAGAGAGTCAGACAGACAGAGACACACATACACAGAGTCAGAGAGAGACAGAGAGATAGAGATAGAGAGAGTCAGGAAGAGACGGAGAGAGACAGACAGATAGTGAGAGAGAGTCAGACAGAAAGAGACACACATACACAGAGTCAGAGGGAGACAGAGAGAGAGATAGAGATAGAGAGAGTCAGAAAGAGATGGAGAGAGACAGACAGATAGAGAGAGAGAGAGTCAGACAGACAGAGACACACATACACAGAGTCAGAGAGAGACAGACAGATAGAGAGAGAGAGTCAGACAGACAGAGACACACATACACAGAGTCAGAGAGAGACAGAGAGAGAGATAGAGATAGAGAGAGTCAGAAAGAGATGGAGAGAGACAGACAGATAGAGAGAGAGAGAGTCAGACAGACAGAGACACACATACACAGAGTCAGAGAGAGACAGACAGATAGAGAGAGAGAGTCAGACAGACAGAGACACACATACACAGAGTCAGAGAGAGACAGAGAGATAGAGATAGAGAGAGTCAGGAAGAGACGGAGAGAGACAGACAGATAGAGAGAGAGAGTCAGACAGAAAGAGACACACATACACAGAGTCAGAGGGAGACAGAGAGAGAGATAGAGATAGAGAGAGTCAGAAAGAGATGGAGAGAGACAGACAGATAGAGAGAGAGAGAGTCAGACAGTCAGAGACACACATACACAGAGTCAGAGAGAGACAGAGAGAGAGATAGAGATAGAGAGAGTCAGGAAGAGACGGAGAGAGACAGACAGATAGTGAGAGAGAGTCAGACAGACAGAGACACACATACACAGAGTCAGAGAGAGACAGAGAGATAGAGATAGAGAGAGTCAGAAAGAGACAGAGAGAGACAGACAGATAGAGAGAGAGAGTCAGACAGACAGAGACACACATACACAGAGACAGAGAGAGACAGAGAGATAGAGATAGAGAGAGTCAGAAAGAGACAGAGAGAGACAGACAGATAGAGAGAGAGAGTCAGACAGACAGAGACACACATACACAGAGTCAGAGAGAGATAGAGATAGAGAGAGTCAGAAAGAGACGGAGAGAGACAGACAGATCGAGAGAGCGAGTCAGACAGACAGAGACACACATACACAGAGACAGAGAGAGACAGAGAGATAGAGATAGAGAGAGTCAGAAAGAGACAGAGAGAGACAGACAGATAGAGAGAGAGAGTCAGACAGACAGAGACACACATACACAGAGTCAGAGAGAGAGAGAGAGTTGGAGAGAGTGTGTCAGATACAGAGAGTCAGAAAGAGATGGAGAGAGACAGACAGATAGAGGGAGAGAGAGAGTCAGACAGAGAGAGGGAGAGAGAGAGTTGGAGAGAGAGAGTGAGTCAGAAAGAGATGGAGAGAGACAGACAGATAGAGAGAGAGTCAGAAAGAGATGGAGACAGACAGACAGATAGAGAGAGAGAGAGTCAGACAGAGAGAGGGAGAGAGAGAGTTGAGAGAGAGTCAGAGAGAGGGAGAGAGAGAGTTGGAGAGAGAGAGTCAGATAGAGACGGAGAGAGACAGACAGGTAGAGAGAGAGAGTCAGACAGAGAGAGCGAGAGAGAGAGTTGGAGATAGAGAGAGAGTCAGAAATGGAGAGAGACAGACAGATAGAGAGAGAGAGAGTCAGACAGAGAGAGGGAGAGAGAGAGTTGAGAGAGAGTCAGAGAGAGGGAGAGAGAGAGTTGGAGAGAGAGAGTGAGTCAGAAAGAGATGGAGAGAGACAGACAGATAGAGAGAGAGAGAGTCAGACAGAGAGAGGGAGAGAGAGAGTCAGAGAGAGGGAGAGATAGAGTTGGAGAGAGAGTCAGAGAGAGGGAGAGAGAGAGTTAGAGAGAGAGTCAGATAGAGAGGCCGTCAGAAAGAGATGGAGAGAGACAGACAGATGGAGCGAGAGTCAGACAGAGAGAGGGAGAGAGAGAGTTGGAGAGAGAGAGTCAGATAGAGAGAGAGAGTCAGAAAGAGATGGAGAGAGACAGACAGATAGAGAGACAGTCAGACAGAGAGAGGGAGAGAGAGAGTTGGAGAGAGAGAGTCAGATAGAGAGAGAGTCAGAAAGAGACGGAGAGAGACAGACAGATAGAGAGAGAGAGTCAGACAGAGACGGAGAGAGAGACTTGGAGAGAGAGAGTCAGATAGAGAGAGAGAGAGTCAGACAGAGACGGAGAGAGAGACTTGGAGAGAGAGAGTCAGATAGAGAGAGAGAGAGTCAGACAGAGACGGAGAGAGACAGACAGATAGAGAGAGAGAGTCAGACAGAGACGGGGAGAGAGAGTTGGAGAGAGTCAGTCAGAGAGAGAGTTGGAGAGAGAGTCAGATAGAGAGAGAGTCAGATAGAGAGAGAATCAGAAAGAGACGAAGAGAGACAGACAGATAGAGAGAGAGTCAGTCAGAGAGAGAGAGAGAGGGTGTCAGACCGACAGAGCGTATCAGAGAGAGTCAGAAAGAGAGGGAGAGAGAGAGACAGACAGAGAGAGAGGGTCAGACATAGACAGACAGAAAGAGAGTCAGAGAGAGAGAGAGAGAGAGAGAGAGAGAGAGAGAGTCAGACAGAGAGAAAGGGTGAGACAGAGACAGACAGAAAGAGAGTCGGAGAGAGAGAGAGACAGAGAGAGTCAGACAGAGAGAGAGTCAGACAGAGACGGAGAGAGAGACATGGAGAGAGAGAGAGAGTCAGATAGAGAGAGAGAGAGTCAGACAGAGACGGAGAGAGACAGACAGATAGAGAGAGAGAGTCAGACAGAGACGGGGAGAGAGAGTTGGAGAGAGTCAGTCAGAGAGAGAGTTGGAGAGAGAGTCAGATAGAGAGAGAGTCAGATAGAGAGAGAATCAGAAAGAGACGGAGAGAGACAGACAGATAGAGAGAGAGTCAGTCAGAGAGAGAGAGAGAGGGTGTCAGACCGACAGAGCGTATCAGAGAGAGTCAGAAAGAGAGGGAGAGAGAGAGACAGACAGAGAGAGAGGGTCAGACATAGACAGACAGAAAGAGAGTCAGAGAGAGAGAGAGAGAGAGAGAGAGAGTCAGACAGAGAGAAAGGGTGAGACAGAGACAGACAGAAAGAGAGTCGGAGAGAGAGAGAGACAGAGAGAGTCAGACAGAGAGAGAGTCAGACAGAGCGAGTGAGTCAGACAGACAGACAGGGAGAGCGAGACAGAGAGAGAGAGTCAGACAGAGAGAATCAGACAGAGTCAGAAAGAGAGGGAGAGAGACAGACAGACAGAGAGAGAGTCAGACAGAGACAGACAGAGAGAGAGTCGGAGAGAGAGACAGAGAGAGTCAGACAGACAGAGACAGTCAAAGAGAGTCAGACAGAGAGTGTCAGAGAGTCAGAAAGAGAGTGTCAGAGAGTCAGAAAGAGAGGGAAAGAGAGGGAAAGAGAGAGACAGACAGAGAGCGATTCAGACAGACAAAGAGAAAGTCGGAGAGAGAGAGAGAGCCAGAGAGAGAGAGAGAGACTCAGAGACAGTGTCAGAGAGAGTCAGAAAGAGAGAGACAAACAGACAGAGAGACATAGAGTCAGACCGACAGACAGAGAGACAGGGAGACAGACAGACAGAGAGAGAGAATCAAACAGAGAGAGAGAGACACACACACACACAGTGAGAGAGACAGAGAGAGACAGAGAAAGACAGAGAGACAGAGAGATGGACAGAGAGAAAGAATCAGACAAAAAGAGAGAGAAAATCAAAGAGAGAGAGATTCAGACAGACAGACAGAGAGTGATAGACAGAGAGAGAGAGAGACGAGAGAGTCAGACAAAGAGAGAGAGAGACAGGCAGAGAGAGACTGTGACAGATATAGAGAGACAGAGACAGAGAGAAAGAGACAAGGAGAGACACAGAGGGAGCCAGAGGGAGGGAAAGAGGGAGAGGGAGAGTGAAACAGCGAAAGAGATAGACCTCTGTCTATCAAACAGAGAGGGAGCGAGGCAGAAGGACAGACAGAGAAAGATAGATAGAAGAAGCAAATGAAATTAAACATATCTAACATCTTTCACCCCCTCAGAGATCTCGAAGTGTCAATGAAATACGGTTGACATGTAGTCACTGTTGGAATGCAGGAAACAGGGCAGTCAATTTGAACACAGTAAGATCCCACAAACAGCAACCTGATAAATAAGCGGGAATCTGTTTTTGTGATGTTTCTCAAGGGATAAATATCAGTCCAAGAATCTGGGGAAATTCCCATACTCGACTTAAACTAGTGTCCGTGGGATCTTGTATGTCCACCTGAATGGGCAGATGAGGACTCAGCTCTGAAACACAGCTCTGAAAGTGCTCCCTCTGTACTGACCCTCTGACAGTGCAGCACTCCCTCAGTACTGACCCTCCGACAGTGCAGCACTCCCTCAGTACTGACAATCCGACAGTGCAGCACTCCCTCTGTACTGACCCTCTGACAGTGCAGCACTCCCTCAGTACTGACACTCCGACAGTGCAGAACTCCCTCAGTACTGACCCTCCGACAGTGCGGCACTCCCTCAGTACTGACCCTCCGACAGTGCAGCACTCCCTCAGTACTGACCCTCCGACAGTGCAGCACTCCCTCAGTACTGACAATCCGACAGTGCAGCACTCCCTCTGTACTGACCCTCTGACAGTGCAGCACTCCCTCTGTACTGACCCTCCGACAGTGCAGCACTCCCTCAGTACTGACCCTCTGACAGTGCAGCACTCCCTCTGTACTGACCCTCCGACAGTGCAGCACTCCCTCTGTACTGACCCTCCGACAGTGCAGCACTCCCTCTGTACTGACCCTCCGACAGTGCAGCACTCCCTCAGTACTGACAATCCGACAGTGCAGCACTCCCTCTGTACTGACCCTCCGACAGTGCAGCACTCCCTCAGTACTGACAATCCGACAGTGCAGCACTCCCTCTGTACTGACCCTCCGACAGTGCAGCACTCCCTCAGTACTGACCCTCTGACAGTGCAGCACTCCCTCTGTACTGACCCTCCGACAGTGCAGCACTCCCTCAGTACTGACCCTCCGACAGTGCAGCACTCCCTCTGTACTGACCCTCCGACAGTGCAGCACTCCCTCAGTACTGACCCTCTGACAGTGCAGCACTCCCTCAGTACTGACAATCCGACAGTGCAGCACTCCCTCGGTACTGACCCTCTGACAGTGCAGCACTCCCTCTGTACTGACCCTCCGACAGTGCAGCACTCCCTCTGTACTGACCCTCCGACAGTGCAGCACTCCCTCAGTACTGACAATCCGACAGTGCAGCACTCCCTCGGTACTGACCATCTGACAGTGCAGCACTCCCTCAGTATTGACCCTCCGACAGTGCAGCACTCCCTCAGTACTGACCCTCTGACAGTGCAGCACTACTTCAGTACTGACCCTCTGACAGTGTAGCACTCCCTCAGTACTGACACTCCAACAGTGCAGCACTCCCTCGGTACTGACCCTCCGACAGTGCAGCACTCCCTCTGTACTGACCCTCCGACAGCGCAGCACTCCCTCTGTACTGACCCTCTGACAGTGCAGCACTCCCTCAGTACTGACCCTCAGACAGTGCAGCACTCCCTCAGTACTGACAATCCGACAGTGCAGCACTCCCTCAGTACTGACAATCCGACAGTGCAGCACTCCCTCAGTATTGACCCTCCGACAGTGCAGCACTCCCTCGGTACAGACCCTCCGACAGTGCAGCTCTCCCTCGGTACTAACACTCCAACAGTGCAGCACTCCCTCAGTACTGACCCTGACAGTGCAGCACTCCCTCAGTACTGACGCTCCGAGAGTGCAGCACTCCCTCAGCACTGACCCTCTGACAGTGCAGCACTCTCTCAGCACTGACCCTCTGACAGTGCAGCACTCCCTCACTACTGACCCTCTGTCAGTGCAGCACTCCCTCAGTACTGACACTCCAACAGTGCAGCACACCTGCAGTACCGACACTCGACGGTGCAGTGCTCCCTCAGTGCTGACACTCCGATAGGGCAGCACTCCCTCAGAGTTGAACCACAGACAGTGGAGCACTCGCTCAGAGCTGAACATCAGACAGTGCAGCACTCCCTCAGAACTGAACCTCAGACAGTGCAGCACTCCCTCAAGGCTGAACCTCCAACAGTGCAGCACTTCCTCAGAGCTGAACCTCAGACAATGCAGCACTCCCTCAGAGCTGAACCTCAGACAGTGCAGCACTCCCTCAGTACTGACCCTCTGACAGTGCAGCACTCCCTCAGAGCTGAACCTCAGACAGTGCAGCACTCCCTCAGAGCTGAACCTCAGACAGTGCAGCACTCCTTCAGTGCTGACCCTCTTGCAGTGCAGCAGTCCTCAGTACTGACCCTCCGACAGTGCAGCACTCCCTCAGGACTGACCATCTGACAGTGAAGCACTGCCTCAGTACTGACCCTCCGCTAGTGCAGCACTCCCTCAGTACTGACGTCTGACAGTGCAGCACTCCCTCAGTACTGACCCTCTGACAGTGCAGCACTCCCTCAGTACTGACCCTCTGACAGTGCAGCACACCCTCAGCACTGACCCTCTGACAGTGCAGCACTCCCTCAGCACTGACCCTCTGACAGTGCAGCACTCCCTCAGAGCTGAACCTCAGACAGTGCAGCAATCCCTCAGTAGTGAACCTTTGACAGTGCAGCCATCCCTCAAAGCTGAACCTCAGATACTGCAGCACTCCCTCAGAACTGAACTTCAGACAGTGCAACACTCCTTCAGTGCTGACCCTCTTACAATGCAGCAATCCTCAGTACTGACCCTCCGACAGTGCAGCACTCCCTCAGCAGTGACCCTCTGACAGTGCAGCACTCCCTCAGCACTGACCCTCTGACAGTGCAGCACTCCCTCAGCACTGACCCTCTGACAGTGCAGCACTCCCTCAGCACTGACCCTCTGACAGTGCAGCACTCCCTCAGTACTGACCCTCTGACAGTGCAGCACTCCCTCAGCAGTGACCCTCTGACAGTGGAGCACTCGCTCAGAGCTGAACATCAGACAGTGCAGCACTCCCTCAGAACTGAACCTCCGACAGTGCAGCACTCCCTCAAGGCTGAACCTCCAACAGTGCAGCACTTCCTCAGAGCTGAACCTCAGACAATGCAGCACTCCCTCAGAGCTGAACCTCAGACAGTGCAGCAATCCTCAGTACTGACCCTCTGACAGTGCAGCACTCCCTCAGTACTGACCATCTGACAGTGAAGCACTGCCTCAGTACTGACCCTCCGCTAGTGCAGCACTCCCTCAGTACTGAACCTCCGACAGTGCAGCACTCCCTCAAGGCTGAACCTCCAACAGTGCAGCACTCCCTCAGTACTGACCCTCTGACAGTGCAGCACTCCCTCAGAGCTGAACCTCAGACAGTGCAGCACTCCCTCAGAGCTGAACCTCAGACAGTGCAGCACTCCTTCAGTGCTGACCCTCTTGCAGTGCAGCAGTCCTCAGTACTGACCCTCCGACAGTGCAGCACTCCCTCAGGACTGACCATCTGACAGTGAAGCACTGCCTCAGTACTGACCCTCCGCTAGTGCAGCACTCCCTCAGTACTGACGTCTGACAGTGCAGCACTCCCTCAGTACTGACCCTCTGACAGTGCAGCACTCCCTCAGTACTGACCCTCTGACAGTGCAGCACACCCTCAGCACTGACCCTCTGACAGTGCAGCACTCCCTCAGCACTGACCCTCTGACAGTGCAGCACTCCCTCAGAGCTGAACCTCAGACAGTGCAGCACTCCCTCAGTAGTGAACCTTTGACAGTGCAGCAATCCCTCAAAGCTGAACCTCAGATACTGCAGCACTCCCTCAGAACTGAACTTCAGACAGTGCAGCACTCCCTCAGTACTGACCCTCTGACAGTGCAACACTCCTTCAGTGCTGACCCTCTTACAATGCAGCAATCCTCAGTACTGACCCTCCGACAGTGCAGCACTCCCTCAGCAGTGACCCTCTGACAGTGCAGCACTCCCTCAGCACTGACCCTCTGACAGTGCAGCACTCCCTCAGCACTGACCCTCTGACAGTGCAGCACTCCCTCAGCACTGACCCTCTGACAGTGCAGCACTCCCTCAGTACTGACCCTCTGACAGTGCAGCACTCCCTCAGCAGTGACCCTCTGACAGTGGAGCACTCGCTCAGAGCTGAACATCAGACAGTGCAGCACTCCCTCAGAACTGAACCTCCGACAGTGCAGCACTCCCTCAAGGCTGAACCTCCAACAGTGCAGCACTTCCTCAGAGCTGAACCTCAGACAATGCAGCACTCCCTCAGAGCTGAACCTCAGACAGTGCAGCAATCCTCAGTACTGACCATCTGACAGTGAAGCACTGCCTCAGTACTGACCCTCCGCTAGTGCAGCACTCCCTCAGTACTGACGTCTGACAGTGCAGCACTCCCTCAGGACTGACCCTCTGACAGTGCAGCACACCCTCAGCACTGACCCTCTGACAGTGCAGCACTCCCTCAGCACTGACCCTCTGACAGTGCAGCACTCCCTCAGTACTGACCCTCTGACAGTGCAGCACTCCCTCAGAGCTGAACCTCAGACAGTGCAGCACTCCCTCAGAGTTGAACCTCAGACAGTGCAGCACTCCCTCAGTAGTGAACCTTTGACAGTGCAGCAATCCCTCAAAGCTGAACCTCAGATACTGCAGCACTCCCTCAGAACTGAACTTCAGACAGTGCAGCACTCCCTCAGTACTGACCCCCTGACAGTGCAGCACTCCTTCAGTGCTGACCCTCTTACAATGCAGCACTCCCTCAGCACTGACCCTCTGACAGTGCAGCACACCCTCAGCACTGACCCTCTGACAGTGCAGCACTCCCTCAGCACTGACCCTCTGACAGTGCAGCACTCCCTCAGTACTGACCCTCTGACAGTGCAGCACTCCCTCAGAGCTGAACCTCAGACAGTGCAGCACTCCCTCAGAGTTGAACCTCAGACAGTGCAGCACTCCCTCAGTAGTGAACTTCAGACAGTGCAGCACTCCCTCAGTACTGACCCTCTGACAGTGCAGCACTCCTTCAGTGCTGACCCTCTTACAATTCAGCAATCCTCAGTACTGACCCTCTGACAGTGCAGCACTCCCTCAGCAGTGACCCTCTGACAGTGCAGCACTCCCTCAGCACTGACCCTCTGACAGTGCAGCACTCCCTCAGTACTGACCCCCTGACAGTGCAGCACTCCCTCAGCAGTGACCCTCTGACAGTGCAGCACTCCCTCAGCACTGACCCCCTGACAGTGCAGCACTCCCTCAGCAGTGACCCTCTGACAGTGCAGCACTCCCTCAGAGCTGAACCTCAGACAGTGCAGCACTCCCTCAGAGTTGAACCTCAGACAGTGCAGCACTCCCTCAGTAGTGAACCTTTGACAGTGCAGCAATCCCTCAAAGCTGAACCTCAGATACTGCAGCACTCCCTCAGAACTGAACTTCAGACAGTGCAGCACTCCCTCAGTACTGACCCTCTGACAGTGCAGCACTCCTTCAGTGCTGACCCTCTTACAATGCAGCAATCCTCAGTACTGACCCTCTGACAGTGCAGCACTCCCTCAGCAGTGACCCTCTGACAGTGCAGCACTCCCTCAGCACTGACCCTCTGACAGTGCAGCACTCCCTCAGTACTGACCCCCTGACAGTGCAGCACTCCCTCAGCAGTGACCCTCTGACAGTGCAGCACTCCCTCAGCACTGACCCCCTGACAGTGCAGCACTCCCTCAGCAGTGACCCTCTGACAGTGCAGCACTCCCTCAGCACTGACCCTCTGACAGTGCAGCACTCCCTCAGCACTGACCCCCTGACAGTGCAGCACTCCCTCAGCACTGACCCTCTGACAGTGCAGCACTCCCTCAGCACTGACCCTCTGACAGTGCAGAACTCCCTCAGCACTGACCCTCTGACAGTGCAGCACTCCCTCAGTACTGACCCTCTGACAGTGCAGCACTCCCTCAGTACTGACCCTCTGACAGTGCAGCACTCCCTCGGTACTGACCCTCCGACAGTGCAGCACTCCCTCGGTACTGACCCTCCGACAGTGCAGCACTCCCTCAGTACTGACCCTCCGACAGTGCAGCACTCCCTCAGTACTGACCCTCCGACAGTGCAGCACTCCCTCAGTACTGACCTGCTGACAGTGCAGCACTCCCTCAGTACTGACCCTCCGACAGTGCAGCACTCCTTCAGTACTGACCCTCTGACAGTGCAGCACTCCCTCAGTACTGACCCTCTGACAGTGCAGCACTCCCTCAGTACTGACCCTCTGACAGTGCAGCACTCCCTCAGTACTCACCCTCTGACAGTGCAGCACTCCCTCAGTACTGACCCTCTGATAGTGCAGCACTCCCTCAGTACTCACCTCTGACAGTGCAGCACTCCCTCAGTACTGACCCTCTGACAGTGCAGCACTCCCTCAGTACTGACCCTCTGACAGTGCAGCACTCCCTCAGTACTGACCCTCCGACAGTGCAGCACTCCCTCAGTACTGACCCTCTGACAGTGCAGCACTCCCTCTTTACTGACCCTCTGACAGTGCAGCACTCCCTCAGTACTGACCCTCTGACAGTGCAGCACTCCCTCAGTACTGACCCTCTGACAGTGCAGCACTCCCTCAGTACTGACCCTTCGACAGTGCAGCACTCCCTCAGTACTGACCCTCTGACAGTGCAGCACTCCCTCAGTACTGACCCTCTGACAGTGCAGCACTCCCTCAGTACTGACCCTCTGACTGTGCAGCACTCCCTCAGTACTGACCCTCCGGCAGTGCAGCACTCCCTCAGTACTGACCCTCTGACAGTGCAGCACTCCCTCTGTACTGACCCTCTGACAGTGCAGCACTCCCTCAGTACTGACCCTCTGACAGTGCAGCACTCCCTCAGAGCTGAACCTCAGACAGTGCAGCACTCCCTCAGAGCTGAACCTCAGACAGTGCAGCACTCCCTCAGTAGTGAACCTTTGACAGTGCAGCAATCCCTCAAAGCTGAACCTCAGATACTGCAGCACTCCCTCAGAACTGAACTTCAGACAGTGCAGCACTCCCTCAGTACTGACCCTCTGACAGTGCAACACTCCTTCAGTGCTGACCCTCTGACAGTGCAGCACTCTCTCAGTACTGACCCTCTGACAGTGCAGCACTCCCTCAGTACTGACCGTTCGACAGTGCAGCACTCCCTCAGTACTGACCCTCTGACAGTGCAGCACTCCCTCAGTACTGACCCTCTGACAGTGCAGCACTCCCTCAGTACTGACCCTCTGACAGTGCAGCACTCCCTCAGTACTGACCCTCCGACAGTGCAGCACTCCCTCAGCAGTGACCCTCTGACAGTGCAGCACTCCCTCAGCACTGACCCCCTGACAGTGCAGCACTCCCTCAGCACTGACCCTCTGACAGTGCAGCACTCCCTCAGCACTGACCCTCTGACAGTGCAGCACTCCCTCAGTACTGACCCCCTGACAGTGCAGCACTCCCTCAGCAGTGACCCTCTGACAGTGCAGCACTCCCTCAGCACTGACCCCCTGACAGTGCAGCACTCCCTCAGCAGTGACCCTCTGACAGTGCAGCACTCCCTCAGCACTGACCCTCTGACAGTGCAGCACTCCCTCAGCACTGACCCCCTGACAGTGCAGCACTCCCTCAGCACTGACCCTCTGACAGTGCAGCACTCCCTCAGCACTGACCCTCTGACAGTGCAGAACTCCCTCAGCACTGACCCTCTGACAGTGCAGCACTCCCTCAGTACTGACCCTCTGACAGTGCAGCACTCCCTCAGTACTGACCCTCTGACAGTGCAGCACTCCCTCAGTACTGACCCTCTGACAGTGCAGCACTCACTCAGTACTGACCCTCTAACAGTGCAGCACTCCCTCAGTACTGACCCTCTGACAGTGCAGCACACCCTCAGCACTGACCCTCTGACAGTGCAGCACTCCCTCAGCACTGACCCTCTGACAGTGCAGCACTCCCTCAGTACTGACCCTCTGACAGTGCAGCACTCCCTCAGAGCTGAACCTCAGACAGTGCAGCACTCCCTCAGAGTTGAACCTCAGACAGTGCAGCACTCCCTCAGTAGTGAACCTTTGACAGTGCAGCAATCCCTCAAAGCTGAACCTCAGATACTGCAGCACTCCCTCAGAACTGAACTTCAGACAGTGCAGCACTCCCTCAGTACTGACCCTCTGACAGTGCAGCACTCCTTCAGTGCTGACCCTCTTACAATGCAGCAATCCTCAGTACTGACCCTCTGACAGTGCAGCACTCCCTCAGCAGTGACCCTCTGACAGTGCAGCACTCCCTCAGCACTGACCCTCTGACAGTGCAGCACTCCCTCAGTACTGACCCCCTGACAGTGCAGCACTCCCTCAGCAGTGACCCTCTGACAGTGCAGCACTCCCTCAGCACTGACCCCCTGACAGTGCAGCACTCCCTCAGCAGTGACCCTCTGACAGTGCAGCACTCCCTCAGCACTGACCCTCTGACAGTGCAGCACTCCCTCAGCACTGACCCCCTGACAGTGCAGCACTCCCTCAGCACTGACCCTCTGACAGTGCAGCACTCCCTCAGCACTGACCCTCTGACAGTGCAGAACTCCCTCAGCACTGACCCTCTGACAGTGCAGCACTCCCTCAGTACTGACCCTCTGACAGTGCAGCACTCCCTCAGTACTGACCCTCTGACAGTGCAGCACTCCCTCGGTACTGACCCTCCGACAGTGCAGCACTCCCTCGGTACTGACCCTCCGACAGTGCAGCACTCCCTCAGTACTGACCCTCCGACAGTGCAGCACTCCCTCAGTACTGACCCTCCGACAGTGCAGCACTCCCTCTGTACTGACCTGCTGACAGTGCAGCACTCCCTCAGTACTGACCCTCCGACAGTGCAGCACTCCTTCAGTACTGACCCTCTGACAGTGCAGCACTCCCTCAGTACTGACCCTCTGACAGTGCAGCACTCCCTCAGTACTCACCCTCTGACAGTGCAGCACTCCCTCAGTACTCACCCTCTGACAGTGCAGCACTCCCTCAGTACTGACCCTCTGATAGTGCAGCACTCCCTCAGTACTCACCTCTGACAGTGCAGCACTCCCTCAGTACTGACCCTCTGACAGTGCAGCACTCCCTCAGTACTGACCCTCTGACAGTGCAGCACTCCCTCAGTACTGACCCTCCGACAGTGCAGCACTCCCTCAGTACTGACCCTCTGACAGTGCAGCACTCCCTCTTTACTGACCCTCTGACAGTGCAGCACTCCCTCAGTACTGACCCTCTGACAGTGCAGCACTCCCTCAGTACTGACCCTCTGACAGTGCAGCACTCCCTCAGTACTGACCCTTCGACAGTGCAGCACTCCCTCAGTACTGACCCTCTGACAGTGCAGCACTCCCTCAGTACTGACCCTCTGACAGTGCAGCACTCCCTCAGTACTGACCCTCTGACTGTGCAGCACTCCCTCAGTACTGACCCTCCGGCAGTGCAGCACTCCCTCAGTACTGACCCTCTGACAGTGCAGCACTCCCTCTGTACTGACCCTCTGACAGTGCAGCACTCCCTCAGTACTGACCCTCTGACAGTGCAGCACTCCCTCAGAGCTGAACCTCAGACAGTGCAGCACTCCCTCAGAGCTGAACCTCAGACAGTGCAGCACTCCCTCAGTAGTGAACCTTTGACAGTGCAGCAATCCCTCAAAGCTGAACCTCAGATACTGCAGCACTCCCTCAGAACTGAACTTCAGACAGTGCAGCACTCCCTCAGTACTGACCCTCTGACAGTGCAACACTCCTTCAGTGCTGACCCTCTGACAGTGCAGCACTCCCTCAGTACTGACCCTCTGACAGTGCAGCACTCCCTCAGTACTGACCGTTCGACAGTGCAGCACTCCCTCAGTACTGACCCTCTGACAGTGCAGCACTCCCTCAGTACTGACCCTCTGACAGTGCAGCACTCCCTCAGTACTGACCCTCTGACAGTGCAGCACTCCCTCAGTACTGACCCTCCGACAGTGCAGCACTCCCTCAGTACTGACCCTCTGACAGTGCAGCACTCCCTCTGTACTGACCCTCTGACAGTGCAGCACTCCCTCAGTACTGACCCTCTGACAGTGCAGCACTCCCTCAGAGCTGAACCTCAGACAGTGCAGCACTCCCTCAGAGTTGAACCTCAGACAGTGCAGCACTCCCTCAGTAGTGAACCTTTGACAGTGCAGCAATCCCTCAAAGCTGAACCTCAGATACTGCAGCACTCCCTCAGAACTGAACTTCAGACAGTGCAGCACTCCCTCAGTACTGACCCTCTGACAGTGCAACACTCCTTCAGTGCTGACCCTCTTGCAATGCAGCAATCCTCAGTACTGACCCTCCGACAGTGCAGCACTCCCTCAGCAGTGACCCTCTGACAGTGCAGCACTCCCTCAGCACTGACCCTCTGACAATGCAGCACTCCCTCAGCACTGACCCTCTGACAGTGCAGCACTCCCTCAGCACTGACCCTCTGACAGTGCAGCACTCCCTCAGTACTGACCCTCTGACAGTGCAGCACTCCCTCAGCAGTGACCCTCTGACAGTGCAGCACTCCCTCAGCACTGACCCTCTGACAGTGCAGCACTCCCTCAGCACTGACCCTCTGACAGTGCAGCACTCCCTCAGCAGTGACCCTCTGACAGTGCAGCACTCCCTCAGCACTGACCCTCTGACAGTGCAGCACTCCCTCAGCACTGACCCCCTGACAGTACAGCACTCCCTCAGCACTGACCCTCTGACAGTGCAGCACTCCCTCAGTACTGACACTCCAACAGTGCAGCACACCTGCAGTACCGACACTCGACGGTGCAGTGCCCCCTCAGTGCTGACACTCCGATAGGGCAGCACTCCCTCAGAGTTGAACCACAGACAGTGGAGCACTCGCTCAGAGCTGAACATCAGACAGTGCAGCACTCCCTCAGAACTGAACCTCCGACAGTGCAGCACTCCCTCAGTACTGATGCTCTGACAGTGCAGCACTCCCTCAGTACTCACCCTCTGACAGTGCAGCACTCCCTCAGTACTGACCCTCTGACAGTGCAGCACTCCCTCAGTACTCACCTCTGACAGTGCAGCACTCCCTCAGTACTAACCCTCTGACAGTGCAGCACTCCCTCAGTACTGACCCTCTGACAGTGCAGCACTCCCTCAGTACTGACCCTCTGACAGTGCAGCACTCCCTCAGTACTGACCCTCCGACAGTGCAGCACTCCCTCTGTACTGACCCTCTGACAGTGCAGCACTCCCTCAGTACTGACCCTCTGACAGTGCAGCACTCCCTCAGTACTGACCCTGCGACAGTGCAGCACTCCCTCAGTACTGACCCTCTGACAGTGCAGCACTCCCTCAGTACTGACCCTCTGACAGTGCAGCACTCCCTCAGTACTGACCCTCCGACAGTGCAGCACTCCCTCAGTACTGACCCTCTGACAGTGCAGCACTCCCTCAGTACTGACCCTCTGACAGTGCAGCACTCCCTCAGTACTGTACTGAACTGTCAGCCTGGATTATTGCTGAAGGCTGTGGAGTGTCGGTTACAGCCTGTGTCTCAGAGTTGAGATCCCTCTCAACTGAGGTCATCGGGGAAAACGTGAAATAGAAAACAATCAATTCTTATTCCGAAAAAGAAATTTCGTGTTCCTACCATAAAATATGCAAATGAGAATTAGGAGTCGGAGAAACATTCGGGAGACCCAGGAATCCAACACCACTACATGCAATGATGATGTGATGAGGCCGCCTGAAATAACACCAGATATTTTACATCAGTCACACAGAGAGGAAAAACATGGAACAGTCTGGGTGCAGGGGGAGAAAGATCTCAGTATGCTATGGTATGATCCCAGATTCCCAGTGTGAACATTTTGAACCCAGATTCCCGATGTGAACCTGGATTCCCAGTGTGAACCCAGATTCCCAATGTGATCCCAGATTCCCACTGTGAACCTGGATTCCTGGTATGAATGGTGTGAACCCGGATTCCCTGTGTGAACCCGGATTCCTGGTGTGAACCCAGATTCCCAGTGTGAATGGTGTGAACCCAGATTCCTGGTGTGAACCCAGATTCCCAGTGTGAATGGTGTGAACCCAGATTCCCGATGTGAACCTGGATTCCCAGTGTGAACCCAGATTCCCATTGTGATCCCAGATTCCCTGTGTGAACCTGGATTCCTGGTATGAACCCAGATTCCCTGTGTGAACCTGGATTCCTGGTGTGAACCTGGATTCCCAGTGTGAATGGTGTGAACCCAGATTCCTGGTGTGAACCCAGATTCCCAGTGTGAATGGTGTGAACCCAGATTCCTGGTGTGAACCCAGATTCCCAGTGTGAATGGTGTTAACCCAGATTCCTGGTGTGAACCCAGATTCCTGGTGTGAACCCAGATTCCCAGTGTGAATGGTGTGAACCCAGATTCCTGGTGTGAACCCAGATTCCCAGTGTGAATGGTGTGAACCCAGATTCCCGATGTGAACCTGGATTCCCAGTATGAACCCAGATTCCCATTGTGATCCCAGATTCCCTGTGTGAACCTGGATTCCTGGTATGAACCCAGATTCCCGATGTGAACCCAGATTCCTGGTGTGAACCCAGATTCCCAGTGTGAATGGTGTGAACCCAGATTCCTGGTGTGAACCCAGATTCCCAGTGTGAATGGTGTGAACCCAGATTCCTGGTGTGAACCCAGATTCCTGGTGTGAACCCAGATTCCTGGTGTGAACCCAGATTCCCAGTGTGAATGGTGTGAACCCAGATTCCTGGTGTGAACCTGGATTCCCAGTGTGAATGGTGTGAACCCAGATTCCTGGTGTGAACCCAGATTCCCAGTGTGAATGGTGTGAACCCAGATTCCTGGTGTGAACCCAGATTCCCAGTGTGAATGGTGTGAACCCAGATTCCTGGTGTGAACCCAGATTCCCAGTGTGAATGGTGTGAACCCAGATTCCTGGTGTGAACCCAGATTCCCAGTGTGAATGGTGTGAACCCAGATTCCTGGTGTGAACCCAGATTCCTGGTGTGAACCCAGATTCCCAGTGTGAATGGTGTGAACCCAGATTCCTGGTGTGAACCCAGATTCCCAATGTGAATGGTTTGAACCCAGATTCCTGGAGTGAACCCAGATTCCCAGTGTGAATGGTGTGAACCCAGATTCCTGGTGTGAACCCAGATTCCCAGTGTGAATGGTGTGAACCCAGATTCCTGGTGTGAACCCAGATTCCCAGTGTGAATGGTGTGAACCCAGAATCCTGGTGTGAACCCAGATTCCCAGTGTGAATGGTGTGAACCCAGATTCCTGGTGTGAACCCAGATTCCCAGTGTGAATGGTGTGAACCCAGATTCCTGGTGTGAACCCAGATTCCCAGTGTAAATGGTGTGAACCCAGATTCCTGGTGTGAACCCAGATTCCCAGTGTGAATGGTGTGAACCCAGATTCCTGGTGTGAACCCAGATTCCCAGTGTGAATGGTGTGAACCCAGATTCCTGGTGTCAACCCAGATTCCCAGTGTGAATGGTGTGAACCCAGATTCCTGGTATGAACCCAGATTCCTGGTGTGAACCCAGATTCCTGGTGTGAACCCAGATTCCCAGTGTGAATGGTGTGAACCCAGATTCCTGGTATGAACCCAGATTCCTGGTGTGAACCCAGATTCCTGGTGTGAACCCAGATTCCCAGTGTGAATGGTGTGAACCCAGATTCCTGGTGTGAACCCAGATTCCCAGTGTGAATGGTGTGAACCCAGATTCCTGGTGTGAACCCAGATTCCCAGTGTGAATGGTGTGAACCCAGATTCCTGGTGTGAACCCAGATTCCCAGTGTGAATGGTGTGAACCCAGATTCCCAGTGTGAATGGTGTGAACCCAGATTCGTCGTGTGAACCCAGATTCCCAGTGTGAATGGTGTGAACCCAGATTCCTGGTATGAACCCAGATTCCTGGTGTGAACCCAGATTCCCGGTGTGAACCCAGATTCCCAGTGTGAATGGTGTGAACCCAGATTCCCAGTGTGAATGGTGTGAACCCAGATTCCTGGTATGAACCCAGATTCCCAGTGTGAATGGTGTGAACCCAGATTCCCAGTGTGAATGGTGTGAACCCAGATTCCTGGTATGAACCCAGATTCCTGGTGTGAACCCAGATTCCCGGTGTGAATGGTGTGAACCCAGATTCCTGGTATGAACCCAGATTCCTGGTGTGAACCCAGATTCCCAGTGTGAATGGTGTGAACCTAGATTCCTGGTGTGAACCCAGATTCCCAGTGTGAATGGTGTGAACCCAGATTCCTGGTGTGAACCCAGATTCCCAGTGTGAATGGTGTGAACCCAGATTCCGGGTGTGAACCCAGATTCCCAGTGTGAATGGTGTGAACCCAGATTCCTGGTATGAACCCAGATTCCTGGTGTGAACCCAGATTCCCAGTGTGAATGGTGTGAACCCAGATTCCTGGTATGAACCCAGATTCCTGGTGTGAACCCAGATTCCTGGTGTGAACCCATATTCCCAGTGTGAATGGTGTGAACCCAGATTCCTGGTGTGAACCCAGATTCCCAGTGTGAATGGTGTGAACCCAGACTCCGGGTGTGAACCCAGATTCCCAGTGTGAATGGTGTGAACCCAGATTCCTGGTATGAACCCAGATTCCTGGTGTGAACCCAGATTCCTGGTGTGAACCCAGATTCCAGGTGTGAACCCAGATTCCCAGTGTGAATGGTGTGAACCCAGATTCCTGGTGTGAACCCAGATTCCCAGTGTGAATGGTGTGAACCCAGATTCCCAGTGTAAATGGTGTGAACCCAGATTCCTGGTGTGAACCCAGATTCCCAGTGTGAATGGTGTGAACCCAGATTCCCAGTGTAAATGGTGTGAACCCAGATTCCTGGTGTGAACCCAGATTCCCAGTGTAAATGGTGTGAACCCAGATTCCTGGTGTGAACCCAGATTCCCAGTGTGAATGGTGTGAACCCGGATTCCTGGTGTGAACCTGGATTCCTGGTGTGAACCCAGATTCCCAGTGTGAATGGTGCGAACCAATTTTCCTGGTATGATCCTGGATTCCCGGTGTTCGCTCACTACTTGTGAGGTTTGTTGCCTGGACAAAGACATTAATCGAGTTATGATGTATTAACTGTACAGAAACAGACCACTCAGCCCATCTGATCAATGTCAGGATTTTTTCTCCACATGAGCCTCCATATCCCTCCATTCCCTTCCCTGTCAGTTTATCCAACTTCCCCTTTAAATGGATCTGTACTCTTCACATCAACCACTCCCTGTGGTAACAAGTTCCACAGTCTCAATATAGAATCAGAGAATGGTTACAGCAGAAGAGGCCATTCGGCCTGTCGGGTCTGTGCTGACTCTCCACAAGAGCAACTCACTGAATCCCTTTTTCCCGTAACCCTGATTAGTTTTCCTCTTCAGATAATTATCCAATTCTCTTTTGAAAGCCACGATTGAACCTGTCTCCACCACACTCTCAGGCAGTGCATTCCACACCCTAACCACTCACTACGTGAAAACGTTTTTCCTCCTGTCACCATTGCTTCTTTTGCCAATCACTTTTAAATCAGTATCCTCTGGTTCCGGATCCTTCCATCAATCGCGATCGACTCTGTCCCGACCTCTCATCATTTTGAACACCTCTATCAAATCTCTCATCTCCAAGATAAACAGACCCAGCTTCTCCAGCCTATCCATGTAACTGAAGTTCCTCATCCCTGGAACCAATCTCCTGAATCTTTTCTGCACCCTGTGCAGTGCCTTCACATCCCTCCTGTGTGGGGCCCAGAACTGGACACAATACTCCAGTTGAGACTGAACCAGTCTTTTATACAGGTTTATCATTACTTGCTTGGTTTTTGTACTCTATATCCCTATTTATTACTAATTACTAACCACTCTCTCAACCCGCCCTGCCACCTTCAATGGTTTGAGTACACAGATCCCCAGGTCCCTCTGCTCCCAGATTCCCTCAGAATTTATATTGCCTCTCCTTGTTCTTTCTACTTCACACTTTTCTGTATTAAATTTCACCTGTAACATGCCCAGCCTGTCTGTGTCCTCTTGAAGTTTACCACTATCCTCCTCACAGTTCACAATACTTCCAAGTTTTATGTCATCATTTTGACAGTCTACCCTGTACAACCAAGGCTAGGTTTTTTAATATATATCAAGCAGAGCAGGGGTCCCAACACTGAGCCCTGGGGACCCCCATTCCAAAAAACAGCCACTCTGGGTAAAGCAGCTTCTCCTGAATTCCCGATTGGATTTACCAGTGACTCTCCTATATCGCCTCACATTACTCTCCCCAACAAGCAAAATCATTCTCTCTCTCGCCTCCCCATCTCAAACCCCTTTGTCATTTTAAAGATATCTATTGGAAAGCGTTGCATTTCCCTAGCGCCTACCACGTCCTCCCAGGCCAGTGTAGTCACTGCTGTGACGTGGGGGCAGCAGTTAATTCCTGCAGGTGAAGCCTGGGACTTTTATCCCAGGGAGAAAGGTCGCTCTGATCCTGGGGGTCGCCAGTTTCTCCCGTCCCACACGCTAAGACGGGACATTAGTCGTTTCCTGCCCAGTGGACCCGCTCTCCGCTGACAACGCAAGTCCCCAAGTCCCCACCCTCCCACTGTGGAGCCCAAGCCTTCAATGTCCCCTACCCCCCCACCCCCCACTGCTCCAGGACTGTCTCCACCCTCTGAGGATGAACTCAGACGGTTCCCCAGTGAGTGGGTCAATTACACTGAAACTGACGAGAGACCCCTCCCCGCTGAGAAGCTGAAATTCCCCTGAAACTCACCGATCAAATGCAGAATGACACCAAGATCCCAAACCAGGAAGCAGGAGCAGAGGGCAAAGACTTTTACTTTCTGTTTGATGTCACATCCGATCCTCTCGGCTGGGCGTCAACCTCATGAACTGCGGCAGAAAGTTAATGCGTTGCGAACTTTAGCCGCCTGAACCCTCCCTCTGCAATATTTCATTACCTGATTGTCCCCCGGGCTCAGTCTATCTGGGGGGCCCATGCTTTAGGTCACTCTCTGTGTCAGGAGGTGAACACTACCGGTAGATAGTTCACCATGCCCTCTCTCTGACCTGCTCCCCACACTTTAGTCATCACTCTTCACAAGGTTGACTGTCCTGCACACACCCATACCATCACAGAAAATTTACAGCACAGATCGAGGACCTTCGGCCCATCCAGCCCCATCCCACTTTCCAGCTCTTGGCCCAGTAGCCCTGCAGATCATTGCAGTTCAAGGGCATCATCCTAGTTCTTTTTAAATATTATGAGGGTTTTTGCCCCCATCACCCTTTCAGGCAGTGAGTTCCAGACCCCCACTCAAGTCCCCTATTCCACCAATTACTTCAAATCTATGCCCTCTGGTTATTGCCCTCTCTGATAAGACAAATAGGTCCTTCCTACCACACTATCCGGGGCCCTCATAATTTTATACACCCCAATTGAATCTCTCTTCAGCTTCCTCTGTTGCAAAGAAAACAACCCCAGCCTGTCTGTGAGAAACGTAGCCCACTTAATAATAATTTACACCAAGTCAAACTCTGAAGAAGTAAGTTTATTTAACGTTCTTGCAAGATCGGGTGTCCTACAAGCAGGCACACCGATCAACATATTCAGTTCATGTTTATACAATACAAATCCATTTGTCCACGCCTTTATTTTACATTATTGGTTATAACATATTATGACACTAACCTATCCTATGGTTGCTACAGTCTCCTCCTCTGTTTACTTCTCCCCCTACTCTAACTTTCTAGCCCCTAACTCTTGTTTTTGTTTTACCTTATTTGGCTCTCCATTATGTGTTTTAACTTGCAGCTGTCAGCCTTTATCTTCGTGGGGCAGTTTCTTATTCACTACATCCTTTGTTCTAACTCTTGCTGTTTCTCTTTTATCTGCCTAAGCACAATTTTTAAGTGATGTACTGTCCCAAGGTCTGTACTTACATACCCTTATCAATTCTCTTTGTCAGTGATTTACTGTCTTAAGGTCTCCACTGACATATCCTTATCTGTTCTCTTTTTCAGTGATTTCATTATGTTGTGCACAAATGACTTCTTGGTAACTTTCCACAAGCTGTAGAAACAACATTTCAGTATTTCTTATTCTCACAATTCCCCCTTTTCTTTTACTTAATCCTTGTTGTTTTCTACATACTGCTGAGGGTTCTCATATGTCCTCTCAAATCCTCTGAGCATTATTTCAGCCGCCTTTTCAATGTCTGTATTTCCGTTGATACTATCCAATTTGTCATTACCTAACAGGTATATACTTTCTTCCTGGCCTCTTTGTATTGACATCTGCTTCGTCAAAGCTGTCTCAATCAATCACTGTGTCAGCCCTCTTACACAAGGAATAATACAACATCCGATGGCTATTAGTATTCCGACAACCATGATCAGGGAGGTAAAAATCGAGATTATCATGCCTTTCCATTTTCCAAACCAGGATTCAAGCCACCCCGTCAGGGAAGTGTCTGCTCCTGAATTTTCAGCCATCTCCTCTGCTAAAGTTGTTAACCCTTGCAGTGCTCGGGTGATTGAACCATCGGGTGCTGTGTTATTTGGGATAAATGTGCAACATTTCCCTCCTAACATTATACACACACCTCCTTTTTCTGCTAAGATCATATCTAGAGCCAGTCGATTTTCCCAAGCCATTCTACTAGTGGCATCTAATTGTTCAGCTTTACCTTTTACCGCATCTCTGGTATAATTTATAAATCTTTGTTGGTTGTAATAAATATAATTTATCCAATCTACATTTTTGTTAATAGTGACCCACCAAAACAAAGACTCGAAACCGGCGGTTATTTGGTTTCGGGCCTTGAATTCATCAGTTACCCCTCTTGGGACCCCTATGAAATCCATGTAAACCTGGTCGTCAAAAGAGTTCGCTATCGCTTCCCTTTTACCCCTTTCCCTTGTTATTATCTTTTGTTTCTCAAATGCCAAGGTGAATGGTATTGCCAATTGAACAATTGCGCACATCCCCTTCCACTGGGAGGGTAGGGTCTGTCTCAGGATTTTTCCTCCGCAATACCACCATAAATCCACTCTGGGAACATTCAATGATGAGTAGTTCCCTCCCCTGACTCTTCCAGTTACGTCCTCAGTCTCTATGCATGACTTCAACTCTCCCATATTTCTGGTTAGCTCCGCACCGTGTTGACGTACGCATGATGTGTGATTCACACTGGTGGCTAAAAATGAAGGGGGAGTCCTTGAATCTTCTTTCTCTAGGGGAGGGAACATTATTGACAAGGATATGCAAGTTTGAATACCCCAAGCCGTCTTATCCTGATATAGGGCTAACATGCATTCCATGCCCTTTCGGTCACGCTCCCACCCCAGCGGGAAAGGTACTACTTGAGCTATCGGTCTACCAGATGCACAAGCATAGCAATTGTTTTTGTTCAAACTTTTTACAGGTAATTTTATCCATTCTACCCAGGCATTTGTGTCCCCGTAACCGGTTTCTATCTCAATTGTCTTTCTCAGGTCCTTTACCTCTATTATTTTTACTATGTTAGGATCGTTATGAGAGGTCCCTTTTAGTTTGTTAGATGGTTTACCAGTCTTATCTATTGTTACCTGAAAACAACATTTTAATTCACCTTTCTTTTTCCCTTCTCTAACTGTTACTCCAAACACCTTGTTGTCTAATTGGAAGTGGGTAATACAAAAACATCCAACCCATTTTATTTCCTGGCTACTTTTGAAAAGAAAGAGAGAAGGCACACAATATTACAGACAGTATTTCCGCGCTCGCGCCGTTATATTAAAAAAAAGTTCGTTACTCATAGTCTTTTTAGCTTTATTTTCAATGGTTCTTCTGTTAATTCGGTTGTCCAAGTTCCTTCCTCGGCCGGGGGTTGTACCGGCCCCTTGATTCTTGTGTAGTGGGTCCAACCTCTTTCTGCCGTTCTTATGGCTGTTTCAGTGGTTAGGAGAGTCTGGTATGGTCTTTCCCAGTTCAGTTGTAGTTTAGTCTCTTTCCACGATTTCACCAGAACCCAATCTCCTGGTTGGATCTTGTGCACTGCAAATTCGAGAGGTGGTGTCTGTGCTAACAGGCCTTGCTTCCTGAGGAATGACAATGAGGAAGACAACGCCAGTATATAGTTCTTTAGAAACGAATCTGTGCTAACAGGCCTTGCTTCCTGAGGAATGACAATGAGGAAGACAACGCCAGTATATAGTTCTTTAGAAACGAATCTTTAGTTTCTAAGGTTGGCATCTTGCCCCTGGTTCCCATATAGGGTACTCCGAATAGCATTTCATAGGGGGACAGTCCCACATCTTTTCTCGGGGCTGTCCGAATTCTGAGTATCGCTATAGGTAAACATTTTGTCCAGGGTAACCTTGTTTCAAGTACCAGTTTGGACAGGTGTTTCTTTAAGGTCTGATTCATTCTTTCCACCCGCCCTGAAGAGGGAGGGTGCCAAGGGGTATGGAAGTCCCATTGGATTCCCAATCCCCTAACTATTTCTTGTAATAGCTTCGAGGTAAAATGACTTCCTTGGTCTGAAGTGCTGTGGCTGCCACAGCTTGCACACACTCTGGCCATCCCTTTTAGCTATTTCATTGTGGTTTCTGCCACTTAAAATCAAAGCTCAGCAAAGCTACTATTCCTAACTTGGCTATATTTCCCATTAAGCATTGTGCCATGCCTTTCTGCTCACTTCCACATTCCCCCCTTTTATCATTCTATGATAACCTTCTCTCTCTACTGATCAACTTATATATGATTATATATATATTCACTAGGATTATGTGGATCCATTTACTCAAATAACATTTAAACAGTATAATATAAAAGCAAATATAAAAAACTCAGCAACTGCTGAATCAGAAGGGTAGGCTGAGCCACCCTCTAACAAGGGGGCGTGTATTAGCCTGGTCGGTATGTTTTTCATTCTAACTTTGTCATGTCTGGGTGATAAGAAGAGTGCTGTTGAAGTATAATGTCTCTCTCTCTCTCTCTCTCTCTCTCTCGCTGTACCAGCTGCAAGGCCAAGCTGCCTCAGCAGCCCTGAAGTTATGAAGTCATTTCTGATAAGCTGTCCCTCCCTACAGCACTGAAGCTAGCTTGTTAGCAGTACATGACTGATTAATTGTTTCAGGGTAGGCTGAGCCACCCTCTAACAAGGGGCGTGTATTAGCCTGGTCGGTATGTTTTTCATTCTAACTTTTCCCTAGGATTGTCATGTCTGGGTGACAAGAAGAGTGCTGTTGAAGTACAATGTCTCTCTCTCTCTCTCTCTCGCTGTACCAGCTGCAAGGCCAAGTTGCCTCTGCAGCCCTGAAGTTATGAAGTCAGATAGCTTGTTAGCAATACATGACTGATTAATTGTTTCATCTTAAATGTTCCCATGTAATTCTGTTCTTAAAAATTCTAAAATCTAAATTCTGTTCTCACAGTCTCCCCTTTTGATTCTTCAAAACATTTTTAAAAATCAATCCCTTGATCCCACCTAGGTGCCTTTAATGGTCTCTATTTGTCTAGAAACAGCCTTCAACACCCAGAGGGGTCGCACTCAATACGTCGCCTGCTTGTGCCATAAGAGGAGCCTGCGGTAACTCTGTAAAGGCATAAGTTTTGCAGGGGCTTCAACTACTTGTTTACAACAATGCCTTTTACTATCAGATTTCTAAGGTCTTTCATCTGGCCCCTATGGCCGATATTATTGTTCTGCCACTGCGGGTCTTGATTAGGGTATTTTTGTTTGGCTGGTTCGTTTCCCCCTACCCCGGGAGGGTTTTCTCTTTCCCAAATTTTCAGGGGTCTTCTACGAGGACTTTCATTTCCTTTTTAAACACTCTTACCTCTCCTGACGTTAATGGTGCACTAACAAATCCAATTTCATTATTTCCTATTGGTACCTCTCTCAAGGACATCATTGTCTTAGGAGACTCTCTGTCTCTATCGTCGTCGTTATCGTCGGGTTTAGGGGTGGTCCTTCTTGCTGTCCTTAGATCATATTTGGGTCTTTTTCTCCTTGGTTTTTGACTCTAAATCCCAATACTCCAACATCCGTCCCAATGGACTTTCTGGAGGGATGTTGCCGGCAGACTTTCCTTGTCTCCCATCGTCTTCCTTTTTAGACGATTTATTTCCCATGGTTAACTGAAGGGTCTTGTACCCTGCGGTATTCACCTCCTAGCTGAAGTGTCTTATACCTTACGGTATTCACCTCCTAACTGAAGGGTCTTATACCCGACAGTATTCACCTCCTAACTGAAGGGTCTTGTACTGTCCCACAGTATTCACCTCCTAACTGAAGGGTCTTGTACCCTACGGTATTCACCTCCTAGCTGAAGGGTCTTATACCTTACGGTATTCACCTCCTAACTGAAGGGTCTTATACCCTATGGTATTCACCTCCTAGCTGAAGGGTCTTATACCCTACGGTATTCACCTCCTAACTGAAGGGTCTTATACTGTCCCACAGTATTCACCTCCTAACTGAAGGGTCTTGTACCCTACGGTACTCACCTCCTAGCTGAAGGGTCTTATACTGCAGTACTGAGAAGGTCTTATCCTACAGTTAACCAGTATTCACCTCCTAACTGAAGGGTCTTATACCTTACGGTATTCACCTCCTAGCTGAAGGGTCTTATACTGCTCCACAGTATTCACCTCCTAACTGAAGGGTCTTATACTGCCCCACAGTATTCACCTCCTAACTGAAGGGTCTTGTACCCTACGGTACTCACCTCCTAGCTGAAGGGTCTTATACTGCAGTACTGAGAAGGTCTTATCCTACAGTTAACCAGTATTCACCTCCTAGCTGAAGGGTCTTATACTGCCCCACAGTATTCACCTCCTAACTGAAGGGTCTTATACTGCCCCACAGTATTCACCTCCTAACTGAAGGGTCTTGTACCCTACGGTATTCACCTCCTAGCTGAAGGGTCTTATACCTTACGGTATTCACCTCCTAACTGAAGGGTCTTATACTGCCCCACAGTATTCACCTCCTAACTGAAGGGTCTTGTACCCTACGGTATTCACCTCCTAGCTGAAGGGTCTTATACCTTACGGTATTCACCTCCTAACTGAAGGGTCTTATACCATACAGTACTCACCTCCTAGCTGAAGGGTCTTATACTGCCCCACAGTATTCACCTCCTAACTGAAGGGTCTTGTACCCTACGGTATTCACCTCCTAGCTGAAGGGTCTTATACCTTACGGTATTCACCTCCTAACTGAAGGGTCTTATACCCGACAGTATTCACCTCCTCGCTGAAGGGTCTTATACCATACAGTACTCACCTCCTAGCTGAAGGGTCTTATACTGCCCCACAGTATTCACCTCCTAACTGAAGGGTCTTATACTGCAGGACTGTAAAATTCACTCCTCAAGGACTTTTGGTACTTAGAAGGTCTTATCCTACAGTTAACCATAAGTCACCAAGATAATACTTCAAAGTCGTTTTTCTTACCTTGGTCCGTGCACGGAGTTGCCTGACTTCACGTGTGTACCTGCCGCACTAAATACTCGTTCAGAGTGACTTCCCTAGGATCTTTTTCAGTCAATACTCGGGTCCGCTACCAACGAGAGAAACGAGACCGTTTTTAAAGTAACGGGACGCGTCTTCTCGTCTGTCGTCGGCCACGGACCCGGCAATGATGAATAGATCCCGGACGAGCCCCCAGTTGTGAGAAACGTAGCCCACTTAATAATAATTTACACCAAGTCAAACTCTGAAGAAGTAAGTTTATTTAACGTTCTTGCAAGATTGGGTGTCCTACAAGCAGGCACACCGATCAACATATTCAGTTCATGTTTATACAATACAAATTCATTTGTCCACGCCTTTATTTTACATTATTGGTTATAACATATTATGACACTAACCTATCCTATGGTTGCTACAGTCTCCTCCTCTGTTTACTTCTCCCCCTACTCTAACTTTCTAGCCCCTAACTCTTGTTTTTGTTTTACCTTATTTGGCTCTCCATTATGTGTTTTAACTTGCAGCTGTCAGCCTTTATCTTCGTGGGGCAGTTTCTTATTCACTACATCCTTTGTTCCAACTCTTGCTGTTTCTCTTTTATCTGCCTAAGCACAATTTTTAAGTGATGTACTGTCCCAAGGTCTCCACTTACATACCCTTATCAATTCTCTTTGTCAGTGATGTACTGTCCCAAGGTCTGTACTTACATACCCTTATCAATTCTCTTTGTCAGTGATGTACTGTCTTAAGGTCTCCACTTACATACCCTTATCAATTCTCTTTGTCAGTGATGTACTGTCTTAAGGTCTCCACTTACATACCCTTATCAATTCTCTTTGTCAGTGATGTACTGTCTTAAGGTCTCCACTTACATACCCTTATCAATTCTCTTTGTCAGTGATGTACTGTCTTAAGGTCTCCACTTACATACCCTTATCAATTCTCTTTGTCAGTGATGTACTGTCTTAAGGTCTCCACTGACATATCCTTATCTGTTCTCTTTTTCAGTGATTTCATTATGTTGTGCACAAATGACTTCTTGGTAACTTTCCACAAGCTGTAGAAACAACATTTCAGTATTTCTTATGCTCACATGTCCAATCTTTACTCAACACCAACTTATATTTATGTATCACCTTTCATTTAATAAAACATTCCACAGGATTGTTAAAGAACAAAGCATGACACTGAGACACATAGTAGGTCAGACGACCAAAAGCTTGGTCAAAGATGTCGGTTTTAAGGAGTGTATAAAAGGGGGAAAGCGAGGGGGGAGAGGTGTAGGGAGGGTGATGCAAAGCCTGGGGCCTAGGCTAAAATCAGGGATGGACAAGAGGCCAGAATGAGAGGAGTGCAGAGATCTCAGAGGGTTGTGGGAGGCTGGAGGAGATTATACAGATAGGGAGGGGTGAGGCCATGGAGGGATTTGAAAACAAAGATGCAAATTTAAAATCAAGACATTGCTTGTTTCGGGAGCCGATGTCGGTCAGAGAGCACAGGGGGTGAGAGGGAAACAGGACTTGGTGTGAGTTAAAACACAGACAGCAGAGTTCTGGATGACCTCAAGTTTACAGAGAGTAGAATGTGGGAGGTCAGCCAGGAGTGTGTTGGAATAGACAAGTCTGGAGGTGACAACGGTATGAATGAGGGTTTCAGCAGTAGATGAGCCGAGACGGGGTGAAGTCGGGTGAGGTTATGAAGGTGGAAATAGGCGGACTTAGCGATGACACAAATATGAGGTCAGAAGCTCATCTCAGGGTCAAGTGTGACAGCAAGGTTGTGAACAGACTGGTTTAATCTCAAACTGTTGCCAGGGAGAGGGACGGAGTCGGTAGCTAGGGAACAGAGTTTGCAGCAGGGACTCAAAACACTGGTTTCACTCTTCCCAATATTTAATTGAAGGAAATTTCTGCTCATCCAGTACTGGATGTCGGATAAGCAGTCTGATAATTTAACAACAGTGGAGGAGTGGAGAGGTAGAGCTGAATGTTATCAGCGTGCAAGTGAAAACTAACGCTGTGCTTTCAGATGACAGCTCAAATTCTCCAGTCCTGGCAACATCCTTGTCAATCTCCTCTGTGCCCTTTCTAGTGCAATCACACCTGTCCTGTAAGGCAGTGACCAGAACTGTACACAGTACTTTATCTGTGTTCTATCCGGTTTCAGTATATGTATGGAATGCATTGCCTGAGGGTTTGGTGGGGGCAGATTCGGTTGTGGCTTTCAAAAGAGAATCGGATAATTACCTGAAGAGAAAATGTTTGCCAGGCTATGGGGAAAAGGCAGGAAGTGGGACAAAGTGAGTAGCTCTTACAGAGAGCTGGCACAGACACGACAGGCTGAATGGCCTCCTTCTGTGCTGTAACCATTTTATGATTCTTTGATAACCCCCCTGCTTTTATACTCGAGGCTTCAGCCAATAAAGAAAAGTTAGCCTTCTTTACCACCTTATCTACCTGTCCAGCCACCTTCAGTGATCTGTGGATATGCATTCCAAGGTCCCTCTGTTCCTCTACACTTCCCAGTATCCTACCATCTATTGTGTATTCCCTTGCAGTGTTGAGCCTCCCAAATGTATTACATCACAATTCTCTAGACTGATTTCCATTTGCCACTTTTCTGTCCTCCCGGGATGTATAACCAGCATTCTACCCAATCCCATGAGTTTCCTGCATGATGTGTTGGGTTAAATTTACCCATTGAGGTACCAGCCATTGCTCAGTTGGTATCTCTCTCTGGGGCAGCAGGTTATGGCTTTAAGCCCCACTCCAGAGACTCCGAGTGCAGTACTGGAAGAAAGATTTGCAATCGTGCAGTGCCTCACTCAACCATAGAATGTCCCAAAATGCTCACAACCAATAACATATAGTCACTATTGGAATGTTGGAATGTATTGAGGGAGTGCTGCACTGTCAGAGGTACTGTCCTGTGGGTGAGACGTTTAACTGCATTTTTCATAATGGTCTTTCCTCTCTGGTTGACTACTTTAAATACCTGGCTATGCCCCCTTCCCCGTGCCCCCTTCCCCATGCCCCCTCCCCGTGCCCCCTTCCCCATGCCCCCTCCCCGTGCCCCCTTCCCGTGCCCCCTACCCCGTGCCCCCTTCCCCGTATCCCCTTCCCTGTAACCCCTCCCCGTGCCCCCCTCCCCATGCCCCCATCCCCATGCCCCCTTCCCCATGCCCCCTCCCCATGCCCCCTCCCCGTGCCCCCTTCCCCATGCCCCCTTCCCCGTGCCCCCATCCCCGTGCCCCTTTCTCAGTGCCCCATCCCCATGCCCCCTCCCCGTGCCCCCATCCCCGTGCCCCCTTCCCTGTGCCCCCTTCCCCGTCAGGATGGTGTGTGACTCGGAGGGGAACTTGGGTGGTGTTCCCATGTATCTGCTGCCCTTGTCCTTCTAGTTGGTAGAGGTCGTGGGTTTGGAAGGTGCTGTCTAAGGAGCCTTGGTGTGTTGCTGCAGTGCATCTTGTAGATAGTACACACTGCTGCCACTGTGCGTCGGTGGTGGAGGGAGTGAATATTTGTAGATGGGGTGGAATCTAGTGGGCTGCTTTGTCCTGGATGGTGTTGAGCTTCTTGAGTGTTGTTGGAGCTGCACCCATCCAGGCAAGTGGAGAGTATTCCATCACACTCCTGACTTGTGCCTTGTAGATGGTGGACAGGCTTTGGGGAGTCAGGAGGTGAGTTACTCCCGCAGGATTCCCAACCTCTGACCTGCTCTTGTAGCCACAGTATTTATGTGGCTGGTTGTAGGCCTGGAGGAAGTTATAGAGATAGGGAGGGGGAAGGATTTGAAAGCACTGAGGATTTGAAAGTTTAGGCGTTGACGGACAGGGAGGCCAGTGAGTAGAGGGGTGATGGATGAACGGGACTCGGTGCGAGTTAGGATACAGGTAGCAGAGTTTTGGATGAGCTGATGTTTATGGAAAGTGGGAGATGGGAGGCCGTTAATTTCACAGTCAAACCCAACCTCATCAGGGTCTTGTGAAAGGGATGTGAAATCTCACTGACGTTTGCTCGGGGAGCTGCTTGGATACTCTCAGTTTACACTAATATTCCTGCTCTTATCCTCCTCCCAGTTTCAAGCTCCTCTCCATGATCACAGCCGATGTGGTTCTGGGCTTAGCACTTGGTGCATCACCATGAGCAGGGGGTCGTCATAGAATCAGAGGATGGCTACAGCACAGAAGGAGGCCATTCAGCCCATTGTGTCCGTGCCAGCTCCTTGCGAGAGCAACTCACCTGGTCCCACTCCCCTGCCTTTTCCCCGTAACCCTGCAAATTTTTTCTCTTCTGATAGTTATCTTGTAAAATTATCATAAGAATGTCCAACTGCAGCAGCGATAGTGGACAGGTCTCGCAGTGGTGCTGACTTTCGAGTGTGAAGGAATCCACATTGTTAACTACCTGTGTAAAATGCAGCTGCTTGCTGTGTGTATGGTCCACTGCTCTTAGCAGTAAGTTTAACTGTTAAGATTAGAGATACAGCACTGAAACAGGCCCTTCGGCCCACCGAGTCTGTGCCGAACATCAACCACCCATTTTATACTAATCCCATATTCCCAACAAACATCCCCACCTATCCCTATATTCCCCTACCACCTACCTATACTAGTGACAATTTATAATGGCCAATTTACCTATCAACCTGCAAGTCTTTTGGCTTGTGGGAGGAAACCGGAGCACCCGGAGAAAACCCACGCAGACACAGGGAGAACTTGCAAACTCCACACAGGCAGTACCCGGAATTGAACCCGGGTCCCTGGAGCTGTGAGGCTGCGGTGCTAACCACTGCGCCACCCTAAGAGCAGAAGCTGCAGTGTTCCTGCCTGAGTGTTTAAACAGTTGTTTTAAAAAACCCTCAACATCTACAAATTGAAATAGATTTCCTTCCCCTGATTCAGGTTTGTTTGTTTGAACTAAAAGGCAGATAGAACTGCCCGATATTAGGAAAGCAAATGTGATTTAAATTAGAGGATCTGATTCTCACTGGTGATGTTCACATCAGTGAGCTATCTTATGATGATGTGGAATATTTGTGATCCCTGTCAGCATCAGAACTGAATTGTTTGTGTTGTTTGGATGTGAAAGTGAGACAGAAGGGATCAACATCCAGGACACGGGAGTTCTTTCCCGAAAGGACATTCGTGGACCTGCGAGTTCCCCTCCAAGCTACAAACCATTCTGACTTGGAACTATATCGCTGTTCCTTCACTGTCGCTGGGTCAAAATCCTGGAACTCGCTTCCTAACAGCACTGTGGGTGTACCTACCCCACATGGACTGCAGTGGTTCAAGAAGGCAGCTCACCATCACCTTCTCAAGGGCAATTAGGGATGGACAATAAATGCTGGCCTGGGCAGTGACACCCACATCCTGAGGATGATTATATAAAAAAAGACACTTTGAAGTGTCTCCCTGATGGAGTAGTGCAGAATTGCAAACTATTGTTTATTGGTGGTAAAAGAGCAACATAACTAGACAGCTGACGAAATGTCTCTTATTCTACATGATAATGTCCATTTGTTAATATCAAATTATTTGAAGATATTGCAAATGAACTTAATGATTAAAACTGATCATTGCAGTCTTTATGGGTGGGAGTGTGTATATATAGTGATACAGAAGATATTGCAATTGTCTTTATTGGTCAGTTATTATTCATATTTTTGTATTAACTCAGCTGTCACAGCAGGAATAACACAGCACTGGAGGTGCTAAAAGTTACTGCAGTATAGATAAATGTATTTTTAATATATTAATGCATTAATCTTGGCCACGTGAGTGTGGTTTTATCCTCGAAGAAATAACATGTAGGATTTTTTATAAATTGTCAACTGTCTATGCTGGTTTATGCTTGAATACAAAACATAACAAAAACTCATGAATTTTCTGCCAGTGCTCTTGATTTTTAAAAGTTTATTTCTTGATTTATGGGAAGGTAGAATTGGAAACACTGGTTTCAGCAGCAGGTGAGTAAAGCTCAGAAATGGGTGATGTTGCAGAGTTGGAAGTAGATACAGGGCCAAATGTCAACCTCTAGTGTCCCAGTATAAGACCTATAGTAGCTACGATCGTCATTCAGAAATTCAATCAACTGTTCATGATTTTTTTCCCCATTTATTTCATTGAAGACGAGTTTATCTGTGTCATAGTGCCTGGATCTTAAAAACATACAATCTTCCTTTACCCAGTCCTTTCACATTTCCCCAACTTTACTTGAAAATTTCAGAAGAAATTTCAGAAGTGCAAGGGGAGAGCCAACTGTGTAACAGCCCCGACAACCAATTTTATCTGCAGCGCCTGTGGAAGAGCCTGTCACTCTAGAATTGGCCTTTATAGCCACTCCAGGCGCTGCTTCACACACCACTGACCACCTCCAGGTACTTACCCATTGTCTCTCAAGACAAGGGGGCCAAAGAAAGAAAGACTGGAAAGTTGTTTTAAGCTGACGTTCCTTCTTTTAAAAATATGCATCAGTTCCTCGATTGCAAGAAGTAGGTTTTGCCTTGAAAGCTGGTCAGAACGAACCTGCTTAAACTCAGAGAACGAACCAACATGTGGCCTTTATGGCCATTCATGTGGTCAGGATGTCTCAACAGCCAATCAGCTGCTTCCTTCTATGTCAGCAGAGTCCATCAGCCTCAGGGTCAGAAGGCTGTGGGTTCAAGGCCCACTCCGGAGACCTGAGCCCATAATCCCAGCTGACACTCCCAGTGCAGGACTGATGGAGGGCTGCACTGTTGGAGGAGTTGTCTTTCGGATGAGACCCGGTCTGCCTTCTCAAACGGATGTAAAAGATCCCACATCCACTACTGGAAGAAAAGCAGGGGGGAGATCTCCCCAGTGTCCTGGTCAATATTTATCCCTTAACAAACATCACTAAAAACAGATTATCTGGTCATTATCACATTGCTGTTTATGGGGCCTCTGTACAAATTGGCACGTGCATAGATCTTTGAAGCATATTGAGAGTGTGGTGTGATCAGAAAAGCATATTGGGATTCAATAAATAAAGACATTGAGTACAAAAACAGGAAAGTTATGCTGAATCTTTGTAAAGCTCTGATTAGGCCCCAACTGGAGGATTGCATCCAGTTCTGGTCACCATATTTTAGGAAGGATGTGAGGGTCATTGAGAGGGTGCAGAGGAGATTTGCCAGAATGGTTCCAGGGATGGGGGAATTGTGACAAAAGGCGAGATTGGAGAAGCTGGGGTTGTTCTCCTTGGAGCAAAGGAGATAGAGCGGAGATTTGATCGAGGTGTACAAGATTCTGACAAGTTTAGATAAGGTGGACAATGGAAAAACTGCTCCCATTAACTGATGGTATAAGGACTAGGGGGCAGAGATTGAAGGTCTTGGGCAAGATAGGTAGGGAGGAATGCGAGGAAGAAGTTTTTTTTACACAGCGAGTGGTAATGCTCTGGAACACGCTGCCCACGAGGATGGTGGAAGCAGAGACAATCAATCATTTTAAAAGGAAACTGGATGGGCACTTGAGGAAAATAAACTTACAGAGCTACGGGGATAGATCGGGGGAATGGGAATGACTGGATTGCTCTACAGAGAGCTGGCATGGACCCGATGGGCGAATGGCCTCCGTCTGTCTCTTAAATGAATACTATGACACTTCAAATGTACTTCATTGTCTGTGAAGTGCTTTGGGGGATCCTGAGGTGCTGAAAGGCGCTATAGAAATGCAAGTTCTTCCTTTCTTTTACAACTAATACATGGGTTAACACTGCGAGCACCACTGTCAGTGTGGTGGGGAGTCTCAGTGGATAGGATTGTGGGTTGGAGAATGAGGATACAGAATGGTCCCACACATCCGGAGTCAGAGGCTATTGGACAATGTGGACAATACAGTATACAATGTCATTAAGGCATCGGGGTTGACAGCTCTGGTTGGAGGTTTCATTACATGACCTCTCACCTCTACAGTCCCGCCTCCTTCCTCCCCCTCCCCCCCCCCCCAGAACATCTCTCCTGCCATTGGTCATCCACCACATCCATCCTCACGGCATCCTACCTTCCCACAGCCAATCAGAAAGAAAACAGAATCTTCATCTCCAATATCGTTCTAACTAGTGAACAAGTGTTGAGAGTAGGCGAATCTTTAAGTGCCCCTGATTTATTTTTCTCCCTAGGTTTTTGCTCACAGTCGTGGCCCGGAGATTAATCTGCTCCTGGATAATGCATGATCTGAACTAGCTGCTGTCTTTCAATGACTGCGCCACAGAAAGCAATTCCTTGATATTTTATTAACACTTTGCATTAACATTTATACCATGATTAGAACAATAACAACTTGTATTTTGATAGCACTTTTAACATAATAAAACATCCCAAGGCACATGACGGGGCATTATAAAGCAAAATATCACATTGATAGGGGAATGGGACTTGGTGTGTGTTAATGTAGGTCAGTGAGTACAGGGGGTGATAGGGGAACGGGACTTGGTGTGAGTTAATGTAGGTCAGTGAGTACAGGGGATGATAGGGGAACAGGACTTGGTGTGTGTTAATGTAGGTCAGTGAGTACAGGGGATGATAGGGGAACGGGACTTGGTGTGTGTTAATGTTGGTCAGTGAGTACAGGGGATGATAGGGGAACGGGACTTGGTGTGTGTTAATGTAGGTCAGTGAGTACAGGGGGTGATAGGGGAACGGGACTTGGTGTGTGTTAATGTAGGTCAGTGAGTACAGGGGGTGATAGGGGAACGGGACTTGGTGTGTGTTAATGTAGGTCAGTGAGTACAGGGGGTGATGGGGAACAGGACTTGGTGTGTGTTAATGCAGGTCAGTGAGTACAGGGGGTGATAGGGGAATGGGACTTGGTGTGTGTTAATGTAGGTCAGTGAGTACAGGGGTGATAGGGGAACGGGACTTGGTGTGTGTTAATGTAGGTCAGTGAGTACAGGGGGTGATAGGGGAACGGGACTTGGTGTGTGTTAATGTAGGTCAGTGAGTACAGGGGGTGATGGGGAACAGGACTTGGTGTGTGTTAATGCAGGTCAGTGAGTACAGGGGGTGATAGGGGAATGGGACTTGGTGTGTGTTAATGTTGGTCAGTGAGTACAGGGGATGATAGGGGAACGGGACTTGGTGTGTGTTAATGTAGGTCAGTGAGTACAGGGGGTGATAGGGGAACGGGACTTGGTGTGTGTTAATGTAGGTCAGTGAGTACAGGGGGTGATGGGGAACAGGACTTGGTGTGTGTTAATGCAGGTCAGTGAGTACAGGGGGTGATAGGGGAATGGGACTTGGTGTGTGTTAATGTAGGTCAGTGAGTACAGGGGTGATAGGGGAATGGGACTTGGTGTGTGTTAATGTAGGTCAATGAGTACAGGGGGTGAAAGGGGAACGGGACTTGGTGTGTGTTAATGTAGGTCAGTGAGTACAGGGGGTGATAGGGGAACGGGACTTGGTGTGTGTTAATGTAGGTCAATGAGTACAGGGGGTGAAAGGGGAATGGGACTTGGCGTGTGTTAATGTAGGTCAGTGAGTACAGGGGGTGATGGGGGAACGGGGCTTGGTGTGTGTTAATGTAGGTCATTGAGTACAGGGGGTGATAGGGAAACGGGACTTGGTGTGTGTTAATGTAGGTCAGTGAGTACAGGGGGTGATAGGGGAACGGGGCTTGGTGTGTGTTAATGTAGGTCAATGAGTACAGGGGGTGATAGGGGAACGGGGCTTGGTGTGTGTTAATGTAGGTCATTGAGTACAGGGGGTGATAGGGAAACGGGACTTGGTGTGTGTTAATGTAGGTCAGTGAGTACAGGGGGTGATAGGGGAACGGGGCTTGGTGTGTGTTAATGTAGGTCATTGAGTACAGGGGGTGATAGGGAAACGGGACTTGGTGTGTGTTAATGTAGGTCAGTGAGTACAGGGGGTGAAAGGGGAACGGGACTTGGTGTGTGTTAATGTAGGTCAGTGAGTACAGGGGGTGACAGGGGAATGGGACTTGGTGTGAGTTAATGCAGGTCAGTGAGTACAGGGGGTGATAGGGGAATGGGACTTGGTGTGTGTTAATGTCGGTCAGTGAGTACAGGGGGTGATAGGGGAATGGGATTTGGTGTGTGTTAATGTAGGTCAGTGAGTGCAGGGGTGATAGGGAAACGGGACTTGGTGTGTGTTAATATAGGTGACTGAGTACAGGGGTGATAGAGGAACGGGACTTGGTGTGTGTTAATGTAGGTCAGTGAGTACAGGGGGTGAAAGGGGAACGGGACTTGGTGTGTGTTAATGTAGGTCAGTGAGTACAGGGGGTGACAGGGGAATGGGACTTGGTGTGAGTTAATGCAGGTCAGTGAGTACAGGGGGTGATAGGGGAACGGGGCTTGGTGTGTGTTAATGTAGGTCATTGAGTACAGGGGGTGATAGGGAAACGGGACTTGGTGTGTGTTAATGTAGGTCAGTGAGTACAGGGGGTGAAAGGGGAACGGGACTTGGTGTGTGTTAATGTAGGTCAGTGAGTACAGGGGGTGACAGGGGAATGGGACTTGGTGTGTGTTAATGTCGGTCAGTGAGTACAGGGGGTGATAGGGGAATGGGATTTGGTGTGTGTTAATGTAGGTCAGTGAGTGCAGGGGTGATAGGGAAACGGGACTTGGTGTGTGTTAATATAGGTGACTGAGTACAGGGGTGATAGAGGAACGGGACTTGGTGTGTGTTAATGTAGGTGACTGAGTACAGGGGGTGATAGGGAAACGGGACTTGGTGTGTGTTAATGTAGGTCAGTGAGTACAGGGGATGATAGGGGAACGGGACTTGGTGTGTGTTAATGTAGGTCAGTGAGTACAGGGGTGATAGGGGAACGGGACTTGGTGTGTGTTAATGTAGGTCAGTGAGTCCAGGGGTGATAGAGGAATGAGACTTGGTGTGCGTTAATGTAGGTCAGTGAGTACAGGGGGTGATAGGGGAATGGGACTTGGTGTGTGTTAATGTAGGTCAGTGAGTACAGGGGTGACAGGGGAATGGGACTTGGTGTGAGTTAATGCAGGTCAGTGAGTACAGGGGGTGATAGGGGAATGGGACTTGGTGTGTGTTAATGTCGGTCAGTGAGTACAGGGGGTGATAGGGGAATGGGATTTGGTGTGTGTTAATGTAGGTCAGTGAGTGCAGGGGTGATAGGGAAACGGGACTTGGTGTGTGTTAATATAGGTGACTGAGTACAGGGGTGATAGAGGAACGGGACTTGGTGTGTGTTAATGTAGGTGACTGAGTACAGGGGGTGATAGGGAAACGGGACGTGGTGTGTGTTAATGTAGGTCAGTGAGTACAGGGGATGATAGGGGAACGGGACTTGGTGTGTGTTAATGTAGGTCAGTGAGTACAGGGGTGATAGGGGAACGGGACTTGGTGTGTGTTAATGTAGGTCAGTGAGTCCAGGGGTGATAGAGGAATGAGACTTGGTGTGAGTTAATGTAGGTCAGTGAGTACAGGGGTGATAGGGGAACGGGACTTGGTGTGTGTTAATGTAGGTCAGTGAGTACAGGGGTGATAGGGGAATGGGACTTGGTGTGTGGTAATGTAGGTGACTGAGTTCAGGGGTGATAGGGGAATGGGACTTGGTGTGTGTTAATGTCGGTCAGTGAGTACAGGGGGTGATAGGGAAACGGGACTTGGTGTGTGTTAATGTAGGTCAGTGAGTACAGGGGGTGATAGGGGAACGGGACTTGGTGTGAGTTAATGTCGGTCAGTGAGTACAGGGGGTGATAGGGGAATGGAACTTGGTGTGTGTTAATGTAGGTCAGTGAACACAGGGGGTGATAGGGGAACGGGACTTGGTGTGTGTTAATGTCGGTCAGTGAGCACAGGGGTGATAGGGGAATGGAACTTGGTGTGTGTTAATGTAGGTCAGTGAACACAGGGGGTGATAGGGGAACGGGACTTGGTGTGTGTTAATGTCGGTCAGTGAGCACAGGGGTGATAGGGGAATGGGACTTGGTGTGTGTTAATGTAGGTCAGTGAGTACAGGGGATGATAGGGGAACGGGACTTGGTGTGTGTTAATGTAGGTCAGTGAGTTCAGGGGTGATAGGGGAACGGGACTTGGTGTGTGTTAATGTAGGTCAGTGAGTTCAGGGGTGATAGGGGAACGGGACTTGGTGTGTGTTAATGTAGGTCAGTGAGTTCAGGGGTGATAGGGGAACGGGACTTGGTGTGTGTTATGTCACGGGTAGCAGAGTATTGGATGGCCTGAAGTTATTGAAGAATAGAATGCGGGAGAGCTGCGAGGAGTGAACTGGATTAGTCAAGTCCAGATGTAACAAAGGTATGAATGCGGGTTTCAGCAGATGAGTTGAGACGGGGTGAAGTCGGACAATGTTACGGAGGTGGAAATAGGCAGACTTAGTGATGGCACAAATAGGAGGTCGGAAGCCCAACTCAATATGTGACACCAAGGTTACAAACAGACTGGCTTAATCTCAGACTGTTGCTGGGGAGAGAATAACAGGGGGTCAAGGATAAATCTTTGGGGGACCCCACAGGTAACGGTGCAGGAGCAGGAAGAGACGCCATTGCAGGTGAATCTCTGGCTATGAATAGAGAGATAAGAATGGAAGTGGGTGAGAGCAGTCGCACCCAGCTGGACCACAGGGCAGAGGTGTTGGAGGAGGATGGTGTGGTCAACCTCTGTCAATGACTGCAGACAGGTCGAGAAGGACGAGGAGGGAAAGTTTACCTTTGTTACAGTCACGTAGTGGGATGTCATTTCTGATTGGATAAGAACCATTTTGTTACTATGACAGGGGCAGAAACCTGATTGGAGGGATTCAAGCATGGAGTTCCGGAAAAGATGAGAAGGGATTTGGGAAGTGACAACACATTCAACGACGTTGGAGAGGAAAGGGAGGTTGGAGATGGGATGGCAGTTTGCAAGGGTGGTGGGATCAAGGGTTGGTTTTTAGCAGAGAAGGATGATGATGACAGATTTAAAGGAGAGAGGGACAACACCTGAAGAGAGAGAACGGGTTACAAACTGGGCTAACATGGGGGACCAGGAGGGGAAGTTGGGTGGTCAGCAGTTTAGTGGGAATTGGATCGAGGGAACAGGAGGTGGGTCCCATGGACAAGATGAGCTCAGAGAGGGATTGAGAGAAGATAGAAGAGCAACTGGAGAAAGATGCAAGATCAGGGCTAAGGCAGGGGGGAGCATTCCAGGAAGCTTGGCCAGGTGGGACAGTGGGAGGGAGGGATGCGGCAGAAACAGCTGATCGCATAGTCTTGATTGTCACGACAAAGAAGTCCATGAACTGCTCACACTTACTGTAGGAGGTCAAGGTAAAGGGGAAAAGGATGGAAGAAGATAGTCTGCAATAGAGAAAAGTAGGCCGGGGGTGATCACTCTGGAAGAGTGAGCAGTTTTAGCAGGACCGGATAGTGCTTTACTGGTCCAGCCGGTGATTGGCTAAAATAGTTGTCCACAAGATCCTTTCTAGTGTGCGTCCCTTGGGGTTAAGGGAGATGAGGACCATGCTGGGGGGGCTGAATGGACAGTGTGAGAGATTGATCTTTTTATTGGAAACTAGGGCATCAAAGGCAGTACATACAACTAAAGATTGCAGGTGTGTTAAGAAGGGTAGAAATTTGGCAATCTCTTTTGCAATTAGGTCCCCAAAGGAGCTCAAATTCAGCCAGAGGCAAGCAGGGCTGAAAGGTGTCTTCCCGGGCTTAGAAAATACCACATTTCTAAACTTAGTCAGAGCTCACTTGGAGCTTTGAGCTGTGCATAACACACAATGCAACATCTCTCTTCTCTTCGGCCTCCTTGTCTCGGGAGACAATGGGTAAGCGCCTGGAGGTGGTCAATGGTTTGTGGAGCAGCGCCTGGAGTGGCTATAAAGGCCAATTCTAGAGTGACAGACTCTTCCACAGGCGCTGCAGGTAAAATTGGTTGTCAGGTATGTTTCGCAGTTGGCAACATAAAGCAAAACAATGACACCTGCGTTGGTCTGTCCCATTAACCTTTCTGCAAATAAGCAGCAGTTATGTTAGGGCAAAGGATCACTCGCTGGTGGGAGTGAGGGGTGAGCAGTCAGGGCTCCCACCTCCCAATGGGCAGACCATTCAGGAGTGGAATCCGGAAAAACTTCTTCACACAAAGATGGGGAGAGTTTGGAACCTCTTCCACAAACAGATTAATTCATTATTCATTTTAAAACTGTGATTGAGAGCTTTTTTTTTGTTAACCAAAGATATTCAGGGATATGGGGCAGAGGTGGGGAAATGGAGTTAGGCCCCAGATCAGCCAGAATGGCTAAATGGCCTATTCCTGCTCCGAGCTTCTTAACTCCTGTCTTCAGTCTGCAGGTGTGACCCTGAGTTTCCGATGGCTGCCATTTTAATTCTCTGCCCCACTCCCACTCTGTCCTCGGCCTCCTGTAGTGTTCCAATGGAGCATATCACCCCTTCTTTCATTTAATCTGTCCTTCCCTCCACCCTAATCACAGACTTTCCCCTTTTGTTCTTCCCTCCCCCACCTTTCCCTGGCTCTGCTCAAGACCTATTACATCTCGAACTGAAAGGTCACAGACCTGAAACGTTAACTCTGTTTCTCTCTCCACAGATGCTGCCGGACCTGCTGAGTATTTCCAGCAATTTGTTTATATTTCCCGCTCCGGAGTGCTCGCCAGCGGTGCCCTGCTGCGAAAGGCAAGGGGCAGTCTTCCTGCCCAGCTCCAGCTCCAAACTGGAAGAGTGGTCCAGTGGGTGAGAGAGAGGAAAAGACTCTGTGTATTAGGGAGTTCCACAGTCTCATCACTCTCTGGGTGAAGAAGTTTCATCCTGAATTCTTGATCGGATTTATCAGTGACTATTAGTGGCCCTTAGTTTTGGCCCTAACCTCACCCCAACCCCCCTCCCCAGCCTGCAAATGGGAGGAAGCCAGTGAAGAATTGCCTGGGCTGGGGAGGGAACGGGACTACAGGAACAGGGCATTACATTTGTTTCACTTTGCACAAACGACTTGTGTCACCAGACAAATTCCCCCGGCGAGTCTTTTCAGTGAGCGTGTCAACAAGGCTGCAAATCTTGAGATCCATTTCAAAGGATAAGTGTCGCTGTCCGTGTCACTTGCCAGCTAATAGCTGACCAACTTTCTTCTTTGTGAAAGACAATTGGTTTTGGACCTTCTCATGTTGTCCATCTTTATTGTTCAGTCTTTGCTCTTTATTGTGAGCAATGGTCAGACAATGGGGACGGACTAAGTGGGGAAATTGACATTTTCTCCTGGGATCCCCAAGGGCTAAAGAATGGGTAGATTTTCTCGGTGAATTTCGCGGTGAAAGTGTAGATTGGGGTCATGTCATCTGCATTGTAGAACCGAACTGTCCCATCCTCATAGTGCAGGTGAATGCCGATTTTTTGCGCGGTTGCCTTGCCCTTGATGGGCTCGGGAGTGGTGTCATTGGTCTCATAGCAATCGCCGCGTTTCCCAATGGTCCAGTAACCGTTCTCCGGGCTCAGCGTGATCCAATCATCCCTGGCGATGGTCTCCTTGACCACTCCCAGATCCCAGTCTGGTTTGTTTCCCACCAGTACCTCCCAATACTGGCTCCCGCCCTTGTACCCCTCTGCCGCCATTGCAAAGAGCCTGGAGTTGAACCTCTTGGGGTTTGGCGGTAGGTCCTGCCATTCCTCGTTGAACGACAGGGTCAGACAGTCCTCCGAGGTTGCCAGATAGGGGTTGACAGTCTCGGGGTCGAAGGTCACAGGAGCTGGCAACACAAAGGAGGTCAGAGGTCAAACCATTGACACCAACTTCTAGCATTGTACTAAAAAAAATGACTAAACGTGGCAGACAGGTACTGAAATGAAAGAGGGTTATGGAATCGTAGCAGGGAGGCCATTCGGTCCATCACCCCCCATTGTCAGCTCGTTGGTAGAGCTATTCTATTAATCCCACGCTCCCTGCCTTTTCCCCCATACGATGGCCTTTATCTCAAAGCGGGCTGCAATACAAAGGGGTGGGATTTTGATGCAGTTGTACAGAGCTCTGGATCAAATACATCTGGAGTAACAGCATTCCGGTCTGGGTCCCGCACCTCCGGACGGATACACTGGCCTTAGAGTGGGTGCAGAGCAGACCACGCAGAATGATACCAGGGCTGAACGGGTTAAGTTATGACCAAGTTTGCATTACTTGAATATAAAAGACTCAGAGATGATTTAACGGAGTTGTTCAAGTTGATTAAAAAAGGAGTTGATGGGGGTGGAGATAGAGAAACTATTTCCTCTCGTGAGGGGAATCGAGAACAATGGGATCGGATCTTAAAATTAGAGTCAGGCCATTCAGGGGTGATGTCAGGAAACACTTTTTCACACAAACGGGAGTGGAAATCTGAAACACTCACCCCCCACCACCCCCAAAACTGATGATGTTGGGGAGCCAATTAAAAACTCCCAAACAGATAGATTTTTGTTGGGTAGGGGGATTAAAGATTACAGGACCACAGCGGACAAATGGAGTGAAGATACAGATCGGCCATGATCTGACTGAGTGGCGGACCAGTCTCGAGGGGCTGAATGGCCTCCTCCTGTTCCTGTGTTAAAGGGCACTCCTCTCCCCAGACCCAGACCCACCCACTCACCCAACATCGCGGGAGTATTGAAGACGAGACCCTGGCTCGCACCCTTTCAGTCGAGCTGAGGAAGTGCAGTGAGAGAGTCAGTGGAAAATCTACGGGAACAGGACGTCCCGAAGCCCCTCGCCAGAACCTGGGGGGCCGTGCCCGGGTGGGGGGGGGGGGGGGGGGAGAGGGGAAGATTTTCCACCCCCACCCCACACAGTTTGAACAACCTTTTTCTCCCCCAGTACAGCTCCCCCTCACACACACACACAATCAGTTACATTTCCGGGCACAATTCCGTGGGCTGGGAAACTTTCAGTCAGGATGGGTGGTGGAGTTGTGACTCATCTCATTTTCCATCTGCGGGATCGGGCTGTGGATGAATTAGCCACGGTGTTTGCCCACGCAACAAAAGGTCTGCGCGCCATGTGCCGTTTCTCAAAGACTCGCCCAATCAGCCGTACACATGTTAATTCCCTCTTCAGCTCAGTGGGCAGCTCTGTCGCCTCCCAGTCAGACAGTTTGTGGGTTCGAGTCATACGCTAGAGACGTGGGCTCCTAATCCAGGCTAACACACTCAGTGCCAGTACTGAGGGAGTGCTGCACGGTCAGAGGTGTTGCCTTTCAGACATGGTGTTAAACTAGGGATGTAAATAATCCCACAGCCGTTACCTTGAAGAGCAGGGCAAGATGTAATCCCTCAACTAACATCAGTAACACAGATGATCTAGTCTTCACTGTACATTGTGAGCTTGCCATGGGAAAACTGCCTGTCACATTTCCTATATATAGAATGGAGCAGCTGCACTTTATCGCTGGTTTTCTCCACTGGCTACATATCTTATCACAATGAGCAAAATAATTGCTGCATTTTCTCATCAGGTTTTCTCACTGAGACATGTTTTCAGCGATTATTTTCATCTGACTGGGGTCATTGAGGCAAACAGTCTACAAAGTGGGTCACCAGAGGAGATGAAGTTACCAGGATCTGGGACTGTTGGTTGAGGGATGAATAGTTGGGCCCAGGATACCGGGAGAATACCCAGTCCTTCAGATAGTGCCCTGGGATTGTAAACATCCACCTGGACCACAAGAGAAAGCCGGAGCCTCGGATTGACATCCCATCCAAAAGGATGTTCCTCCCAGTTTAACATCCCATCCAAAAGGATTTTCCTCCCAGTTTAACATCCCATCCAAAAGGATTTTCCTCCCAGTTTAACATCCCATCCAAAAGGATTTTCCTCCCAGTTTAACATCCCATCCAAAAGGATTTTCCTCCCAGTTTAACATCCCATCCAAAAGGATTTTCCTCCCAGTTTAACATCCCATCCAAAAGGATGTTCCTCCCAGCTTAACATCCCATCCAAAAGGATGTTCCTCCCAGTTTAACATCCCATCCAAAAGGATTTTCCTCCCAGTTTAACATCCCATCCAAAAGGATTTTCCTCCCAGTTTAACATCCCATCCAAAAGGATGTTCCTCCCAGTTTAACATCCCATCCAAAAGGATGTTCCTCCCAGTTTAACACCCCATCCAAAAGGATGTTCCTCCCAGTTTAACATCCCATCCAAAAGGATTTTCCTCCCAGTTTAACACCCCATCCAAAAGGATGTTCCTCCCAGTTTAACATCCCATCCAAAAGGATGTTCCTCCCAGTTTAACATCCCATCCAAAAGGATTTTCCTCCCAGTTTAACATCCCATCCAAAAGGATGTTCCTCCCAGTTTAACATCCCATCCAAAAGGATGTTCCTCCCAGTTTAACATCCCATCCAAAAGGATTTTCCTCCCAGTTTAAGATCCCATCCAAAAGGATGTTCCTCCCAGTTTAACATCCCATCCAAAAGGATTTTCCTCCCAGTTTAAGATCCCATCCAAAAGGATGTTCCTCCCAGTTTAACATCCCATCCAAAAGGATTTTCCTCCCAGTTTAAGATCCCATCCAAAAGGATGTTCCTCCCAGTTTAACATCCCATCCAAAAGGATTTTCCTCCCAGTTTAAGATCCCATCCAAAAGGATGTTCCTCCCAGTTTAACATCCCATCCAAAAGGATTTTCCTCCCAGTTTAAGATCCCATCCAAAAGGATTTTCCTCCCAGTTTAACATCCCATCCAAAAGGATTTTCCTCCCAGTTTAAGATCCCATCCAAAAGGATTTTCCTCCCAGTTTAAGATCCCATCCAAAAGGATTTTCCTCCCAGTTTAACATCCCATCCAAAAGGATTTTCTGCCCAGTTTAACATCCCATCCAAAAGGATTTTCTGCCCAGTTTAACATCCCATCCAAAAGGATTTTCTGCCCAGTTTAACATCCCATCCAAAAGGATTTTCCTCCCAGTTTAACATCCCATCCAAAAGGATTTTCTGCCCAGTTTAACATCCCATCCAAAAGGATTTTCCTCCCAGTTTAACATCCCATCCAAAAGGATTTTCTGCCCAGTTTAACATCCCATCCAAAAGGATGTTCCTCCCAGTTTAACATCCCATCCAAAAGGATTTTCTGCCCAGTTTAACATCCCATCCAAAAGGATTTTCCTCCCAGTTTAACATCCCATCCAAAAGGATTTTCCTCCCAGTTTAACATCCCATCCAAAAGGATTTTCCTCCCAGTTTAACATCCCATCCAAAAGGATTTTCCTCCCAGTTTAACATCCCATCCAAAAGGATTTTCCTCCCAGTTTAACATCCCATCCAAAAGGATTTTCCTCCCAGTTTAACATCCCATCCAAAAGGATTTTCCTCCCAGTTTAACATCCCATCCAAAAGGATGTTCCTCCCAGTTTAACATCCCATCCAAAAGGATGTTCCTCCCAGTTTAACATCCCATCCAAAAGGATTTTCTGCCCAGTTTAACATCCCATCCAAAAGGATTTTCCTCCCAGTTTAACATCCCATCCAAAAGGATTTTCCTCCCAGTTTAACATCCCATCCAAAAGGATTTTCCTCCCAGTTTAACATCCCATCCAAAAGGATTTTCCTCCCAGTTTAACATCCCATCCAAAAGGATTTTCCTCCCAGTTTAACATCCCATCCAAAAGGATGTTCCTCCCAGTTTAACATCCCATCCAAAAGGATTTTCCTCCCAGTTTAACATCCCATCCAAAAGGATTTTCCTCCCAGTTTAACATCCCATCCAAAAGGATGTTCCTCCCAGTTTAACATCCCATCCAAAAGGAATTTCCTCCCAGTTTAACATCCCATCCAAAAGGATTTTCCTCCCAGTTTAACATCCCATCCAAAAGGATGTTCCTCCCAGTTTAACATCCCATCCAAAAGGATTTTCCTCCCAGTTTAACATCCCATCCAAAAGGATGTTCCTCCCAGTTTAACATCCCATCCAAAAGGATGTTCCTCCCAGTTTAACATCCCATCCAAAAGGATGTTCCTCCCAGTTTAACATCCCATCCAAAAGGATGTTCCTCCCAGTTTAACATCCCATCCAAAAGGATGTTCCTCCCAGTTTAACATCCCATCCAAAAGGATGTTCCTCCCAGTTTAACATCCCATCCAAAAGGATGTTCCTCCCAGTTTAACATCCCATCCAAAAGGATGTTCCTCCCAGTTTAACATCCCATCCAAAAGGAATTTCCTCCCAGTTTAACATCCCATCCAAAAGGATTTTCCTCCCAGTTTAACATCCCATCCAAAAGGATTTTCCTCCCAGTTTAACATCCCATCCAAAAGGATGTTCCTCCCAGTTTAACATCCCATCCAAAAGGATGTTCCTCCCAGTTTAACATCCCATCCAAAAGGATGTTCCTCCCAGTTTAACATCCCATCCAAAAGGATGTTCCTCCCAGTTTAACATCCCATCCAAAAGGATGTTCCTCCCAGTTTAACATCCCATCCAAAAGGATGTTCCTCCCAGTTTAACATCCCATCCAAAAGGATTTTCCTCCCAGTTTAACATCCCATCCAAAAGGATGTTCCTCCCAGTTTAACATCCCATCCAAAAGGATGTTCCTCCCAGTTTAACATCCCATCCAAAAGGATGTTCCTCCCAGTTTAACATCCCATCCAAAAGGATGTTCCTCCCAGTTTAACATCCCATCCAAAAGGAATTTCCTCCCAGTTTAACATCCCATCCAAAAGGATTTTCCTCCCAGTTTAACATCCCATCCAAAAGGATGTTCCTCCCAGTTTAACATCCCATCCAAAAGGAATTTCCTCCCAGTTTAACATCCCATCCAAAAGGATTTTCCTCCCAGTTTAACATCCCATCCAAAAGGATGTTCCTCCCAGTTTAACATCCCATCCAAAAGGAATTTCCTCCCAGTTTAACATCCCATCCAAAAGGATTTTCCTCCCAGTTTAACATCCCATCCAAAAGGATGTTCCTCCCAGTTTAACATCCCATCCAAAAGGAATTTCCTCCCAGTTTAACATCCCATCCAAAAGGATGTTCCTCCCAGTTTAACATCCCATCCAAAAGGATGTTCCTCCCAGTTTAACATCCCATCCAAAAGGATGTTCCTCCCAGTTTAACATCCCATCCAAAAGGATGTTCCTCCCAGTTTAACATCCCATCCAAAAGGATGTTCCTCCCAGTTTAACATCCCATCCAAAAGGAATTTCCTCCCAGTTTAACATCCCATCCAAAAGGAATTTCCTCCCAGTTTAACATCCCATCCAAAAGGAATTTCCTCCCAGTTTAACATCCCATCCAAAAGGAATTTCCTCCCAGTTTAACATCCCATCCAAAAGGAATTTCCTCCCAGTTTAACATCCCATCCAAAAGGAATTTCCTCCCAGTTTAACATCCCATCCAAAAGGATTTTCCTCCCAGTTTAACATCCCATCCAAAAGGATGTTCCTCCCAGTTTAACATCCCATCCAAAAGGAATTTCCTCCCAGTTTAACATCCCATCCAAAAGGATTTTCCTCCCAGTTTAACATCCCATCCAAAAGGAATTTCCTCCCAGTTTAACATCCCATCCAAAAGGAATTTCCTCCCAGTTTAACATCCCATCCAAAAGGAATTTCCTCCCAGTTTAACATCCCATCCAAAAGGATTTTCCTCCCAGTTTAACATCCCATCCAAAAGGATGTTCCTCCCAGTTTAACATCCCATCCAAAAGGAATTTCCTCCCAGTTTAACATCCCATCCAAAAGGATTTTCCTCCCAGTTTAACATCCCATCCAAAAGGATGTTCCTCCCAGTTTAACATCCCATCCAAAAGGATGTTCCTCCCAGTTTAACATCCCATCCAAAAGGATGTTCCTCCCAGTTTAACATCCCATCCAAAAGGAATTTCCTCCCAGTTTAACATCCCATCCAAAAGGAATTTCCTCCCAGTTTAACATCCCATCCAAAAGGATGTTCCTCCCAGTTTAACATCCCATCCAAAAGGAATTTCCTCCCAGTTTAACATCCCATCCAAAAGGATTTTCCTCCCAGTTTAACATCCCATCCAAAAGGATGTTCCTCCCAGTTTAACATCCCATCCAAAAGGAATTTCCTCCCAGTTTAACATCCCATCCAAAAGGATTTTCCTCCCAGTTTAACATCCCATCCAAAAGGATGTTCCTCCCAGTTTAACATCCCATCCAAAAGGATTTTCCTCCCAGTTTAACATCCCATCCAAAAGGATTTTCCTCCCAGTTTAACATCCCATCCAAAAGGATGTTCCTCCCAGTTTAACATCCCATCCAAAAGGAATTTCCTCCCAGTTTAACATCCCATCCAAAAGGATGTTCCTCCCAGTTTAACATCCCATCCAAAAGGATGTTCCTCCCAGTTTAACATCCCATCCAAAAGGATGTTCCTCCCAGTTTAACATCCCATCCAAAAGGATGTTCCTCCCAGTTTAACATCCCATCCAAAAGGATGTTCCTCCCAGTTTAACATCCCATCCAAAAGGATTTTCCTCCCAGTTTAACATCCCATCCAAAAGGATGTTCCTCCCAGTTTAACATCCCATCCAAAAGGATGTTCCTCCCAGTTTAACATCCCATCCAAAAGGATTTTCCTCCCAGTTTAACATCCCATCCAAAAGGATGTTCCTCCCAGTTTAACATCCCATCCAAAAGGATGTTCCTCCCAGTTTAACATCCCATCCAAAAGGATTTTCTGCCCAGTTTAACATCCCATCCAAAAGGAATTTCCTCCCAGTTTAACATCCCATCCAAAAGGAATTTCCTCCCAGTTTAACATCCCATCCAAAAGGATGTTCCTCCCAGTTTAACATCCCATCCAAAAGGAATTTCCTCCCAGTTTAACATCCCATCCAAAAGGAATTTCCTCCCAGTTTAACATCCCATCCAAAAGGATTTTCCTCCCAGTTTAACATCCCATCCAAAAGGATGTTCCTCCCAGTTTAACATCCCATCCAAAAGGAATTTCCTCCCAGTTTAACATCCCATCCAAAAGGATGTTCCTCCCAGTTTAACATCCCATCCAAAAGGATTTTCCTCCCAGTTTAACATCCCATCCAAAAGGATGTTCCTCCCAGTTTAACATCCCATCCAAAAGGATGTTCCTCCCAGTTTAACATCCCATCCAAAAGGATGTTCCTCCCAGTTTAACATCCCATCCAAAAGGAATTTCCTCCCAGTTTAACATCCCATCCAAAAGGATGTTCCTCCCAGTTTAACATCCCATCCAAAAGGAATTTCCTCCCAGTTTAACATCCCATCCAAAAGGATGTTCCTCCCAGTTTAACATCCCATCCAAAAGGAATTTCCTCCCAGTTTAACATCCCATCCAAAAGGATTTTCCTCCCAGTTTAACATCCCATCCAAAAGGATTTTCCTCCCAGTTTAACATCCCATCCAAAAGGATGTTCCTCCCAGTTTAACATCCCATCCAAAAGGATTTTCCTCCCAGTTTAACATCCCATCCAAAAGGATGTTCCTCCCAGTTTAACATCCCATCCAAAAGGATGTTCCTCCCAGTTTAACATCCCATCCAAAAGGATGTTCCTCCCAGTTTAACATCCCATCCAAAAGGAATTTCCTCCCAGTTTAACATCCCATCCAAAAGGATGTTCCTCCCAGTTTAACATCCCATCCAAAAGGAATTTCCTCCCAGTTTAACATCCCATCCAAAAGGAATTTCCTCCCAGTTTAACATCCCATCCAAAAGGATGTTCCTCCCAGTTTAACATCCCATCCAAAAGGATTTTCCTCCCAGTTTAACATCCCATCCAAAAGGAATTTCCTCCCAGTTTAACATCCCATCCAAAAGGATGTTCCTCCCAGTTTAACATCCCATCCAAAAGGATTTTCTGCCCAGTTTAACATCCCATCCAAAAGGATTTTCCTCCCAGTTTAACATCCCATCCAAAAGGAATTTCCTCCCAGTTTAACATCCCATCCAAAAGGATTTTCCTCCCAGTTTAACATCCCATCCAAAAGGATGTTCCTCCCAGTTTAACATCCCATCCAAAAGGAATTTCCTCCCAGTTTAACATCCCATCCAAAAGGATGTTCCTCCCAGTTTAACATCCCATCCAAAAGGATGTTCCTCCCAGTTTAACATCCCATCCAAAAGGATGTTCCTCCCAGTTTAACATCCCATCCAAAAGGATGTTCCTCCCAGTTTAACATCCCATCCAAAAGGATGTTCCTCCCAGTTTAACATCCCATCCAAAAGGATGTTCCTCCCAGTTTAACATCCCATCCAAAAGGAATTTCCTCCCAGTTTAACATCCCATCCAAAAGGATGTTCCTCCCAGTTTAACATCCCATCCAAAAGGATGTTCCTCCCAGTTTAACATCCCATCCAAAAGGATGTTCCTCCCAGTTTAACATCCCATCCAAAAGGAATTTCCTCCCAGTTTAACATCCCATCCAAAAGGATGTTCCTCCCAGTTTAACATCCCATCCAAAAGGATGTTCCTCCCAGTTTAACATCCCATCCAAAAGGATGTTCCTCCCAGTTTAACATCCCATCCAAAAGGATGTTCCTCCCAGTTTAACATCCCATCCAAAAGGATGTTCCTCCCAGTTTAACATCCCATCCAAAAGGATGTTCCTCCCAGTTTAACATCCCATCCAAAAGGAATTTCCTCCCAGTTTAACATCCCATCCAAAAGGATGTTCCTCCCAGTTTAACATCCCATCCAAAAGGATGTTCCTCCCAGTTTAACATCCCATCCAAAAGGATGTTCCTCCCAGTTTAACATCCCATCCAAAAGGAATTTCCTCCCAGTTTAACATCCCATCCAAAAGGATGTTCCTCCCAGTTTAACATCCCATCCAAAAGGATGTTCCTCCCAGTTTAACATCCCATCCAAAAGGATTTTCCTCCCAGTTTAACATCCCATCCAAAAGGATGTTCCTCCCAGTTTAACATCCCATCCAAAAGGAATTTCCTCCCAGTTTAACATCCCATCCAAAAGGATTTTCCTCCCAGTTTAACATCCCATCCAAAAGGATGTTCCTCCCAGTTTAACATCCCATCCAAAAGGATGTTCCTCCCAGTTTAACATCCCATCCAAAAGGATGTTCCTCCCAGTTTAACATCCCATCCAAAAGGATGTTCCTCCCAGTTTAACATCCCATCCAAAAGGATGTTCCTCCCAGTTTAACATCCCATCCAAAAGGATGTTCCTCCCAGTTTAACATCCCATCCAAAAGGATGTTCCTCCCAGTTTAACATCCCATCCAAAAGGAATTTCCTCCCAGTTTAACATCCCATCCAAAAGGATGTTCCTCCCAGTTTAACATCCCATCCAAAAGGATGTTCCTCCCAGTTTAACATCCCATCCAAAAGGATGTTCCTCCCAGTTTAACATCCCATCCAAAAGGATGTTCCTCCCAGTTTAACATCCCATCCAAAAGGAATTTCCTCCCAGTTTAACATCCCATCCAAAAGGATGTTCCTCCCAGTTTAACATCCCATCCAAAAGGATGTTCCTCCCAGTTTAACATCCCATCCAAAAGGATGTTCCTCCCAGTTTAACATCCCATCCAAAAGGATGTTCCTCCCAGTTTAACATCCCATCCAAAAGGATGTTCCTCCCAGTTTAACATCCCATCCAAAAGGAATTTCCTCCCAGTTTAACATCCCATCCAAAAGGATGTTCCTCCCAGTTTAACATCCCATCCAAAAGGATGTTCCTCCCAGTTTAACATCCCATCCAAAAGGATGTTCCTCCCAGTTTAACATCCCATCCAAAAGGATGTTCCTCCCAGTTTAACATCCCATCCAAAAGGAATTTCCTCCCAGTTTAACATCCCATCCAAAAGGAATTTCCTCCCAGTTTAACATCCCATCCAAAAGGATTTTCCTCCCAGTTTAACATCCCATCCAAAAGGATTTTCCTCCCAGTTTAACATCCCATCCAAAAGGATGTTCCTCCCAGTTTAACATCCCATCCAAAAGGATTTTCCTCCCAGTTTAACATCCCATCCAAAAGGATGTTCCTCCCAGTTTAACATCCCATCCAAAAGGATGTTCCTCCCAGTTTAACATCCCATCCAAAAGGATTTTCCTCCCAGTTTAACATCCCATCCAAAAGGATTTTCCTCCCAGTTTAACATCCCATCCAAAAGGATGTTCCTCCCAGTTTAACATCCCATCCAAAAGGAATTTCCTCCCAGTTTAACATCCCATCCAAAAGGATTTTCCTCCCAGTTTAACATCCCATCCAAAAGGATTTTCCTCCCAGTTTAACATCCCATCCAAAAGGATGTTCCTCCCAGTTTAACATCCCATCCAAAAGGATTTTCCTCCCAGTTTAACATCCCATCCAAAAGGATTTTCCTCCCAGTTTAACATCCCATCCAAAAGGATGTTCCTCCCAGTTTAACATCCCATCCAAAAGGATTTTCCTCCCAGTTTAACATCCCATCCAAAAGGATTTTCCTCCCAGTTTAACATCCCATCCAAAAGGAATTTCCTCCCAGTTTAACATCCCATCCAAAAGGATTTTCCTCCCAGTTTAACATCCCATCCAAAAGGATTTTCCTCCCAGTTTAACATCCCATCCAAAAGGATGTTCCTCCCAGTTTAACATCCCATCCAAAAGGATTTTCTGCCCAGTTTAACATCCCATCCAAAGGATTTTCCTCCCAGTTTAACATCCCATCCAAAAGGATTTTCTGCCCAGTTTAACATCCCATCCAAAAGGATGTTCCTCCCAGTTTAACATCCCATCCAAAAGGATTTTCTGCCCAGTTTAACATCCCATCCAAAAGGATTTTCCTCCCAGTTTAACATCCCATCCAAAAGGATTTTCCTCCCAGTTTAACATCCCATCCAAAAGGATGTTCCTCCCAGTTTAACATCCCATCCAAAAGGATTTTCTGCCCAGTTTAACATCCCATCCAAAAGGATTTTCCTCCCAGTTTAACATCCCATCCAAAAGGATTTTCCTCCCAGTTTAACATCCCATCCAAAAGGATGTTCCTCCCAGTTTAACATCCCATCCAAAAGGATGTTCCTCCCAGTTTAACATCCCATCCAAAAGGATGTTCCTCCCAGTTTAACATCCCATCCAAAAGGATTTTCCTCCCAGTTTAACATCCCATCCAAAAGGATTTTCCTCCCAGTTTAACATCCCATCCAAAAGGATTTTCTGCCCAGTTTAACATCCCATCCAAAAGGATTTTCCTCCCAGTTTAACATCCCATCCAAAAGGATTTTCCTCCCAGTTTAACATCCCATCCAAAAGGATGTTCCTCCCAGTTTAACATCCCATCCAAAAGGATGTTCCTCCCAGTTTAACATCCCATCCAAAAGGATTTTCCTCCCAGTTTAACATCCCATCCAAAAGGATTTTCCTCCCAGTTTAACATCCCATCCAAAAGGATGTTCCTCCCAGTTTAACATCCCATCCAAAAGGATTTTCCTCCCAGTTTAACATCCCATCCAAAAGGATTTTCCTCCCAGTTTAACATCCCATCCAAAAGGAATTTCCTCCCAGTTTAACATCCCATCCAAAAGGATTTTCCTCCCAGTTTAACATCCCATCCAAAAGGATTTTCCTCCCAGTTTAACATCCCATCCAAAAGGATGTTCCTCCCAGTTTAACATCCCATCCAAAAGGATTTTCTGCCCAGTTTAACATCCCATCCAAAGGATTTTCCTCCCAGTTTAACATCCCATCCAAAAGGATTTTCTGCCCAGTTTAACATCCCATCCAAAAGGATTTTCCTCCCAGTTTAACATCCCATCCAAAAGGATTTTCCTCCCAGTTTAACATCCCATCCAAAAGGATGTTCCTCCCAGTTTAACATCCCATCCAAAAGGATTTTCTGCCCAGTTTAACATCCCATCCAAAGGATTTTCCTCCCAGTTTAACATCCCATCCAAAAGGATTTTCTGCCCAGTTTAACATCCCATCCAAAAGGATGTTCCTCCCAGTTTAACATCCCATCCAAAAGGATTTTCTGCCCAGTTTAACATCCCATCCAAAAGGATTTTCCTCCCAGTTTAACATCCCATCCAAAAGGATTTTCCTCCCAGTTTAACATCCCATCCAAAAGGAATTTCCTCCCAGTTTAACATCCCATCCAAAAGGATTTTCCTCCCAGTTTAACATCCCATCCAAAAGGATTTTCCTCCCAGTTTAACATCCCATCCAAAAGGATGTTCCTCCCAGTTTAACATCCCATCCAAAAGGATTTTCTGCCCAGTTTAACATCCCATCCAAAGGATTTTCCTCCCAGTTTAACATCCCATCCAAAAGGATTTTCCTCCCAGTTTAACATCCCATCCAAAAGGATTTTCCTCCCAGTTTAACATCCCATCCAAAAGGATTTTCCTCCCAGTTTAACATCCCATCCAAAAGGATTTTCCTCCCAGTTTAACATCCCATCCAAAAGGATTTTCCTCCCAGTTTAACATCCCATCCAAAAGGATGTTCCTCCCAGTTTAACATCCCATCCAAAAGGATGTTCCTCCCAGTTTAACATCCCATCCAAAAGGATTTTCCTCCCAGTTTAACATCCCATCCAAAAGGATTTTCCTCCCAGTTTAACATCCCATCCAAAAGGATTTTCCTCCCAGTTTAACATCCCATCCAAAAGGATTTTCCTCCCAGTTTAACATCCCATCCAAAAGGATTTTCCTCCCAGTTTAACATCCCATCCAAAAGGATTTTCCTCCCAGTTTAACATCCCATCCAAAAGGATGTTCCTCCCAGTTTAACATCCCATCCAAAAGGATTTTCTGCCCAGTTTAACATCCCATCCAAAAGGATGTTCCTCCCAGTTTAACATCCCATCCAAAAGGATGTTCCTCCCAGTTTAACATCCCATCCAAAAGGATGTTCCTCCCAGTTTAACATCCCATCCAAAAGGATGTTCCTCCCAGTTTAACATCCCATCCAAAAGGATTTTCTGCCCAGTTTAACATCCCATCCAAAAGGATGTTCCTCCCAGTTTAACATCCCATCCAAAAGGATTTTCCTCCCAGTTTAACATCCCATCCAAAAGGATTTTCCTCCCAGTTTAACATCCCATCCAAAAGGATTTTCTGCCCAGTTTAACATCCCATCCAAAAGGATGTTCCTCCCAGTTTAACATCCCATCCAAAAGGATGTTCCTCCCAGTTTAACATCCCATCCAAAAGGATGTTCCTCCCAGTTTAACATCCCATCCAAAAGGATGTTCCTCCCAGTTTAACATCCCATCCAAAAGGATTTTCTGCCCAGTTTAACATCCCATCCAAAAGGATTTTCCTCCCAGTTTAACATCCCATCCAAAAGGATTTTCCTCCCAGTTTAACATCCCATCCAAAAGGATTTTCCTCCCAGTTTAACATCCCATCCAAAAGGATTTTCCTCCCAGTTTAACATCCCATCCAAAAGGATGTTCCTCCCAGCTTAACATCCCATCCAAAAGGATGTTCCTCCCAGTTTAACATCCCATCCAAAAGGATTTTCCTCCCAGTTTAACATCCCATCCAAAAGGATTTTCCTCCCAGTTTAACATCCCATCCAAAAGGATGTTCCTCCCAGTTTAACATCCCATCCAAAAGGATTTTCCTCCCAGTTTAACATCCCATCCAAAAGGATTTTCCTCCCAGTTTAACATCCCATCCAAAAGGATGTTCCTCCCAGTTTAACATCCCATCCAAAAGGATTTTCCTCCCAGTTTAACATCCCATCCAAAAGGATTTTCCTCCCAGTTTAACATCCCATCCAAAAGGATGTTCCTCCCAGTTTAACATCCCATCCAAAAGGATTTTCCTCCCAGTTTAACATCCCATCCAAAAGGATTTTCCTCCCAGTTTAACATCCCATCCAAAAGGATTTTCCTCCCAGTTTAACATCCCATCCAAAAGGATTTTCCTCCCAGTTTAACATCCCATCCAAAAGGATTTTCCTCCCAGTTTAACATCCCATCCAAAAGGATGTTCCTCCCAGTTTAACATCCCATCCAAAAGGATTTTCCTCCCAGTTTAACATCCCATCCAAAAGGATTTTCCTCCCAGTTTAACATCCCATCCAAAAGGATTTTCCTCCCAGTTTAACATCCCATCCAAAAGGATTTTCTGCCCAGTTTAACATCCCATCCAAAAGGATTTTCCTCCCAGTTTAACATCCCATCCAAAAGGATTTTCCTCCCAGTTTAACATCCCATCCAAAAGGATTTTCCTCCCAGTTTAACATCCCATCCAAAAGGATTTTCCTCCCAGTTTAACATCCCATCCAAAAGGATTTTCCTCCCAGTTTAACATCCCATCCAAAAGGATGTTCCTCCCAGTTTAACATCCCATCCAAAAGGATGTTCCTCCCAGTTTAACATCCCATCCAAAAGGATGTTCCTCCCAGTTTAACATCCCATCCAAAAGGAATTTCCTCCCAGTTTAACATCCCATCCAAAAGGATGTTCCTCCCAGTTTAACATCCCATCCAAAAGGATGTTCCTCCCAGTTTAACATCCCATCCAAAAGGATGTTCCTCCCAGTTTAACATCCCATCCAAAAGGATGTTCCTCCCAGTTTAACATCCCATCCAAAAGGATGTTCCTCCCAGTTTAACATCCCATCCAAAAGGATGTTCCTCCCAGTTTAACATCCCATCCAAAAGGAATTTCCTCCCAGTTTAACATCCCATCCAAAAGGATTTTCCTCCCAGTTTAACATCCCATCCAAAAGGATGTTCCTCCCAGTTTAACATCCCATCCAAAAGGATGTTCCTCCCAGTTTAACATCCCATCCAAAAGGATTTTCCTCCCAGTTTAACATCCCATCCAAAAGGATTTTCCTCCCAGTTTAACATCCCATCCAAAAGGATTTTCTGCCCAGTTTAACATCCCATCCAAAAGGATTTTCCTCCCAGTTTAACATCCCATCCAAAAGGATTTTCCTCCCAGTTTAACATCCCATCCAAAAGGATTTTCCTCCCAGTTTAACATCCCATCCAAAAGGATTTTCCTCCCAGTTTAACATCCCATCCAAAAGGATTTTCCTCCCAGTTTAACATCCCATCCAAAAGGATTTTCCTCCCAGTTTAACATCCCATCCAAAAGGATTTTCCTCCCAGTTTAACATCCCATCCAAAAGGATTTTCTGCCCAGTTTAACATCCCATCCAAAAGGATTTTCCTCCCAGTTTAACATCCCATCCAAAAGGATTTTCCTCCCAGTTTAACATCCCATCCAAAAGGATTTTCTGCCCAGTTTAACATCCCATCCAAAAGGATTTTCCTCCCAGTTTAACATCCCATCCAAAAGGATTTTCCTCCCAGTTTAACATCCCATCCAAAAGGATGTTCCTCCCAGTTTAACATCCCATCCAAAAGGATGTTCCTCCCAGTTTAACATCCCATCCAAAAGGATGTTCCTCCCAGTTTAACATCCCATCCAAAAGGATTTTCCTCCCAGTTTAACATCCCATCCAAAAGGATTTTCTGCCCAGTTTAACATCCCATCCAAAAGGATTTTCTGCCCAGTTTAACATCCCATCCAAAAGGATGTTCCTCCCAGTTTAACATCCCATCCAAAAGGATTTTCCTCCCAGTTTAACATCCCATCCAAAAGGATGTTCCTCCCAGTTTAACATCCCATCCAAAAGGATGTTCCTCCCAGTTTAACATCCCATCCAAAAGGATTTTCCTCCCAGTTTAACATCCCATCCAAAAGGATTTTCTGCCCAGTTTAAGATCCCATCCAAAGGATTTTCCTCCCAGTTTAAGATCCCATCCAAAGGATTTTCTGCCCAGTTTAACAACCTGTCCCACGGAGAAATCGGATTACATTAATCCTGAAGGGAGTTGCTGAGGTGAACAGTCCTTCAGTTTGATTCCTGGGAATGCGGGAAGGATGTGATAAAGGGACTGGAATGTGTTTCTTACCCGCATGAGAGATGACTCTCTCTGCAGCTGTAAATACAAAAAGAACAAAGTTAAAGGGTTTTAAACCAGTTCTTCAATCCATTGCAACACCACTCTATTAATAAACCGAAATGTATTCTCTTAAATATCAAAGTGTCCAACATCAGCATCACACAAAGTAGAATATTCCGGAAACCTTGAAAACAACAGGTGGACGCCCACCATTTTCTTTCCATTATTGTGACAACCCAGAGATGCAAGGTACCCCATCAATCCTCAATAGACTCAAACGTGTCCCCAACACGGGATCGGGCAGTATGATAACCCACAGAGTTGTCTAACCCGGGAGGAGTGGGAGGACCCCAGGAGGAGGGGGAGGGCCCCAGGAGGAGGGGGAGGGCCCCGGGAGGAGCGGGAGGGCCCCGGGAGGAGCCCGGGAGGGCACCGGGAGGAGCCCGGGAGGGCACCGGGAGGAGCGGGAGGGCCCGGGAGGTACATGGTATAACTCACTGCCATACTGCGTGAGAGAGAAACGGAGGAACGGTGAGGCACTGTCAGATCAGCACTGCACCCGCCCAATAACCATTGAGAGCTTACCCGTTTTAGACAGAGTCTCCTCTCGGTCTGTAATGACGGAAAGAAACACGTGTCAGTAAAATGCCGGGTTGCCTCGCATCACCCCTCATCCAATTAGAACGAACCTACCAAAGAAACTAATATTTCCACCTCCATAACACTGCCCCTGGTTCAGCCTGTCTGTCACTGAAACAATCCCTCATCCATCCCTCCTGCTTCAGCCTGTCTGTCACTGAAACAATCTCTCATCCATCCCTCCTGCTTCAGCCTGTCTGTCACTGAAACAATCCCTCATCCATCCCTCCTGCTTCAGCCTGTCTGTCACTGAAACAATCCCTCATCCATCCCTCCTGCTTCAGCCTGTCTGTCACTGAAACAATCCCTCATCCATCCCTCCTGCTTCAGCCTGTCTGTCACTGAAACAATCCCTCATCCATCCCTCCTGCTTCAGCCTGTCTGTCACTGAAACAATCTCTCATCCATCCCTCCTGCTTCAGCCTGTCTGTCACTGAAACAATCCCTCATCCATCCCTCCTGCTTCAGCCTGTCTGTCACTGAAACAATCCCTCATCCATCCCTCCTGCTTCAGCCTGTCTGTCACTGAAACAATCCCTCATCCATCCCTCCTGCTTCAGCCTGTCTGTCACTGAAACAATCCCTCATCCATCCCTCCTGGTTCCTTTTAAACTTGAGTGAGAATGAGAGAGAGAGTGCAAACGAAAGAGAGAGAACGTGTGAACATGAGTGAGAGAGAGAGAGAGAGAGAGAGAGAGCAAGAGAGGATGACAACGAGAGAGAGGAGAACATTAATATTACTACTGGTGAACTTGTATTTATGTAGTGCTCTTAATATAATAAAATGTTGCAAAGCGCAGAGACAGAGCGAGACACAGAGAGAGGAAACTTCCCCCTCACATTGGATGAGAGTAACTTACTTAAATTAGCTTCAGCATTATCTGAAGGAAAACAATATAAAAAAGGCAAATTAGTTTGGGCTAGTGGAGAAACAATGTTCATGTTTGTGTGTACAAATCTACAGCAACTGGATCAAGTGGGGCTTTCATTATGCACAGACAGAAAAATCTTTCACTCCTACCAGCCTCGGGCCTGATTCGGAGCTCGGGCCTGGTTCGGAGCTCGGGCCTGGTTCGGAGCTCGGGCCTGGTTCGGAGCTCGGGCCTGGATCGGAGCTCGGGCCTGGATCGGAGCTCGGGCCTGGATCGGAGCTCGGGCCTGGATCGGAGCTCGGGCCTGGTTCGGAGCTCGGGCCTGGTTCGGAGCTCGGGCCTGGTTCGGAGCTCGGGCCTGGTTCGGAGCTCGGGCCTGGTTCGGAGCTCGGGCCTGGATCGGAGCTCGGGCCTGGTTCGGAGCTCGGGCCTGGTTCGGAGCTCGGGCCTGGTTCGGAGCTCGGGCCTGGATCGGAGCTCGGGCCTGGATCGGAGCTCGGGCCTGGATCGGAGCTCGGGCCTGGTTCGGAGCTCGGGCCTGGATCGGAGCTCGCGCCTGGTGCGGAGCTCGGGCCTGGTGCGGAGCTCGGGCCTGGATCGGAGCTCGGGGCTGGATCGGAGCTCGGGCCTGACTGACAGTAACGAACAGCACCTCAAAACAGCACCTGATCCTCTGCAAATGGAAGTGCTCAGATCCCTTTCATGGTTTCAGCCATCACAAGGGTCTGATGAGAAGCTGCTGTGCAATGTTGTCTGCCTGGGAGATGAACACGTTCGGAGATGCTAGGTGTTGTGCAGGGGGTTGGTGTTTGAACTCTGTCTGATTTGGAGTTCAGCGCCATGGCAACACAAACTCCCGCCCCTCCCCCAATGAGCTCTGGAGGTCACCAGGTCACGGACCCGAAGCACACAACCGTGCTTTGACCAACCAGCATTGTACATTGGCCGCCAGGCAACAAGGGCAAAATAAGAGAAAGCAGTGGAAAATATCTGCCTTGGTGACACTGGTACAAGCTTGCTCGATTGTCCAGCCAAGTGTTTAGTCTGGAAAACTCACCAATATCACGACTGAGCTGAGCTGGAAAAAAAAAGGAAAATAAATATCAGGAGTGAGCAGAGAAACAAGCCAAGGTCAGAGCCTACTACACAAGGGTTGGCATGGAGCCTTCATTAGTAAATTAAGATACTGGTGACTCCTGCAAACCCTTCAGTTCCCTCATGTCAAGCTTAGTTTGTGGTTCAACTTTCCTTGTTTGCATTCCCCATTTGTTTAAAATCCACTCTCAGGATATTTGCATCGCTGGCCAGGCCAGTATTTATTGCCCATCATTAATTGCCCATGGTGGTGGTGAGCTGCCTTCTTGAATCATTGCAGTCTATGTGAGGTAGGTACACCCACAGTGCTGTTAGGAAGGGAGTTCCAGGATTTTACCCAGCAACAGTGAAGCAACGGCGATATAGTTCCAAGTCAGGATGGTGTGTGACTTGGAGGGGAACTTGCAGGTGGTGGTGTTCCCATGTATCTGCTGCCCTTGTCCTTCCAGGTGGTAGATGTCACGGGTTTGGAAGGTGCTGTCTAAGGAGCCTTGGTGCATTGCTGCAGTGCATCTTGTAGATGGTACACACAGCTACCACTGTGCGTCGGTGGTGGAGGGAGTGAATGTTTGTAGATGGGGTGCCAATCAAGCGGGCAGCTTTGTCCTGGATGGTGTGGAGCTTCTTCAGTGTTGTTGGAGATGCACCCATCCAGGCAAGTGGAGAGTATTCCATCAGACTCCTGACATGTGCCTTGCAGATACAATACAATAAAAAGTTGTACATGTACTCTGGACGACCAGACTACTTTCATACTTCGATTCACAGTGAAACTATTTCCAGAGGGAATAGACTGAAACACAGAGCGTCTCATTTACTACAGAGAATAGTCTGGAACACACTGTCCATTTACTACAGAGAATAGTCTGGAACACACTGTCCATTTACTACAGAGAATAGTCTGGAACACACTGTCCATTTACTACAGGGAATAGTCTGGAACACACTGTCCATTTACTGCAGGGAATAGTCTGGAACACACTGTCCATTTACTACAGAGAATAGTCTGGAACACACTGTCCATTTACTACAGAGAATAGTCTGGAACACACTGTCCATTTACTACAGAGATTAGTCTGGAACACACTGTCCATTTACTACAGAGAATAGTCTGGAACACACTGTCCATTTACTACAGAGAATAGTCTGGAACACACTGTCCATTTACTACAGAGAATAGTCTGGAACACACTGTCCATTTACTACAGAGAATAGTCTGGAACACACTGTCCATTTACTACAGAGAATAGTCTGGAACACAATGTCCATTTACTACAGAGAATAGTCTGGAACACACTGTCCATTTACTACAGGGAATAGTCTGGAACACACTGTCCATTTACTACAGGGAATTGTCTGGAACACACTGTCCATTTACTACAGGGAATAGTCTGGAACACACTGTCCATTTACTACAGAGAATAGTCTGGAACACACTGTCCATTTACTACAGAGAATAGTCTGGAACACACTGTCCATTTACTACAGAGAATAGTCTGGAACACACTGTCCATTTACTACAGAGAATAGTCTGGAACACACTGTCCATTTACTACAGGGAATAGTCTGGAACACACTGTCCATTTACTACAGGGAATAGTCTGGAACACACTGTCCATTTACTACAGGGAATAGTCTGGAACACACTGTCCATTTACTACAGAGAATAGTCTGGAACACACTGTCCATTTACTACAGAGAATAGTCTGGAACACACTGTCCATTTACTACAGGGAATAGTCTGGAACACACTGTCCATTTACTACAGGGAATAGTCTGGAACACACTGTCCATTTACTACAGGGAATAGTCTGGAACACACTGTCCATTTACTACAGAGAATAGTCTGGAACACACTGTCCATTTACTACAGAGAATAGTCTGGAACACACTGTCCATTTACTACAGAGAATAGTCTGGAACACACTGTCCATTTACTACAGAGAATAGTCTGGAACACACTGTCCATTTACTACAGGGAATAGTCTGGAACACACTGTCCATTTACTACAGAGAATAGTCTGGAACACACTGTCCATTTACTACAGAGAATAGTCTGGAACACACTGTCCATTTACTACAGAGAATAGTCTGGAACACACTGTCCATTTACTACAGAGAATAGTCTGGAACACACTGTCCATTTACTACAGGGAATAGTCTGGAACACACTGTCCATTTACTACAGGGAATAGTCTGGAACACACTGTCCATTTACTACAGGGAATAGTCTGGAACACACTGTCCATTTACTACAGAGAATAGTCTGGAACACACTGTCCATTTACTACAGAGAATAGTCTGGAACACACTGTCCATTTACTACAGGGAATAGTCTGGAACACACTGTCCATTTACTGCAGGGAATAGTCTGGAACACACTGTCCATTTACTACAGAGAATAGTCTGGAACACACTGTCCATTTACTACAGAGAATAGTCTGGAACACACTGTCCATTTACTACAGAGAATAGTCTGGAACACACTGTCCATTTACTACAGAGAATAGTCTGGAACACACTGTCCATTTACTACAGAGAATAGTCTGGAACACACTGTCCATTTACTACAGAGAATAGTCTGGAACACACTGTCCATTTACTACAGAGAATAGTCTGGAACACACTGTCCATTTACTACAGAGAATAGTCTGGAACACACTGTCCATTTACTACAGAGAATAGTCTGGAACACACTGTCCATTTACTACAGAGAATAGTCTGGAACACACTGTCCATTTACTACAGAGAATAGTCTGGAACACACTGTCCATTTACTACAGGGAATAGTCTGGAACACACTGTCCATTTACTACAGGGAATAGTCTGGAACACACTGTCCATTTACTGCAGAGAATAGTCTGGAACACACTGTCCATTTACTACAGGGAATAGTCTGGAACACACTGTCCATTTACGACAGAGCATAGTCTGGAACACACTGTCCATTTACTACAGAGAATAGTCTGGAACACACTGTCCATTTACTACAGAGAATAGTCTGGAACACACTGTCCATTTACTACAGAGAATAGTCTGGAACACACTGTCCATTTACTACAGAGAATAGTCTGGAACACACTGTCCATTTACTACAGAGAATAGTCTGGAACACACTGTCCATTTACTACAGAGAATAGTCTGGAACACACTGTCCATTTACTACAGAGAATAGTCTGGAACACACTGTCCATTTACTACAGAGAATAGTCTGGAACACACTGTCCATTTACTACAGAGAATAGTCTGGAACACACTGTCCATTTACTACAGGGAATAGTCTGGAACACACTGTCCATTTACTGCAGGGAATAGTCTGGAACACACTGTCCATTTACTACAGAGAATAGTCTGGAACACACTGTCCATTTACTACAGAGAATAGTCTGGAACACACTGTCCATTTACTACAGAGAATAGTCTGGAACACACTGTCCATTTACTACAGAGAATAGTCTGGAACACACTGTCCATTTACTACAGAGAATAGTCTGGAACACACTGTCCATTTACTACAGAGAATAGTCTGGAACACACTGTCCATTTACTACAGAGAATAGTCTGGAACACACTGTCCATTTACTACAGAGAATAGTCTGGAACACACTGTCCATTTACTACAGAGAATAGTCTGGAACACACTGTCCATTTACTACAGAGAATAGTCTGGAACACACTGTCCATTTACTACAGAGAATAGTCTGGAACACACTGTCCATTTACTACAGAGAATAGTCTGGAACACACTGTCCATTTACTACAGGGAATAGTCTGGAACACACTGTCCATTTACTACAGGGAATAGTCTGGAACACACTGTCCATTTACTGCAGAGAATAGTCTGGAACACACTGTCCATTTACTACAGGGAATAGTCTGGAACACACTGTCCATTTACGACAGAGCATAGTCTGGAACACACTGTCCATTTACTACAGGGAATAGTCTGGAACACACTGTCCATTTACTACAGGGAATAGTCTGGAACACACTGTCCATTTACTACAGAGAATAGTCTGGAACACACTGTCCATTTACTACAGAGAATAGTCTGGAACACACTGTCCATTTACTACAGAGAATAGTCTGGAACACACTGTCCATTTACTACAGGGAGTAGTCTGGAACACACTGTCCATTTACTACAGGGAATAGTCTGGAACACACTGTCCATTTACTGCAGAGAATAGTCTGGAACACACTGTCCATTTACTACAGGGAATAGTCTGGAACACACTGTCCATTTACTACAGAGAATAGTCTGGAACACACTGTCCATTTACTACAGAGAATAGTCTGGAACACACTGTCCATTTACTACAGAGAATAGTCTGGAACACACTGTCCATTTACTACAGAGAATAGTCTGGAACACACTGTCCATTTACTACAGAGAATAGTCTGGAACACACTGTCCATTTACTATAGAGAATAGTCTGGAACACACTGTCCATTTACTACAGAGAATAGTCTGGAACACACTGTCCATTTACTACAGAGAATAGTCTGGAACACACTGTCCATTTACTACAGAGAATAGTCTGGATCTCAATGACTGGACATTCTTGAACCCAGCGTTTTGGCGTTAGGTTGATATTTCACACTGGAATCTCTGGAACACTCTACGCAGTCCCCTGTTTATTTCACCGAGCACGCTGGAACATTCCAGAATCACAGGTACTCGAGCACAATCGTCTCAGAGATTCAAGGGCACTCACGATAAGAGATGGGAATGGGGAGAATTCATTCCTCTTACCTTGATGATTGGTTGAACTTAGAAATTCTGTAATAAAAGGAAGAGGAAAGATAATAGACAGTCATTCTCAACAACAACAACTTATATTTATCTAACACCTTTAACCTAACAGAACAGAAGCTTCACAGGAGCCTTATCAAACAAAATTACACACCGAGCCACATAAGGTTTGGTCAAAGAGTTGGGTTTTAAGGAGCCTCGTTAAAGGAGAAAAGTGGGTTAGAGAGTTAGAGAAGTGTAGGGAGAGAATTCCAGACTTCGGGAACTCGGTAACTGAAGGTGAAGACACCAATGGAGGAGCGATTAAAATCAGGGATGGACAAGTAACGCTCCCTCAGTACTGACCCTCCGACAGTGCAGCACTCCCTCAGTACTGACCCTCCGACAGTGTAGCACTCCCTCAGTACTGACCCTCCGACAGTGAAGCACTCCCTCAGTACTGACCCTCCGACAGTGAAGCACTCCCTCAGTACTGACCCTCCGACAGTGAAGCACTCCCTCAGTACTGACCCTCCGACAGTGAAGCACTCCCTCAGTACTGACCCTCCGACAGTGCAGCGCTCCCTCAGAACTGACCCTCCGACAGTGCAGCACTCCCTCAGAACTGACCCTCCGACAGTGCAGCACTCCCTCAGTACTGACCCTCCGACAGTGAAGCACTCCCTCAGAACTGACCCTCCGACAGTGCAGCACTCCCTCAGTACTGACCCTCCGACAGTGAAGCACTCCCTCAGTACTGACCCTCCGACAGTGCAGCGCTCCCTCAGTACTGACCCTCCGACAGTGAAGCACTCCCTCAGAACTGACCCTCCGACAGTGAAGCACTCCCTCAGAACTGACCCTCCGACAGTGCAGCACTCCATCAGTACTGACCCTCCGACAGTGCAGCACTCCATCAGTACTGACCCTCTGACAGTACAGCACTCCCTCAGTACTGACCCTCCGACAGCGCAGTGCTGCCTCAGCACTGACCCTCCGACAGTGCAGCACTGACCCTCAGTACTGACCCTCTGATAGTGCAGCACTCCCTCAGTACTGCACTGGGAGTGTCAGTCTGGAATTTTATGGTCAAATCCCTGGCATGTGACTCTGACCCACAACCTTCTGACTGCTAGGCAAGTGTGAAACTCACTGAGCCACAGCTGCCACTCTGAGGCAGGAGATGGAGGGGAGGTAAAGGTGGCAGGAGAAATATTCATACTGAGCACTACTTACCCGCAATTGTTGGGCGCTTGTGTAGCTCTGAAAGAGAAGAGAGAGAGGTTTGTACATATGTTGGACTGTTTGATTATACACACACAATACTATAACATATATTGTTCGCTGCCTCTGGGTAAGGTGGCTGAATCACTATTTAATAAAGGACTGCAGCATTAACTGACAGAATTCACAGCTCGTCTGTCTGAGATCCTACTCTCCAAACCCCCCCCACATCCCCACCCCAATCTCCGAGAATTGCCCCCAGGAGTTGTGCCCTCATCGGAACTCAAATACTGAAGACCCCTCTGCAGATAACAGTTTCGGTTGTCGTGAATTAACTCTGTTCGATTCAAACAGGAAAATTCTTTTCCATTTGAAAACTCAAAAAACTGGCCTTTTCTCTCAAAGTGGTACCTTTGACCCAAAAGGGCAACATTTCCTCAAACGGTGGCCCCAACTCAACGTGGTCCCTTGTCAAACTTTGACAGAAGGATCAGTGACCAGCGTATCGTACCTTTCATAATCTTCCACTTTTTAAACTGAAAGTACCCTGCTGTTGTCAGGATTGCGACGAGCAAGAGGAAAAACACGATGAAAGCGGTGAAGTATCTCGACATCCTGGGGAAGAATTCATCTGGAAAGAGAATCAGAAGGAAGATTTATTAAATTGACCCCAGCTGTCACCTTTGACCCACAGGTCACTGCCACACAGGCTCCTCGCGTCACCGACAATACCTTCCCAGGACCACTCCAACTACTAGAAAGCGGGGAACTCATAGGAAGCGCACGAGTGTGGCTGTCTTGTTCTCTGCCTACTTGTAAGTCTGGACAATAAATGCCAGGAAGCTATTTGACCCTAGGAGGCAGCACAATACAGTCAAGCTTGATCCTATCCCCAATGTCACATTGTGTAAAATATTGTTCCTAAGCTCTCCCCTGCTGACCCTTTGACAAAGACATGAAATTTACACAATGTAGTTATCGATGCACTGACACGGCAAACAGAGTTTCCTTTCTGCTTTACCTGTCCTAATTGAGAACCTTAACCTCTTAACCTTCCTTGTGTTATGAACACTGAACTGTGATTTTTAATGTCCTATACGAAGCACTCAGATACGTGACCTCACACCAACGCTGCCTGGACACAAGAAAGGAAACAAGAAACCCAGATCAAAGACCCATTTGAAAGCAGAATGCAAGGTGAAACACCTGAAAGCAATGGGTTTCACTCTCCCGGACACTCAGATCATAAACAGGGAGCCCGGGGCTCTGAAGATGCAAATCAGAGTTGAAATTTTTAAACACCTGGAAACAAAGCAAGGCCCAGGTGGTTCTGCGGTGGCCAGACTTGTGGACTCTGCATAATTGAAAAAGGCAAATGACGATTGACTTTTGATTCTGGATAAATTCAACAGGCTTTCTGAAGTCTGGAGGCTGTAAAGAAAAATGGAAGACAAAGACCAGCAGAGGCAGTCCCATAAAAGAGAGAGAGAGAAAACAACTGCTCTCAAAACATTGATAATGTGAAAAGCTGTAAAGACAGGAACCCAATTTGAAAGTTGAGGTTTGTGGAAGACAAAGACCAATGGGGTCAGCAGAGATCATCTTATTCACAGACGTCCAGGTCGAATGTGCTCGGATGGATTTTGGAAGGTCTAATGCAGGTGGGAGGTATACAGTAAATGGCAGAACCCTTAGGAGTATTGACAGGCAGAGAGATCTGGGCGTACAGGTCCACAGATCACTGAAAGTGGCAACGCAGGTGGATAAGGTAGTCAAGAAGGCATACGGCATGCTTGCCTTCATCGGTCGGGGCATAGAGTATAAAAATTGGCAAGTCATGTTGCAGCTGTACAGAACTTTAGTGAGGCCACACTTGGAATATTGCCTGCAATTCTGGTCGCCACACTACCAGAAGGACATGGAGGCTTTGGAGAGGGTACAGAGGAGGTTTACCAGGATGTTGCCTGGTCTGGAGGGCATGAGCTATGAGGAGAGGTTGGAAAAACTCGGATTGTTTTCACTGGAACGACGGAGGTGGAGGGGCGACATGATAGAGGTTTACAAAGTTATGAGCGGCATGGACAGAGTGGATAGTCAGAAGCTTTTTCCCAGGGTGGAAGAGTCAGTTACTAGGGAACATAGGTTTAAGGTGCGAGGGGCAAAGCTTAGAGGGGATGTGCGAGGCAAGTGTTCTTACACAGAAGGTGGCGAGTGCCTGGAACTTGCTGCCAGGGGAGGTGGTGGAAGCAGATACGATAGCGACGTTTAAGAGACATCTTGATAAATACATGAATAGGAAGGGAATAGAGGGATATGGGCCCCGGAAGCGCAGAAGGTTTTAGTTTAGGCAGACATCAAGATCGGCGCAGTCTTGGAGGGCCGAATGGCCTGTTCCTGTGCTGTACTGTTCTTTGTTCTTTGTTCTTCTTGATGAAATGAGTGAAAAGGACATTGACTTAGAGAAGGACTGGGAGATCCAACCCAGTGCAACTGGGAAGAGTTTGGGACTTTTAACCGCAAAGAGGTCACTTCGATAAGGACACTGCATAATGTCTAAATGTGGCGTGGGGTTTTCAAGTGCTTTAATAAGTTAAGTGGACCAAAAGGAAGGAGAGATCCGAGCATTTTCTAAATGGTGAAAATGTTGAGGATAGTGGAGGTCCACAGAGATTTGGGAGGGTCCAGTGTACACTGAAATATAGAGGGCAAATAAAAAAAAATCAACCAAAAAGAAAAATTCAATATTAATCTTTAGATCTAGAGGGTTAGAATTTAAAGCAGAGGAAGTTTTGTAACAGTTCCACTCACACAGAAAGCAATAGATGTTTGCTCAGTTACTCATTTCCAATCTGGGATCACAGGAATAGCAGGTAAACTTCAATCAGATCTTCTAAATTCCAAAGACTACAACCCACGTTTGCATAATCTCTCCTCATACAATATGGGGCAAAGTCAGGACTATGGAGTTAGGTCAGACATCAGCCATGGTCTGACTGAATGGCGGAACAGGTTCGAGGGGCTGAAGGGCCTCCTTCGATTGCTATGTCTCCTCCCCACTCCATCGCCATACCCCCACATCAAACATCTTCCCCTTCTTAAAAAATATGTTTCGTTTTACTTGGCCATGAATAACAAACTTGCATTAATAATAATTTGATTTTCTACATCACCGTTCACCATCCCAGCATGTCCCAAAGCTCTTGACAGCCAATGAACTCCTTGTGACATGTGGTCACTGTAGTAATGCAGCAGAAGGCCTGCGCACAGCAAGATCCCAAGCAGCAAAGTGATAATGACCAGATCATCTGCTTTTCTGACGTAGATCAAGAGATAAATATGGAGCAGGACATTAGGGATAACGACCCTGCTCATCCCCAAAACACGGCCGTAGGATCTTTTACATCCACCTGAAGGGGCAGACAGGGCCTCAGTTTAACAGCACCTCAGACAGTGCAGCACTCCCTCAGTACTGACCCTCCGACAGTGCAGCACTCCCTCAGTACTGACCCTCCGACAGTGCAGCACTCCCTCAGTACTGACCCTCCGACAGTGCAGCACTCCCTCAGTACTGACCCTCCGACAGTGCAGCACTCCCTCAGTACTGACCCTCCGACAGTGCAGCACTCCCTCACTACTGACCCTCCGACAGTGCAGCACTCCCTCACTACTGACCCTCTGACAGTGCAGCACTCCCTCAGTACTGACCCGACAGTGCAGCATTCCCTCAGTACTGACCCTCCGACAGTGCAGCACTCCCTCAGTACTGACCCTCCGACAGTGCAGCACTCCCTCACTACTGACCCTCCGACAGTGCAGCACTCCCTCAGTACTGACCCTCCGACAGTGCAGCATTCCCTCAGTACTGACCCTCCGACAGTGCAGCACTCCCTCAGTACTGACCCTCCGACAGTGCAGCACTCCCTCAGTACTGACCCTCTGACAGTGCAGCACTCCCTCAGTACTGACCCTCCGACAGTGCAGCACTCCCTCAGTACTGATCCTCCGACAGTGCAGCACTCCCTCAGTACTGACCTTCCGACAGTGCAGCACTCCCTCAGTACTGACCCTCTTGACAGTGCAGCACTCCCTCAGTACTGACCCTCCGACAGTGCAGCACTCCCTCACTACTGACCCTCCGACAGTGCAGCATTCCCTCAGTACTGACCCTCCAACAGTGCAGCACTCCCTCAGTACTGACCCTCTGACAGTGCAGCACTCCCTCTGGAGTCCACTGGATTGTCAGCCTAGATTATGGCTTTGGGAGGTGCTGAGGTTGCAATGTACAAAACGTGCATTCACCCTTTGTTTTGATACACGCGTAGTCACCTGACTAACCTGGGATGTGCAGGTTGACTTCCTGTGAATGTTTCAAGGTGCTGCTCTTGACCGAACAGTGGAAGGTGTTAGTGTAGTCGCTGGTTACCTCGATGGCACTCAAGATGCTGTACAGGCCATCTGCACTCCTCACCGTCCTGGTCTGGGCCTTCTCAGTCATGTTCACTCCATTCTCGTCTGCCCAATGCATCATGGGAGAAGGGTACCAGCTCGACGAGTTACATTGGAGGCCAATGCCGTTCTTGCGGTACCCGTCCAATCGGATAGCAGGCCGGAGGCCAAAACCTGCAGGCGAGAGAGTCGTCAGTCTCAGGGAGATACGGCTATGTCAATCCCATCATTCCATCCATCCCCCTGGGCCTAACAGAGAAAGGCTACACAGATTCACTGTGATGGCAAACGAGGATGGAAAAACAGCCTCGGCCTTGCAGAGAACCACCAATCCAATCTGCATTTATATAGCACCTTTAAAATAGAGCTACACCATATTTTACTGCACAGAAACAGGCCATTCGGCCCAAGCAGTCTATGCTGGTGTTCTCCCACCACCGCCACCACCCGCCCCCCCTTCATCTCATCCTACTAACATATCCTTCCTTTCTCCCTCATGAGTTTATCTAACTTGCCCTCAAATGCATCTGTTATTCAAATCAGCCAATCCCTCTGGTAGTGAGTTCCACATTCTCACCCCTCCCTGGATCAAAGGGATTCTCCCGAATTCCCGATTGGATTTATTGGGGACTATCTTACACTCACAGCACCCACCCTCCACCCTCCAAGTAACAAGTGCCGAGAGTCTTCACAGGAGGGTAATCAGACACCCTGTCACATGAGGAGAGATTGGGACAACCCCTAGACTGGGCAGGGGCTCTGTGGAAACTCCCTCTCCCTCTTCTCTCCCTCTCCCTCCCTCCCCCCTCTCCCTCTCCCCCAAGGCAGGAGGTCGTGGATTTGAGACCCACTCCAGTGACTAAAAATCCAGGCCAATGGTGCCATTGCCCGACACGGGGGAGTGCTGCACTTTCAGAGTCAATGGAACTCTCTTTCTGTCAGCCATTAAAATGAGGCCCCACCTACCCCTCCAGGGGAGGGAACCTATCGGAACGAGGAGGGGCATTCTCCTGGGAGAATATTTATCCCTCAACTAACAACAGCTGATCTGGTCCTCATCTCATTGCGGTTTGTGGGATCTTGCTGTGTGCACTTGGGTGTCTTGTTTCCTGCATGACAACATCAATGACACTTCCAAAGTAAATCAGCATCTCATAGCCCCTCGGGACATCCCGAGATCATAAACGGCGCTATATAAATGCAAGGTGTGCTTCTTTAAGGTGCATAATCTGTGAAGCAAAGCCCCGAACATTGAATCAAGAGGGGAGCAGGGGAGAGCGGTGGGGAGGCGGGGGGGGCATCAATCGCGGAGAGAGAGAGAGAGAGAGAGAGAAGGTGTCAATCTCACAGAGAGAGAGAGAGAGAGAGAGAGAAGGTGTCAATCTCACAGAGAGAGAGAGAGAGAGAGAGAGAAGGTGTCAATCTCACAGAGAGAGAGAGAGAGAGAGAGAGAAGGTGTCAATCTCACAGAGAGAGAGAGAGAGAGAGAGAGAGAGAAGGTGTCAATCTCACAGAGAGAGAGAGAGGTAGAGGTGTCAATCTCACAGAGAGGGAGGGCGAGAGAGAGAGTTAGACGGTGTCAATCTCACAGAGAGAGAGAGAGAGAGGTAGAAGGTGTCAATCTCACAGAGAGAGAGAGAGAGAGATAGAAGGTGTCAATCTCACAGAGAGAGAGAGAGATAGGTAGAAGGCATCAATCTCACACAGAGAGAGAGAGAGAGGTAGAAGGTGTCAATCCCATGGACAGCCTGACTTACTGGCGACTTTCAGTTTAATGAGGGCTTGCTCAATAATTTTCCCATGCTCCACCATGCACAGATAGTCTCCTTCATCCTCCAGCCGCACATCCTTCAGTCTGAGTGACATGTTGCCCTGCTTAAACTCATCCTTGAAGAACTCAGTCCTGCCCATGTAGGCCTCGGCCTGCTGCTGCTCCACATCATCTCCAAAGCGGTACAGGTGGATGGTGGTGTGTAGCTTCGAGGCACTGCGTGCCCACTGCAGCTCCATGCCCGCTGGGGGTTTCTCCGGGATCAGTTGGCACTCCAATACTGCCACGCCACCAACCATACCAACGACTGGGGCTTCAGGGCCTGTGACCCTGAACACATCTGGGGAGGGGAGAAGACCAGAGTGTTAAACCCATTCACTAAAAAAAAGGAATACAACAACTTCCAAACATCCATAAAGAGAGAAGGAGTTTACATTTGTATAGCACCCCTCAGGATTTCTCAAACTGCTCTACGGCCAATGAAGTACCTTTCCAAGTGTAGTCAATGTTGGAATGTCGGAAATGCAGCACCAATACACATTGCTCCGAGATATCTACACTGCTGTAATCCTGGTCCCTTCTCCATCTCGGATTTTAATCCCATCACCATTGGTGGCTGAACCTTCAGCTGCCTGGGCCCCAAGCTCTGGAATTCCCTCCTCATTTAAGATGCTTCTCAAGTGGCTTGGTGTTAAATTCTGACTGATAATGCTCAGAAGAAGATGAAGACATAGGAGCAGGAGTAGGCCATTCGGCCCCTCGAGCCTGCTCCACCATTCAATCAGATCATGGCTAATCTCCTATCTCAACACCACCTTCCCGCATTATCCCCAAATCCCTTAATGCACTAGTGTTCAAAAATCCAGAGATCCATCTCTGTCCCAAATATTTCCAGTAACGGATCATGCCCTGCTCTCTGCGGTAAAGAATTCCAAAGATTCACAACCCTCTGAGTGAAGCGGTTTCTCCTTGGGATGCAACTTGGAATGTTTTACGATGTTAAAAAGTGTTGGAGTCAGCCATGGCCCCGTTAATTTCACTCTCGCCTCCGAGTCAGGTCATGGCTGCACTGTTGGAGGGTCAGTCCCGAGGGAGTGCTGCACTGTCGGAGGGTCAGTCCCGAGGGAGTGCTGCACTGTCGGAGGGTCAGTCCCGAGGGAGTGCTGCACTGTCGGAGGGTCAGTCCCGAGGGAGTGCTGCACTGTCGGAGGGTCAGTCCCGAAGGAGTGCTGCACTGTCGGAGGGTCAGTACTGAGGGTGTGCTGCACTGTCGGAGGGTCAGTACTGAGGGAGTGCTGCACTGTCGAAGGGTCAGTACTGAGGGAGTGCTGCACTGTCGGAGGGTCAGTACTGAGGGAGTGCTGCACTGTCGGAGGGTCAGTACTGAGGGAGTGCTGCACTGTCGGAGGGTCAGTACTGAGGGAGGGCTGCACTGTCGGAGGGTCAGTACTGAGGGAGGGCTGCACTGTCGGAGGGTCAGTACTGAGGGAGGGCTGTACTGTCGGAGGGTCAGTACTGAGGGAGTGCTGCACTGTCGAAGGGTCAGTACTGAGGGAGGGCTGCACTGTCGGACGGTCAGTACTGAGGGAGTGCTGCACTGTCGGAGGGTCAGTACTGAGGGAGTGCTGCACTGTCGGAGGGTCAGTACTGAGGGAGTGCTGCACTGTCGGAGGGTCAGTACTGAGGGAGTGCTGCCCTGTCAGAGGGTCAGTACTGAGGGAGTGCTGCACTGTCGAAGGGTCAGTACTGAGGGAGGGCTGCACTGTCGGAGGGTCAGTACTGAGGGAGTGCTACCCTGTCAGAGGTTCAGTACTGAGCGAGTGCTGCAGTGTCAGAGGTTCTGTTTTTCGGATGAGACATTAAACTGAGGCCTCGGCTATTTGTAAACGATCCCACCACTGTTATTTTAAAGAGTTCTCCCAGGCTAATATTTATCCCGCAACCAATACTTAAAATCAGATCAGCTGGTCACCATCCCATTGCTGCTTGTGGGATCTTGCTGTGCACAAAGCAGCTGCTGCATTTCCAACATTGCAACAGTGACTACACTTCAAAAAGTACTTCGGTGGCTGTAAGTAGCTTTGGGTCATCCTGAGTCTGTGAAAGGCGCTATCGAAATGCAAGTCGTCCTTCCTACACACCTCAGTCAGTGAAGACCCAAAGTCCGTTATACTGCAGGGTCTCCCACACGGCCTTGTGTACACGGTCAATGAACTCAATGTTCAAACACACCTCAGCGTTGAGTGAGGGTTTGAGGTGTTTGAGCAGTGGCGTCTCTCACCTGCCAGTGTAGACTGGATCCTGAGGAAAATGAGACACAGGGCCCAGAGCCCCATCCTCCCGAACATAGCAAAGCACCGAAGCCTGTCCATGTAAGCCCTGAAAGACAAGAGGTTTCATTAGGGGTTGACAACCACCTCCTTCTCTCTCTCGAAAGACTCTCGCGGCTGCGAGTCAGAGCAACAAAGTTTCCTGGGAAGCAGCAAGAGATTTATGATCCCAGAGCAACCTTAACAGTTTGGGTCGAAATAAGGAATCGCAAGGGAAAGAAATCACGGGTGGGAGTGGTCTACAGGACCCCGAGGAGTTGCCTCTCTGAGGGACAAAATATTAATCAGGAAATAATGGAGGCGTGTAAAAAGGGCACTGCAATTATCATGGGTAATTTTAATCTGCATATTGACTGGACAAATCAGATTAGCAGAGGTAACATGGAAGGCGAATTTGTAGAGTGTATCAGGGATTGTTACTTAGAGCAATACATTGCAGAACCTACCAGGGAACAGGCTATTTTAGATCTAGTAATGTGCAATGAGGTAGGATTAATCAGAGATATTGCAGTTAAGTATCCTCTAGGGAGGAGCAATCACAACATGGTAGAATTTCAAATTCAGTTTGAGGGCGAGCAACTCGGGTTTCAAACCAATTTCCTCAACTTAAACAAGGGCAATTACAGAGGTATGAAGAAAGAGTTGTCTAAAGCAGGCTGGGAAGATAGACTACAGGGTAAGTCAGTAGATGAGCAGTGACAGACGACATTTAAGCAGATATTTCATAACACTCAGCAAACATTTATTCTGGTCAGAAGGAAGGACTCGATGAGAACGATGAACCACCCGTGGATAACAAAGGAAGTTAAGGAGAGTATCAAATCAAAAACAAAGGCATACAAATTGACAAAAGCTAGTGATGGGCCTGAGGATTGGGATTTTTTTTTTTCGAAACCAGCAGCGGATGACTAAAAAACTATAAAGAAGGAGAAAATTGATTATGAGAATAAATTGGGAAGAAATATAAAAACAAACAGTACGAGCTTCTACGGGTATATAAAAAGGAAGAAAGTAGCTAAAGTAAGTGTGGAACCCTTCGAGGATGAGACTGGGGAATTAATAACAGGGAACAGGGAAATGGCAGATAATTTAAACCAGTATTTCGCATCGGTCTTCACAGTGGAGGACACTATAAACATCCCAACAATAATAGATTAGCAAGGTGTAAATGGGAGGGAGGAACTTGTAACAATCTGTATCACGAGGGAAAAGGTGCTGGACAAACTGATGGGACTAAAGGCAGACAAGTCGCCAGGACCTGATGGCCTGTATCCAATGGTTTTAAAAGAAGTGGCTGCAGAGATAGTGGAGGCATCGGTCATAATATACCAAAGCTCACTGGATTCCGGTAGGGTACCAGCAGATTGGAAAACCGCTAATGTGACACCCCTATTCAAGAAAGGAGGGAGACACTGCAGAGTTTGCAAGTTCTCCCTGTGACCGCGTGGGTTTCCGCCGGGTGCTCCAGTTCCCTCCCACAGCCAAAGACTTGCAGGTTGATAGGTAAATTGGCCATTGTAAATTGCCCCTAGTGTAGGTAGGTGGTAGGAGGATTGAGGGAAGGTGGGGATGTGGTAGGGAATATGGGATTAATGCAAGATTAGTATAACTGGGTGGTTGATGGTCGGCACAGACTCGGTGGGCCGAAGGGCCTGTTTCAGTGCTGTAGCTCTCTATAACTCTGACAGAAAACAGGAAACTATAGACCAGTTAGCTTAACATCTGTCATTGGGAAAATGCTAGAGTCCATTATTAAGGAAGAAATAGCAGGACATTTAGAAAAACATAATGCAATCAAACAGAGTCAACATGGTTTTATGAAAGGGAAATCATGTTTGACAAATTTGATAAGAGTTCTTTGAGGATATAACAAGCAGAGTGGATAAAGGGGAACCAGTGGATGTAGTGTATTTGGATTTTCAGAAGGCATTTGAAAAGGTGCCACATAAAAGGTTATTCACAAAATAAGAGCTCAGGGTATTGGGGGTAATGTGTTGGCATGGATTGAGGATTGGTTAACATACAGAAGGCAGAGAGTCGGGATCAATGGGTCTTTCTCAGATTGGAAAGCAGTAACTACTGGGGTGCCACAAGGATCAGTCCTAGGGCCTCAGCTATTTACTGTATATATTAATGACTTGGAGGAAGGGACAGAGTGTAGTGGATCCAAATTTGCTGACGATACAAAAATAGGTGGGCAGGCCTGTTGTGATGAGGACACAAAGAATGTGGAAAGGGATATAGATAGGTTAAGTGAGTGGGTAAAAACTGGACAGATAGAGTTCAATGTGGGAAAGTGTGAGGTCATCCACTTTGGTAGGAAAAATAAAAAGGCAGTAATTAGGAAGGCAAATGGAATTTTGGCCTTGATTGCTCGGGGGTTAGAGTTTAAAAATAGGGAAGTCTTGTTACAACTGTACAGGGTGTTGGTGAGGCCACACCTGGAGTACTGCATACAGTTTTGGTCCCCGAATTTAAAGAAGGATATACTAGCATTGGAGGCAGTTCAGAAAAGGTTCACTAGGCTGATTCCTGGGATGAAGGGGCTGTCTTATCAAGAGCGGCTAAACAGGTTAGGCCTTTATTCATAGGAGTTTAGAAGATTGGGAGGTGATCTTATAGAAACATATAAGATTTTAAGAGGGCTTGACAGGGTAGATGTTGAGATGTTTCCACTAGTGGGGGAATCTCGAACTAGGGGACGTAATTACAGAATAAGGGGGCACACATTTAAAACTGAGATGTGAAGGAATTTCTTCTCTGAGGGTGGTGAATCTCTGGAATTCTCTGCCTCAGAGTTGTGGAGGCTAGGTCATTAAATGTATTTAAGGAGGAGGTAGATAGATTTTTGAAATCTCAGGGAGTCGAGGGTTATGCGGAGCAGGCTCAAAAGAGGAGTTGAGGCCTGGGATAGATCAGCCATGATCTTATTGAATGGCGGGGCAGGCTTGAGGGGCTGAATTGCCTACTCCTGCTCCTATTTCTTATGTTCTTATGAACACGGGCAGAGAGTCGCCAAGCAAGTTTCCACCCTCGCGGAGGGGCAGAACAGGCAGGCAGGGACACTGGTCTCTCACACGTCACACCATGACTGGAGTGAGGAGCCTGGTCCAGGGCAGCTGATCGAGATGGTGGTCAGTGTATCTGACAGGGCGGGACAATGAAGCTCCAAATTCAGCTCCAAATACTTCTCTGCAATCTCCCAAACACTAATAAAGGACCTACTTTTGTATGTGACGTACAGATCCTCCCAAGTGTCACATCTAATACTCGAGAAAGTGACTGAATTCACTCCAGGTTTTACATTGCCACAGTCTGAGCTCAGTGTACACCTTCTGTAATTATTCAGTAGGAAGTGGACCTGGATCAGCGTAGAGAGAGGCCAGGGATTTCAATTGTCCCTCAGACAACCTGTTAGCAGAAGACGACAATAGTGGAACTTTGAACCAGGCTGGGTGTGCTCTGGCTCCAGGCCAGTTTGACAGGGAGAAGTTCGACAGTGTGTTGTGTGAGGAATATTCTCCATGAAGGCAACCCAGCGACAATGGGAACTAAAGAAAAGGCAAATCACTCACAACTCAGGAAAACGGAGACCCCCTATAAATACTGCCACACTCCCCGGGATCCCCCTATAAATACAGACACACTCCCCGGGACCCCCCCCCCACTTTTAATCCAGACACACACCACGGGACCCTCCCCATAAATACAGACACACTCCCCGGGATCCCCCTATAAATACTGCCACACTCCCCGGGATCCCCCTATAAATACAGACACACTCCCCAGGACCCTCCCCATAAATACAGACACATTCCCCGGGATCCCCCTATAAATACTGACACACTCCCCAGGACCCCCCGCCCCACTTTTAATCCAGACACACACCACGGGACCCTCCCCATAAATACTGACACGCTCCCCGGGATCCCCCTATAAATACTGACACACTCCCCGGGATCCCCCTATAAATACTGACACACTCCCCGGGATCCCCCTATAAATACAGACACACTCCCCGGGACCCCCCCCCCCGACTTTTAATCCAGACACACACCACGGGACCCTCCCCATAAATACTGACACGCTCCCCGGGATCCCCCTATAAATACTGACACACTCCCCAGGACCCTCCCCATAAATACAGACACACTCCCCGGGACCCCCCCCCCCGACTTTTAATCCAGACACACACCACGGGACCCTCCCCATAAATACTGACACGCTCCCCGGGATCCCCCTATAAATACTGACACACTCCCCAGGATCCCCCTATAAATACTGACACGCTCCCCGGGATCCCCCTATAAATACTGACACACTCCCCAGGACCCTCCCCATAAATAGAGACACATTCCCCGGGATCCCCCCCCCCCCACTTTTAATCCAGACACACACCACGGGACCCTCCCCATAAATACTGACACACTCCCCAGGATCCCCCTATAAATACTGACACACTCCCCGGGATCCCCCTATAAATACTGACACACTCCCCAGGATCCCCCTATAAATACTGACACACTCCCCAGGATCCCCCTATAAATACTGACACACTCCCCAGGATCCCCCTATAAATACTGACACACTCCCCAGGATCCCCCTATAAATACTGACACACTCCCCAGGATCCCCCTATAAATACTGACACACTCCCCGGGATCCCCCTATAAATACTGACACACTCCCCAGGATCCCCCTATAAATACTGACACACTCCCCGGGATCCCCCTATAAATACTGACACACTCCCCGGGATCCCCCTATAAATACTGACACACTCCCCGGGATCCCCCTATAAATACTGACACACTCCCCAGGATCCCCCTATAAATACTGACACACTCCCCAGGATCCCCCTATAAATACTGACACACTCCCCGGGATCCCCCTATAAATACTGACACACTCCCCAGGATCCCCCTATAAATACTGACACACTCCCCAGGATCCCCCTATAAATACTGACACACTCCCCGGGATCCCCCTATAAATACTGACACACTCCCCAGGATCCCCCTATAAATACTGACACACTCCCCAGGATCCCCCTATAAATACTGACACACTCCCCAGGATCCCCCTATAAATACTGACACACTCCCCAGGATCCCCCTATAAATACTGACACACTCCCCAGGATCCCCCTATAAATACTGACACACTCCCCAGGATCCCCCTATAAATACTGACACACTCCCCAGGATCCCCCTATAAATACTGACACACTCCCCAGGATCCCCCTATAAATACTGACACACTCCCCGGGATCCCCCTATAAATACTGACACACTCCCCAGGATCCCCCTATAAATACTGACACACTCCCCGGGATCCCCCTATAAATACTGACACACTCCCCAGGATCCCCCTATAAATACTGACACACTCCCCAGGATCCCCCTATAAATACTGACACACTCCCCAGGATCCCCCTATAAATACTGACACACTCCCCGGGATCCCCCTATAAATACTGACACACTCCCCAGGATCCCCCTATAAATACTGACACACTCCCCGGGATCCCCCTATAAATACTGACACACTCCCCAGGATCCCCCTATAAATACTGACACACTCCCCAGGATCCCCCTATAAATACTGACACACTCCCCAGGATCCCCCTATAAATACTGACACACTCCCCAGGATCCCCCTATAAATACTGACACACTCCCCGGGATCCCCCTATAAATACTGACACACTCCCCAGGATCCCCCTATAAATACTGACACACTCCCCGGGATCCCCCTATAAATACAGACACACTCCCCGGGATCCCCCTATAAATACTGACACACTCCCCAGGATCCCCCTATAAATACTGACACACTCCCCGGGATCCCCCTATAAATACTGACACACTCCCCAGGATCCCCCTATAAATACTGACACACTCCCCAGGATCCCCCTATAAATACTGACACACTCCCCGGGATCCCCCTATAAATACTGACACACTCCCCAGGATCCCCCTATAAATACTGACACACTCCCCAGGATCCCCCTATAAATACTGACACACTCCCCAGGATCCCCCTATAAATACTGACACACTCCCCAGGATCCCCCTATAAATACTGACACACTCCCCAGGATCCCCCTATAAATACTGACACACTCCCCAGGATCCCCCTATAAATACTGACACACTCCCCAGGATCCCCCTATAAATACTGACACACTCCCCAGGATCCCCCTATAAATACTGACACACTCCCCAGGATCCCCCTATAAATACTGACACACTCCCCGGGATCCCCCTATAAATACTGACACACTCCCCAGGATCCCCCTATAAATACTGACACACTCCCCGGGATCCCCCTATAAATACTGACACACTCCCCAGGATCCCCCTATAAATACTGACACACTCCCCAGGATCCCCCTATAAATACTGACACACTCCCCGGGATCCCCCTATAAATACTGACACACTCCCCAGGATCCCCCTATAAATACTGACACACTCCCCAGGATCCCCCTATAAATACTGACACACTCCCCAGGATCCCCCTATAAATACTGACACACTCCCCAGGATCCCCCTATAAATACTGACACACTCCCCAGGATCCCCCTATAAATACTGACACACTCCCCGGGATCCCCCTATAAATACTGACACACTCCCCAGGATCCCCCTATAAATACTGACACACTCCCCGGGATCCCCCTATAAATACTGACACACTCCCCAGGATCCCCCTATAAATACTGACACACTCCCCAGGATCCCCCTATAAATACTGACACACTCCCCAGGATCCCCCTATAAATACTGACACACTCCCCAGGATCCCCCTATAAATACTGACACACTCCCCAGGATCCCCCTATAAATACTGACACACTCCCCGGGATCCCCCTATAAATACTGACACACTCCCCAGGATCCCCCTATAAATACTGACACACTCCCCAGGATCCCCCTATAAATACTGACACACTCCCCGGGATCCCCCTATAAATACTGACACACTCCCCAGGATCCCCCTATAAATACTGACACACTCCCCAGGATCCCCCTATAAATACTGACACACTCCCCAGGATCCCCCTATAAATACAGACACGCTCCCCGGGATCCCCCTATAAATACAGACACATTCCCCGGGACCCTCCCCATAAATACAGACACACTCCCCGGGATCCCCCCCCCACTTTTAATCCAGACACACACCCCGGGACCCTCCCCATAAATACAGACACATTCCCCGGGACCCTCCCCATAAATACAGACACGCTCCCCGGGATCCCCCCATAAATACAGACACACTCCCCGGGATCCCCCTATAAATACTGACACATTCCCCGGGACCCTCCCCATAAATACAGACACATTCCCTGGGACCCTCCCCATAAATACAGACACACTCCCCGGGACCCTCCCCATAAATACTGACACACACCCCGGGACCCCCCCCCCCATAAATACTGACACACACCCCGGGACCCCCCCCCATAAATACAGACACACTCCCTGGGATCCCCCTATAAATACAGACACACACCCCGGGACCTCCCCCATAAATACAGACACACTCCCCAGGACCCTCCCCATAAATACTGACACACACCCCGGGACCCCCCCCCCCATAAATACTGACACACACCCCGGGACCCCCCCCCATAAATACAGACACACTCCCCAGGACCCTCCCCATAAATACTGACACACACCCCGGGACCTCCCCATAAATACAGACACACTCCCCAGGACCCCCCCCATAAATACTGACACACACCCCGGGACCCCCCCCCATAAATACAGACACACTCCCTGGGACCCTCCCCATAAATACAGACACACTCCCCAGGACCCTCCCCATAAATACTGACACACACCCCGGGACCCCCCCCCCCATAAATACAGACACACTCCCCGGGACCCTCCCCATAAATACTGACACACACCCCGGGACCCCCCCCCCCATAAATACTGACACACACCCCGGGACCCCCCCCCATAAATACAGACACACTCCCTGGGACCCTCCCCATAAATACAGACACACTCCCCGGGACCCTCCCCATAAATACAGACACACTCCCCGGGACCCTCCCCATAAATACTGACACACACCCCGGGACCCTCCCCATAAATACAGACACACTCCCCGGGACCCTCCCCATAAATACTGACACACACCCCGGGACCTCCCCATAAATACAGACACACTCCTCGGGACCCTCCCCATAAATACAGACACACTCCTCGGGACCCTCCCCATAAATACAGACACACACCCCGGGACCTCCCCATAAATACAGACACACTCCTCGGGACCCTCCCCATAAATACAGACACACTCCCCGGGACCCTCCCCATAAATACAGACACACTCCTCGGGACCCTCCCCATAAATACAGACACACTCCCCGGGACCTCCCCATAAATACAGACACACTCCCCGGGACCCTCCCCATAAATACAGACACACTCCCCGGGACCCTCCCCATAAATACAGACACACTCCCCGGGACCCTCCCCATAAATACTGACACACACCCCGGGACCCTCCCCATAAATACAGACACACTCCCCGGGACCCTCCCCATAAATACTGACACACACCCCGGGACCTCCCCATAAATACAGACACACTCCCCGGGACCCTCCCCATAAATACAGACACACTCCCCGGGACCCTCCCCATAAATACAGACACACTCCCCGGGACCCTCCCCATAAATACTGACACACACCCCGGGACCCTCCCCATAAATACAGACACACTCCCCGGGACCCTCCCCATAAATACTGACACACACCCCGGGACCCTCCCCATAAATACAGACACACACCCCGGGACCCCCCCCCATAAATACAGACACACTCCCTGGGATCCCCCTATAAATACAGACACACTCCCCGGGGCCTCCCCCCCTATAAATACAGACACACTCCCCGGGACACCCTTCCCCCAAAAATAACGACATACTCCCCGGGGACCCCCAGTAAATACCGACACATTCCCTGGGGACCCCCTGTAAATACCGACACACTCCACGGGGACCCCCTGTAAATACGGACACACTCCCCGGGGACCCCCTGTAAATACCGACACACTTCCCGGGGACCCCCTGTAAATACCGACACACTCCCCGGGGACCCCCTGTAAATACCGACACACTCCCCGGGGACCCCCTGTAAATACCGACACACTCCCCGGGGACCCCCTGTAAATACCGACACACTCCCCGGGGACCCCCTGTAAATACCGACACACTCCCCGGGGACCCCCTGTAAATACTGACATACTCCCCGGGGACCCCATGTAAATACCGACACACTTCCCAGGGACCCCCTGTAAATACCGACACACTCCCCGGGGACCCCCTGTAAATATGGACACACTCCCCGGGGACCCCCTGTAAATACTGACACACTCCCCGGGGACCCCCTGTAAATACCGACACACTCCCCGGGGACCCCCTGTAAATACTGACATACTCCCCGGGGACCCCATGTAAATACTGACACACTCCCCGGGGACCCCCTGTAAATACTGACACACTCCCCAGGGACCCCCTGTAAATATTGACACACTCCCCAGGGACCCCCTGTAAATACAGATACATTCCCTAGGACCCCCTATAAATATTGACACACTCCCCAGGACCCCCTGTAAATACAGATACATTCCCTAGGACCCCCTATAAATATTGACACACTCCCCGGGGACCCCCTGTAAATACAGACACACTCCCCGGGACCCCCTGTAAATACAGACACACTCCCCGGGACCCCATGTAAATATCGACACACTCCCCGGGGACCCCCTGTAAATACTGACATTCTCCCCGGGGACCCCATGTAAATACCGACACACGTCCCGGGGACCCCCTGTAAATACTGACACACTCCCCAGGGACCCCCTGTAAATATTGACACACTCCCCAGGGACTCCCTGTAAATACTGACACATTCAGGGATCCCTGTAAATAGTGACACAATCCCAGAATTCTTTGCAAATAGACACTTCCCCCGGAATGTAACACTAACCCACTCCTTGGGACCCCCTCGCTTTTCCCTCTCCCTAACATCTGAAAGCGGTCATCGTTCCAGACAGAAACAGCCGAGAAAAATGTTTGATGCATAGAATAGTACCGACCAGAAAGATGTCACTCAGCCCATCGAATCTGTGCTAGCTCTTTCAAAGATCAATCCCAGTTCGTCCCACTGTCCATTCTTTCCCCATATCCCTGCCATTTTTCCTCCTTCAATAATTTATCCAATTCCCTTTCGAAGGCTCCAGTTGAATCTGTTTGCAGCAGCCTATCAGATCCAAACCTCTCGTGTTTAAAGGTTTTTCCTCGCGCCACCCACTGCTTCTTCCAGCAATCACCTTAAACTGCCCTGGTGATACTGTACTGATTTAACACAGTAAAGTCAAAGCACTGAACACTGACACAAAACACATCACCTGTCGTGGATATTTTATCCACTGAGAAAATTACTTGATTCATCAACTCAGATACTGTATCCACAAGTTACATTTAACCGACAACATGACTACAAGCAGAATAAAAGGGCTTGGTCCCACTTGGATGCATTGTGAACTGTGAGGAGGATAGTGATAAACTCCAAGAGGACATAGGCAGCTGAAATGGGAGGACATGTTACAGATGAAATTTAATGTAGGAAAGTGTGAAGGGATTCATTTCGGTTGGAAGAACGAGGAGAGACAATCTAAATTAAAGAGTACAATTCTAAAGGGGGTGCAGGTGCAGAGAGACTTGGTGATATATGTCACCATTGAAGCAGGTTGAGAAAGTAGTTCATAAAGCCGATGGGATCCTGGGCTTCTTAAATAAGGGCGTAGAGTCCAAAAACAAGGAAGTTATGATAAACCTGTATAAAACACTTGTTTGGCCTCAACTGGAGTAATGTGTCCAGTTCTGGGCTCCACACTTTTGGAAAGATGCGAAGTCATTAGAGAAAGTGCAGAAAAGATTCCCGAGAATAATTCCAGGGATGAGAAACTTCAGTTACACGGATAGATTAGAGAAGTTGGGTCTGTTTTCCTTGAAGAGAAGATTAAGAGATTTGATAGGGGTGTCCAAAATCATGAGGAGTCTGGACAGAGCAGTTAGGGAGAAACTGCGTGCATTGGCTGAAGGATCCAGCCACCGATTTTGGGTGATTAACAAAATAAACAAAAAAGTGACACAAGGGAAAACCTTTTTACGCAGCGAATGGTTAGGATCTGGGATGCACTGCCTGAGGGTGTGGTGGAGGCAGATTCAAATCGAGGCTTTCAAAAGAGAACTGGATAATTATCTGAAGAGAAAAAAAAAAATCGCAGGGCTACAGGATAAAGGCAGGGGAGTGGGACTCGGTGAGTTGCTCTCGCAGAGGGCTGGCACGGACACAGCGGGCCGAATGGTCCCCTTCTGTACTGTAACAATTCTAAGAGGCCTAACAGAGGAAGGGGGAAAGGGGGGTGACCGAGCCTGGATTCTCCCCGATACCCTGGGCTAATATTTATCAGCCCATGCCACTGAGGATCTGGTCATTATCACATTGCTTTGTTATGACATCTTCCTGTGTTTGTTACAACAGTGACTGCACTCTGGAAAAAAAGTGCCTCATTGGCTGTAAAGCACTTCAGGGGCGTCCTGGGGGGATGAGAAAAGGTGCTACAGAAACGCAGGCCCTTGAGTTGCCCTTGAGGTGGGATTCATGAATGCAAGCCTCTTACAAGAACTGATCAGTTTCAGGACAGGGCTGGAGGAGAGGGTGGGGAGACTGGGTTAGAGATGGTACTGAGCCCCACAAACTCCGATCTGCCCCTGTTTCGCCAGCTTATACACACACACCCCATGAAAGTGGCACCTTGAGCCTGTACTCTGGACCTGAGCAGGGAGTCTCCGCTCAGGAAGCTGCCGAACCCAGGAAATGGATACAATTCCCCAATGTAGCCACTTGTTACTGTTACAACCAGTCACTACTTACCCACTGCTACATCAAACACCTCTCTCTGCCTCTGTTTAAAATCATTCAGGTCCTGTTGAATGCAGAAATGGACGAGAAAAGAGGACAGACGAACCTGGGCGGAACAGACAGAAATTTTAGTTTCATTTTTTAAAAGAACTAGATCCGTCGGAAGTTTCAAAGGGCGGAAATGAACTCAGCTCCCAGAGGATCGAGGCGGGTTCTGCAGCCCCAACCAGTAAATAGCTTGAATCCCTCCTCCCTCTCTCTCACACATTCTGTTCATTCCTATCTCCTCTCCTACCCCAAGTTGTGAAATTCACATGTGTTTCAATTCCCAGCCCCCGGGCGGATGTTAAAAAGTTGCACTCGATTGGAATCCGAGCATCACATAACAAAGGAGGAGGCCATTCAGCCCATCGCGCCTGTACCAGCGAAGTGCTATCTGATTAATCCCAATCACCCTCCCACCTCTGTAATAACAGCACAGGAGGAGCCCACTCCGAGTTGGCTAGTTCAGGTGGATGTGAATCCTACCCCCCACCCCCCACTTCGGTTAGGAACGTGCAAAAGAGAAGACTGAAGCATTTGCAACAATCTTCAGCCAGAAGTGCCGAGTTGATGATCCATCTCGGCCTCCTCCTGAAGTCCCCAGCATCACAGATGCCAGACTTCAGCCAATTGGATTCACTCTGCGTGATATCAAGAAACGACTGAAGGCACTGGATACTGCAAAGTCTCTGGGCCCTGACAACATTCTGGCAATAGTACTGAAGACCTGTGCTCCAGAACTTGCCGCGCCCCTAGCCAAGCTGTTCCAGTACAGCTACAACACTGGCATCTACCCTGCAATGTGGAAAATTGCCCAGGTGTGTCCTGTACACAAAAAGCAGGACAAGTCCAACCCAGCCAATTACCACCCCATCAGTCTACTCTCAATCATCAGTAAAGTGATGGAAGGTGTCATCAACAGTGCCATCAAGTGACACTTGCTTAGCAACAACCTGCTCAGTGATGCTTAGGTTGGGTTCCACCAGGGCCACTCAGCTCCTGACCTCATTACAGCCTTGGTTCAAACTTGGACAAAAGAGCTGAACTCAAGAGGTGAGGTGAGAGTGACTGCCCTTGACATCAAGGCAGCATTTGACCGAGTATGGCATCAAGGAGCCCTAGCAAAACTAAGGTCAATGGGAATCAGGGGGAAAACCCTCCACTGGCTGGAGTCATACCTAGCACAAAGGAAGATGGTTGTGGTTGTTGGAGGTCAATCATCTGAGCTCCAGGACATCACTGCAGGAGTTCCTCAGGGTAGTGTCCTCGGCCCAACCATCTTCAGCTGCTTCATCAATGACCTTCCTTCAATCATAAGGTCAGAAGTGGGGATGTTCGCTGATGATTGCACAATGTTCAGCACCATTTGTGACTCCTCAGATACTGAAGCAGTCCGTGTAGAAATGCAGCAAGACCTGGAAAATATCCAGGCTTGGGCTGATAAGTGGCAAGTAACATTTGCACCACACAAGTGCCAGGCAATGACCATCTCCAACGAGAGAGAAACTAACCATCTCCCCTGGACATTCAATGGCATTACCATCGCTGAATCTCCCACTATCAACATCCTAGGGGCTACCATTGACCGGAAATTGAACTGGAGTAGCCATATAAATACCGTGGCTACAAGAGCAGGTCAGAAGCTAGGAATCCTGCAGTGAGTAACCATCATCCCAGGAATCAACCCAGTGAACTTTCTCTGAACTGCCTCCAATGCAAGTATATCCCTCCCTAAGTAAGGAGACCAAAACTGTACACAGTAAAGGCCTGCTCGGGACTGGAGAAAGAAACCCGACCCGAACTACATGGGACCCCGCGCCCGACCTGACCACTGGGATGTTAGTGCACTTACTGTACTCATCACTTTTGGATGAATAGAATGGAAGGAAGCTGCAGCATGGGCGCGATGACATCATAGAGATGCTCACTCACTTACTGGGCAGACTTAGACTCTGTGGAGTCTGGAAGCACGTTTCCCTCCTTGACATCCTGGACTCCCAGCTCAGGCGGGCTTTTCAAATTTTGACGCTTACTTACTCAACTTCCCTTTCCTCCCAGCAGAGCAAAAGGTAGTACTGTGTGTCCCCCCGTCCCCGACCCCAACCCAGACGCCAGACCCGGAAGAGCGACACAACCCGACACATGTCGTCAGGTCCCGTCAGGTAGCAGGCCTTTAGTACATAGTACTTTCATTGTGGTTTCACCAGTGCCCTGTACAGTTGTAGCAAGACTTCCCTACTCTTATACTCTATCCCCCTTGCAATAAATGCTAACATTCCATTTGCCGTCCTAATTACTTGCTGCACCTGCATGCTAACTTTTTGTGATTCATGTACAAGGATATCCAGATCCCTGTATTGCAGCATTCTGCAGTCTCTCGCTTGTAAATAATATTGTTTTTCTATTTTTCCTACCAAAGTGACAACCTCATAATAATCCATCTGTCAAATTCTTGCCCACCCACTATACCGATAATCTCCACGGAGAGGGGCGGCACAGTGGTTAGCACCGCAGCCTCACAGCTCCAGCGACCCGGGTTCAATTCTGGATACTGCCTGTGTGGAGTTTGCGAGTTCTCTGTGTCTGTGTGGGTTTCCTCCGGGTGCTCCGGTTTCCTCCCACATGCCAAAGACTTGCAGGTTGATAGGTTAATTGGCCATTATAAATTGCCCCCAGTATAGGTAGGTGGTCGGGAAATATAGGGACAGGTGGGGATGTGGTAGGAATATGGGATTAGTGTAGGATTAGTATAAATGGGTGGTTGATGGTCAGCACAGACTCGGTGGGCCGAAGGGCCTGTTTCATTGCTGTATCTCTAAACTAAACTAAACTAAACCTACCAATATCCCTTTGCAGACTCGTTGTGTCCTCCTCATAACTTGCTGTCCTACCTATCTTGAGATCATCAGTAAATTTGACTACAATACACTCGGTCTCTTCATCCAAGTCATTAATATAGATTGTAAATAGTTCAGGTTCCAACACTGATCCCTGTGGCACTCCACTAGTTACAGTTTTCCAACTGAAAATGCCCCATTTATCCAAATTCTTTGTTTCCTGTTAGTTAACCAATCCTCCATCCATGCTAATGTATTACCCCCAACACCATGAGCTCTTATCTTGTGCGGTAACCTTTTATGTGGCACCTTATCGAAAGCCTTCTGGAAATCCAAATACACTACATCTACTGGTTCCCCCTTATCCACCCTGCTTGCTACATCCTCAAAGAACTCTAATAAATTTGTCAAAAACGATTTCCCTTTCACAAAACAATGTTGACTCTCCCTGATTGCATTATGATTTGTAAATGTCCTGCTATTACTTCCTTAATAATGGATTCGAGCATTTTCCCAATGACAGATGTTAGGCTAACTGACCAATAGTTTCCTGATTTCTGTCTCCCTCTTTCGTGAAGAGAGCTGTTACATTTGTGGTTTTTCAATCCACTGGGATGTTTCCAGAATTTAGGGAATTTTGGAAGATTACAACCAATGCATCCACTATCTCTGCTGTCACTTCTTTTAAGACCCTGGGATGCAGGCCATCCGTTCCAGGGAACTTGTCAGCCTTTAGACCCATTAGTTTTCCTAGCAGTTTTTCCTCTAGTGATAGCCAATGCTTCAAGTTCCTCCCTTCCTTTAGCTCCCTGATTTTCTGCTACTTTTTTTTTGTGTCTTCTATTGTGAAGATGGATACAAAATACTTGTTCAAAGTCTCTGCCAATTCCTTGTTTTCCATTATTAATTCCCCAGTCTCATCCTCTAAAGGGCCAATATTTATTTTAACTACTCTCTTCCTTTTTATGTATTTGATGCTTTTACAGTCAGTTTTTATATTTCTTGCAAATTTACTCTCATACTCTAATCTCCCCCTCTATTTTTTCAGCCATCCGTTGCTGGTTTCTAAAATGTTTTCAATCTTCTGACGTACCACTAATTTTTGCTGTGTCGTACATCTTTTCTTTCAATTTGATACCATCCTTACCTTAGCCACAGATGGTGCATCCGTCTCAGAGTGCCACCCTCTCAATGGAAGATACTTTTGTTCAGCTATGAAATATCTCCTTAAAAGTCTGTCATCGCTGTTTCACTGTCGCTGGGTCAAGATCCTGGAACTCCCTTCCTAACAACACTGTTGTTGTACCTACACCCCGAAGACTGCAGCGGTTCAAGAAGGCAGCTCACCACCACCTTCTCAAGGGCAATTAGATATGGGCAACAAAAAAAAAATGCCACAGATGCTCACATCCCAAGTATGAATTAAAAGAGAACAGAGTTTATGTTTGTTCATGAGCATTTTTAATAATAAAAATGTCACATCATTAATACAACCATTGAGATGTGGATGCCACAATTGGAAATCTCTTATTAATCTCTTCTAAAATAATCATAAGCACTGTTGCATTCAAAACATTGCAGAAAAAATATACACACGGTCATGTTATTAAAAGGTGAGCGCCAAAGAGAAGCCAAATCTGGTGCAATGAGGAGAAATCTCGCACTCAGAAATTATAAAGACCTCTATGATACTGGTCATGTTCAAAAGCCATCGCAGCAAAAAATTAAGTCAGATGCACTTGATCAGAATCTTTTAAAAATTCATACATTACATTTAATAGATAAATCACATTGAAAAGTTAGTATTCTTTCAAAATCGCTTACGATCACTGAATCCTCTACTATCAACATCCTAGGGGTTACCATTGGCCAGAAACTGAACTGGAGTAGTCATATAAATACCGTGGCTACAAGAGCAGGCCAGAGGCTAGGAATCCTGAGGCAAGTAACTCACCTCCTGACTCCCCAAAGCCTGTCCACCATCTACAAGGCACAAGTCAGGAGTGTGATGGAATACTCTCCACTTGCCTGGATGGGTGCAGCTCCAACACTGAAGAAGCTCGACACCATCCAGAACAAAGCAGCCCGCTTGATTGGCACCTCATCTACAAACATTCACTCCCTCCACCACCAACGCACAGTGGCAGCAGTGTGTACCATCGACAAGATGCACTGCAGCAACGCACCAAGGCTCCTTGGACAGCACCTTCCAAACCCGCAACCTCGAACAACTAGAAAGACAAGGGCAGCAAATGAATGGGACCACCACCACCTGCAAGTTCCCCTCCAAGTCACACACCATCCTGACTTGGAACTATATCACCGTTCCTTCACTGTCGCTGGGTCAAATCCTACAACTCCCTTCCTAACAGCATGGTGGGTGTACCTACCCCACATAGACTGCAGTGGTTCAAGAAGGCAGCTCACCACCACCTTCAAGGGCAATTAGTGATGGGCAATAAATGCTGGCCTAGCCAGCGACGCCCAAATCCCATGAATGAATAAAAAAAAAGTTTGAAAAGTCAGGTCATGTTACAAGATCAGATAAATTTGAGGAGAGTTGAAAAGTCTGTGTCCGACAGGTTTCAGAAGTTGAATTCAGTCCAGGCACCCTCATCACCCTGAGCTTCCGGTTGCTTGCCATTTCAACACTCCCCCCTGCTCTCATGCTCACATCTCTGTCCTGGGATTGCTGCAGTGTTCCAGTGAACATCAACGCAAGCTCAAGGAACAGCATCTCATCTACCGATTAGACACACTACAGCCCACCGGACTGAACATTGAGTTCAATAATTTCAGAGCATGACAGCCCCCCATTTTACTTTCATTTTTAGTTATTTTTTTTCTTCCTTTTTTACATTTTTTACAATCTTTTTTGCATTTAGTTCATTTCATCTTAGTTTGTTCAGTTTGCTTACCCACTGTTTTTTTTTTCGGGTTTGCACTTGCTGCTGTTCAATATTCAGTATATTAACACCTAATCTGTACTTATGCTTTGTCTTTCAACACACCATTAACATATTTTTTGCCTTTGCTCCATGACCTTTTGGTCAGCTATGTGGCCTGGTCCAATCTAGACCTCCTTTGTTATCTCTTGCCCCACCCCCACCTCACTTGCTTATAACCTGTGACTTTTCTAATATTTGTCAGTTCCGATGAAGGGTCACTGACCCGAAACGTTAACTGTGCTTCTCTTTCCACAGATGCTGCCAGACCTGCTGAGTGGTTCCAGCATTTCTTGTTTTTATTTCAGATTTCCAGCATCCGCAGTATTTTGCTTTTATCACCCTCATCAATTGTTGGGCAAACTGACTCTGGAAGACTAAAAGGGGAGCAGGAGCAGAGGGACCTGGCTGTATATGTGCACAAGTCGTTGAAGGTGGCAGGACAGGTTGAGAGAGCAGTTAATAATAGTGGCAGAGGGTACAAGAGCAAGGAAGTTATGTTGAACTTGTATCAGACACCAGTTCAGCCTCAGCACTTGAGGAAAGATGTGAGGGCATTGGAGAGAGTACAGAAAAGATTCACGAGAATGGTTCCAGGGATGAGGAACTTGAGTTATGAAGATAGATTGGAGAAGTTAGGACTGTTTTCCTTGGAGGAGAGAAGCTGAGAGGTGATTTGATAGAGGTATTCAAAATCATGAGGGGTCTGGACAGAGTAGATAGAAACAAACTGTTCTCAATCCTTTCACAAGTGGGAACGAGAGGGCACAGATTTAAAGTAGTTGGTAAGAGAAGTGAAAGTGACATGAGGAAAAACTTTTCCACACAGCGAGTGGTTAAGATCTGGAATGCTCTGTCTGAGAACGTAGTGGAGGCAGATTCAATTGCAGCATTCAAAAGGGAATGAGAGAATTATATGAAAAGGAAGAATGTGCAGGGTTGTGGAGAGAAGGCAGGGGAATGGGACTGAGTGAGTTGCTTTTTCAGAGAGCTTGTGCAGACACGATGGGCCAAATGGCCTCCTGTGCTGTAACGATTCTGTCACTGTGTAAGGTCTTCCCGCCATAGTATACCAAGGGGCCTGAACCTGTGTAAAACCCATTGGGGTGAGTGCACCAAAAAACGGTTTTTGGCATGTAATTTCAATGTACATAATGTATAAAATGGAATAGCCAAGAGTTGTGAGGCACCTCGTGTCTGTATCAAAAGAAATTCGTCTTTCACACAAAATTTCAAACAAAGCTTGGCAGTTAACTATCACCATAAACTGGTGCATTGTCCATAATAACACCTCTACCAATCAGAGTCCACTTGCCATCCAATCAGCAATCTCTTTTCATACAGTATAAATTTGTTGTTTTCCCTTTCATTGGTATTCTTGCAAATTGTCCTGATGAGTGCAAGATGAAAAGCTTCGAAAAAATCTCTCCGTTTACAGCAATACTGAAGTTCTGTACTACCAAATGACAACTTGCAAACTGATCTTTTTTCACTTTTTGAAATGTCAACTATGACTTGTTTTTAAATGTACTTTTTTCTTTACAAATTTTACGAATAAAGTATATTTTTTGAAAAAGAAACTCTGGAGGGTCTTTCCGCCTGGAAACACCAGCCCCAAAATGTTGTGCTGCAAATGCTTCACTATGTGTGGGCATTCAGCCCCAGTCCTCTGCTAGCCCCTTTCTTCTGTTTTCATCTCGAGGTGAGTGAGTGCAGTAGCAAAGTTCCAGATTCACACACTACATTGCGTGCACACTCTGGATATTGCTGGGCCTCTCACCAGTACAATGATAATGCAGGCTGACAGCTTCACCATCACGGATAATTTAACGTTTGAATATGAAATCGAGCTCTTAAGAAGCAGAATTAATAGATATCCAGGTGAAGGAATGGAAAAGAGAGAGAGAGAGAGAGAGATATATATATAGAGACAGAGAAAAATCATTGTTGGTTCCGGGATAAAGATCAGCCAGGACAGTAGGGAGAACTCCCCTGCACCTCACAATAGTGTCATGGGATCTAAGAGAGCACACAGGTTTTACACTTTAAAAAAAAAGCAAAATACTGCAGATGTTGAAAATCTGAAATAAAAAGAGGAGAGTGCAGGAAATACTCAGCAGGTCAGGCAGCAGCAGCAGGTCTGTGGAGAGAAGCAGAGTTAACATTTCAGATGTGACCTCGGAGATACCCGAAACGTTAACTCTGCTTCTCTCTCCCCAATGAGACCTGACCTGCTGGGTATTTCCAGCACTTTCTGTTGTTACTGCCTCAGGTTTTACTTTGGATTTGAAAGCTGGCACCTCCGACAGGGCAGCACTCCCTCGGTACTGCACTGGAGTTAGCCGAGAATTTTATGCTCAAGTTTCAAGCTGTTGGGAGGGAAGTAAACATTTGGCAGAGTGTGGCTGAACAGGATAGTAAACAACTAGAAACTTCTATTTAAAAAATGCCCAGGCCTAGGAGAGCAGTATTTCTCCAGGAATGGAGATAGTAATCAGGAAGAGAGAGAATCGCAGCTCCACAACAGAGAGGACAATCCTCCTGGTGCAGTCTGCCCTAGCGATTAATAAGAGCAGGTACAAAAGGGGATTGTTTACTCCCAATTCTTTCACTGAGCAAAACGATGTCCGTTTGGGTCATGTGACCTCGAGGGAATGATATCATCATCCTGCGACACACAGAGTCACTTTCTCAACCAATGGCGTTGCTTAAGAGACCCGCACCATCCAGAAGGTTGGGTCCCTGGGTGACTTAGATTTTACAAGGAGGGCAAATCTTCAAAGCTTCCTTGGACTTTGAGACATTGAAGAATGGGTAGATCTTCTCTCCGAAGCAGCCGGTGAAACTGTGCAGATGGGAATACGTGGCAGCATTGCAGAACAGAACCTGTCCAGTGTTGTAGTTGACATATATTCCGATCTTCTGAAGCTTCTTCTCGAGCGAGATTTGCAAAGGGTCATTGTCGTTTGCCATGTAGCCCTTCCCGTTGTACCCAATGGTCCAGTATCCATTTTCAGGGTTCAAAGGTGACGGTTCTCCGCTGGTCACTGATTCCCTGGCTACTCCCAGATCCCAGGCGGACATGCTCCCCACTTCCACCTCCCAGTAGTGCCTCCCGCTGGTGAATCCATCTTTTCCTAGCACGGATAACCTGGTCTCAAACCTCTTGCCGCTGTCAGCGGGAATCTTTCCCTCTTCAGTGTAGCTCACGCTGGTCAGATCGGAAGATACCTTGAGGTTTGGGTTCGCAGTGTCACAGTCCAGCGTGATGGGAACTAAAAGGGGGAGAAAGAAATGGACAGGTTTAGCCCCTGGCGCTGAGAAGGGTGTAGCCCCTGGCCCTGGGCAGGGTGTAGACCCCGGCCCTGGGCAGGGTGCAGCCCTGTTTGAGCAACTTAATAACACATGATGGGATATTAGGGGAGAGGGAACTGTAACTAATGATTACATATGTGGCGCACTGTGCACAAGTGAGAGGTCTTCACTATAAGAAAGACTCAACAGGCTGAGACTCTTATCGAGACCTGATAAATTAATGAAAAGGTTTAATATGGAGGACTTCGAGAAGATGTTTCCACTTATCGGGGAGACCAAACTAGGGGCTATAAATAGAGGATAGTCACTAATAAATGGAATCGGGAATTCAGGAGAAAACGCTCTACCTAGGGAGTGGTGAGAATGTGAAACTGACTACCACCGGGAGTGGTTGAGGTGAATGGCATAGATATATTTAAGGGGAAGCTGGATAAACACATGAGGGAGAAAGGAATACAAAAGGATACACCTTTTGTACACCTTTGGTAAGATGGCTGCAGCTGGAGGTTGCCTGCTGAGGCCTCTTGCATGGCTTTTCCCTCCCTCCACTCGAGTGTTTCTTGGTGGCAGTGCAAAGAGATAGGGAACTCGCCATTTGGGGAGTGGGAGACACAACTCCCCCATTCCCTGCCCCGCTGCCTCTGCTCTTGCAGTGATATTAATCTCCCTAAAACTTAATTCACTGAAAACATTCGATCGAGACTCCATTCCTGGAGAAATACTGCTCTCCTAGGCCTGGGTGAGAGGAAGTAGGGTCAGGTGAGGCTCGCATAGTGCAGAAACCCAGGCACAGACCAGTCGGGCCGAATGGCCTGTAGGCTAACATTCTATGTAAAAACATGGACACTTGCAGAGGCGACCCTGCGGGTAATTACCAAGACATGTCTTTAAAGCGGAGGGTAACTCCACCAGTAGGTACCATCACAGCCAGATAATTCCTCACTAATTCTACTGCCTCACTTTAAAGGGAGATTCTGCACAATCATTGTAGAATGGGAATGAAGGAGATGTATCAGGGGTTGGGATGTCTCTTGGTCTGGGTTGGGGGGCTCTCTGATTTCCAGGAACTTAGACATCCATTAGAGCAAGTTCCTGCAGTATAAACCAGAGTCTCGATCGAATGTTTTCAGTGAATTAAGTTTTAGGGAGATTAATATCACCGCAAGAGCAGAGGCAGCGGGGCAGGGAATGGGGGAGTTGTGTCTCCCACTCCCCAAATGGCGAGTTCCCTATCTCTTTGCACTGCCACCAAGAAACACTCGAGTGGAGGGAGGGAAAAGCAGGCAACCTCCAGCTGCAGCCATCTTACCAACTCACTCTCCTGACCAGTGAGTGTTGGGAGGAGGGGGGACATGAACAGTGGGTTTCGATAGAGTAAATAAGGAGAAAGTGTTTCCATTGGAGGAGGGTGGGTAAGCAGAGGACACAGAATTAATATAATTGGTATAAGAAGAGAGGGAGTTGATAATAAATAAATATATATATATATATATAAATAAATAAATATTTTTTTTTAACACAGCAATCTGGAATGCACTGCCTGAAAGAATAGTGTAAGCAGTTTCAATTGTAACTTTCAAAAGGGAACTGAATGAAGGTCAAAAATATTGCACAGCTACGGGGAAAGGTCAGGGGGAATGGGACCAGTTGCACAGCCCTTTCAAAGAGCCAGCACAGGCATGAAGGGCCGAACGAACTCCTTCTGTGTTGTATGATTTTAAAATGCTAAAAGAATGATATAAATCACGTGTGCACACACGTTTCGCAGCAAATCTTACCTGCAACACGGGTCATTCTCTGAACAGCTGAAAAGATAAGAAAAATAAGAGATTAACTCACCTTTAAATAGGTCGTTATACATTTATTCAGTTAATCAAAAGTGGGTAAAAGAGAACATGTTACTGAACGATGAATGACCTTTAGTTTAGTTTAGAGATACAGCACTGAAACAGGCCCTTCGGCCCACCGAGTCTGTGCCGACCATCAACTACCCATTTATACTAATCCTACACTAATCCCAGATTCCTACTACATCCCCACCTGTCCCTCTATTTCCCTACCACCTACCTATACTAGGGGCAATCTTATAATGGCCAATTAACCTATCAACCTGCAAGTCTTTGGCATGTGGGAGGAAACCGGAGCACCCGGAGGAAACCCACGCAGACACAGGGAGAACTTGCAAACTCCACACAGGCAGTACCCAGAATCGAACCCGGGTCCCTGGAGCTGTGAGGCTGCGGTGCTAACCACTGCGCCACTGTGGAGGAGATGTTTCAGATACAGGCTCGGTACATTTCAACAAAGACAAAGGGCAGGGGATCTAAAGCCAGGCTTGCTTGGGTGACGAGTGAAAGAGAGAATATGATGAAACAAACCAAAAAAAAAAAAAAGAGGGTGTGTGATGCACGTCAGGTGAATTATTCAAATGGGAACCAGGCCAAATATGATAAGTTGAGAAGGGAAGAAAAGAGGAAAATCAGACTGGCAAAGAGAGAATAATGAGAATAAAAAGGCAGTCAACACATCTTCTAACAACAAGTAAATAGTAAGTGGGTAGTAAGAGACATGGTGGGACCTATTGGGGACAAAGAGGGTGATATATACTTAGAGGCACAGGACAAGGCGAGAAACTAAATGAGTACTTTGTCAGCCTCTTCCTTAGTAAACACTGATACAAATTATCAGTAAAAAATATTCACAATATATACGAATATAGATGAGGGATTTAAATGTAATATCTCCAAGTTTGCAGACGACACAAAGCTGTGTGGGAGTGAGAGCGGTGAGGAGGATGCAGAGAAGCTCCAGTGTGATTTGGACAGGTTGAGTGAGTGGGCAAATACATGGCAGATGCAGTATAATGTGGATAAATGTGAGGTTATCCACTTTGGTAGCAAAAACAGAAAGGCAGATTATCTGAATGGTGATAGATTGGGAAAGGGGGAGGTGCAGCGAGACCTGGGTGTCCTTGTGCACCAGTCGCTGAAGGTAAGCATGCAGGTGCAGCAGGCAGTTAAGAAGGCAAATGGTATGTTGGCCTTCATAACGAGAGGATTCGAGTACAGGAGCAGGGATGTCTTACTGCAATTATACAGGGCCTTGGTGAGACCACATCTGGAGTATTGTGTGCAGTTTTGATCTCCTTATCTGAGAAATGATGTTCTTGCTGTAGAGGGAGTGCAGTGAAGGTTTACCAGACTGATTCCTGTGATGGTGGGACTGGCGTATGAGGAGAGATTGAGTCGGTTAGGATTATATTCACTAGAGTTCAGAAGAGTGAGGAGGGGATCTCATAGAAACCTATAAACATTCTAACAGGACTTGACAGTCCTGTTCAAGAAAGAGTTAGATATAGTTCTTAGGGCCAAAGGGATCAAAGGATACGGGGAGAAAGCGGGAACGGGTCACTGAGTTTGGATGACCAGCCATGATCATATTGAATGGCGGAGTAGGCTCGAAGGGCCGAATGGCCTACTCCTGCTCCTATTTTTCTATGTTTCTAAAGGATGTGGTGAAAATTAATAGGCAGGAAGTACTGGAAAGGCTGGCTTTGCTTACAGTGGATCAGGCACCTGGTCCGGATGGTTTGCACCCCAGGTTGCTAAAGGAAGTGGGGGTGAAGATAGCAGAAGGACTTGCCATAATCTTCCAATCTTCCCTAGATACAGGGGAGGTGCCATAGGATTGGAGAATGTCAAATGTGACACCCTTATTTAAGAAAGGGTATAAGGACAGTCCTAGTAACTACAGGCCAGTTAGTTTAACACCAGTGGTGGGTAATGTTTTCGAAACAATAATCAGGGAAACAGCAACAGACACTCGGAGAGGTTTGAGTTAATTAAGGAGAACCAGCACGGATTTGGAAAAGGCAGATCATGCTTGACTAATCAAATTGAATTTTTTGATGAAGTGACAGAGAAGGTTGATGAAGGGAATGCGGTGGATGTTGTCTATATGGATTATAAGAAAGCATTTGACAAAGTACCACATAAAAGGCTGGTTAACAAAATTAAGGCTCATGGAATAGGAGGTTCAATGGCTAATTGGATAAAAATTGGCTTAAGGACAGAAACCAGCGAGTCATAGTAAATGGTTGTTTTTCATACTGGAGGATGGTAGACAGTTGTGTTCCCCAAGGTTCAGTGCTGGGACTGCTGCTTTTTTTTGATATATATAAATGACTTGGATATTGGAATAAAGAGTAGAAGCTCAAAATTTGCCGATGATATCAGACTTGGAGGTGTGGCAAACAGTGAGGATGATATGAACTGCCTGCAACAGGACAGTGATAGGTTAGCAGAATGTGCAGAGGTGGCAGGTGGAATTTAATACGGACAAATGTGAGGTGATGCATTTTAGCAGAAAGAATAGGGAGAGGCAATATAGACTTAATGGCACAGTTCAAAAGAGTGTGCAGGAATAGAGGGAACTGGGGGTGTATGCACATTGATCTTTGAAGGTGACAGGAAATATTGAGAGAGTGGTTAGTAAAGCAGATGGGATCTTGGGCTTCATAAACACAGGCATTGAGTACAAAAGCAGGGAAGTTATGCTGAACCTTTATAAAGCCCTGGTTAGGCCCCAACTAGAGTATTGCGTCCAGTTTTGGTCACCACACTTTAGGAAGGATGTGAGGGTCCTCGAGAGGGTGCAGAGGCGATTTACCAGAATGGTTCCAGGGATGATGGATTTTAGATACAGGGTTAGATTGGAGAAGCTGGTGGTGTTTCTCCTTGGAGTAAAGGAGATTGAGGGGAGATTTGATAGAGGTGTCCAAGATTCTGACAGGTTTAGATAAGGTAGACAAAGAAAAACTGTTCCCATCAGCTTATGGTACAAGGACTAGGGGACACAGATTGAAGGTTTTGGGCAAGAAATGCAGGGGGAATATGAGGAAGATCTTTTTTACGCAGTGAGTGGTAATGGCCTGAAACTCACTGCCTATGAGAATGGAAGTGGAGACAATGAATGATTTCAGAAGGAAATTGGATGGGAACTGGAGGTAAATAAACTTGCAGGGCTACAGGGATAAAGCAGGATAAATGGGACAGACTGGATAGCTCTACAGAGAGCCAGCATGAACTCAATGGGCTGAATGGACTCCTACAGTGCTATTATGACTCTATGAAGATTTAGACCGATAAATACACTGACATTGATCAGTCCTCTATTTATAGAGTGCTGATACAATGGTTAAAGACGGGGAAAGAGAAAGAGAGAGAGAGTTCAGCTGCTAATATCAACAGCTCTAGATTCTGGCTTTGTATATTGACGACATGAATACACTGGGTAGACTTTCCAAAACATCATCTTCACCATCACCTTCCAAACCCAAACCCACAACCTCTACCACCTGGAAGGACAAGGGCAGCAGATACATGGGAACACCACCACCTGCAAGTCCCCCTCCAAGTCTCACACCATCCTGACTTGGAACTATATCACCGTTCCTTCATTGTCGCTGGGTCAAAATCCTGGAACTCCCTTCCTAACAGCACTGTGGGTCTACCCACACCATATGAACTGCAGCAGTTCAAGAAGGCAGCTCACCACCACCTTCTCAAGGGCAATTAGGGATGGGTAATAAATGCTGGCCTGGCCAGTGACGCCCACATCCTGAGAATGAGTAAACAATATCCCGTGTCCTACCTGTTTTTGAGAGAAGGCGAATCACGTCTACAAGGAAGAAGACATTAGTCAGTGAACAACTTTATGCAGCTGGAAATCATGGAGATTTATACTGAGTATGTTTTTACCATTCAGAGTAAATCGGAGCTGATCTCCATTAGAATACTTGTGTCTGAGAATCACAATATAAATGACATACTTTAAACTGTTACAGAAAGATTGAGGGAAATCTCCACTCTCCAAATGCCATTCCCTTACCACGGCCAAGGACACTGATCCTTAATCCAGTATCTGCTGTCCAGAGAGACTAGGAGGGCTGAAGCTCTTTAAAAGAGAGAGGTGAGCAGATGGAGGTCTTTAAAATTAGTAAGAGCCTTGAGAGGATGGGCATGAAGTGGTTTCCATGTGTGGGTGAGTCTGGGATCACTAGAGTTTTGTTCCTCAAGGGATATGGAACTAAGGAGGGTAAATGGAGGTCTAGATCAACCATGATCTTAGAGAATGTAAGAGCTAGGAGGAGAAGACCATTCAGCCCCTCGAGTCTGCTCTGCCAATATGAGCATGGCAAATCTTCTACCTCAACACCACTGTCCCGCCCAGATCCCATTACCTGAGAGACCACAAATCTGTCTATCCCAACAATGGAGCATCCACAACCCTCTGGGGGAAGTGAATTCACAACCCTTTGAGTGAAATAATTTCTCCTCACCTCAGTCCTAAGTGATCGGCCCCTTATCCTGAGACTGTGTCCCCGTGTTCGAGATTCCTCAGCCAGTGGAAACAAGTCTCTCTGTGTCTCCCCTGTCAAACTCCTTCACAATCTTGTCTGTTTCAATGAGATCACCTCTCATTCTTCTAAACTCCAGAGAATACAGGCCCAATTTGCTCAGCCTCTCATCATAGGACAACCCCCCTTCACCAATCTAGTGAACCTTCACTGCACCACCTCCAGTGCAAGTATATCCTTCCTTCGATATAGAGACCAAATCTGCACACAGTACTCCAGGTGCAGTCTCACCAAAACCCTGTACAATCGTAGCAAGACTGCATTATTCCTCTACTTCAATCCCCTTGCATCAGAGACCATGTGCCTTTCTAATTGCTTGCTGTACCTGCTTGCGAACCTTCGAGTGTTCCTTGTATGGGAACACCCAAGTCTCTCTGAAAAGCAACATTTAAAAGTTTCATGCCTTGTAAAGAATATTCTGCTTTTTCATTTTTACTGCCAAAGTGACTAACCTCACACTTCTCCACACTATACTCCATCTGCCATCTTGTTTCCCACTTGCTTAACCCAAGGGACTGAATGCCAATCCGTCAGTTTTTCTTTTTAAATGAGGAGTCTGGTTAGTGAAGAGTTGTTACAGGAGGGATTATTTTTCCCTCTGTTCAGCCCGAGAGTGCCTGCATTTCAGAGCAGTCTCACCTCACTGCTGGACTGTCCACACACACAACTCCTGATCTGCTTTGGTCCCAATGCATTTTCACCAAAGGCAGATCGGGCTTCCTGAATTTGCTGTTAATGGAGATTTCTTTTTAACGAGCAGTCAGGAATCATTCCAAATATCATGAAGTGTTTCCGTCACAGAAACGGGCCATTCGGCCCAACTGGTCCGTGCTGGTGCTAATGCTCCACACGAACCTCCTCCCACCCCCTCTTTATTTCAACCCTGTCAACATATCCTTCTATTCCTTTCTCCCTCATCCTTATCTAGCTTCGCCTTAAATGTACCTGCTATTCGCCTCAGCCACTCCCTGCCATAGTGAGTTCCACATTCTCACCACTCTCCGGGTAAAGACGTTTCTCCTGAATTCCCCATTAGATTTATTACTGACTATGTTATGTTTATGGCTCCTGGTTCTGTTCTCGCGGTAAGTGAAGTGACAACATCTTTTCTACATCTCCCCTATCAAACCCTTTAATAATCTCAAAGTCCTCTATCAGGTCACCCCTCCGTGTTCTCTACTCTTGAGTGGAATAGCTAGTTCTGTGAGCCTTTGCTGTAGCAGCAAGTACTGAATGCAATCAGATTATTTTGTTTAAGAGTGCAAAACGAGAGAGGTTATACTGAGCCACTGGAAAAATGATCAATGTTTCACCTTTGTAAGTGTTACAGTGTGGCATTCCGAAACATTCCATCACGATGTAGAATTCACACACACGCACACGCACGCACGCACGCACACGCACGCACACACACTCGAGCAGAGTACTGACCCCAGAACTCACTTAAGATAACAGATAAAACAACCCATGACACTAGATAAACCCTGAAATCAAGGGATCAAGTCTCCCTGCTGCCACTGAAGAATTGTTTAATGAAGCTAGTCAATGTTATAACCAGTGTGGTGTTAAGGTGATGTGGGGTTACAGAATAGGTGCAATCTGCTTTTTCAAGTCACCCGTGTCTAGAATGGAAACCCCCTATTAATCCAGTGACACTGTAACCACACCCTCCCTGCCAGTTATGTCACTGCTATACCTCCGCTGGGTGTAATTACAACCCGACAGGTTTTTTTAAAGTCCCATTATAAATGTGGAGGAGGGGGGGCGCAGGGGAGCTGTGAACAGAGGGAGGTGGGCAGGACACACGCACTTACACAAAGATTTTAATGTGCGAAATTGGCATGTGTATTTCATTTTAACCCCACCCCAGAAATACCCCATTAGCGCACATCACAATGTTTACATATGATCTAGATACAGGAGGTGGTGCACTCGGCCCATTCAATAAGATCATGGCTGATGGTTTACCTCACCTCCACCTTCCTGTACTATCCCTGGGTGCCCAAAGATGTACGGACCTCAGTGTTGAATAGACTGAGCCACTGACCGTCCACAGCTGTCTGTGTGGACAATTCCAGAGATTCACAACTCTTTGAGCGAAGACATTGCTCCTCATCTCAGTCCGGAATGGCCAGTCCCTTATCCTGAGATTATGAGCCTCTAGTTCCAGACATTTCAGCCAGGGGGAAAAACAGCCTCACAGCAATTACCTTGGCAAACCCTCGAGGCTTCAATTTAGGCTTTAGATCAGGGCCTCGTGACTTCACGTCACGCACATACGTGGCCCCGTGGAGTCAGCCAGCCCTAAACAAAAACCCTGATGTGTACTGTGTACAGTCTGTGTGTAACCAGAACCCAACAGAGTGCAAGGTAAGTGTCTCAGGTAATCTGTTTTGGTCAAGTTGGTTAAGGGATAAATATTGGCTGGGACAGCAGGCCGAACTTCCCCGCTCTGCTTCAACACACTGGCTCTGTGATCTTTTATGTCCACCTGGGAGAGCAGACAGGGCCTCGGTTTAACATTCCGACTGAAAGATGGCACCTCAGTTAGCCTCTTACCTAGGTTTTCATTGAACTTATCTGGACAAGAAAGAAAGAAAAACAAGAAAATTAATCAGTACCAGAGTCACAAACACCCTTTCTACACCAGCCTTACCCAACGCACTGACCTCCTCCCGTTCAGTTACTAACATACGGCTATGGACAAGTCAAATGGTTTCCTCCATGACTACAGAATGGAGCCCACGTGATGTGACATCATCATCTACAGGTCCAGTAGCATATGACACACCAAGATCACATGACAATGAACTCAGAATTGATAGGTTTACAGCAAGTCAGCTGACATTGTCCAGTAAAGTGTTTATACAGTGAAGTAGGGGTGGGGGTAATGTAAATAGGTTCATCACCGCAGGACATTCAAAAGCACTTTACAGCCAGTGAATTACTTCTGAAGTCTATTGTAATGTAGGAAACACAATAACCAATTTGCACACAGCAAGCTCCCACAATCTCTTTTAATCGATGTTGGTTAAGGGATAAACACTGGCCAGTAAACAGGGAGAACTCCCCTGCTCTTCAGCATAAAGGCAATGGGATCCATTACATTCACCTGAGGGGGCAGACGGGGCCTCATGTTTAATTTCCCTCATCTGAAAGGCGGTACTTCTGACAATGCAGCACTCCCTCAGTACTGCACTGGGAATGTCAGCCTGTACTCAAGTCTCTGGAGCAGGGCTTGAACCCCCAACCTTCTAGACTCCGAAGTGAGAGTGCTACCGACTGAGAAACTGCTGACACCCTGTACCCAGGTGTAGGAACAGGAGCACCAGCCCAAAGGTGGGAGCATAGAAGCACACTGCATGTGGGAATGATTAGTTGGAAGGGAGGGGGGTTTTGCAGATACCAGTCTGTACTCCCTGTCAGACAAGCTTCAATATAAGTGAAGATATTCCCACAGAAGAGACTCCACTCTGTTCCCCAATTTGATATCAACTGGGGAAAAATTATCAATAGGATTATATACAGCACAACAAACCCCTCCCGTGTTTAAGATAGTCCTTTAGTATCAGCTCTTACCCAGTTTCAATGTGTTTTCCCCTGAAAGAAAAAAGGAGAATAAAATTTAAATCAGGCCAGCAGAATCCATTTCTACAATTGGACTTTCTCTCACACCTCAGGACCTTCCCTAGGGGTCTGAAACCCAGAGATCCCAGCAGAAACATTTTACAGTACAGGAGGATCATTCCAATCACGGTGCCCTCCTGCCTATCTCTCAGAGTGAGCCCTCCCCTCACTCCCATCCCCTGTCCATTTAACCCATCACCCCCTGTACCCTCTCTCTGAGTGAGCCCTCCCCTCACTCCCATCCCCCACCCATTTAACCCATCACCCCCTGTACCCTCTTTCTGAGTGAGCCTCCCCTCACTCCCATCCCCCACTCATTTAACCCATCACCCCCTGTACCCTCTCTCGGAGTGAGCCTCCCCTCACTCCCATCCCCCACTCATTTAACCCATCATCCGCTGTACCCTCTTTCTGAGTGAGCCCTCCCCTCACTCCCAACCCCCACCCATTTAACCCATCACCCCCTGTACCCTCTTTCTGAGTGAGCCTCCCCTCACTCCCATCCCCTGTCCATTTAACCCATCACCCCCTGTACCCTCTTTCTGAGTGAGCCCTCCCCTCACTCCCATCCCCCACCCATTTAACCCATCACCCCCTGTACCCTCTTTCTGAGTGAGCCCTCCCCTCACTCCCATCCCCCACCCATTTAATCCATCACCTCCTGCACCCTCTCTCTGAGTGAGCCCTCCCCTCACTCCCATCCCCCACTCATTTAACCTATCACCCCCGTACCCTCTTTCTGAGTGAGCCCTCCCCTCACGCCCAACCCCTGCCCATTTAACCCATTACTTCCTGTACCCTCTCTCGGAGTAACCTTCCCCTGACCCATCCACCCCCTCCCCCATGCCCTCCCTCTCGGAGTGATCTTCCTCTCACTCCCACCCATGCCCCTTTCCCCATCTGAGCAGGCCCTGCATTTATCCAGTTAGTCCCCAAGTGACCCCCTGTTCCTCAATACATTTCAATCATTCTTTTAAAATAGAAAGCAGTGAGGGAGTTAATTTGAATGTAACTCACAATGGGAAAGTAAACTTGAGGCTGGGAGGTTGGCTATGTAAGATTGCTGCTGAGAGAGTCACATTTAAATTAACCCCTATGTCTCCCCACCAAGCAATAAGACACCAGCTTCTCTCTCTCTCTACTTGTTCCTGGGTAAAGCAAACCTTAGCCAAGCCATATTCTGGAAATGTTTACTCACGGTTCCTTATTAACAGGTCTTCATATTCTAAAACACAAAAAACAAACACACATCATTAATGGTACATGATTCACTTCAGTTACTCATTCAAGTGCTTTTGATTCTGGGGGTTTTTGATTCTGGGGGTTAAGGACAGTGTCCGACCCGTTGCCCAGTCCGGTCCAAGAGGGGGAAAGGACAGTGTCTGACCCACTGCATCACCCAGTCCCAGAGTGGGGAAAGGACAGTGTCTGACCCACTGCCCCACCCAGTCCCAGAGGGGGAAAGGACGGTGTCTGACCCACTGCACCCAGTCCCAAAGTGGGAAAGGACAGTGTCTGACCCACTGCATCACCCAGTCCCAGAGGGGGAAGGGACAGTGTCTGACCCACTGCATCAACCAGTCCCAGAGGGGGAAAGGACAGTGTCTGACCCACTGCATCACCCAGTCCCAGAGGGGGAAAGGACAGTGTCTGACCCACTGCATCACCCAGTCCCAGAGGGGGAAAGGACAGTGTCTGACCCACTGCAACACCCAGTCCCAGAGGGGGAAAGGACAGTGTCTGACCCACTGCAACACCCAGTCCCAGAGGGGGAAAGGACAGTGTCTGACCCACTGCATCACCCAGTCCCAGAGGGGGAAGGGACAGTGTCTGACCCACTGCATCAACCAGTCCCAAAGTGGGAAAGGACAGTGTCTGACCCACTGCATCACCCAGTCCCAGAGGGGGAAAGGACAGTGTCTGACCCACTGCAACACCCAGTCCCAGAGGGGGAAGGGACAGCGTCTGACATCCCGAGATTGTAAATGGAGCTCCAGAAGTGGAAAACTTTTCTCCCTCACCTTGTATTGATGGCCGCATTTTCAGCTCTGAAAGAGAAGAGAGAGAGAATTGTCAACATTGGAGTGTGTATGGAAAGTGTTTAAAAGACATTTGGATATTCACCAATTCCATCCACTATGTCAGTCATTACAGGAAGTGTATGAGACTGAAATGTCAGCTACCCACAGGCTCTGGTTTGGACATTAACAAAAGCTGCAGGATTTTCAACATCCTGACATAGATTTGAGATCAAGATGGCATTGAGGACCTCATCCAACTCCCTTACACATTCGAGGCTGCACAGAGCGACGGAGGGTGATTGGGGGAGGGATGGAGGGAGACGGGGCAGGAGGAGATTATCAAATCTCTTTGTCTTCCACCCGATCACAGATTTTCCCTTTTGTTTCTCCCCTTTACCAGCCTCTGCATTTGATTTAAACCAGTTACATCCCTAACATTTCCTAGTTCTGATGAAAAGTCACTGAGGTGATACATTAACTCTGTTTCTCTCTCTCCACAGACACTGCCAGACCGCTGAGTGTTTCCAGTTATTATTTTAAATTTCCAGCTGCAGGGCTTTGTTCCTGACTCAAAATTGTTGTTGGGTCTGTTGTTAATTCTCCAGTATTCATCCTTGGGATGTGGGTGTCACTGGCCAGGCCAGCATTTGTTGCCTGTCACTAATTGCCCTTGAGAAGGTGGTGGTGAGCTGCCTTATTGAACTGCTGCAGTCCATTTGGGGTAGGTACACCCACAGTGCTGTTAGGAAGAGAGTTCCAGGATTTTGACTCAGGACAGTGAAGGAACGGTGATATAGTTCCAAGTCAGGATGGTGTGAGACTTGGGGGGGAAACTTGCAGGTGGTGGTGTTCAAATGTGTCTGCTGCCCTTGTCCTTCTCGGTGGTAAAGATGACGGGTTTGGGCTTTCTCGTACATGACCGTTTGCCTAATTCAAGCAGGGAATCACAAATTGGTATCCGGTCACATGACAAATCGCCCATACCTCGGATCTGTGTCCTTTGTTTCCGGAAGTACCACCACAGCCCACCGACGACGGCAAAGATGCTGAAGAGGATGAGGAGGAACACATAAAGCCAACCGGATGTCTTGGGAAAGAATTCAACTGCAGAGGAACGCAGAGAGAAATTAATTCCAAAATCAAGAAGGGCAGTGTGTGCCGAGCCAGGCTCAGCCTCGATGCCTGTGACTTGGTCACCCTCTGGTGAAGAGGGTTTCTGCAGCAATCAATGTTCCTCAGCTACCAGCTCGCTAACCCTCAGTCTCTCCCTGCAACACCAACTTGCATTTATATAGCGCCTTTAAAGTAGTAAAATCTCCCAGGAGCATTACCAAACAAATATTTGACGCCCAGTCACATATGGAGGTATGATGACAAGCGACCGAAAGCTTGGCGAAGAGGAGTGTCTTGAGAGGAGGAAAGCGAGGTGGGGAGTGAATCCCGGAGCTTAGGGCCCAGACAGCTGGTGGCACAGCCACCAACAGCAGAGTGATTAAAAGCAGGGATCGTCAAGAGGCCAGGGTTAGAGGAGATTTATGGCACAGAAAGTCATCATTCGGCTGGAGGAGGTTACAGAGATGGCGGGGGTGGGGAAGAGCGGAGGAGGTGGGGTCATGACCCAGCAAACAGGTCGTCCGATGGATTGCAGGTCGGTGGGGGGAGGGAAAGAGAGGCGGGCTGGTGGGTGGGTTGGGGTGTTGGAAGAGGGCAGACAAGGGTGGAGCTCCACAGCAGGCTGCAACCGAGCTCAAACAGGCTGTGCCACGCTGCTCCATTTCGTTAATGGATGGGTAGTGTTTCCACTTACTGTCACATCAGAACGTGAGGTCCCAGGATGCTGGCTGGAGGTGACACTCAATTAACCACACATGGTCACACGGTGGGGGGGCAGGGGGTGGGGTGGGGTGGGGGGGGGGGGGGGTGGACACACACAGGCATAGAAACACACTCAGGCGGGCACAGGACACAAACAGGAGCATGCACACAGCCATGCAGTCGGCACACACGGTACTCTAGGGGACACACGGGCACACAAACAGGAGCGTTCACACGCGGGCATGCAGTTGACACACATGGGCATACAAACAGAAGAGTATACACACGGGGCGTAGAGGTGGGCACACACGGGGCGTAGAGGTGGGCACACACGGGGCGTAGAGGTGGGCACACACGGGGCGTAGAGGTGGGCACACACGGGGCGTAGAGGTGGGCACACACGGGGCGTAGAGGTGGGCACACACGGGGCATGCAAGCAGGAGTATGTCACTGACCTGGGACATGGAACACCGTACTGACGGTCTTGTTCAGCCTCACATTTCGCAGCTGACAGGTAAAGATGTCCCCGGAGTCGCTTGTCACTTCGAGGAAGCTCTGTACTTTGAAGAATAGTTTTGAATCTTGCTTGGTTGAAGTCTGGGCCTGCTGGGGCAAGGTTTTGCTATCCTTGTCACTCCACTCCACTGTTGGAACAGGAAACCAGCGCTGGGATTCACACTGCAGCAGGATTCCACTTCCTGTGTACTTGTTCAAATTGATCGAGGGAGGTTCTCCTAAACCTACCAAAGCAATTCATTCCAGTTCTTAAAACCATACAGTAACAAATGGGGTTATAGCAGAGAAGATCGCACAGACAGACAGTCAGCCCTGGCTCAGCACTCTCACCTCTGAATCAGCAACTTATGGGTTCAAGTCAACACTCCAGAGACTTCAGCACATAATCCAGGCTGACACACCCAGTGCAGTACTGAGGGAGTGCCGCACCGTCGGAGGGTCAGTACTGAGGGAGTGCCGCACCGTCGGAGGGTCAGTACTGAGGGAGTGCCGCACCGTCGGAGGGTCAGTACTGAGGGAGTGCCGCACCGTCGGAGGGTCAGTACTGAGGGAGTGCCGCACCGTCGGAGGTGCCATGCTTCAGATGAGACATTAAATGGAATGGAACTCGGTGAGTGTTACAGGCCCTCCTGAGTACCGCTCATGTAACCTGCAGCAGACGCCCAGCCCCATCTCCCACCCGGCCAACCTTCTGACTTGGGACTCAAATGTGCCTAGGTCACACTTGTACAGAATGTGCAGAACAGAAATCAGGCCATTCGGCCCAACAGGTCCATGCTGGGTGCTGATGCTCCACAGGAGCTTCCTCCACACTACTCGCCCCCTCCCCCACCGCCCAACCTCATCCTATCAGTAAAGATAGGGAAGTAATAAAACATTTCAAATAAATTCCATTTGGAATCATCAGACTGATTTGAAATGATTCCTATAAAGTGCAAACCACACACTGGGTGTTCCTTTGTCGAGGAATAGCACTGAACACCAGATGTTTAATTTCTATAGCACTCTGGTTGGACTACACTTGGGAGGACTGTGCATAACCCTGGTCTCCTGATTTGCAAGAAAAAAAAGAGATATCAAAGTATTGGAGAAGTTGCAAAAGAGATTTACTCAAATAACACCAGAACTGAGAGGTTATAAATAATCAGGAAATATTGAACAGGCTGCTGCAGCCCTTTAGAGAAGAGAAGGCGGAGTGGGTGACCTGATAGTGGGCTTTAAGATTATGAATGCGTTCAATAGGGTAAACATAGAGATTTTATTTTTGTAGGAGATCAGAAAGAGGGCCCATAAATAGAAGACACTGATAAATTCAGTCGGAAATTTGGGAGAAATTTCTTTCCCGGGAATGTGGAACTCACTACCACAGAGAATGGTTGAGGTGACTAGTAATAGATGTTCCTTAAAGCAGAGAAGGTTAAAAGGAGATTCAATGGAGGTGTTCAAAATCAGGAAGGGTTTTGTCAGAGTAGACAAAGAGAAATCATCTCCAGGGCAGAAGGGTCAATGACGAGAGGTCACGGATCTAAAATGAGGGACAAAAGAACCCGAGCCGACACGAGGAAAGTATTTTTTTTTTTTTTTTTTTAAAAGCACCAAGTTGGTGTGATTGGGAAAGCACAGCCTGAAAGGATGGTGAAAATAAATCAAATACTGACATTCAGAAAGGGAACTGGATAAATACCTGAAAGGGAAAATATTCACAGGGCAATGGGGAAGACAGCAGTGGGCGGTTAGACTAATTGGATAGCTTTATAAAAAGGGACAGTACTGGTACAATGGGTTGAATAGCAGCCATCTATGATGTGTCATTCTATGATCTATGCCTTTATAAGGGGAAGCTAGAGAAACACAAGGGGAAAAGGATTTGAACTGCTGGGCCGAATGGCCTGTTCTTGTGTTGTACTTGTAAAAGTGAGAAAAGCACTTACAGGAAACCGAGGTTCAATCTCGAAACGGGGAGAGGGGATCGACACTGAAAAAAGCTACTTACTGGTCACGTTCAGGTAAATTACTGCATCTTCATTTCCCAAGGTTGGTATATCGACGAAACACTTGTACTCGCCCTCATCTGACACATCAACGTTTGTCAGCATCAGGGAGACATTACCACTCTTGAATTCACTGGCAAAGAGTTGGGTCCTGCCCTGGTAACTGCCATGCTGCCCAGCATTCTCATCCATGCCAAACCGGTACAGATGGACAAGCCCGTCCCCCTTAGTCCAGCGGATCTCTATGTCGGCCTGGGGTACGATGGGGATCAGCTGGCATTCCAACACCACCGTGGCCCCCACTGCAGTCACAATCGGATGTCGTGCACAGTTTATCTTAAACTCCCCTAGGAAACAAGAAGCACTTCAGTGAATGTCAGGAGAAAGGAGGGAGTCGGGGGAGTGGGGGGGGGGGGGGGGGGGGGGGTGGAGGGGCAGTGCAGCTACTTCAGGAGTCGTGGTGGGATACATTAAAGGGGCTTTGTCTTTGAGAAATAAAGTGTCTGGCCAACCTCTACATTCAAACTAGATGTTGACATATATAACGTTAAGGGGAGATTAACCAGACTGGTCCCAGGGATGACGGACTTGAAGTGGAGACACTGGGCTCGTTCTCCTTCTTCACAGCAGTGAAGGTTAAGGGGAGATTTGATAGAGGTGTTCAAAATTACAAAAGATTTTGACAGAGTAAATAACGAGACTGTTTCCACTGGCAGGAGGGTCAGTAACTAGAGGACCAGGATTCTGGCAGTGGTGGGGGATGGGTGGCAGGAAACGGAACAAATTGGCTAGCTCTTGCATTGAGCGAGGGTTTGAGGTGTTTGAGCAGTGGCGTCTCTCACCTGCCAGTGTAGAATGGATCCTGAGGAGAATGAGACACAGGGCCCAGAGCCCCATCCTCCCGAACATAGTCAGCAAAGCACCGAAGTCTGTACGTGTAGGCCCTGAAAGACAAGAGGTTTCGTTAGGATTTGACATTAACATTTCTCACACTCCAATTCAGCGAATTATTTAGACTTTCCAGCACAGAAACAGGCCATTCAGCCCAACAGGTCTGTGCTGGTACCCATGCACTCTATGAGCCTCCTCCCAATCCATTTCATCTTGCACTATGGCTTCCTGATGGGTTCATCCAGCTTCACCTTAAAAGTACCTATCGTATTCGCGGGTCCCACATTCTCACTCTCTGGGTAAAGAAGTTTCTCCCAAATTTATGATTAAATGATAGTCACCAATAAATGCAATTTATTCCTTCAGGGGATGTGGGTGTCACTGGCTAGGCTAGAATTTATTGTCCATCCCTAATTGCCTTTGTGAAGGTGGTGGTGAGTTGCCTTCTTGACCCGTTGCTGTCAATGTGGGGTAGGTACACCCACAGTACTGTGAGGAAGGGAATGCCAGGATTTTGACCCAGCGACAGTGAAGAAATGGTGATAAAGTTCCAAGTCAGGATGGTGTGTGGCATGGAGGGGAACTTGCAGGTGGTGGTGTTCCCATGCATCTGCTGTCCTTGTCCTTCTAGGTGGTAGAGGTTGCGGGGTCGGAAGGTGCTGTCGGGGGAGGGCGAGGGGTTCGGAAGGTGCTGTCGGGGGAGGGCGAGGGGTTCGGAAGGTGCTGTCGGGGGAGGGCGAGGGGTTCGGAAGGTGCTGTCGGGGGAGGGCGAGGGGTTCGGAAGGTGCTGTCGGGGGAGGGCGAGGGGTTCGGAAGGTGCTGTCGGGGGAGGGCGAGGGGTTCGGAAGGTGCTGTCGGGGGAGGGCGAGGGGTTCGGAAGGTGCTGACGGGGGAGGGCGAGGGGTTCGGAAGGTGCTGTCGGGGGAGGGCGAGGGGTTCGGAAGGTGCTGTCGGGGGAGGGCGAGGGGTTCGGAAGGTGCTGTCGGGGGAGGGCGAGGGGTTCGGAAGGTGCTGTCGGGGGAGGGCGAGGGGTTCGGAAGGTGCTGTCGGGGGAGGGCGAGGGGTTCGGAAGGTGCTGTCGGGGGAGGGCGAGGGGTTCGGAAGGTGCTGTCGGGGGAGGGCGAGGGGTTCGGAAGGTGCTGTCGGGGGAGGGCGAGGGGTCGGAAGGTGCTGTCGGAGGAGGGCGAGGGGCCGGAAGGTGCTGTCGGAGGAGGGCGAGGGGCCGGAAGGTGCTGTCGGAGGAGGGCGAGGGGCCGGAAGGTGCTGTCGGAGGAGGGCGAGGGGCCGGAAGGTGCTGTCGGAGGAGGGCGAGGGGCCGGAAGGTGCTGTCGGAGGAGGGCGAGGGGCCGGAAGGTGCTGTCGGAGGAGGGCCAGGGGTCGGAAGGTGCTGTCGGAGGAGGGCGAGGGGTCGGAAGGTGCTGTCGGGGGAGGTGCATCTTACATTCATGGTGTTGTAAAATTACTTCCATTTTATGTTAAATTTTGAGGACTTGTGTTTTTAAAACTGAAAAGGATTCCATTGATGGTGGACTTAGTGTTTTTTTTTTAAAGTGGTGGTATGTGGTGGATGTTGTCTATATGGATTTTAAGAAAGTATTTGATAAAGTACCACATAAAAGACTGGTTAACAAAATTAAAGTTCATGGAATAGGAAAGTCAGTGTCTAATTGGATAAACAAACTGACTTCAGGACAGAAAACAGCAAGTTGTAGTAAATGGTTGTTTTTCAGACTGGAGGATGGTAGACAATTGTGTTCCCCAAGGGTCAGTGCTGGGATCATTGCTTTTTTTGATACATATAAATGACTTGGATATTGGAATAAAGAGTAGAAGCTCAAAATTTGTTAATGACACCAGACTTGGAAGTGAGGCAAACAGTGAGGACGATATGAACCACCTGCATAGGAGATAGACAGTCTAGCAGAATGGGCAGAGAGGTGGCGGATGGAATTTAATAGTGTGAGGTGATGCATTTTAGCAGAAGGAATAGGGAGAGGCAATATATACTTAATGACACAGTTTTAAAGAGTGTACAGGAACAGAGGGACCTGGGGGTGTATGTGCATCGATCTTTTAAGGTGACAGTACATATTGAGAGAGTGGTTAGTAAAACATATGGGATCTTGGGCTTCATTAATACAGACATTGAGTACAAAAGCAGAGAATTATGCTGAATCTTTATAATGCTGAGAGGCTCCAAATGGAGGATTGCATCCAGTTCTGGACACCACACTGCAGGAAGGATGTGAGGGTCCTTGAGAGGGTGCAGAGGAGATTTACCAGAATGGGTCCAGGGATGGGGGATTTTAGTTACAAGGTTAGGTTGGAAACACTGGGTTTGTGCTCTTTGAAACAAAGGAGATTAAGGGGAGATTTAGTAGAAATGTACAAGATTATGACAGGTTTAGCTAAATTAGACAAGGGAAAATGGCTCCCATTAACTAATGGTACAAGGACGGCACAGTGGCGCAGTGGTTAGCACCGCAGCCTCACAGCTCCAGTGACCAGGGTTCAATTCCGGGTACTGCCTGTGCGGAGTTTGCAAGCCCTCCCTGTGACTGCGTGGGTTTCCTCCGGGTGCTCCGGTATCCTCCCAAAGCCAAAGACTTGCAGGTTGACAGGTAAATTGGCCATTATAAATTGCCCCTCGTATAGGTAGGTAGTAGGGGAATTGAGGGAAGGTGGGGATATGAGAGGGTAATGGGACTAATGTAGGATCAGTATAAATGGGTGGTTGATGGTCGGCACAGACTCGGTGGGCTGAAGGGCCTGTTTCGGTGCTGTATCTCTAAATAAAAATAAATAAAGGACGAGGGGACACAGATTGAAGATTTTAGACAAGAGATGCAGGGGGAATATGAGGAAGAACCTTTATACGCAGCGAGTGGTAATGACCTGGAACTCACTGCCCACGAGGATGGTGGAAGTGGAGACAGTCAATGACTTCAAGAGGAAGTTCGACAGTCACCTGAGAGAAATAGACTTGTCCGGTTACGGGGATCAAGCTGGGAATGGGATTGACAATGTAGCTCCATGGAGAGCCAGCATGGACTCGATGTGCCGAATAGCCTCCCTCTGTGCCATAAATGACACTATGACTTGCATTTCTATAGCACCTTTCACAACCTCAGAACTTCTCGAAGCACTTTACAGTCAATGAAATACTTTTAAGTGTATTGACTGTTATAATGTAGGAAACACAGCAGCCAAGTTCCAAACAGCAAGATCCCACAAAACAAGGAGCTAAATAACCAAATGATCTGTTTTTGTGATGTTAATTGAGGGATAAGGAGGGGAAAGAGAGGGAGGGGGGAGTGAGTGGGAAACCAGAGGTGAGTGGGGGGGGGGTGGCGTGGAAGAGAGAGGGATACAGAGAGGGGGGAGGGGGAGATGGACACAGAGATGGGAAGAGATGGACACAGAGCGGGGGGGAGCTGGACACAGAGAGGGGTAGTGGGGGGATGGACACAGAGAGGCGGATGGACACAGAGATGGGAAGAGATAGACACAGAGCGGGGGATAGACATAGAGAAGGGGGATAAAAACAAGAAATGCTGGAACCACTCAGCAGGTCTGGCAGCATCTGTGAAAAGAGAAGCAGAGTTAACGTTTCGGGTCTGTGACCCTTCTTTGCAACTGGCAAATATTAGAAAAGTCAAAGGTTATAAGCAAGTGAGGTGGGGGTGGGGCAAGAGATAACAAAGGAGAAGGTGTAGATTGGACCAGGCCACATAGCTGACCAAAAGGTCACGGAGCAAAGGCAAACAAAATGTTAATGTTGTGTTGAAAGACAAAGCATTAGTACAGATTAGGCGTTAATGCACTGAATATTGAACAGCAGCAAATGCAAACCTGAAAAAAAACAGTGGGTAAGCAAACTGAACAAACTAAGATGAAATGAAATAAATGCAAAAAAAAAATTGTAAAAAATGTAAAAAAGAAAAAATAACTAAAAATGAAAGTAAAATGGGGGCCCCGTCATGCTCTGAAATTATTGAACTCAATGTTCAGTCCGGCAGGCTGTAGTGTGCCTAATCGGTAGATGAGATGCTGTTCCTCGAGCTTGCGTTGATGTTCACTGGAACACTGCAGCAATCCCAGGACAGAGATGTGAGCATGAGAGCAGGGGGGAGTGTTGAAATGGCAAGCAACTGGAAGCTCAGGGTCCTGCTTGCGGACTGAGCGGAGATGTTCCGCAAAGCGGTCACCCAGTCTGCGCTTGGTCTCCCCAATGTAGAGGAGACCACACTGTGAGCAGCGAATACAGTATACTACATTGAAAGAAGTACAAGTAAATCGCTGCTTCACCTAAAAGGAGTGTTTGGGGCCTGGGATAGTGAGGAGAGGGGAGGTAAATGGGCAGCTATTACACCTCCTGCGATTGCAGTTTGGGGTTTATGTAGGGTGGGTAGATCCCTGTTACATTATTATTGGAGCAGATCCCTGTGCCGGTCGGTGTTGACTGGGTTTATATCTCCGCCAAGATTTCCACACTGCCTGGGAAGGGATGATCAATAGTTGTAAGAATAAAATTCCTGGGTGGGTGTAACCTTGACACAAGGAGCCAGAGAAATGGCCACTTACCCAGAGCTACAATGTCTCCAGCAAGAAATGAACACACTCGTCAAATTTCACCTCCGCAACCGGAGCTTCTCAACATCGCAACCAGTCACAATAGGAGCAGATTAGGAATAGTGAGGGTTTAAAAATGGATTAGATCGAAATCCATTAAAAACTGGATGGAACAAAACCAGGAAAGGCAGCTCGAACCCAATCCCGTTTCCTTCCAAACCCCACCCTTATTCGGGCCCTTTACGGATTTCGATATCGGTAAAGCAGTTTTCAGACTTACCGATTGCTTATTCGGCGAGACTAAGATTTTTTTTTACCCTATTATTTCGCCCCGCACTCCCCGATTTCAATTCTTCGGCAAAAACCAGAAAACGTTGAACTTCGGCCCCAGTTGGTTTCACTTTCTCTTAAAGTCTTTTAAGTGTCGGCCAAATAATACAGTTTTATTGTGCCTCCTCCCGGCAGAGAATTAAAAGCATGCGGTGCTGTGTGGCTAATTGCATTGAGGGGGCGGAGGCGGAGGCGGGGTTTGTACCGACAGCAGACTGATCTCTCCAGGGTCAGGACAGGGTCTGAGTTTATATCAGGAGTCAATCCAGCTTCTTCAGCCCTGAAAGGAGTCTGAAAGGTGACATCTTCGGAGTGAGCTTATCAGAGTGACATTAGGGGAATGGACTTATCAGAGTGACTTTAGGGGAATGAGCTTATCAGAGTGACTTTAGGGGAATGAGCTTATCGGAGTGATTTTAGGGGAATGGGCTTATCGGAGTGATTTTAGGGGAATGAGCTTATCGGAGTGACTTTAGGGGAATGGGCTTATCAGAGTGACTTTAGGGGAATGAGCTTATCAGAGTGACTTTAGGGGAATGAGCTTATCGGAGTGATTTTAGGGGAATGGGCTTATCGGAGTGATTTTAGGGGAATGGGCTTATCAGAGTGACTTTAGGGGAATGAGCTTATCAGAGTGACTTTAGGGGAATGAGCTTATCGGAGTGATTTTTGGGGAATGGGCTTATCGGAGTGATTTTAGGGGAATGAGCTTATCAGAGTGACTTTAGGGGAATGAGCTTATCGGAGTGATTTTAGGGGAATGGGCTTATCGGAGTGATTTTAGGGGAATGGACTTATCGGAGTGACTTTAGGGGAATGGACTTATCAGAGTGACTTTAGGGGAATGAGCTTATCAGAGTGACTTTAGGGGAATGAGCTTATCGGAGTGATTTTAGGGGAATGGGCTTATCGGAGTGATTTTAGGGGAATGAGCTTATCAGAGTGACTTTAGGGGAATGAGCTTATCGGAGTGATTTTAGGGGAATGGGCTTATCGGAGTGATTTTAGGGGAATGGACTTATCGGAGTGACTTTAGGGGAATGGACTTATCGGAGTGACTTTAGGGGAATGGACTTATCGGAGTGACTTTAGGGGAATGAGCTTATCGGAGTGACTTTAGGGGAATGAGCTTTTCGGAGTGACTTTAGGGGAATGGACTTATCGGAGTGACTTTAGGGGAATGGACTTATCGGAGTGACTTTAGGGGAATGAGCTTATCGGAGTGACTTTAGGGGAATGAGCTTATCGGAGTGACTTTAGGGGAATGGACATATCGGAGTGACTTTAGGGGAATGGGCTTATCGGAGTGACTTTAGGGGAATGAGCTTATCGGAGTGACTTTAGGGGAATGGACTTATCGGAGTGACTTTAGGGGAATGGACTTATCGGAGTGACTTTAGGGGAATGGGCTTATCGGAGTGACTTTAGGGGAATGGACTTATCGGAGTGACTTTAGGGGAATGGACTTATCGGAGTGACTTTAGGGGAATGAGCTTATCGGAGTGACTTTAGGGGAATGAGCTTATCAGAGTGACTTTAGGGGAATGGGCTTATTGGAGTGACTTTAGGGGAATGGACTTATCGGAGTGACTTTAGGGGAATGAGCTTATCAGAGTGACTTTAGGGGAATGGACTTATCGGAGTGACTTTAGGGGAATGAGCTTATCAGAGTGACTTTAGGGGAATGGACTTATCAGAGTGACTTTAGGGGAATGGACTTATCGGAGTGACTTTAGGGGAATGGACTTATCGGAGTGACTTTAGGGGAATGGACTTATCGGAGTGACTTTAGGGGAATGAGCTTATCGGAGTGACTTTAGGGGAATGGACTTATCGGAGTGACTTTAGGGGAATGAGCTTATCGGAGTGACTTTAGGGGAATGGACTTATCGGAGTGACTTTAGGGGAATGGGCTTATCGGAGTGACTTTAGGGGAATGAGCTTATCGGAGTGACTTTAGGGGAATGGACTTATCGGAGTGACTTTAGGGGGATGGGCTTATCGGAGTGACTTTAGGGGAATGGGCTTATCGGAGTGACTTTATTGGAATGGGCTTATCGGAGTGACTTTAGGGGAATGGACTTATCGGAGTGTCTTTTGGGGAATGGGCTTATCGGAGTGACTTTAGGGGACTGGATTTATAGGAGTGACTTTAGGGGTATGGGCTTATCGGAGTGACTTTAGGGGAATGGGCTTATCGGAGTGACTTTAGGGGTATGGGCTTATCGGAGTGACTTTAGGGGAATGGGTTTGTCGGAGTGACTTTAGGGGAATGGGTTTATCGGAGTGACTTTGGGGGAATGGGCTTATCGGAGTGCCTTTAGGGGAATGGACTTATCGGAGTGACTTTAGGGGAATGGACTTATCGGAGTGACTTTAGGGGAATGGGCTTATCGGAGTGACTTTAGGGGAATGGGCTTATCGGAGTGACAGTAGGGGAGTGGGCTTATCGGAGTGACTTTAGGGGAATGGGCTTATCGGAGTGACTTTATTGGAATGGGCTTATCGGAGTGACTTTAGGGGAATGGACTTATCGGAGTGTCTTTTGGGGAATGGGCTTATCGGAGTGACTTTAGGGGACTGGGTTTATAGGAGTGACTTTAGGGGTATGGGCTTATCGGAGTGACTTTAGGGGAATGGGATTAGAGGAGTGACCTTATAGGAATCGGCTTAGAGGAGTGACTTCAGGGGAATGGGCTTAGAGGAGTGACCTTAGGGGAATGGGCTTAGAGGAGTGACCTTATAGGAATAGGCTTAGAGGAGTGACTTTAGGGGAATGGGCTTAGAGGAGTGACCTTAGGGGAATGGGTTTAGAGGAGTGACCTTATAGGAATGGACTTATCGGAGTGACGTTAGGGGAATGGGCTTATCGGAGTGACTTTAGGGGTATGGGCTTATAGGAGTGACTTTAGGGGAATGGGCTTATCGGAGTGACTTTAGGGGTATGGGCTTATCGGAGTGACTTTCGGGGAATGGGTTTGTCGGAGTGACTTTAGGGGAATGGGTTTATCGGAGTGACTTTGGGGGAATGGGCTTATCGGAGTGACTTTAGGGGAATGGGTTTGTCGGAGTGACTTTAGGGGAATGGGTTTATCGGAGTGACTTTAGGGGAATTGGCTGTTCGGAGTGACTTTAGGGGATTGGGCTTATCGGAGTGACTTTAGGGGTATGGGCTTATCGGAGTGACTTTCGGGGAATGGACTTATCGGAGTGACTTTATTGGAATGGGCTTATCGGAGTGACTTTAGGGGAATGGGTTTATCGGAGTGACTTTATGGGAATGGGCTTAGAGGAGTGACCTTAGGGGAATGGGCTTAGAGGAGTGACCTTATAGGAATCGGCTTAGAGGAGTGACTTCAGGGGAATGGGCTTAGAGGAGTGACCTTAGGGGAATGGGCTTAGAGGAGTGACCTTATAGGAATAGGCTTAGAGGAGTGACTTTAGGGGAATGGGCTTAGAGGAGTGACCTTAGGGGAATGGGCTTAGAGGAGTGACCTAATAGGAATGGACTTATCAGAGTGACGTTAGGGGAATGGGCTTATCGGAGTGACTTTAGGGGAATGGGTTTATCGGAGTGACTTTAGGGGAATGGGCTTATCGGAGTGACTTTAGGGGAATGGGTTTATCGGAGTGACTTTAGGGGAATGGGCTTATCGGAGTGACTTTATTGGAATGGGCTTATCGGAGTGACTTTAGGGGAATGGGTTTATCGGAGTGACTATCGGGGAATGGGCTTATCGGAGTGACTTTAGGGGAATGGGCTTATCTGAGTGACGTTAGGGGAATGGGCTTATCGGAGTGACTTTAGGGGAATGGGTTTATCGGAGTGACTTTAGGCGAATGGGCTTATCAGAGTGACTTTAGGGGAATGGGCTTATCGGAGTGACGTTAGGGGAATGGGCTTATCGGAGTGACTTTAGGGGAATGGGTTTATCGGAGTGACTTTATTGGAATGGGCTTATCGGAGTGACTTTATTGGAATGGGCTTATCGGAGTGACGTTAGGGGAATGGGCTTATCGGAGTGACTTTAGGGGAATGGGTTTATCGGAGTGACTTTAGGCAAATGGGCTTATCAGAGTGACTTTAGGGGGATGGGCTTATCGGAGTGACTTTAGGGGAATGGACTTATCGGAGTGACTTTATTGGAATGGGCTTATCGGAGTGACTTTAGGGGAATGAGCTTATCGGAGTGACTTTAGGGGAATGAGTTTATCGGAGTGACTTTAGGGGTATGGGCTTATCGGAGTGACTTTAGGGGAATGAGCTTATCGGAGTGACTTTAGGGGAATGAGCTTATCGGAGTGACTTTAGGGGTATGGGCTTATCGGAGTGACTTTAGTGGACTGGGTTTATCGGAGTGACTTTAGGGGAATGGGCTTATCGGAGTGACTTTAGGGGAATGAGCTTATCGGAGTGACTTTAGTGGACTGGGTTTATCGGAGTGACTTTAGGGGTATGGGCTTATCGGAGTGACTTTCGGGGAATCAGCTTATCGGAGTGACTTTAGTGGACTGGGTTTATCGGAGTGACTTTAGGGGAATGGGCTTATCGGAGTGACTTTAGGGGAATGGGCTTATCGGAGTGACGTTATGGGAATAGGCTTATCGGAGTGACTTTAGGGGAATGGGCTTATCGGAGTGACTTTAGGGGAATGGGTTTGTCGGAGTGACTTTAGGGGAATGGGCTTATCGGAGTGACTTTGGGGGAATGGGCTCATCGGAGTGACTTTAGGGGAATGGGCTTATCGGAGTGACTTTAGGGGTATGGGCTTATCGGAGTGACTTTCGGGGAATGGACTTATCGGAGTGACTTTATTGGAATGGGCTTATCCGAGTGACTTCAGGGGAATGGGTTTATCGGAGTGACTTTAGGGGAATGGGCTTGGAGGAGTGACCTAAGGGGAATGGGCTTAGAGGAGTGACCTTAGGGAAATGGGATTAGAGGAGTGACCTTATCGGAATCGGCTTAGAGGAGTGACTTCAGGGGAATGGGCTTAGAGGAGTGACCGTAGGGGAATGGGCTTAGAGGAGTGACCTTATAGGAATAGGCTTAGAGGAGTGACTTTTGGGGAATGGGCTTAGAGGAGTGACCTTAGGGGAATGGGCTTAGAGGAGTGACCTTATAGGAATGGACTTATCGGAGTGACGTTAGGGGAATGGGCTTATCGGAGTGACTTTCGGGGAATGGGTTTGTCGGAGTGACTTTAGGGGAATGGGTTTATCGGAGTGACTTTGGGGGAATGGGCTTATCGGAGTGACTTTCGGGGAATGGGCTCTTCGGAGTGACTTTAGGGGAATGGGCTTATCGGAGTGACTTTAGGGGTATGGGCTTATCGGAGTGACTTTCGGGGAATGGACTTATCGGAGTGACTTTATTGGAATGGGCTTATCGGAGTGACTTCAGGGGAATGGGTTTATCGGAGTGACTTTAGGGGAATGGGCTTGGAGGAGTGACCTAAGGGGAATGGGCTTAGAGGAGTGACCTTAGGGAAATGGGATTAGAGGAGTGACCTTATAGGAATCGGCTTAGAGGAGTGACTTCAGGGGAATGGGCTTAGAGGAGTGACCGTAGGGGAATGGGCTTAGAGGAGTGACCTTATAGGAATCGGCTTAGAGGAGTGACTTCAGGGGAATGGGCTTAGAGGAGTGACCGTAGGGGAATGGGCTTAGAGGAGTGACCTTATAGGAATAGGCTTAGAGGAGTGACTTTAGGGGAATGGGCTTAGAGGAGTGACCTTAGGGGAATGGGCTTCGAGGAGTGACCTTATAGGAATGGACTTATCGGAGTGACGTTAGGGGAATGGGCTTATCGGAGTGACTTTCGGGGAATGGGTTTGTCGGAGTGACTTTAGGGGAATGGGTTTATCGGAGTGACTTTGGGGGAATGGGCTTATCGGAGTGACTTTAGGGGTATGGGCCTATCGGAGTGACTTTCGGGGAATGGGTTTGTCGGAGTGACTTTAGGGGAATGGGTTTATCGGAGTGACTTTGGGGGAATGGGCTTATCGGAGTGACTTTAGGGGAATGGGTTTGTCGGAGTGACTTTAGGGGAATGGGTTTATCGGAGTGACTTTCGGGGAATGGGCTTATCGGAGTGACTTTAGGGGTATGGGCTTATCGGAGTGACCTTCGGGGAATGGACTTATCGGAGTGACTTTATTGGAATGGGCTTATCGGAGTGACTTTAGGGGAATGGGTTTATCGGAGTGACTTTAGGGGAATGGGCTTAGAGGAGTGACCTTAGGGGAATGGGCTTAGAGGAGTGACCTTATAGGAATCGGCTTAGAGGAGTGACTTCAGGGGAATGGGCTGAGAGGAGTGACCTTAGGGGAATGGGCTTAGAGGAGTGACCTTATAGGAATAGGCTTAGAGGAGTGACTTTAGGGGAATGGGCTTAGAGGAGTGACCTTAGGGGAATGGGCTTAGAGGAGTGACCTAATAGGAATGGACTTATCAGAGTGACGTTAGGGGAATGGGCTTATCGGAGTGACTTTAGGGGAATGGGTTTATCGGAGTGACTTTAGGGGAATGGGCTTATCGGAGTGACTTTAGGGGAATGGGTTTATCGGAGTGACTTTAGGGGAATGGGCTTATCGGAGTGACTTTAAGGGAATGGGCTTATCGGAGTGACTTTATTGGAATGGGCTTATCGGAGTGACTTTAGGGGAATGGGTTTATCGGAGTGACTATCGGGGAATGGGCTTATTGGAGTGACTTTAGGGGAATGGGCTTGTCGGAGTGACGTTAGGGGAATGGGCTTATCGGAGTGACTTTAGAGGAATGGGTTTATCGGAGTGACCTTAGGCGAATGGGCTTATCAGAGTGACTTTTGGGGAATGGGCTTATCGGAGTGACGTTAGGGGAATGGGCTTATCGGAGTGACTTTAGGGGAATGGGATTATCGGAGTGACTTTATTGGAATGGGCTTATCGGAGTGACTTTAGGGGTATGGGTTTATCGGAGTGACTTTTGGGGAATGAGCTTATCGGAGTGACTTTAGGGGAATGGACTTATCGGAGTGACTTTAGGGGAATGGGCTTATCGGAGTGACTTTAGGGGAATGAGCTTATCGGAGTGACTTTAGGGGAATGAGCTTATCGGAGTGACTTTAGGGGTATGGGCTTATCGGAGTGACTTTAGGGGAATGAGCTTATCGGAGTGACCTTATAGGAATGGGCTTAGAGGAGTGACCTTCGGGGAATGTGCTTATAGGAGTGACCTTAGGGGAATGGGCTTAGAGGGGTGACCTTATCGGAATGGGCTTAGAGGAGTGACCTTAGAGGAATGGGCTTATAGGAGTAACCTTATGGGAATGGGCTTAGAGGAGTGACCTTAGAGGAATGGGCTTCTTGGAGTAACCTTATAGGAATGGGCTTATAGGAGTAACCTTATAGGAATGGGCTTAGAGGAGTGACCTTAGAGGAATGGGCTTATAGGAGTAACCTTATAGGAATGGGCTTAGAGGAGTGATCTTCGAGGAATGGGCTTATAGGAGTAACCTTAGAGGAATGGGCTTATAGGAGTAACCTTATAGGAATGGGCTTAGAGGAGTGACTTTAGGGGAATGGGCATATCGGAGTGACCTGATAGTAATAGGCTTAAAGGAGGGACCTTATCGGAATGGGCTTATAACCAAGGTACTCTACAATTGAAGCAAGACTTCACTACTCCTGTACTCAAATCCTCTTGTGATAAAGGTTAGCATACCATTAGCCTTCCTGTAGTTCCCCATTTTCTGTCTACCTCCTTTCTTGAAAAGCAGCATAACATTTGCCAATTTCCAATCTGACAGGACCATTCCTGATTCTAAGGAATTCTGGAAAACATAGCCAGCACATCCACTATCACTATCTCTGCAGCTATCACTTTTAGAATCCGAGGAGGCAGTCTATCTGGTCCAGGAGACTTGTCAGATTTTAGTCCCTCAAATTTCTCCAATGCATTTTCGTAGCTGATATTAATATCTGTAATTTCCTCACTCTTTTTAGCCCCTAGGTTACAGCCTATTTTTGATCTGGAACTTGTGTCTTCGACTGTGAAGACAGACACACAATATTTGTTCAATGCCTCTGCCATTTCCTCATTCCCCATGATAATTTCAGCTGTCTCTGCCTCTAAGGAACCAATGTCTACTCTCTTGCTTTTTATGTACTTACAAAAACTCTTACGATCTGTTTTTATATTGCTGGCTAGTTTACTCTCATCTATTTTTCCCCTTTTTATCATCCTTTTGTTGGCCCTTTGCTGGTTTCTAAAACAATCCCAATTCTCAGACTTGCTAATATGTTTTGCAACATTGTAATCCTCATCTTTTAGTCTAATACTCTCCTAAATCTCCTGAGTGAACCATGGGTGGGTCTTATAGGAGTAACCTTATAGGAGTAACCTTCTAGGAGTGGGCTTATAGGAATGGGCTTATAGGACTGGCCTTATAGGACTGGCCTTATAGGAATGGCCTTATAGGACTGACCTTATAGGAGTGACCTTATAGAACTGGCCTTATAGGACTGACCTTATAGGACTGACCTTATAGGACTGACCTTATAGGACTGGCCATATAGGATTGGCCTTATAGGACTGGCCTTATAGGACTGACCTTATAGGAATGGCCTTATAGGAATGGCCTTATAGGACTGACCTTATAGGACTGGCCTTCTAGGACTGACCTTATAGGAGTGACCTTATAGAACTGGCCTTATAGGACTGACCTTATAGGAGTGACCTTATAGAACTGGCCTTATAGGACTGACCTTATAGGACTGACCTTATAGGACTGGCCTTATAGGACTGACCTTATAGGAGTGACCTTATAGGACTGGCCTTATAGGATTGGCCTTATAGGACTGACCTTATAGGTGTGACCTTATAGGACTGGCCTTATAGGATTGGCCTTATTGGACTGACCTTATAGGACTGGCCTTATAGGACTGGCCTTATAGGACTGACCTTATAGGAATGGCCTTATAGGACTGACCTTATAGGACTGACCTTATAGGACTGACCTTATAGGAGTGACCTTATAGAACTGGCCTTATAGGACTGACCTTATAGGACTGGCCTTATAGGACTGACCTTATAGGAGTGACCTTATAGGACTGGCCTTATAGGATTGGCCTTATAGGACTGACCTTATAGGAGTGACCTTATAGGACTGGCCTTATAGGATTGGCCTTATTGGACTGACCTTATAGGACTGGCCTTATAGGACTGACCTTATAGGACTGGCCTTATAGGACTGACCTTATAGGAATGGCCTTATAGGACTGACCTTATAGGAGTGACCTTATAGGACTGGCCTTATAGGATTGGCCTTATAGGACTGACCTTATAGGAATGGCCTTATAGGACTGGCCTAATAGGACTGGCCTTATAGGAATGGCCTTATAGGAATGACCTTATAGGACTGACCTTATAGGACTGGCCTTATAGGAATGGCCTTATAGGACTGGCCTTATAGGAATGGCCTTATAGGACTGGCCTTATAGGACTGACCTTATAGGAATGGCCTTATAGGACTGGCCTAATAGGACTGGCCTTATAGGAATGGCCTTATAGGAATGGCCTCATGGCAATGGCCACATGGGAATGGCCTCATGGGAATTTCGTTTAGGACTGGCCTTATAGGACTGACCTTATAGGAATGGCCTTATAGGAATGGCCTTATAGGACTGGCCTTATAGGACTGACCTTATAGGAATGGCCTTATAGGAATGGCCTTATAGGACTGACCTTATAGGACTGGCCTTATAGGAATGGCCTTATAGGACTGGCCTTATAGGACTGACCTTATAGGACTGGCCTTATAGGACTGGCCTTATAGGAATGGCCTTATAGGACTGGCCTTATAGGACTGACCTTATAGGAATGGCCTTATAGGAATGGCCTTATAGGACTGGCCTAATAGGACTGGCCTTATAGGAATGGCCTTATAGGACTGACCTTATAGGAATGGCCTTATAGGGCTGACCTTATAGGAATGGCCTTATAGGAATGGCCTTATAGGACTGGCCTAATAGGACTGACCTTATAGGAATGGCCTTATAGGAATGGCCTTATAGGACTGGCCTTATAGGACTGACCTTATAGGAATGGCCTTATAGGACTGGCCTAATAGGACTGGCCTTATAGGAATGGCCTGATCGGACTGACCTTATAGGAATGGCCTTATAGGAATGGCCTTATAGGACTGGCCTTATAGGAATGGCCTTATAGGACTGGCCTTATAGGAATGGCCTTATAGGAATGGCCTTATAGGACTGACCTTATAGGAATGGCCTTATAGGACTGGCCTTATAGGAATGGCCTTATAGGACTGACCTTATAGGAATGGCCTTATAGGACTGGCCTTATAGGACTGACCTTATAGGAATGGCCTTATAGGAATGGCCTTATAGGACTGACCTTATAGGACTGGCCTTATAGGAATGGCCTTATAGGACTGGCCTTATAGGACTGACCTTATAGGACTGGCCTTATAGGAATGGCCTTATAGGAATGGCCTTATAGGACTGGCCTTATAGGACTGACCTTATAGGAATGGCCTTATAGGAATGGCCTTATAGGACTGGCCTAATAGGACTGGCCTTATAGGAATGGCCTTATAGGACTGACCTTATAGGAATGGCCTTATAGGACTGGCCTAATAGGACTGACCTTATAGGAATGGCCTTATAGGAATGGCCTTATAGGACTGGCCTAATAGGACTGACCTTATAGGAATGGCCTTATAGGAATGGCCTTATAGGACTGGCCTTATCGGACTGACCTTATAGGAATGGCCTTATAGGACTGGCCTAATAGGACTGGCCTTATAGGAATGGCCTTATAGGACTGACCTTATAGGAATGGCCTTATAGGAATGGCCTTATAGGACTGGCCTTATAGGAATGGCCTTATAGGAATGGCCTTATAGGACTGGCCTTATAGGAATGGCCTTATAGGAATGGCCTTATAGGACTGACCTTATAGGAATGGCCTTATAGGACTGGCCTTATAGGAATGTCCTTATAGGACTGACCTTATAGGAATGGCCTTATAGGACTGGCCTTATAGGAATGGCCTTCTGGACTGGCCTTATAGGAATGGCCTTATAGGACTGGCCTTATAGGAATGGCCTTCTGGACTGGCCTTATAGGACTGACCTTATAGGACTGACCTAATAGGACTGACCTTATAGGACTGGCCTTATAGGAATGGCCTTCTGGACTGGCCTTATAGGACTGACCATATAGGAATGGCCTTATAGGACTGGCCTAATAGGACTGACCTTATAGGACTGGCCTTATAGGAATGGCCTTCTGGACTGGCCTTATAGGACTGACCTTATAGGAATGGCCTTATAGGACTGACCTTATAGGACTGGCCTTATAGGACTGGCCTTATAGGACTGACCTCATGGGAATGGCCTAATAGGAATGGCCTTATAGGACTGGCCTTATAGGACTGGCCTCATGGGAATGACCTTATAGGGATGGCCTTCTGGACTGGCCTTATAGGACTGGCCTCATGGGAATGACCTTATAGGGATGGCCTTATAGGAATGGCCTTCTGGACTGGCCTTATAGGACTGGCCTCATGGGAATGACCTTATAGGGATGGCCTTATAGGACTGGCCTTATAGGAATGACCTTATAGGACTGGCCTTATAGGACTGGCCTCATGGGAATGACCTTATAGGACTGGTCTTATAGGACTGACCTTATAGGGATGGCCTTATAGGACTGGCCTTATAGGATTGGCCTTATAGGACTGGCCTCATGGGAATGACCTTATAGGACTGGTCTTATAGGATTGACCTTATAGGACTGGCCTTATAGAACTGGCCTTATAGGGCTGGCCTTATAGGACTGACCTTATAGGAATGGCCTTATAGGATTGACTTTATAGGACTGGCCTTATAGAACTGGCCTTATAGGACTGACCTTATAGGAATGGCCTTATAGGACTGACCTTATAGAAATGGCCTTATAGGACTGGCCTTATAGGAATGGCCTTATAGGACTGACCTTTTAGGAATGGCCTTCTCGGACTTGCCTCATGGGAATGGCCTTATCTTCTTCTTCTTTGGCCTCCTTATCTCGAGAGACAATGGATACGCGCCTGGAGGTGGTCAGTGGTTTGTGGAGCTGCGCCTGGAGTGACTATAAAGGCCAATTCTAGAGTGACAGAGTCTTCCACAGGTGCTGCAGAGAAAATTGGTTGTCGGGGCTGTTACACAGTTGGCTCTCTCCTTGCGCTTCTGTCTATTCTCCTGCCAGCTGCTAAGTCTCTTCGACTCGCCACACTTTAGCCCCGCCATTATGGCTGCCCGCCAGCTCTGACGATCGCTGGCAACTGACTCCCACGACTTGTGATCAATGTCACAGGACTTCAATGTCCTTGACCTACAGAGTGTGTGTAAAAAAAAAAATCAGTCACTCCTGCACGCATGCAGCCTGGGGAACTCAGCTGTGATGCTCTGTATAGCCAAATAGCCAGCTTACTCGGTGGATCAGAAGAATGGGCTCCTCCTGCTTGCTGGCATTGAGCTCTGGCTCTAGGTGGTGCTGTTGGCCAGGTGCAGGAGAGTGGGGATTGCAGTCTCGGTGTGTAATGGGTTAAACACTAGTTACCAACTTGTTCTGCAAGACAGCACAACAAAGGCAGGGTGATGTATGCAGAGCAGCAGAGTGAGAGAGAGAGAGAGAGAGAGAGAGAGGCAGGAGAGCAGGACGGCAGAGAAAGTGAAAGGAAACAGGGCTGGTGTACTGATCTCTCCAGGCTTGTCACTGAATCCAATGTAAACGCTGACTGGTGCCAGTGTGAGGATCAGGGCTGTGAATACGGAGTCACCAGGGACTGAAGCCTGCCTGCTACCCTCATTAACCGGCAAGTGTTGGCATCTCAACTGACAGCAGCAAAGAGATGGAACTCTAATACAGGGAGGCACCTCTATTCCTCGACGTATCCCCTGCTCCTGCACCCACTGCCCTCTTTTCAGCTTGGTACAGGATGGAGAAGCTGAGTAGTCTCCTGGCTTAACCCTGGTAAAATGCCCGCTTGTGGACTCGGTGGGATTCTGCTGCAGTGGGGCCACAGGTTGTAAAGGACAGGAGGGGGTCAAGCTGGTGACACCATGAGGGCTGGACTCATGGTCCTGACATTGCTCCTGCATTCCATACTGATCACCTCAGCACAGGTAAGGAGCGGTGTTTCTGTCCTACAGGATGAAGGCTGGTTGACAGTGTGCGGGGTGAGTGCACGCACAGATGCTGGTGGCACTGAGTGCTTTTTAAAATTCGTTCCCGGGACAAGGGCATCATTGGCCAGGCTGGCATTTACTGCTCAGCCCGAATTGGCCAAATCTTCGTAGTGGGTCCTGATAGAACTGAGTAGACAAACTGCGTTGCTGTGGATCTGGAGTCACTTATATGCCAGAGTGTGTAAGGAGGGCAGGTTTCCAGTCCTCAGAGGGACGTTAGTGAACAAGCTGGGTTTTGAGACAATCTGACAGATGCATAGTCATGTTTACTGACACAGCAGTGACTCAGTGGGTTAGCACACTCAAGTTGTGGCTTGAAGCCCCACTCCAGACAACTGAGCACATAATCCAGGCTGACTCTCCCAGTGCAGTACTGAGGGAGTGCTGCACTGCTGGAGGGTGCCGTCTTTCAGATGAAATATTAAATCAAGGGCCCATCTGCCCTCTTAGGTGGATGTTAAAGATCCTATGGGACTATTTCAAAGAGCAGGGGAGTTATTCCCAGTATCCTGGCCAATATTTATCTCCCAATCAACATCACAAAAACAGATGATCTGGTCATTTATCACATTGCTGTCTGTGGGATCTTGCTCTGTGCAGACCGGCTGCTGTGTTTCCTACATCACAACAGTGATGACAGTTCAAAAAAAAAGTATTTCGTTGGCTGTAAAGCACTTTGGGGGATTCTGAAGTTGTAAAAGGCGCTATATAAATGCAACTTTGTTCTTTTTTTATTTGCAACTTTTTTTGAAACTGATTTCAAATTGTCAAGGTGCCCTGGGATGGTGGGTTTGAAATCTGGGTTAGTGTCACTGACAGGAGGAGTTATACAGAGCACTACACACAAGGCTGTTCACACCGAATGGAATCGAGTGTGAGCAGGAAATCAGAACAAGGGGGCACAGCCTCACCATTAGAGCCAAGGCCGTTCAGGGATGATATCAGGAAACATTTCTCCACAGGGAGTAGTGGAAATCTGTAACTCTCTCCCCCAAAAAGCTGTTGAGACTGGGGGGGTCAAGTAGAAATGTCATAACTGAGATTGATCGATTTTTGTTAGGTGTTAAGGTGGATAAATGGAATGAAAATACAGATCAGCCCTCAGTTATTTGAATGGCGGAATGAGTTGGAGGGGCTGATGGGTCTCCTCCTGTTCCTTATTGCTTGTCCACCTGTCTGAATTGCTTAAAACCCAGCCGTGGAGTCAGTGCCAGTGGGCAGCCCACAGCAACAGAGAATCTGAATGAAATAGTCGCTACTCTCCTGGGTCAGGAGAGGGGAGGGCGTGGTGTCGGAAGGAGGTAAGTGAGATCTTTTTTTGGGATCTATTCTTCTCCAGCATCCGGGAGATGGGAGATCAGGTAATTGAGTTGATTTTCTTTGGGGTGGGGGCGTGGGGTGAATTGTGGGGAGGTGGTCTCCAGTAATATAACAGCTGAGCCAAGCATTCTGGATACTCTGGGGACACTGTTAGTGAATGACTAGCAGCCAAGGTCACACTCCCTGCTGAGTCGGAGGTTGTGAGTTCAAGTCCCACTCCAGTGCAGTACTGAGGGAGTGCTCCACTGTTGGAGGTGCCGTCTTTCGGATGCGATGTTAAACCGAGGCCTCGTCTGCCCTCTCAGACAGACATAAATGGTCCCACTATTTTGAAGAAGAACAGGGGAGTTCTCCCTGGTGTCAATACTTGTCCCTCAACCATCATCACTGAAACAGTTCATCTGGTCACTTGTCACATTGCCCTTCGTGGGATCTTGCTGTGCACAAATTGACTGCCGACATCACGACAGTGACTAGACTTCAAACATTGTTTCCTTGGCTGTAAAGCACTTCAGAATGTTTTGAGATCAGGAAAGATGTTGCATAAAAGCTGTTTTTTCCCTTTCTTTAAATTGGAGCCGCATGTGGCTATATGACAACTGTTGTACAGAGGGGATTTACTGATTTCAGTTGGCCTGTCACGTTTTACAGATATTTCCTTTCATCAATAGATTCTGTTTGTAGCCCCAAAAACAGAATCGCGAACATGAAAAATCCATTCTTTATTAAAAAGCATTCCTGCTGGTCTTCCTAACGTACCTGTCTTCGCACATCTCTGGAGAGACGACACCTCCACTTGTGGGCGAGACCAGAATTAGGGGCCACAAATAGAAAAAAAAATAGAACCACAGAAAAATTACAGCACAGAAGGAGGCCATTCAGTCCATCGAAGAGAGTCAGTAATAAATCCAATCGGGAATTCAGGAGAAACTTTTTTACCCAGAGAACGGTGAGAGTGTGGAATTGGCTAACACAGGGAGCGGTTGAGAGGAGTAAAGAGATGCACTTAAGGGGAAGCTGGATAAACGAGGGAGAAAGGAACGTCGGGACATGGGAAGAGGAAGAGGCCATTTAAGCTTCTTGAGTTTGTTCTGCTGTTCAATGAGGTCACGGTTGATCAGTGACTGAACTCCACATACCAGCTTTTGCAGATTTAAAATTAATAATTAATCTGGCATCAGTTGCCATTTGAGGGAGAGAGTTCCAAACTTCTACCATCCTTTATGTTGCAGAAGTCTTTCCTAATTTCACTGCTGAAAGGTCTAACTCTAATTTTTAGTCTATGTTCCCCAGTTCTAGACTCTCCATCCGGTGGTAATAATTTCTCTCTCTACCCTATCAATTCCCCTTAATATCTCGGACTGGGTTTTACCGAGCTCCCAACATTGGGGGTCATGGCGGGGGGGACCCCGGAAAATGCCCACCTCGGGCCTCGATGCCGGGAAGGCGAGGCCCCGTATTGCCAGCGGCAGTGAAGCCTCATGACGGCACCTCCCTCACTCCCCCACCCGCCGCCACTCGGCAATGGGAGCAGTATTTAAATATGGTAATTAATTAAAATGACTGAATTAATGACTTACCTGCTCCGAATGGCTGTCCAGCTGCGATATTGAGGTAGGTTTCCGGCATTCCCGGGCATTCGAATCTCCATTCAGAGATCCGAGGCGGAAGACTGGTTTGGGGAGGGGAGGGGGATCAGGCTTGGGGTCAGTGGAGGGGCGGGGGGGGTGGGAAACAGGGTTAAATGTTTTCGATTGGTCTCGGGGGTGGTGGGAAGAGATAAAGATCATAGTTTATAAACTTTGGGAGGGGCAGAAGGTTGGGATCGCAAAGAACAAGAACAAAGAACAAAGAACAAAGATAATTACAGCACAGGAACAGGCCCTTCGGCCCTCCAAGCCTGCGCCGATCCAGATCCTCTCTCTAAACATGTCGCCTATTTTCTAAGGTTCTGTATCTCTTTTCTTCCTGCCCATTCATGTATCTGTCTAGATACATCTTAAAAGACTCCATCGTGCCCGCATCTACCACCTCCGCTGGCAATGCGTTCCAGGTGCCCACCACCCTCTGCGTAAAGAACTTTCCACGCATATCCCCCCTAAACTTTTCCCCTTTCACTTTGAACTCGTGTCCTCTAGTAATTGAAACCCCCACTCTGGGAAAAAGCCTCTTGCTATCCACCCTGTCTATACCTCTCATGATTTTGTACACCTCAATCAGGTCCCCCCTCAACCTCCGTCTTTCTAATGAAAATAATCCTAATCTGCTCAACCTCTCTTCATAGCTAGCGCCCTCCATACCAGGCAACATCCTGGTGAACCTCCTCTGCACCCTCTCCAAAGCATCCACATCCTTTTGATAATGTGGCGACCAGAACTGTACGCAGTATTCCAAATGTGGCCGAACCAAAGTCCTATACAACTGTAACATGACCTGCCAACTCTTGTACTCAATGCCCCGTCCGATGAAGGAAAGCATGCCGTATGCCTTCTTGACCACTCTATTTACCTGCGTTGCCACCTTCAGGGAACAGTGGACCTGAACACCCAAATCTCTCTGGACATCAATTTTCCCCAGGACTTTTCCATTTACTGTATAGTTCACTCTTGAATTGGATCTTCCAAAATGCATCACCTCGCATTTGCCCTGATTGAACTCCATCTGCCATTTCTCTGCCCAACTCTCCAATCTATCTATATTCTGCTGTATTCTCTGACAGTCCCCTTCACTATCTGCTACTCCACCAATCTTAGTGTCGTCTGCAAATTTGCTAATCAGTCCACCTATACTTTCCTCCAAATCATTAATGTATATCACAAACAACAGTGGTCCCAGCACGGATCCCTGTGGAACACCACTGGTCACACGTCTCCATTTTGAGAAACTCCCTTCTACTGCTACTCTCTGTCTCCTGTTGCCCAGCCAGTTCTTTATCCATCTAGCTAGTACACCTTGGACCCCATGCGCCTTCACTTTCTCCATCAGCCTGCCATGGGGAACCTTATCAAACGCCTTACTGAAGTCCATGTATATGACATCGACAGCCCTTCCCTCATCAATCAACTTTGTCACTTCCTCAAAGAATTCTATTAAGTTGGTAAGACATGACCTTCCCTGCACAAAACCATGTTGCCTATCACTGATGAGCCCATTTTCTTCCAAATGGGAATAGATCCTATCCCTCAGTATCTTCTCCAGCAGCTTCCCTACCACTGACGTCAGGCTCACCGGTCTATAATTACCTGGATTATCCCTGCTACCCTTCTTAAACAAGGGGACAACATTAGCAATTCTCCAGTCCTCCGGGACCTCACCCGTGTTTAAGGATGCTGCAAAGATATCTGTTAAGGCCCCAGCTATTTCCTCTCTCGCTTCCCTCAGTAACCTGGGATAGATCCCATCTGGACCTGGGGACTTGTCCACCTTAATGCCCTTTAGAATACCCAACACTTCCTCCCTCCTTATGCCGACTTGACCTAGAGTAATCAAACATCTGTTCCTAACCTCAACATCCGTCATGTCCCTCTCCTCGGTGAATACCGATGCAAAGTACTCGTTTAGAATCTCACCCATTTTCTCTGAGTCCAAGCATAACATTCCTCCTTTGTCCTTTAGTGGGCCAATCCTTTCTCTCGTTACCCTCTTTCTCCTTATATATGAATAAAAGGCTTTGGGATTTTCCTTAACCCTGTTTGCTAAAGATATTTCATGACCCCTTTTAGCCCTCTTAATTCCTCGTTTCAGATTGGTCCTACATTCCCGATATTCTTTCAAAGCTTCGTCTTTCATCAGCCGCCTAGACCTTATGTATGCTTCCTTTTTCCTCTTAGCTAGTCTCACAATTTCACCTGTCATCCATGGTTCCCTAATCTTGCCATTTCTATCCCTCATTTTCACAGGAACATGTCTCTCCTGCATGCTAATCAACCTCTCTTTAAAAGCCTCCCACATATCACATGTGGATTTACCTTCAAACAGCTGCTCCCAATCTACATTTCCCAGCTCCTGCCGAATTTTGGTGTAGTTGGCCTTCCCCCAATTTAGCACTCTCCCTTTTGGACCACTCTCGTCTTTGTCCATGAGTATTTTAAAGCTTACGGAATTGTGATCACTATTCCCAAAGTAGTCCCCTACTGAAACTTCAACAACCTGGCCGGGCTCATTCCCCAACACCAGGTCCAGTATGGCCCCTTCCCGAGTTGGACTATTTACATACTGCTCTAGAAAACCCTCCTGGATGCTCCTTACAAATTCTGCTCCATCTGGACCTCTAACATTAAGCGAATCCCAGTCAATGTTGGGAAAATTAAAATCTCCTATCACCACCACCCTGTTGCTCCTACATCTTTCCATAATCTGTTTACATATTTGTACCTCTATCTCACGCTCGCTGTTGGGAGGCCTGTAGTACAGCCCCAACATTGTTACCGCACCCTTCCTATTTCTGAGTTCTGTCCATATTGCCTCACTGCTCGAGTCCTCCATAGTGCCCTCCTTCAGCACAGCTGTGATATCCTCTTTGACCAGTAATGCAACTCCTCCACCCCTTTTACCTCCCTCTCTATCCCGCCTGAAGCATCGATATCCTGGGATATTTAGTTGCCAATCATGCCCTTCCCTCAACCAAGTCTCAGTAATAGCAATAACATCATACTCCCAGGTACTAATCCAAGCCCTAAGTTCATCTGCCTTACCTACTACACTTCTTGCATTAAAACAAATGCACCTCAGACCACCAGTCCCTTTATATTCATCATCTGCTCCCTGCCTGCTCTTCCCCTTAGTCACACTGACTTCATTATCTAGTTCCTTACAGGCTTTTGTTACTACCTCCTTACTGTCAACTGACCTCAATTGGTTCCCATCCCCCTGCCACATTAGTTTAAACCCTCCCCAACAGCGTTAGCAAAAGCACCCCCAAGGACATTGGTTCCTGTCCGGCCCAGGTGTAGACCGTCCAATTTGTAATAGTCCCACCTCCCCCAGAACCGGTCCCAATGTCCCAAAAATCTGAACCCCTCCTTCCTGCACCATCTCTCAAGCCACGCATTCATCCTGACTATTCTTTCATTTTTACTCTGACTATCACATGGCACTGGTAGTAATCCTGAGATTACTACCTTTGAGGTCCTACTTTTTAACCTGGCTCCTAACTCCCTAAACTCTGCATGTAGGACCTCATCCCGTTTTTTACCTATATCATTAGTGCCTATGTGCACAATGACAACTGGCTGTTCACCCTCCCCCTTTAGAATGTTCTGCAGCCGATCTGAGACGTCCCTGACCCGTGCACCTGGGAGGCAACATACCATTCGGGAGCCTCGTTTTCGACCACAGAACCGCCTATCTACTCCCCTTACAATCGAATCCCCTACGACTATAGCCCTTCCACTCTTTTTCCCGCCCTTCGGAACAGCAGAGCCAGCCACGGTGCCATGGACCTGGCTACTGCTGCCTTCCCCTGGTGAGCCATCTCCCTCAACAGTATCCAAAATGGTATACTTGTTTTGGAGGGAGATGACCGCAGGGGACTCCTGCGCTGCCTTCCTGCTCTTTCTCTGCCTTTTGGTCACCCATTCCCTTTCTCCCTCAGCAATCCTAATCTGCGGTGTGACCAATTCACTAAACGTGCTATCCACGACCTCCTCAGCATCGCGCAAGATAAGTTTTATTTGAGGGGGGGGGGGGGTGGAAGAGAGCAGTTGATAAATTGTTTGGCCATTGCGGGGGTGGGGTGGGAGAGGTGCTTGAATCTTTTATTACATTTTTTACGTTACATTTATGACTTTAAAAATTCAAATTCAATGGAAGAAGTTGATGCCCTTTAAAAATGCACAATGATGCCCGATGCCGTTGCCGGGGACGGATCACCTGCCCCCTCCATGTCATGGGGGCCATGAAAATGAGCCGCCGCGTATAATATTGCAGTGAGTCTGCAGAGTAAAACCCGCGCGTGCGGGCCGCCATCTTTTAGCGGCGGCAGCAAAATAAAATCCAGACCCTTGAAAACTTTGATCAAATCATCTCTTAATCTTCCAAATTAACAGAAGGATATGTTTTTCTGAATGGAGGGATGTGACGAGTGGTGTTCCGCAGGGATCAGTGCTGGGACCTTTGCTGTTGTATATATAAATGATTTGGAGGAAAATGTAGCTGGTCTGGTCAGTAAGCTTGCGGACGACACAAAGGTTGGTGGAGTTGCGGATAATGATGAGGATTGTCAGAGGATACAGCAGGATATAGATCGGTTGGAGACTTGGGCGGAGAAATGGCAGATGGAGTTTAATCCGGACAAATGTGAGGTAATGCATTTTAGAAGGTCTAATGCAGGTGGGAGGTATACAGTAAATGGCAGAACCCTTAGGAGTATTGACAGGCAGAGAGATCTGGGCGTACAGATCCACAGGTCACTGAAAGTGGCAACGCAGGTGGATAAGGTAATCAAGAATGCATACGGCATGCTTGCCTTCATCGGTCGGGGCATAGAGTATAAAAATTGGCAAGTCATGTTGCAGCTGTACAGAACTTTAGTTAGGCCACACTTAGAATATTGCGTGCAATTCTGGTCGCCACACTACCAGAAGGACGTGGAGGCTTTGGAGAGGGTACAGAAGAGGTTTACCAGGATGTTGCCTGGTCTGGAGGGCATTAGCTATGAGGAGAGGTTGGATAAACCAGGATTATTTTCACTGGAACGACGGAGGTGGAGGGGTGACATGACAGACGTTTACAAAGCTATGAGCGGCATGGACAGAGTGGATAGTCAGAAGCTTTTTCCCAGGGTGGAAGAGTCAGTTACCAGGGGACATAGGTTTAAGGTGCGAGGGGCAAAGTTTAGAGGGGATGTGCGAGGCACGTTCTTTACACAGAAGGTGGTGAGTGCCTGGAACTCAGGGGAGGTGGTGGAAGCAGATACGATAGCGACGTTTAAGAGACATCTTGACAAATACATGAATAGGATGGGAATAGAGGGATATGGGCCCTGGAAATGCCGAAAGTTTTAGTTTAGGCAGACATCAAGATCGGCGCAGGCTTGGAGGGCCGAATGGCCTGTTCCTGTGCTGTACTGTTCTTTGTTCTTTGATATGTTGATGGGGTGAGATGGAGAGGGGTGGGAGGGGGCTCGTGTGGAGTATAAACGCTGGCGTGGCCCAAATGGGCTGAATGGCCAGTTTCTGTGCTGTAAATCAATGTGTTTATTTTGCCCCGCTCAGAACAAGGCTTTGTCGAGGAGGAGAAGGGAGGAGGAAGCTGACTGTAAGTGTGCCTTCAAAATGCCCACCCCTGAGGAGACAAGGTGGCGAGGTGGCAAGGCTTTGGCCGAGGGCTTTCGACCAAAGGAGATGGCAAGCACAGGGTCAAAGTGCAAGTGTTACTGCGGGTTCGACCCGTGTGAGGACAAGAGTGAGCGGGGAGCGGAGAGGACAAAGATACAAGACTCGGACTTGATGACGGTATGTTTCACACCCATGCCTGGGTATTGTGTGGCGCTGTCATCTCAGGATTGCTGGCAGGGCAAAGCCGAGAGAGAGCTGGCAACCGCCGGTGGTGCTTAAGGCCCAGAGAAAGGTCTGCCGAGGTTTGTAGGCTGCAAGGTCAAACAGGACAGATAATGCAGGAACTAAAAAAACAACTGGAAGATAAGCAAACAGGGTGAATGAGGCAGAGGGACAAAAAGAGCTGGGGAAGGAGAGGAGATATTGCAATTAGAGTACAGTAAAGGGCTAACTTCAGTGAAGTGAATGGATGATTGGTGTTCCCTCCATTCTTCCATCACTCCTTCTTTCCTTCCCCCTCCTTCCAATCTTCCCTTTATCCTTCTTTCCCCTCCTATCTCCCTCTCCTTCCTTCCCTTTTTTTATTCATTCATTGGATGTGGGCATCGCTGGCAAGGTCAGAATTTATTATTGCACATCCTTAATTGCCCTTGAGAAGGTGGTGGTGAGCTGCCTTCTTGAACCGCTGCAGTCCTTGGTGTATAGGGACACCCACAGTGCTGTTAGGAAGGGAGTTCCAAGACTTTGACTCAACGACAGTGAAGGAATGGTGATATAGTTCCAAGTCAGGATGATGTGTGGCTTGGAGGGGAACTCCAATGCATTTGCTGCCCTTGTCCTTCTAGGTGGTAGAGGTCGCGGGTTTGGAAGATGCTGTCTAAAGAGCCTTGGCGCGTGGCTGCATCTTGTAGATGGTACACACTGCTGCCATTGTGGGTCGGTGGTGGAGGGAGTGAATGTTTGTGGATGGGGTGCCAATTAAGTAAGCTGCTTTGTCCTGGATGGTGCTGAGTTTCCTGAGTGTTGTTGGAGCTGCACCCATCCAGGCAAGTGGAGAGTATTCCATCACACTCCTGACTTGTGCCTTGTACATGGTGGACAGGCTTTGGGGAGTCAGGAGGTGAGTTACTCACTGCAGAATTCCTAGCCTCTGACCTGGTCTTGTAGTCATGGTATTTATGTGGTTGTTCCAGTTCAGTTTCTGGTCAATGGTAATCCCCAGGATGTTGATAGTGGGAGATTCAGCAATAGTAATGCTATTGAACATCAAGGGGAGATGGTTAGATTCTCTCTTGTTGGAGATGGTCATTACTTGGCACTTGCGTGGCATGAATGTTACTTCACCTTCGTTCCCCCTCTCCTGCGGTGAGACTGTTCTCACTTGACGGTATGACCCTTGACCCCTCACGGTGCGTGTATCTGATCAAAGTGTCTTGGTGCCCACAGATCCAGGGACTGGCTGCCGACCTCCAGGAGATCTTCGACAACACAGAGACGAAGAGACTCAATTCCTACTCAGCCAAACTCAACAGTCAACTAAAGAAGCTGGAGAAGGTACAGGACATTCACTCTCGGGATGTGGGCATCACTGGCTAGGACAGCATTTATTTCTATTCTCTATTTGCTCGAGAAGGTGGTGGTGAGCTGCCTTCTTGAACCGCTGCAGTCCATGTGGGGTGGGTATACCCACAGTGCTGTTAGAAAGGGAGTTCCAGGATTTTGACCCAGCGACGGTGAAGGAACGGCCCTGGTAACTTGGTAGGCCATTTCCCAAGCCCGGGTAAGAGTCAACCACGTTGGGGTGTGGGACTGAAGTCACATATATGCCTAGACTGAGTAAGGACACCAGGTTGCCTTCCCTAAAGGAGCTTAGAGAACCAGCTGAGGTTTTATGACAGTTTGACAGCTTCGTGGGCACTTTTACTGAGAACAGTTTACAATTTCCCGACTTTTTTTCTTGAACTGAATTCACATTCTCAAACGTTGAACTCACTCTTTCTGGGTTATTGGTTCGATCTTGTGGATTACTTGTCCAGTAACATAGCCACTGCATTATCATAGCCCCTGAAACTAGGGGCTAATGGATAATTCTACAGAAATGATACAGGTATAGACGAAGTGACAGCTAGAGCAATCTGAATAGTTGCTCAATGATAGGGAGATGGAAAATAGGTGTTGACTGTGGATTTGATTCTGTCAGTTGCCAAAAACTGGTCCTCAGGCAGCCAATGGCAGCCCCAGAACCAAACCCTGTGTGGGTTTGGTCCAGACAGTGTCCATGAGGAGTTTTATATTAGGTCCTCATGAGCTGTTGCCAGTCTACATGGATCCAGTAACTCAACTGTTACTAGTTGGAAAGTGCGTTGCTGGTTGTGACATCAGCGCAGAGACGCACATGTCCGATGCCACAATATAAAGTTATTTTGACAGGTAAGGTTATTGAACTGATAAGCATTCAAGAGGAGAGAGAAGGGAGTTGAGAGACATGGCGAGAAGTTGGGTCACCCACTGTGCTCTCTGACCTACATTGGCTCCCGGTCCGGCAATACCTCGAATTAAAAACAATTCTCATCCTGGTGTTCAATTCCCTCCATGGTCTCGCCCCTGCCTATCTCTGTAATCTCCTGCAGACCCAACAAACCTCTGAGATCTCCAATTCTGGCCTCTCATGCATGTCCCAGTACCTTCATCCCACCACTGCCTTCAGTTGTCCTGGTCCTTAGCTCTGGAATTCCCTCCCTAAACCTCTCTCCACCTCTCAGACGCTCCTTAAAAATCTATCTCTCTGACCAAGCTTCTGGTCACCTGGGTAACGTCTCCTAATATGGCCTGGGGTCAGATTTGTGTCCAATAATATTCCTGTGAAACGCCTCAGGACCCTTTACATACAAAAGGCTCGTGGTAAATGCAAGTTAATTGGGTTTTGTACCTGTCCAATAGCTTTCTGTATGTGAAACCCCCACACACACCCCCATGCCCCCCCAAATCTCTGCTCCTCCACAGTTCCTACTTACAGTGCCACCTAGTTTAGTGCCATCAGAAAACTTGGATGTACAGCTCCCTATCCTTCATGGGAGACAGGAGACTCGTGTGGAGCATAGACTGGCCTGTTTCTGTGCGGTAGATTCTATGTAACAATTCAAGTTGTTAGATGGGGCTTGATCTGTGAAAGAAACAGGCAACTTGTGTGGGTCTAATGTTGCTAAAGATTGGTATTTTTTTTTTAAACAAAAACTGAATTTTTGAGCTGCTGTGGATGTTTGTTCTTAAGCAGAGGATGGAACGTAATGTGCCGAGTGTCAATGCTCTCCTGAGAGAGACCTTCGAGAGGATTATTCAGCACCGTTTCATCTACCAGAACTTCTCCATCACCATGAGGAACGTAAAGAAGGAGATTAGCAAACTTAACATCCTCCTGCGAAAGCAGGAGCTCTTCCCGCTGAATAAAACCCCGAAGGTACGAACCAGTGGGACATCGGCAGCTACCAAAAGGCCAACCTCCCTTTAAATCCTGGCCAGGGGATAGGAATAGAGAGCCCTTGATGATCGGAACTATTGTACGATTAACTTCAAATTAGTAAATCAATAACAGCTGTTCCAAGACTTTTTGTCAGGAGTTTGTGATGACTTTGTGGCTCCATGAATATTTCAAACCTCATCTTTATTTTTTTCTTTATTCATTCATGTGATGTTGGTGCCTCTGGCAAGACCAGCATTTATTGCCCATCCCGAATTGCCCTCGGGAAGGTGGTGGTGAGCCGCCTTCTTGAACTGCTGCAGTTCACGTGATGCTGTTAGGAATGGAGTTTCAGGATTTTGATCCAGTGACAGTGAAGGAATGGCGGTATAGTTCCAAGTCAGGATGGTGTGTGACTTGGAGGAAAACTTGCAAATAAAGAAAGCTGTCTCCCATTAGTTGGTGGTACAAGGACTTAAGGACACAGATTTAAGGTTTTGGGAAAGAGATACGGGGGAATGTGAGGAAGACATTTTTTATGCAGCGAGTGATAATGAATCACAGAATTGTTACAGTGCAGAAGGAGGCCATTCGGCCCATCATCTCCACACTGGCTCTCTGAAAGAGCAATTCCCTCAGTTCCATTCCCCTGCCTTCTCCCTGTAACGCTGCACATTCTTCCTTTCCCTATAACAGTCTAATTCCCTTTTCAATGCTTCTATTGAACCTGCCTCCACCACACTCACAGGCAGAGCAGTCCAGACCTTAACCACTCACTGCGTGAATAAGTTTCTTCATGTCACTTTTGCTTCCCTTACCAAATAGTTTAAATCTGTGCCCTCTCATTTTCAATCCTTTCACAAGTGGGAACAGTTTCTCTCTACCTACTCTGTCCAGATCCCTCACGATTTTGAAAACCTCTATCAAATCACCTCTCAGCCTTCTCTTCTCCAAAGAAAACTGCCCTAACTTCTCCAATCTACCTTCATAACCGAAGTTCGTGAATCTTTTCTGTACTCTCTCTCATGCCTTCACGTCTTTCCTAAAGTGCAGTGCCCAGAACTGGACACAATACTCCAGGCCGGACTAGTGTCTTATGACCCGGAATTCGCTACCTACAAGGTGGGGGGCGGGGGGGGGGGGGGTGGGGTGGCGGGGGGGTAGAAGCAGAGATGATAAATAATTTCAAAAGGAAATTGGATGGAACATGAGGGACATAAACTTGCAGGGCTGCAGGGATAGAGTGGGGGATGGGACTGACTGGATTTCTCTACAGAGTGCTGGCATAGACTCAATGGGCAGAATGGCCTCCTGCACTGTTATGCCATGGTTTGCTACCTTGTCCTTCTATGTGGTAGAGGTCGCGGGTTTGGAAGGTGCTGGCCAAGGAGGCCAGTGGTGATCCGCAGGGATCAGTGCTGGGACCTTTGCTGTTTGTAGTATATATAAATGATTTGGAGGAAAATGTAGCTGGTCTGATCAGTAAGTTTGCGGACGACACAAAGGTTGGTGGAGTTGCGGATAATGATGAGGATTGTCAGAGGATACAGCAGGATATAGATTGGTTGGAGACTTGGGCGGAGAAATGGCAGATGGAGTTTAATCCGGACAAATGTGAGGTAATGCATTTTGGAAGGTCTGATGCAGGTGGGAGGTATACAGTAAATGGCAGAACCCTTAGGAGTATTGACAGACAGAGAGATCTGGGCGTACAGGTCCACAGGTCACTGAAAGTGACAACGCAGGTGGATAAGGTAGTCAAGAAGGCACTCGGCATGCTTGCCTTCATCGGTCGGGGCATAGAGTATAAAAATTGGCAAGTCATGCTGCAGCTGTACAGAACTTTAGTTAGGCCACACTTAGAATATTGCGTGCAATTCTGGTCGCCACACTACCAGAAGGACGTGGAGGCTTTGGAGAGGGTACAGAAGAGGTTTACCAGGATGTTGCCTGGTCTGGAGGGCATTAGCTATGAGGAGAGATTGGATAAACTCGGATTGTTTTCACTGGAACGATGGAGGTGGAGGGGCGACATGATAGAGGTTTACAAAGTTATGAGCAGCATGGACGGAGTGGATAGTCAGAAGCTTTTTCCCAGGGTGGAAGTGTCAGCTACTAGGGGACATCGGTTTAAGGTGAGAGGGGCAAAGTTTAGAGGGGATGTGCGAGGCAAGTTCTTTACACAGAGGGTGGTGAGTGCCTGGAACTTGCTGCCGGGGGAGGTGGTGGAAGCAGGTACGATAGCGACGTTTAAGAGGCATCTTGACAAATACATGAATAGGAAGGGAATAGAGGGATACGGACCCCGGAAGTGCAGAAGGTTTTAGTTTAGGCAGGCTTCAAGATCGGCGCAGGCTTGGAGGGCCGAATGGCCTGTTCCTGTGCTGTACTGTTCTTTGTGGCTTGGTGAGTTGCTGCAGTGCATCTTGTAGATGGTACACACTGCTGCCACTGTGCGTCGGTGGTGGAGGGAGTGAATGTTTGTAGATGGGGTGCCAATCAAGCAGGCTGCTTTGTCCTGGATGATGTCGAGCTTCTCGAGTGTTCTTGGAGCTGCACCCATCCAGGCAAGTGGAGAGTGTTCCAGCACATTCCTGATCTGTGCCTTGTAGATGGTGGACAGGCATTGGAGAGACAGGAGGTGAGTTACTCGTCGCAGAATTCCCAGCTTCTGACTTGCTCTTGTAGCCACAGTATTTATGTGGCTGGTCCACTTAAGTTTTTTGTTAATAGTAATTCTCAGGATATTGATGGTGAGGGATTCAGTCATGGTAATGCTGTTGAATCTCAAGGGGAGATGGTTAAATTCTCTCTTGTTGGAGATGGTCATTGCCTAGCACTTGCGTGGCGCGAATGTAACTTGCCACTTATCAGCCCAAGCTTGGATGTTGTGCCGGTCTTGCTGCAAATGGACACGGACTGCTTCAGTATCTGAAGAATTGCAAATGGGATTGAACACTATTATTAATGGATTTACAGTTCAGTTAGTAAACATCTTCCCTCCCATTGGGACAACCCTTTTTTTTAAACAAGTAAAGGTGAACAATTGCCTGGAATTTTCTGTGGGATTTCTTCTGCAAGAATTCAGCAGGAGTCCTTGGCAATGGTATGGTAATAGTCATGCAGGCGAATGTGCACACAGCAAGATCCCATAAGTAGGAATGGGCTAAATGACCACTTACTTCGGTTGTGGGTAAAATGTTGGAAAGGGTTATAAGAGACAGGATTTATAATCATCTTGAAAAGAATAAGTTGATTTGCGATAGTCAGCACGGTTTTGTGAAAGGTAGGTCGTGCCTCACAAACCTTATTGAGTTTTTCGAGAAGGTGACCAAACAGGTGGATGAGGGTAAAGCCGTGGATGTGGTGTATATGGATTTCAGTAAGGCGTTTGATAAGGTTCCCCACGGTAGGCTATTGCAGAAAATACGGAAGTATGGGGTTGAAGGTGATTTAGAGCTTTGGATCAGAAATTGGCTAGCTGAAAGAAGACAGAGGGTGGTGGTTGATGGCAAATGTTCATCCTGGAGTTTAGTTACTAGTGGTGTACCGCAAGGTTCTGTTTTGGGGCCACTGCTGTTTGTCATTTTTATAAACGACCTGGATGAGGGTGTAGAAGGGTGGGTTAGTAAATTTGCGGATGACACGAAGGTCGGTGGAGTTGTGGATAGTGTCGAAGGGTGTTGTAGGGTACAGAGGGACATAGATAGGCTGCAGAGCTGGGCTGAGAGATGGCAAATGGAGTTTAATGCGGAGAAGTGTGAGGTGATTCACTTTGGAAGGAGTAACAGCAATGCAGAGTACTGGGCTAATGGGAAGATTCTTGGTAGTGTAGATGAGCAGAGAGATCTTGGTATCCAGGTACATAAATCCCTGAAAGTTGCTACCCAGGTTAATAGGGCTGTTAAGAAGGCATATGGTGTGTTAGCCTTTATTAGTAGGGGGATCGAGTTTCAGAGCCACGGGGTCATGATGCAGCTGTACAAAACTCTGGTGAGGCCGCACCTGGAGTATTGCGTGCAGTTCTGGTCACCGCATTATAGGAAGGATGTCGAAGCTTTGGAAAGGGTGCAGAGGAGATTTACTAGGATGTTGCCTGGTATGGAAGGAAGGTCTTACGAGGAAAGGCTGAGGGACTTGGGGTTGTTTTCGTTAGAGAGAAGGAGGAGGAGAGGTGACTTAATAGAGACATACAAGATAATCAGAGGGTTAGATAGGGTGGATAGTGAGAGTCTTTTTCCTCGGATGAGGATGGCAAACACGAGGGGACATAGCTTTAAGTTGAGGGGTGAAAGATATAGGACAGATGTCAGAGGTAGTTTCTTTACGCAGAGAGTAGTAGGGGCGTGGAACGCCCTGCCTGCAACAGTAGTAGACTCGCCAACTTTAAGGGCATTTAAGTGGTCATTGGATAGACATATGGATGTAAATGGAATAGTGTAGGTCAGATGATCGGCGCAACATCGAGGGCCGAAGGGCCTGTACTGCGCTGTAATATTCTAATTCTAATTCTAATTCTAATTAATCTCTTGTTTGTGGTACTGGTTGAGGGGTGAATGTTGGGCCAGGATATTGGTGGGAACTCCTCTGTTCGTCTTCGAAATAGTGCCATGGTTTAAGGTCTTTTCCAAAAGACGGCACCTCCTTTCTGTCTCTGCCCTGTCCGGACATCAATCCATAAACTTCTGACGCAGAGTTGAGTGTGTAATAACACACCACATCAAATAAGCTTTACAATGGAAGTGACAATTAGAAAAATAAATCTATTCTGTATCACAGCTGGCCAAATTTAATCCTAATTAGACCTCCTGGTCTGTCTGTCTCAATGGATGTAGAAGGCGGCCATTTGGCCCATCATGTCTGTGCCAGCACTTTGAAAGAGCTCTCCAATTAGTCCTATTCCCCATTATTTCCCCATAGCCCTGCAACGTTTTTATCCAATTCTTGTTTGAAAGTTATTATTGAATCTGCTTCCACTGTCCTTTCAGGCAGCATGTTCCAGATCACAGCAACGAACTGTGTAAAAATAAAATGCTCTTCCTCTCCGCCTCCGGTTCTTTGACCAATTACCTGAAATCTGTGTCCTCTGGTTACCGACCCTCCTGCCAGTGGAAACCTATTTACTCTATCAGAATCCCTCGTGAATTGGAACATCTCCGTTAAACCTCCCCTTAACTGTCCCTGCTTCAAGGAGAAACTATTAGACGTGAATATAGAAGGTATGATCAGTAAGTTCGCAGATGACACGAAAATTGGTGGTGTTGCAAATAGTGAGGAGGGAATCCTTAGGTTACAGGGAGATATAGCAGGGCTGGAAAGATGGGCGGAGCAGTGGCAAATGGAATTTAATCCTGAAAAGTGTGAGGTAATGCATTTTGGGAGGACTAACAAGGCAAGGGAATATGCAATGGATGGCAGGACCCTCGGAAGTACAGAGGGTTAGAGGGACCTTGGTATACTTGAAGGCAGCAGCACAGGTAGATAAGGTGGTTAGGAAGGCATATGGGATACTTGCCTTTATTAGCTGAAGCATGGAATATAAGAGCAGGGAGGTTATGATGGAGCTGTATAAAACGCTAGTTAGGCCACAGCTGGAGTACTGTGTACAGTTCTGGTCGCCACACTATAGGGAGGATGTGACTGCACCGGAGAGGGTGCAGAGGAGATTCACCAGGATGTTGCCTGGGATGGAGCATTTCAGCTATGAAGAGAGACTGAAAAGGCTAGGGTTGTTTTCCTTGGAGCAGAGAAGGCTGAGGAGGGACATGATTGTGGTATACAAGGTTATGAGGGGCATTGATAGGTTAGATAGGAAGAAACTTTTCCTTTAGCAGAGGGGTCAATAACCAGGGGGCATAGATTTATGGTTATGGGCAGGAGGTTTAGGGGGGATTTTAGGAAGCATTTTATCACCCAGAGGGTGGTTGGAATCTGGAACACACTGCCTGAAGAGGTGGTAGAAGCAGGAACCCTCACACCATTTAAGAAGTATTTAGATGAGCACTTGAAACACCATAGCATACAAGGCGAAGGGCAAAGTGCAGGAATATGGGATTAGAATAGTTGGGTGTTGTATGGCCAGCACAGACATAATGGGCCGAAGGGCCTGTTTCTGTGCTGTATAACTCTATGACTCTCTTGCTGTCTTGCAGGTCATAGTTGAGCTCAACCCGAGCAAGCCCTCGCCCCAGAGAGGCAACACATCGAAGAATGTTGGTCCTAAATATTGGGTCAGTCCTCAGCCCCCTGTCACTCAGAAGACCACAATCAAGCTTCATACATCCACGGCTCACCCTGCAGTCTCTGTTTCAAAGGCCGTGACTGGAAAACCTTCAGACGACAACGGAAACATGAGTAAGCTCATGACTGACGCAATCAGCAGATACACAAGGCCGCAGAAAGCCTCCATATACGGAGCGGATATTATCATTGTCCCCCCTTAGGTTCTTTGAAACTTTGTCGACGGCAGTTAGGCTTCACTTGGATACCCAGTGAGTGACCATTCACCCAGTGTAGGCACTGCCCACTCTACCCAGTGAGTGACCATTCACCCAGTGTAGGCACTGCCCACTCTACCCAGTGAGTGACCATTCACCCAGTGTAGGCGCTGCCCACTCTACCCAGTGAGTGACCAATCACCCAGTGTAGGCACTGCCCACTCTACCCAGTGAGTGACCATTCACCCAGTGTAGGCACTGCCCACTCTACCCAGTGAGTGACCATTCACCCAGTGTAGGCGCTGCCCACTCTACCCAGTGAGTGACCATTCACCCAGTGTAGGCGCTGCCCACTCTACCCAGTGAGTGACCAATCACCCAGTGTAGGCACTGCCCACTCTACCTAGTGAGTGACCAATCACCCAGTGTAGGCACTGCCCACTCTACCCAGTGAGTGACCAATCACCCAGTGTAGGCACTGCCCACTCTACCCAGTGAGTGACCAATCACCCAGTGTAGGCGCTGCCCACTCTACCTAGTGAGTGACCAATCACCCAGTGTAGGCACTGCCCACTATACCCAGTGAGTGACCATTCACCCAGTGTAGGCGCTGCCCACTCTACCCAGTGAGTGACCAATCACCCAGTGTAGGCACTGCCCATTAAACCCGATGAATGAACAATCATCGTTTGTAGGCACTGCCCACTCTACCCAGTGAGTGACCATTCACTCAGTGTAGGCACTGCTCACTCTACTCGGTGAGTGACCAATCGCATACTGTTGCACTGCCCACTATACCCAGTGAGTGACCAATCACCCATTGTAGGCACTGCCCACTCTACCCAGTGAGCAGCCAATCATCCAGTGTGTGGGAGCGTGTTGCGTGCAGGAGTGTGGGGGATGCAGGTGCGTGGTGAACGCGGCGGTGTGGGGGGTACGGGGGCGTGGGGGGGTGCGGGAACTTGGGGGGTGCGGGAACTTAGGGGAAGCGGGAGTGTGGTGGGTGCGGGAACTTGAGGGGGTGCGGGAGTGTGGTGGGTGCGGGAGTGGGGTGAATGTGCGAGGTGCGGGAGTGTGGTGGGTGCGGGAGTGTTGGGAGTGTGGTGGGTGCAGGATGGATCTGGGAGTGTGGTGGGTGCGGGAGTGGGGTGGGTGCGGGAGTGCGGTGGGTACTGGACAGAGTGATGTGTGGGGGCTGCGAGAGTGTGGTGGATGCGAGAGTGCGGTGGGTGCGGGAGTGCAGTGGGTGCTGGAGTGTGTGGTGGGTGCTGGAGTGTGTGGTGGGTGCTCGAGAGTGTGGTGAGTGCTGGAGAGTGCGGTGGATGCAAGAGTGTGGTGAGTGCTGGAGAGTGTGGTGGGTGCTGGAGAGTGTGGTGGGTGCTGGACAGAGTGATGTGTGGGGGCTGCGAGAGTGTGGTGGATGCGAGAGTGGGGTGGGTGCGGGAGTGCGGTGGGTGCTGGAGAGTGGGGTGGGTGCGGGAGTGCGGTGGGTGCTGGAGTGTGTGGTGGGTGCTGGAGAGTGTGGTGGGTGCTGGAGAGTGCGGTGGGTGCTGGAGTGTGTGGTGAGTGCTGGAGTGTGTGGTGGGTGCTGGAGAGTGTGGTGGGTGCTGGAGTGTGTGGTGGGTGCTGGAGAGTGCGGTGGGTGCTGGAGTGTGTGGTGAGTGCTGGAGTGTGTGGTGGGTGCTGGAGAGTGTGGTGGGTGCTGGAGTGTGTGGTGGGTGCTGGAGAGTGTGGTGGGTGCTGGAGTGTGCGACGGGTGCGGGAGTGCGGTGGGTACTGGACAGAGTGATGTGTGGGGGCTGCGAGAGTGTGGTGGGTGCTGGAGAGTGCGGTGGATGCGAGAGTGCGGTGGGTGCTGGAGAGTGTGGTGGGTGCTGGAGAGTGCGGTGGGTGCTGGAGAGTGTGGTGGGTGCTGGAGAGTGCGGTGGATGCGAGAGTGCGGTGGGTGCTGGAGAGTGTGGGGTGCTGGAGTGTGTGGGGGTTGCGGGTGTGTCGGGGTTGCGGTAGTTTGTGCTAGGTGAGTAAACGCAGAAGCTGAGTGTAAAACTGGGTTGTCAACCAAATCTCAACTTGCTGACTCTTGTTCCTCCACTAAGGGAAATCTGTCACCTTGACCCAGTCTGGTTTGGCTTTGCCTAGTTTATTCTAAAGTAAAGGGTTCGAGCAATTGTAATGTCTCCCTCTCTCTGGGTTCTAGTTCGAGAGGACAGCTGCGCTGGAACTCCTGTGATAATCTGGGACCCCGTGACACACAGCAACTATGGCCGTGGGGAAGGGGTTTGGATGAAGGATCTGATTGTTAATCAGGAGAAGGTGTACGTGGCCAACTATTTCTTTGGCACCACGTTGATCGAGTTCCGCAACCTGGATCATTTAAAACTGGGTAAGGTTTCTGAATACATCACGCCCCCGCTTTCCTGCATAGTATCTTACAGCACAGGGATGTGGCTATTCGGCCCATCGTGCCTGTGATGGTTCTTTGGTATCAATATAACAACTGCTTTCATATGTCCCCTACCTTTACTGTAGGAAGATATCCCAAGGAGTTTTCGTGTCAGTTCTGGCTTAAATTATAAGGACAGGTTTCACAGGCTAGTCTGATATTCTGAGTACAGGTAGCTTAATGGATGTTCTAATTGAGGTGTTTCAAATGAGAAAGGGAATTGATAGCGTAGATAGACAGAATTAGTCCACTTCGATCCCTATTCCCCTGCTCTTTCCCTATAAGTCCTGCAAATATGCTCCCATTCAAATACTTCTCCAATTCCCCTTTTGAAAGTTACGATTGAATCTGTTTCCACCACACATTCCAGATCACAACAACTCACTGTATTAAAAAAAAACATTCCCTCAGTAAAGGCAGGGACGTTCCGGCCTGGATTTTGTGCTTGTGTCTCCAGACTGGGGCTTGAACCCACGAGCGTGTGACTCAGAGACAAGCGTGCCCGATTTATCAGTGAGATACTTGGAGAGATCTCGCTGCAGTCAAGCAGATGGCTTTCTGCGTGTGCCCACAGACCGGTGTTGGTTTGACTTTTGTGGTGATAGTTTATGTGGTGCAGCTCAGGGTTGCCTTCAATGTGAAGTACACACGAGTAACATGTAACGGAATCTGTATATTGCATGCGATTGAAGCACAGTGGGATCCTGGCCAGGGTTAAATGACGTGGGTTCAAATGGCTTGACTCGTCAGTGTGAACATTCTCTATGAGCAGCAAATAAAAACATCACACAGGTTTGCCCTTGGAATGTTCCTCATTACCCTGGGTTTCCCCGGTCTGGCTCCCCCTCAGGGGAAATCACAGCCTCTTGTGTGCAACTCTGATCAGCTTTGATAGATGGCTGTGTAGAGACAGGTGATAGCTTTACAGATCCTGATGCTGAATGTCCCCCACCCAGAGCTCCCTCCCTCTCCCTCCTTGCGTTGTACAGCTGTTTGACAGACTCGCACTGAGTGCTGTTTGAACAGACTTGGTGGCCACAAGGTGGAACAAAGCAGGGATTTGGCTTTAGAATCGATTTCAGGCCCAGCTGACAGGCATTATATTTGACATAGAATTACACAGGGCATACAGCATAGAAACAGGCCACTCAGCTCAACCAGTCTGTGCCAGCAGTTATGCATCACTTGAGCCTCATTCTGTCTTTCCTTATCTAACTCTGTCAGCATAAACCCTCTATTCCCTTCCCTCTCATTTGCTTGTCTAGCCTTTTCTTCAACGCCTCTATACTATTTGTTTTAACCACTCCCTGTGGTAGCGAGTTCCACATTCTCACCACTCTCTGGATGAAGAAATTTCTTCCGAATTCCCGATTGGATTTCTTGGTGACTATTATATTAATGGCCTCTAGTTATGCTCTTCCCCACAAGTGGAAACATTCTGTACCCACCATAAAAAAACCTTTCAGAATTTTAAAGACCTCGATTAGGTCACTCCACGGCCTTCTCTTTTCAAGAGTCCCAGTCTGTTCATCTGCTCCTCAAAGGCATATCCGAGCATTTTTAGGAATATCCTTGTAAACCTTTTTTTTGCACTCCCTCTAGAGCCTCTATCTTTCTTATAACATAGTGACCAGAACTGTGTACCGTTGTTAAGTGAAATGAGTTTCGGGCAATCGCACACCTCGTGGCAGGCCATTACAGGAACAGGAGGAGGCCATTCAGCCCCTCGAGATTGTTACACCATTCAATCAGATCACGGCTGATGTGTATCTTAATTGAATCCACCCGCTTTGGTTCCTTAATACTTTTACCCAACAATAATCTATGAATCTGAGTGTTAAGATTTCCATTTGCCCCTGCAGTCATTTACGGTAATGTCCTCTTGATTCTGAACTCACCGCACCAGAGGAAGTAGTTTTCTCTCTATCTAATCCCTTTAAATCCCTCAATTAGATCACTGCTTAACCTTCTAAACTCAAGGGAATGCAAGCCTAGTCTGTGCAACCTGTCCTCTATGTATCTAAAGCCAGAACAGACACTCTGGGGACATTTTACTACATCAATGGTACTACACAACAGAAGCAGCTGTGAGTTTGAATTGGTTAGATAATAGTTGTTTAAGCTTGAGGATGATACTTGGCCACCAATCTCATTCCTGTCTTTGTTACCGCTGCGCTTGACGATTCCAGCTCTCTCCTGGTGGCCGGTCTCCCATCTTATACCCTCTCTAAACTTCAGCTCATGCAAAACTCTGCTTTCTGTAACCTAACTCGCACCATCTCCTGTTCCCCCATCAGCCCTGTGCTCGCTCACCTACGCTGGCTGCTGGGCGGGCAATGCTTTGATTTTGAAATTCTCATCCTGATTTTCAAATTCCTCCTTGTCCTCATCCTCTCCCTCTCTGTGTAATCTCCTCCAGCCCTACAAGCCTCAAAGATATCGGTGCTCCTCTCATTCTGCCCTCTTGCTCATCCCTGATATTAATCACTGCACTACTGCTATGCCTTCAGCTGCTTGGGCCCTAAGCTCTGGGATTCCCTCCCTAAACCTCTCCCTCCTCTCAAGACACTCTTTAAAACTTGTGTCTTCGCCTGTCTTAATATCTCCTTATCTGGTTCAATGCCAAATTTTGTTTGATAATTGCTCCTGTGCAGTGCCTTAGGATATTTTATTATGTTAAGGACACTCTGTAAATATAAATTGTTGTTGCTGTTATAAGCCATGGTTCAGTGGGCTGCACACTTAAAAATCTAGGCCGACACTCCCCGTGCAATACCCAGGGAGTGCTGCACTGTTGGAGGTGTCTCGGATGAGATGTTAAACTGAGGTCCCATCTAAAAGAATCCCATGTTCCTATTGGAAGGGGGGGGGGGGGAAAGAGTTCTCCCTGGTGTCCTGGGGCCAGCATTACTATAAAACTGATCACACTGCAGTTTGTGGGAGCTTGCTGTGCACAAATTAGCTATGTTTCCGACATTTACAACAGTGACTGCACGTCCTTGGCTGTAAAGCACTTTGCGATGTCTTGAGGTTGTGAAAGGCGCTACAGGTTGTTGTTGTTGTTGAGACACCTGACATCCAGTTGCCTGTTTTCCAGGCCGGTGGGGCAACACGTACAAACTCCCATACAGCTGGATGGGGACAGGTCACGCAGTTTACAATGGCTCCTTCTACTACAACAAGGCCTACACGCGGACCATCATTCGCTACGACCTGCGGCAGCGGACGGCCGCCAGCTGGGCCTCGCTGGATGATTTGGTGGCTGGGTCCGCCCCGCTGTTCGGGTGGAAGGGCTACTCCGAAGTGGACTTCACGGTGGACGAGGGTGGTCTCTGGGTGACCTACTTCTCCAATGACTTTGGCTACCTGCCCGAAGAGGTCTTGGTGCTCAGCCGGCTGGACCCTATTGACTTAACCTTCAGGAAGGAGACCACTTGGAAAACCCAAGTGCGCCGGCCCTCCTACAGCAACTATTTCCTGATCTGCGGCGTCTTCTATGCCTTGGACCTAAAGAAGCAGAAGGAAGGTATCATCACCTATGCCTTTGACACCCACACGGGCTTCGAGTCCAACCCTGGGCTGATGATAAACAGCAGATACTCTTACCTCACCCAGATAGACTACAACCCAACAGACAAGCTCCTATACGCTTGGGACAATGGATTCCAAGTCACTTATGATGTTATATTTTCTTACTGACCTGTGTGACTTCCTCCCCCCACCTCACCTGTGACTCCAGGCTCATGAGTACATCAGCAGGCCCCAGTATTACACTGAGTTTTACAGCATAAAACAGGCTGATCCATGCCAGTGTTTATGCTCTACACAAGCCTCCTCCCACCCTACTGCATCTCATCCCATCAACATTTCCATCTATTCTTTTCTCCCTTGTGTGCTTACCTCGCTTCCCCTTAAACGCATCTGTGCTACTCACCTCAACTTGGAGGTGCCGTCTTTTGGATGAGACATTAAACCGAGGACCCCGTGTGCTCTCTCAGGTAGATGTGAAAGATCTCATGGCACTATTTCAAACAGCAGGGGAGGTATCCCCAGTGTCCTGGCTAATATTTATCACTAAGTTATCATTAAAGCAGATTACTAGTCATTATTACATTGCTGTTTGTGAGAACTTACTGTGTGCAAATTAGCTGCTGGGTTTCCTACATTGCGACAGTGATTACATTTCAAAAGTACTTCATTTACTATAAAGCACTTTGGGACTTCCAGTGGTCTGGAAAGACTTGATATACATGCAGCTCTTTCATTTCTTTTGTTTTCTTGTGTTTATCCAGCTTTCCCTCAAGTGTATCAATGTTATTCACCTCAACCACTCCCTGTGGCAGCGTGATCCACATTCTCATCGCTCTCTGGGTAGAGACGTTTCTCCTGAATTCCCGACTGGAATTTGTTAGTGACCCCATTTATTTATGACCCCATTGTCTTGCTCTCCTGCTATTGTGGAAGTCTCTTCTCCACGTTTACCCGATCGAACCCTTTCAACCATTTCAAAGACCTCTATTTGGTCACCCTCAGCCTTCCCTTTTCGAGAGAAAAGAGCCCCAGCCCGTTGGGTATTGAACTCAAATGGCCAGCCACTCTGAGTTAGGCCAGTGAGGTGTCAGAGACCATCTCAGTGAAGCCTCCTTTTCACCCAGTGCTCGTGATCAGGTGTGGGAACCGAGGAACAAGAGGAGACCATTCAGCGCCTGGCGTTCGTTCCATCATTCAATTGGTTCATGGCTGATCTGTATCTTAACTCCAGTTACTGCCTTAGATCCCAAACTCTAAATACCCTTACCCAAATCTATCCATCTCCCTTTGAAACATTCCATTGACTAGTTCAGTCTCAACAGCTTAAAGGGGGGAGGGGAGGGGGAGGGGGGGGGGCGGGAGGGAGGGAGCGTTCCAGATTTCCATTACCCTGTGTATGAAATGTTTCCTGACATCACCCCCGAACGGCCTGGTTCTAATTTTAAGTTATGTTCCCTTGTTCTAGTCTTCCCTCACCCAACTCCACAAGAGAGGAAATAGTTTCTCTCTTTACCTACCCTGTCAACTCCTTTAATCATTTTATACACCTCAATTAGATCACCCTGTACTTGAGGGAATACAAGCCGAGTCGGTGCAACCTGTGCTCATCATTTAACCCCCAGTTTTATTCTGGTGGATCTGCACTGCGCCTACTTCGGAACGGAGCACGGTTACTCCAGAAGCCGGGTTACTTTATCCTCCTCCTGGTAAAGCCTACAGACGGAGGTCACTGCAACCACTGCTCCTGTGCTAACACAAGCTGAGACAGGACGCTGATGAGGGTTTTTAAACCCAAATTTGGAGTCATGGTTGAACGCTTTCTGCAATTTTTTTCTCCTCCTAAGCATGAGTAGACTAGCCTACACTCCCGCTGGCGATGACTCCACTGGTAAGAATTTGTAACCATAGCAACATGCCTGCGAGGAGGCTGGGCTTGTACATCTCCTGACAGGAAGGTTACTATGGCTGCAAGGGAATTTGCCACTGACTGCATCCCTGAGGGAAGGTGGGGCCCGCAGGCCTTGTAACCATCCCCACAACTACTGAGGCCTTCGATTCTGTGTTGAAATAGGAAAGAATTCTGTTCTTGTAAAAACAAACTATTTTTACTTGTCACTCCATACCTTAAAATGCACCTTTTCCCAGACGGTATATAGGCTACCATCATCTTCCTCTCCTGAAGATAGTGCTGGGGCAGTAAGGACCGATATGAACTGACAAGCCTCTACTTTAGGCAGGATGTCAAGGCCTTGGTGAGGGCACAGCGAGATTTACTAGCATTGTACCAAGGAAGAGAGCCTTCAGTTATGGACAGACTGGTGAAACAGTTCTCCTTAGAGCAGAGAAGGTTGAGGGGGAATATTTCATAGAGGTTTTCAAGATCATAAAGGGCTTTTATAGAGTGAAGGGAGAGAAACTGTTTCCACCGGACGGAGGGCCGATAACAGAGGATATAGGTTTAAGGTGATTGGCTAAAGAACCAGAGATGAAGAGACTTTCTTTTATCACTGAGTTGTTGAGAGCTGGAATCTGACAGGACGGTGGAAGCAGATTCAATTCCAACTTCCAAAAGGGAATTGGATAAATACCTGAAGGGAAAAAAATTGCAGAATGATGGAGAAAGAGCAGGGAATGTGGGACTAACGGGATAGCTCTATTAAAGAGCTGGTACGGGCATGATAGGGTGAATGGTCTCCTCCTGTGCAGCATGATTTTATCCTGGCTGAGCATTCTGCGAGAGTGAGTTTAGAAAGTGAGCAGTGATTGGGCGATTCACGGGTGGTAGGCGTCAGTGCAGTGGATCGGCTTCTCATTATAAAAACGGTCTGCTTCTGTTTCGATAGCGGGCAGCCAATCTGCCGCAATTGTTTAACCCTCGGGCTGGGCGGGGGGGGGGGGGGGGGAAATTAGAAATCTAGTCACTCCCCCCGCTCTGCCCCCTATACACCCCCTCCCCTCCCAATGCCCCCAACAATGTTCACACGATCCAGCAGGTGGCTGAAGGAAGATAAGGAGTGGCGAACTTGCCCCTCACAAGCCGGAGGGCAGCGTGTGTGAACTTTGAAAGGCCTCCTCCCCATCCAGGACTAACGCTATAAGCCTCATTGGCTCAGCACTGCACTAAATCATCAGGTGGAGGAAGAAGAGCTCAAACCAAGTTAAGATTTTAACAATATCTTGCATTTACATAGCACCTGCAACACAGTAAAATGTCCCAAGGTGCTTCACAGAAGCATCATCAGGTAACACTTGACACCGAGCCATGTAAGAAAAGATATCAGCAGAGGTGCCCCAAAGCTTGGTCAAAGAGGTAGGTTTTAAGAAGCATCTTAAAGGAGACAGACAGACAGAGATAGACCGAAGAGGTTTACAGACAGAATTCCACAGGTTAGGGTTTTAGCAGCACAGCCACCAATAATGGAGCAATTAAAATCAGGGATGCTCAAGACACCACAATTGGATGAATGCAGAGAGCTGGCAGCTGGAGGAGATAACAAAGATAGGGAGGCAAGGCCCTGGAGGGATTTGAAAACAAGAGTTTTCAAAGGAAGAGCACTGACAGACCGTAAACCAGTGCAGGTCAATGAGCCCTTATATTTTAATACAAGTTCAGAACAGAAGTGTGCACAGGGCATTTGTAGCAGTAACACCACGAGAGTAGTTTTCTCCATGCTTTCAATGCACCCCGAAATGCTGGGGACAGGAGTTGGTGTTAAATTTGTTCTGAGGATGTGGGGAGTCACTGGCAAGGCAGGTATTTATTGCCCAGGACTAAGGTGGGGCTCATAGGATAGGAACAGGAGTAGGCCATTCGGCCCATCGAGCCTGCTCCGCCATTCAACAAGACCATGGCTGATCTTCTACGTCAATACCATTTTCCAATAGCAACTGGTTGTACCACTTCAGAGGGCATTGAGTCAGTGGTGTAGAGAGAGACTGGAGTCAAGCGTAGACCAGACTAGCTGGGAAAGGGGGATGGAGTTGGCTCCCCTCCCTGAAGCACATGTAAAAATGCAACAACTCAGCATCTTTTCATGGCTGTTTTCTTTCTCTGATGCCAACACAATTACCAGCTTCATTGAAATTCATAGCTCACTGTAGTGTAGTTTGAATATTCTGGGTTACAAGTGCAGGAACAGAACCAGTACACTGTCCTACTCACGTCACTCAGTGAGGAGCACTTAGCCCAGAATCAGGTCACGGGGTCAAGCCCCACTCGGGACTTCAGCACCAAATAAAGGCTGACGCTCCCAGTGCAAGTACCCAGGGAGTGCTGCACTGTCAGAGGTGCTGTCTCTTGGATGAGACTTTAAACCGATGCCCTGTCTGCCCCCTCAGGTGGTGTAAAAGATCCCACGGCCAGAAGAGAAGGTGCGTTCTCCCCAGTGTCCTGGGCAATATTTATCCCTCAACCAACATTCCAAAACCCCCAGATTATCTCATTGCTGTCCGAGAGCTTGCTGTGCACAAATTGGCTGCAGGACCTTAGTGAGGCGCTACATAAATACAAGATTTTCCTTTTTCCGTAGAGAGTGTTCATCCTCTGATTCTGCAATTTAAAAAAAAAATGATTTTGTACTAAAGTCAAGGATGAACAAAATGGTTATTTTCACATCGTGGGAACACATTGTCAGTGATGAGTACTCCCACTTCAGATACTGCACAGTAAGGGCGCCTTTAACTAACTTTAACAATCTCCACTGCAGTCGGGACTTTTCTGTACTATTGTGGCCAGTGAAACCCCTCTAATTTATAGCCCATATGTGGGATGTGTGAACTTATTGTATCCACTGAAGTCTAATGAACTCCTGTAACTTCCTACTTTTTATTTCTTGGCTGTTTGCCCCAGAGGGCAATAACTTTAGGGCAAGGAATTGTTTCCTGCCTTTATATGTGTGCCCACTATCTCAAATCATTCCAACCCTTTCATCTTTTAACAAAAACCGCAATGGTATTCTCTCTTGTCTGCATTTGTTGAAAATAAAGCATCTCAACTCACAGAACCTCTCCTGATTAATCAGAGCTCTGAAACATTGCATTATCCTTTGTACCCTCTCCAGAGCCTCAAATATCCTTCAGCACACGTACTGAACAATACCGGTCAAGGCTGGTCATCACACTTTAGGATGGATATGCACAGCATGGAGAGGGTGCAGTGGAGGTTTACTAGGGATGGAAAAAAACTTCAGTTACATGGAGCAGCTGGAGGTTCTACTTAGGGCAGTGAAAACTGAAGGGAGATTTGATCAAGAAGTTTTAAATCTTGAACAGGTTTGATGGAGTAAATAAGGAGAAGCTGTTTCCATTGGCAGTAATCAGAGGATGCAGATTTAGGGGGATTGGCAAAAGAACTAGAGGGCAAACGTGAAAGTTTTAAAAAAAAACACAGCGAGTTGTCTTGATCTGGAATGCTCTGCCTAGAAGGGTGGTGAAGGTAAGTAACAAAGGGAATTGGATGCATAGATGAAAGGAAAATAGTGCTGGGCTATGGAGAAAGGGGCAGGACATGAAGTGGATAAGCTCTTTCAAAGAGCTGACAGAGGCAGGACTGGCCTCCGTCTGTGCTGGATCGCTCTACGATTCTCTAACACTCCGAGCGTGGATGTTACCCTTTATCTTGCACTTGCTGATTCTAGCAATACTACCTAACCTTCTACTTGTTCTCTCACACCCCAGTCAGTCTCTTTCAAAGGGGACCGTCGCATAGCATAAAGATGACTGGAGTCTCCAACAACCAAATCCATGACTGTATAGTTCTCCACAACAAAGGACATCTGGCTCTTGCAAACCCTTTCCTAGAAAAGATCATAAATATCATCATCTTTGGCAGAGCATCAAATACTTTCACAAGCACTATAAAGTCACCCTGACCAAACACCTAATTTTCCCTACACTGTTAGCTTGGGGTTAGATCATCATCATCGCCCAGGGTACAAGGTTCACTAAACTCACACTGTCTTTCATACATCACAGTAACATCACACAAACTGCATCAGCATGTGATTCTGATCAATCCTGTCACCTCATGGAACCTGGGATTAATCTTGTGAGCTAAACACAGGGAATATTTTACTCTCTCTCTATGGAATGTACATTTAATACAGCAGCTAAAGTGTCAAACAATTCAGACCTGTGGCACAGCAACACCAACGGGGCATCCCCTCGCACGGTGGCACCGACATGACCTCCACTTACAGAGTAACACAGTCAGGAAACCCATCTTTGCTCTGTGCTAAATGGGGAAGGTGAAGATTAAAACAGCAGCCAGTTTGATTTCTAACACCTTTATTACAAACGCCAACATTTTACATCAAATCCAGAAATAAAAAAAAAGTTATTTACACAAAAAACCTAACATACCAGATATTTGCATAGTTCACAGGATCAGACAGGAATAGTTACAAATACTCTTGGCAACACTCCGCACCAGTTAATTCTCACTGCTCGCCTCTGCCTCTTGCATAGCTTGGCCATTACATACCATCGTCTTTCGGCATAAGGAGTGCTTTTGAAGGTTCATCCACCCTGCTCTCCTGCTGAATTTTCGTGCTGCCCACCCCATCACTGTGGGTGCCAACATGACCCCATTTTAGCAATGCTCATCGGCCTGAACACAGGACAGAGAAAGCATGGGCATCAGGGACAAAGGTATCCCTTTCCCACCCGCTGCCTTTGATCCCAAAACATGCCCTGACCTAAGCTGGTAAAAAAAAGTCCATGACTCCAGCACATCACTTTCCATGCCCATTACAGATGAGGTAAACTTAATTCATAAAGGGAAAATTATAGTTTACAAGGCAGGAGACTTTTTTTATTCTGACTCGGCTTAATGAAGATTAAGGGGTGATCTAACGGACATGTTTAAGATGATTGCAGGAGCTGATTGGGTAGATAGATAGAAACCATTGCCTCTGGTGTGGGGGCAATCCCAAAATATAGCTATAGCCTTGAAATTAGAACCAGGCTGTTCAGGAGGGAGGTCACTTTTCCCACACAAAAGGTCCAGGAAATTTGACCCCCTCCACCCACCAAAAAAAGTTGTTGAGGCTGGGGGTTGAAAGAAAACTGAGATATAGGCAGGATGTTGGATAAAGGTATCCAAAGATATGGAACTAAAGCGCTAAATTAAAGTTAAGGCACATCAGCCATGATCAAACTGAATGGTGGAACAGGCTCGAGGGGCTGAATGGCCTCCTTCTGTTCCTATGTCAGCACAGTCCAAAGGGATAGTGTTGCTGATCTCAACTTTTACCTCCCCGAGGTGTGCTGGCTCTCTGGAAGTTCCTTGCCCAGATGTTTAACTGCAAACTGTCACCAGTGACAACCCCATGAAGGCAAAGATTCAATATAGGTGATGGGGAGGAGACAAGGGAAGAGACTCAAAGGATATGCAGAGCCAGTTTCAGATTGGTTAGGCTGACTGTCAGTCCTTCCTAAGATCACTTGTTGCAATGAGCAAGTGCTGACATTGAGCAGTGGCAACACAACACTTCCAGACAGTCAATACACATGCTGGCAGGAAATAACAGATGTTAGGCTAGCCAGAACAGTGCTGAAGGCAAGGTGGAAAGGGATATGGGCGTTCACAGATTCCAGTACTGTCAAATCATTGTGGAACAACAATAAACAAAGCGGTTAGAATTCTACATTATATCCCTAAGCCAGCTCTAAGTGCAAGTCGGATAGTGTGGCGCCAATACTCAGAGTGGGACTCTGTACAGTACTGTGTCCAGCAAGACATAATGGGAAATACTGAAGGGTGGGTGCAGAAAGGGGCATTAACAGTGAATCCTGGGTTCACAGAATTGGAGAAATGGGTCTTGAATGGAAAAAAAAGAGAGTTTGCATTCATATATTGCTTTTAACCTCCCAAAACGCTTCACAGGAGCGATTATCAAACAAACTTCAGCAATGAGCCACACAAGAAGATATCAGGGCCAGTGATTTAAAATGTTGTCAAAGGGGTAGCTTTTTAAGGAGCGGTTTAATTGAGGAAAGAGGGGTCGAGAGGCAGAGAGGGAATTCTACAGCTTAAGGTCCAGGCAGCTAAAGGCGCGGCTGACAACAGAGAGGGGGATGGGATAGACAAAGCCAAACTGGACTGATACCACAAGGAAAAGTAGTATGGCAGAATCAGGGAACAGACTGAAACCAGTGAACAGACAGTTTAGGATGGATCTTAGCTGGAACTTGATACAAAAAAAAAAGCGATCAACATTTGGAATGGCCTCCTGCGACCTATAGTGGAGGTGAAAACCTTAGACTCATCAGACCTGGAGGGAATGTGATGTTTGGACCTAAGCAGGTTGACAGAATTGTAACAAGAGCATCTGAATTACCAAGATAACTCCGCTTTCCTGTTCCAACACACCCACATTAACAGTGGCTGTCGGCGAGTGTTACGTTTCAAGACTTCAATAGAAAAGGATATCTCCAAGACTGCAATGTTACAAATACAATAGAAAAGGTTATAAAACAATATCAAATCACAACAGAATTGTCGCACAATGATTTTCAAAAGAAAATAAGACTGTCAAGTACAACAGAAACTTGACTTGCCAAAGTCTAGGCAAGTTTGCAGAGAAGCACAAGTTTTATTCAAGTGCATGAATAAATTTTCTTCAAAACTACCTCAACAGCCCTGGCTGACAACTGGCTAAGTGCATTCTACATTCTTTTCCATTCCCCTTTTCTTGGATTGTGCCTGTGCTTCAACATGTCACCAGAACACAAAGATATGGATGGAACGCATTACATTTCGAGTATCTCGTCAATAAGAGCTAAAACAAACAAACCAAGAATTGGACCGTTTTAAACTGGGAATCGCCACAAACAGGCCAATATTGGAACTGGTGCCCTTTATCTGAAGAGGCCACTTGCCTTCGCTCACAGATGCTGCCACCACCCTAACATCCTATTTGCAGTAACAGTTTCAATGCAAACCACTCACTTCAGATACATTTCCTGAGGATGGTCACTCATATTTTAAAAAAAACATATTGCAATCACTAATTTACACCACCATTTTGCTCAGTTGTTATGTCGGAGGTTACAGCTACAGCAAGGTTCTAGGGTGCAGCTGGTTTATATTTGGGTTCACAAAGCTGTTGCTGAACAATTGAAGATAGATTTAACTGGACACACAGTGATGGCTTGGTCACATTATGACCATGGCGCAGAGGGGGGGTGGGGGGAATCCCAAAACCTCAAATTAAAAGAAAAAGGAACATGAGAACAACTCATGACACCTTAGTTCCAGGCTTTAATACCCAGAATTTTTTTTAATATATAAAATTGAAAGGTGAAACCTGCTGCAGCATTACCGCATTCTCACCTGCAAACAGAACATTACCGTCACAATGACAGTAACTTGAGCAGGTCATGTGAATCAAACAGGCTGGAAATGTGGCAAGGGGGAGGGAAGGTGAGATTAAACGACAACACAGCACAAAGCCTTTGACCCGAGTAACTAGTTGTTGCAAGAAAATTCAGATGTACACACACCGCAATAATGATCATAACCTGATGAACTGGAAACCAGGCAGCCACGTGTCACTTCAGCTCATTCACCATCAGGATCCTGCAATACAGGAGGGGGCCATTCAGCCCATCGTGCCTGTGCTGGCGCTTTGAAAGAGCTAACTAATTAATCCCACTCCCGCCGTCTAACCAAGCTTTTGGCTGTCTGCCCTCATAACACCTCAACTGGCTCAAATTGTGCCTCTGAAGTGCCTTGGGACGTTTCATTACATTAAAGGCACTATATAAATTCAAGTTGCTTTTCTTCTTTCCCAGTATTCAAGTATTTATCCAATTCTGCCCGGTTCTTTTGCCACTTATTTTAACTTAGTGTCTTCTGGTAATCCTTCATGTTTTTGAACACCTCTATGAAATCTCCCCTTAAACTCCTCTGGTCTAAGGATTTGGATCCTAGCTTCTCCAGTCTCCCCACGTAACTGAAATCTCCCAGCCCTGGTACCATGGTAATGGGTGGGGCTGTCTCTAGTTTAAACTATGTCGATTTTAAACCGCAATATGCCACAGGAAGCAGGCGGGAAAAAAATTAATTTTCTGGTTACGATATAGAATCATAGAAAGCTGTGGAAGCTTTAGCTCATTTCCTTGGCCTTTTCAGATCCAATCCGAGCAAGAGGCTGAGGGAAGATACACTGGCCTTGGAGAAGGTGCAGCCCAGATTCACCAGAATGAAACCGGGGGCTAAAAGGGTTAAAGTAGGAGGACAGGGTGCATAGACTAGGCTTGTATTCCCTTGAGTAAATAAAGACTGAGGGGCAAGCCGATTGATGTGCTTAAAATATTGAAAGGATTCGATAGGGCGGATGAAGAGAAACCAGTTCCTCTAGTTCTGAAACAAGGCAGCATAATCTTAAAATACAGTGAAATTAGGAAACACCTCTTCACACAAATGTGGAAAACTCTCTCCCATAAGGCTGTGGAGGCTTTTAAAATTGAGAATGATCATATCTTTGTTGGGTAAGGGTATATGGAGTTAAGATACAGATCAGCCATGATCTCACTGAATAGTGGGACAGGCTCAAGGAGCTGAATGAACTTCTCTTACTCCTATGCAAGGGGCAGTAGCACAGTACATTTAAGATGAAACCAGTCAATAAGGTAGACACGTAGAAAGTATTTCCTATGGTGGGGATTCATCCAAATCAAGGTGGCTCCATCGTAAAAGTGAGGCTAGGCCATTCTGAAAAAGCAAGAAACAGCCCTTTTTCGACAAAGGGTGATGGAAATCTGTAACTCGCTCCCTAAAAAAGGCTGCGTTAACTGAACGATCAAAACTCAGACTGACAGATTTCTGTGGCTCGCTCTCTCTCTCGCGCCCACCCAAGTCAGAAGGTTTTGGGTTCAAGTCCCACTCCAGAGACTTGAGCACAAAATCTCGGCTGACACTCCACTGTAGTACTGAGGGAGTGCTGCACTGTCAGAAGCGCTATTCTTTCCGTCTTTTGTAACCAAAGCCCCCAATTGCCCTCTCAGGCGGATGAAAAAGATCCCACCGCACGACTGGTGTTTCAACCATCACTAAAACTGATTCCCTGTTCAGTACCTCCGTTGTTTGTGGGAGCTTGCCATGCGCAAATTGGCTGCCGTGTTTCCTGCATTACAACTGTGTCCATACTTCCGGGAAAAAGGGAAGTGCTTTGTTGGCTGTGAGTACTTTGGGGTGTCCGGAGGTCATGAAAGACGCTGTATAAATGCAACTACTTCCTTTGTTGGGCAAGGGTAGCGAGGGCCATGGAGCAAGGCAGGTAAATGGAATTGGGGTACAGTTCAGCCTCGATCTAGCTGAATGATAGAACCAGGTAGAGGGGCTGAATGGCCTCCTCCTGTTTCGAACTGTGAACTGCTAGTACTCAAGGTACTTTACTAGGGGGAGCATTCTGCAGACACACCAGGACCACCATCAGAACTAGAGTACATCACGGATGCAATGCTTGCTGCCCATCGACGTCTATGCAAGTACAGGCAAGGGTCCAACACCACACATCGAGGTGCCAGGCCATGCACACAATTGAGGTTTTAAGTAAAGCGTTTTCTTTCAACCGCAAACAAAACGACACAAGCATTGGCATTTTCAGTTGACGCTGCTTGAGCACCCCTCAGGAATACATCAATAAAGGTAATCTGGAACCTCAGTATTTACATATCAGGGTGCCCTGCTGAAGTAGGCAAGGACTGGGAGGGAAAAGCATTTTGCATGGTACTGGGCCAGGCCCACTGGAAATTTAGTGCATTCTTAGGACTTTGCAAAACCAAACATCAGAAAAATACTACACAAAAAATGCAAGTTAAATAATAAATTATATATATATATTTTTTTAAATCACAACTTTAGATTTATATATACATACAGACCAGCTAACAACTTAGGATTCCATCACACTGGTGTCATGTTCAGCGATGAATCCATAACTATTGGCTCAGGCAGGATTCGTGTCACTTGTTCATGGATCTTCACACATCACCCCAGTAGATGCTTTTCTTGGGGACGGGGGTGGCGGGGGGAGGCGGTGATGAGGGGAAATTATGCCAATTATTGTTTCCATTGCTCACTTGCTACCTGTCAAATATTGGCTGGGCATTTCGACTGGCTGTGCCCTTACTTCCTTTCTATTGGAACTTGTTCCGACACTGCCATCCCCCTCGCATGCTTTCTCCCAATGATTCACTACGACACAATGAAGAGGGTTTTCTGCAGCGCTCATACTTTGTGATGGGCAAAGCTAATGCTTGGTGATTCAGAACACCTCAAAGAAAACAAAATTAAACCATAAAAGCGAAGCTGTGTTGAACTTCACATGAGACATAAATGCAAACACACACACGATTACCAGTTAACAGAATGGTTACATGATAGAAACCCAATATGCTATGTACAATTAACAGTGAAATCCCCATTCTGTACTACACATAATCATGGAAACAAACACGAAACTGCTTCAAATATTTTTGTTTTGGATACATGAACAAAAAGTTTGGGGCTAATGGGCAGCTTCCAATTAGAAGTCTCCGCTAGTGCAGATGATAAGAAATTGTTTGTTGCAATCACAGAATTTCTGGTCAGGATGAATTTAATGCAATAAAAATAGAAATGATATAAGTGACCAGGCCATTACTGCACAAATCAGGACCCCAAGCGGACCAAACTAGGATTACACAAAGGTTTTCTTGCTTCAGTATTGAAGCATTCTGCACATCGAGTTCAGTTTGATAGCAGAGACGTTCCAGCTGTCACCTGCACACTCGTAGTGATTCTTCAGTCTATACTAAAGCAAGTTGTACTGGAATAGGCCACCTGCATGTTGCATAAATGCAACGTAGCTTCAAGTTGAGGACACGAAGGGGGTAATTAAAAGACTGCATCAGGCAATATGGTCAAGGATCAATACAAGACTTTTGCGCAATAGGTTAGTACGGTAAGCTGGACGAGCACCGCTGGTTTGGAATTCTGCAGAACAGAAAGTACCAGTCTATAATCCCAGAACTTTTACCAACTGGATATTTAGAGGCTGTGGCGTTGGGGATGGGGGATAAAAATTAATATTTCACAGTCATTCTAGTGGAATTATAAGACATTAATGCAAGACGTCATACACACACACACTTCCCTGTAACGTGGGTTTCACCATCACCAAAAATTCTGGCAGGCCACAGCTCCAGGGATTGGAAACACAGCAGGTAGCGTGTTGCACCTTTCCAAGATTGGAAGATGGCGAGCTCGTCTAGGCCCCCAGTGCCTCACAGAAGCTTAAAAGCAACCAGACCTCTGACTACTCATACCCACTAGACTAGATCACCCCTCCGGATCCCCACTAGACCAGATCCCTGCTCTGGATCCCCACCTCCGGCTGATACCAGACCAGATTCCCCCTTCAACACCCCCACCAGACCAGATTCCCCCTTCAGCATCCCCACCAGACCAGATTCCCCCTTCCGCATCCCCACCAGACCAGATTCCCCCTTCAACATCCCCACCAGACCAGATTCCCCCTTCAGCATCCCCACCAGACCAGATTCCCCCTTCCGCATCCCCACCAGACCAGATTCCCCCTTCCGCATCCCCACCAGACCAGATTCCCCCTTCCGCATCCCCACCAGACCAGATTCCCCCTTCCGCATCCCCACCAGACCAGATTCCCCCTTCCGCATCCCCACCAGACCGGATTCCCCCTTCCGCATCGCCACCAGACCAGATTCCCCCTGCCGCATCCCCACCAGACCGGATTCCCCCTTCCACATCCCCACCAGACCAGATTCCCCCTTCCGCATCCCCACCAGACCGGATTCCCCCTTCCACATCCCCACCAAACCGGATTCCCCCTTCCGCATCCCCACCAGACCAGATTCCCCCTTCCGCATCCCCACCAGACCGGATTCCCCCTTCCACATCCCCACCAGACCGGATTCCCCCTTCCGTATCCCCACCAGACCAGATTCCCCCTTCCACATCCCCACCAGACCAGATTCCCCCTTCCACATCCCCACCAGACCAGATTCCCCCTTCCACATCCCCACCAGACCGGATTCCCCCTTCCGCATCCCCACCAGACCAGATTCCCCCTTCCGCATCCCCACCAGACCAGATTCCCCCCTCCGCATCCCCACCAGACCAGATTCCTCCTTCAACATCCCCACCAGCCAGTACCAGATTTCACTCATCAAATTCTTGAACGAGCATTGTGTGTGTGTGAAGGAGGTAGGGAGGGGCAAAGAAAGCAACAAGCGTAAAACCTGTCCGGTCGCTGCAAAGATCCTGCTTGCTTTTGGGCCGGAGAGATAGTTAACGGGGGCGCGGGGCTGGGAACCACCAGTGCTACACTTCACCGTCTTCTGTCGTGAGGTACAGAGCATCCTTGTTGCTGGGCGCAGTGGCTGGCAGGGGCTGGGATCGCAGCCCCGCTGTGCTGGGTGCCCTACTTGTGTTGCCATGGGGATGGAAGGAACCTGTGCCATTGTCCTGGGGCTGGCGGAGGGAGGGGGGCACAGACGAGCTCTTGATCTGGATGATTCTGGTGTCCATCACCTCACAGTCGATCTGCATCATCACCTCATAATCCCGTGTTGTGTTGTAGAGACTCTCTGAGGGACAAACAGCAGAGGGTAGGTTAGGTCTGGAGAAAAATGCTGTGCGGCAGTGGTCTTGGACAAGTAGGTACATGGTGAAGCCGTCCAGCCCTTTGAGCCTATTCTGCCATAAAACCCGATCATTGCTGATCTGTATCTCAAATCCATTTACCCGCCTTGGCTCCATAACCCTCAATACCCTTATCCAATTGGCATCCAGCCTCACAGGCTTTATGGAAAACTGTTCCAGATTCCCATTGCTATCTGTAGATACAGATCATCTGTCAGCTGTGGCTCAGGGGGATAGTGCTCTCACCTCAAGAGTCAGGAGGTTGTTGGTTCAAATGCAGAGACTTGAACACGAAAATCTAAACTGACACTCCCAGTGTGGCACGGAGAGACTGCTACACTGTCAGAAGTGCCACCTTTCAGATGAGATGTTAAACTGAGGCTCCGTCTACCCTCTCAGATAGATGTAAAGGATCCCAAGGCCATTATTTCCAAGAGTAGAAAGGGGAGCTTGCTGGCCGCAGACTGGCTGCCACGTTACAACAGCGACATTTGACAGGCTTGGATCATGAGGTTGTGAAAGGCCCGACGTAAATGGAGGCCTTTCTTGTGACTAGATAGAGAGTGAGAGAGAAGAGTGACAGAGAAGGATGTTTAAGACGTTAATCACAAATGACCTTACAGATAGATGAAGAGTGGGAGGAACGAGGGTGCAGTCTGGCTTTGGGAAAGTCATACAATGGGTTTACCATTGACACTTGTGCCGAGATCATCTAACTCAGCATTGACTGGGAGTCGGACACAGGAAACTGTTTTCACACCGGGCTGTGTGGTAGCTTTGTCCAACAGCTTGAACCAACATGCAATATATTCCCAAGTGGGTCAGTCACAGCAACTGGTTGCTGGGTCATGCACGGGGATTTATCCACAGGAGTTCTCTCTGCACTCGAGTCACTTGGGGCGGGGGGGAACACACGTTAAACCAAGGCCCCGCCTGCCCTCTCAGGTGGATGTAAAACATCCCACGGCCACTGTCTGATGGGTATTGGAGGGTATTTAAGAGTCAATCACATTGCTGTGGGTCCGGAGTCACATGTAGGCCAGACTAAGTAAGGACCTCGATAATGATTTCATGGTCACCATTAGACTGCCTTTTAATTCCGGATTTATTAATTGAATTCAAATTTCACCATCTGCCATGGTGGGATTCGAACCCATGTCCCCAGAGGATTAGCTTGGGCTATGGATTACTAGTGACATTACCACTACACTTAATAAGCTGTTAATAACTGGGGAAGGCGTTTCTTTTTCTATTCGTTCAAGGGATTTGGGCATCGCTGACTAGGCCAGCATTTATTGCCCATCGCTAATTTCCCTTGAGAAGGTGGTGGTGAGCTGCCTTCTTGAACCGCTGTTGTCTGTGCAATGTAGGTACACCCATAGTGCTGTTAGGAAAAGAGTTACAGTATTTTGACCCAATGACAGTGAAGGAACAGCAATATAGTTCCAAGTCAGGGCAGTGTGGGACTTGGAGGGGAACTTGCAGGTGGTGGTATTCCCATGCATCTGCTGCCCTTGTCCTTGTAAGTGGTAGAGTTCGCGGGTTTGGAAGGTGCTGTCTAAGGAGCCTTGGTGCATTGCTACAGTGCATCTTGTAGATGGTACACACTACTGCCACTGTGCGTCGATGGTGGAGGGAGTGAATGTTTGTGGATGAAGTGACCAATCAAGTGGGCTGCTTTGTCCTGGATGGTGTTGAGCTTCTTGAATGTTGTTGGAGCTGCACCCATCCAGGCATGTGGAGAGTAGTCCATCACACTCCTGACTTATGCCTTGTAGATGGTGGACAGGCTTTAGGCTTTGAGGAGTCAGGAAGTGAGTTACTCGCTACAGAATTCCCAGTCTCTGACCTGTCTTATAGCCGCAGTATTTATGTGGCCAGTCCAGTTAAGTTTCTGCTCAATGGTAACCCCAGGATGTTGATTCCCCCCCGGGGACTCAGCGATGGTAATGCTGATTGTCAAGGGGAGATGGCTAGTTTCTGTCTCGTTGGAGATGGTCATTGCCAGGCACTTGTGTGGCATGAATGTTACTTTTCAGCCCAAGCCTTTGTGTTGCCCAGGTCTTGTTGCATATGGACACAGACTGCTTCAGTATCTGCGCAGTCGCGAATGGTTCTGAGCGCTAATCATTGACAACCATCCCCATTTCTGACCTTATGATGGAGGGAAGGTCACTGATGGTTGGGCCTAGGACACTATCCTGAGGAACTCCCGCAGTGATATCCTGGGGCTCAAATGATTGGCCTCCAACAACCACAACCATCTTCTTTTGTGCTAGGTAAGACTCCAATCAGCGGAGAGTTTTCCACGATTGCCATTGATTTCAATTTTGCTAGAGCTCCTTGATGCCATACTCAGTCAGATGTGGCTTTGATGTCAAGAGCAGTCAGTCTCACCCACTTGCTGGAGGAAACAGCTTTTCTGTTTATGGAGGGATACCGGGAACACTGAGATCATGGATTTGTGAGGTGCATTGGCAAGGGAAAGAAATGCTACGAGAATAAAGTCAGGCAACTGCTTTAAGTTGCTAACAACATTAAAAAAAATTGAAAGCAGATTTGCATTTGAGTTACCAGCCTGTACAAGTCCAAATGTTCATCTGTTTACAGTATGTACCACCCATCACTAAACATATCACAGATTTCCACAGCCACCTGCCTGTAAAACCAGTGTGCAGGATTACACTGTAACTACAGTATTTAGACCAACAACCTGGAGCCAAACACAAAGGGTTTACTTCAGAAACAGTCCCAATTAAAAGTCACATAATTGCAGGTTGAGTGAATGCTGTTAACGCTGTAAATTTGAGGATCTGTTCCAAGAATGTAGAGGAATTATATAAAATCCTTTAGATAATTCACCTAACCACAGGTCGTCAAATCAGCCAAGCATTCGCAGCCCTACGTCAGCCCAGGTGTGCACAAGACCTGGGAACCCATCACAACACTACAAAAGGAGTTGAACAGACGCACTGCTGTATCTATCAAGCATTAGAAATCTACTTTTTATTCTTTCATGGGATGTGGGCGTCGCTGGCTAGGCCAGCATTTGTTGCCCGTTCCCAATTGCCCTTGAGAAGCTGGTGGCGAGCTTTCTTCTTGAACCTCTGCAGTCCATCTGGTGCGGGTACACCCACAGTTCTGTTACGGAGGAAGTTCCAGGATTTTGATCCAGCGACAGTGAAGGAAGGACAATATCGTATCAAGTCAGGATGATGTGTGGCTTGGAGGGGAACTTGCAGGTTGCTGTGTTCCCGTGTGCCTGCTGTCATTGTCCTTCGAGATGGAAGTCGTCGCAGCTTTGGAAGGTGCTGTCTAAGGAGCCTTGGTGCATTGCTGCAGTGCATCTTGTAGATGGTACACACTGCTGCTACTGTGCGTCGGTGGCGCAGGGAGTGAATGTTTGTGGATGGGATGCCAATCAAGCGGGCTGCTTTGTCCTGGATGGTGTCAAGCGTTGTTGGAGCTGCACCCATCCAGGCAAGTGGAGAGTATTCCATCACACTCCTGACTTGCAACATGGTGGACAGGATTTTGGAGTCAGGAGGTGAGTTACTCACCACAGAACTCCCAGCCTCTGACTTGCTCTTGCAGCCACATTATTTATGTCCCCTCAGGATCTTATATGTTTCAACAAGATCACCTCTCATTCTTCTAAATTCCAAGGGGTATAGGCCCAACCTCTTCAACCTTTCTTCATAAGATAAGCCCTTCATCCCCAGAATCAGTCGAGTGAACCTTCTCTGAACTGATTCCAACCCACAATTATATCCTTTTTCAAATAAGACGACCAAAACTACACAGTACTCCAGATGTGGCCTCACCAAGATCCTGCACAATTGCAGCAAAACTTTCCTACTTTTATACTATATTCCCCTTGCAATAAATGCCAACATTCTATTTGCCTTCCTAATCACTTGCTGTACCTCGCATACTAACTTTTTGTGATTCATGTACCAGAACACTCAGTACCATCGAGTTCTGCAATCTCTCCCCATTTAAATTGTATACAGCTTTTTTATTCTGCTGTCAAAGCGGACATGTTCATTTTCCCACATTATATTCCATCTGCCAAATTTTTGCCCACTCAACTTACCTATCTCCTTTTGAGACTCTTTACCTCCTCTGACAACTTACTTCCTTTCCTATCTTGGTGCCATCGGCAAATTTAGCTGCCAAACATTCGGTCCCTTCATCCAAGTCATTGATATAAATTGTAAATAGTTGAGACCCCAGCACTGATCCCTGCAGCAGTCCACTAGTTACAGCTTGCCAACCCAAAATAGACCCATTATATCTACTCTGTGCTTCCCGTCAGTCCCAGTCCTTTATCCATGCTAATATGTTACTCCCTACACCATGAGTTCCTATGCTGTCATGTGAAGACAAGGTCAAGTAGGTTTTTACCTCGTTGGTTTCATCACTACCAGACACAGGCCCAGTCGGCAGCTATGTCTTTCAGGACCTGGCTCACTCAGTCAGTAGGTGATGGACATTGAAGTCCCCCACTCAGAGTACATTCTATGCTTCTTCCAAGTGGTGTTCGACATGGAAGAGCACTGGTTCATCAGCTGAGGGAGAGTGGTAGGTGGTAATCAGAAGGACGTCTCCTTGCCCATGTTTGACCTGATGCCAGGAGACTTCAGGGGTCCAGAGTCACCCCTCCTGACTGCATAACACCGTGCTGCCACCTCCTGGTGGGTCTGTCCTGCCGGTGGGATGGTGATGGCGGAGTCTGGGTCATTTTCTGTAAGATTTTGTGAGTAAAACTTCCAGGCTGTTGCTTGACTAGTCTGTGGGACAGCTCTCCTAATTTTAGCACAGGTCCGTACTCTAATTTTTGAGGTTGTCTTTGCAGGGTTGACTGGACAAGGTGTGCTTTTGTTGTTCCCGGTGCTGAGGTCGACACCAGTTTTGTTCTTTTTCGACTATTCTGTAGAGGTTTGATGCAACCGAGCCCATTTCAGAGGGCAGTTAAGTCACCCACATTACTGCGGATCTGGAGTCACATGTAGGCCAGACCGGGTAAAGACTGCAGATTTCCTTCCCAAGCCATATTAGTTTTTACACAGTCCTGTCGTCAGTCACCATTACTGAGCTTTTTAATTCCAGATTTTTTATTTAAATTTTAAATTCCACCAGCTGCCCTTAGTCCAGGCATTTGGATTACTAGACAGTAACAGTACCACTATGCTACTGCTCCTGCTACCATTATTTGACCAAGGTCACCTGTGCTAATGTTTCCTTATGTGACATGGTGTCAAATTTTTGTCCGATAATCAATCCTTTGAAGTCCTTGGGACGTTTCTACTATGTTAAAAGCACTTTATAAATGCTAGCTGCTAGCGCACTGACTGTTAGCTCCAATAGGCCTCAGGTACTCCTTCAGTAAGGCCTAGTGCCCTGAGCCCAACCATCTTCAGCTGCTTAATCAATAACCTTTCCTCCATCATAATGTCAAAAGTGGGGATGTTCACCGATGTTCAGGGGCGACACAGCGGTTAGCACTGCAGCCTCACAGCTCCAGCGACCCGGGTTCAATTCTGGGTACTGCCTGCGTGGAGTTTGCAAGTTCTCCCTGTGTCTACGTGGGTTTCCTCCGGGTGCTCCGGTTTCCGCCCACATGCCAAAGACTTGCAGGTTGATAGGTTAATTGGCCATTACAAGTCCCAGGCAATGACAATCTCCAATAAAAGAGAATCTAACCATTTTCCCTTGACGTTCAATGGCATTACCATCACTGAATCCCCACCATCAACCAAGGGATTACCATTGACCAGAAACTGAACTGGACCAGCCACATAAATACTGTGTCTACAAGAGCAGGTCAGAGGTTGGCAATTCTGCGGTAAGTAACTCACCTCCTGTCACCCCAAAGCCTGTCCACCAGCTACAAGGCACAAGTCAGAACTGTAATGGAATACTCTCCACTTGCCTGGGTCAGTGCAGCTCCAACAATGCTCAGGAAGCTCGACACTATCCAGGACAAAGCAGCCCGCTTGAATGATAACCCCATTCACTACCTTCAACATTCACTCCATCGCCGATGCACAGTGGCAGCAGTGTATACCATCTACAAGTTGCACTGCAGCAACTCGCCAAGGCTCCTTCGACAGCACCTTAAAAACCCGCAACCCCTACCACCTAGAAGGACAAGGGCAGCAGACACACGGGAACACCACCAGCTGCCATATACCATCACCTGCCATACACCATCTGGACATAGAACTGTATCACTGTTCATTCACTACCACTGGGTTAAAAAAACTGGAACTCCTTCCTTAACCAGCAATGCTCACATCCTATATGAATATAAAATAAAAGGAGCACTTAAAGTAGAGAGAGACAGAGAGGGTGGAGGGATTTTGAAGAGGGGTGGGGGTGGGAGGAAGAGGAGGAAGGGTTTTAGGGCTAGAGGAGATTGAAGAGTTGAAAATTCTTTCATGGGATGTGGGTGCTGCTGGCAAGGCAGCATTTGTTGCCCATCCCTGATTGCCCTTGAGAAAGTGGTGGCGAGCCACCTTCTTGAACCACTGCAGTCCATCTGATGGGGGTACATCCACAGTGCAGTTAGGGAGATAGGGAGTGGCGAGGCCAGAGGGCACCAAGGTTCAAAATCCCAGCATTTCGTCCTCCACATTCCAGTGTAATTTGCAGCAGGAATTTTTAGGGCTTTCAAAAATAGATAAGCAAGAGGGGAAGAAAAAAAGGTCAGAAGGGGCAGTGGAAGCAGAGCAAAGTGCAATCCATTAGTAATCATTCTGACAGACAGTAGGTGGGTGCGGGGTGGGGGCATCGCGGGAGAGCAAAAGAGGGGGACAGAGCAACAAAAACATTCCACTCCAAATCCTGTCATTATAACACAGGAGGCAGCCATTCAGCCCATCCTACCTGTACATGCTCTTTGAAAGAGCTACCAATTAGTCCCACTCCCCTTGCTCATTCCTCATAACCCTGGAATATTTTTCCTTTTCTACCTTCCACATTTTCAGGTCGTGCTTTCCAGATCACCATAGTTCAGTTAGTCATCCCCCCAAGTCAGGTTCTTTCACCGGTTGTCTCAAATCTGTCTCCTGTCGTTCCCGACCCATTCTGCCAGTGGAAACAGTTTCTCCTTATTTACTCTATCAAAACCCTTCACGATTTCAAACAACTCTATCCAAATCTCCTCTTAATGTCTGCTCTAAAGGGCAGCAGCTAACTCGACATACACTGCAGCAGCACTGCTCTTAAAACACTGTGGATTAGTCCTGGCTTTCAACTGCTGTTCCTGGCACTCCGTCCATTCCCACTGAGACAGACAAGAAAGGATCAGACGGGAAATTGAAGAAACATTTACAGCTCCAATTCAAGTCAAATAAATAGGGGATTTTGATTTTTAAACTGGGAAGTCAGTGCATTGAGAAAAGGAAAGTTAAAAATCAGAACAAAAATGAAATTGTATAAGCCAGCAGAAACTTTTCAGTAAAACCTGGGAACAAGCTCCACTAACACATCAAAGTCTCCATTCTAAGCTTTCTCTGGTGAGTCACATATTTCTGCGCGTTACAGCAGGCAAGCAGTCAAACCGATTCGGTACTTTGTTCTCATTAGGCAGCAACAGTACTTGAGAAATGACAAAATATTTCCAGACAGAATGACATTGGATTTCCGCAGAAACAATGCGCACACACATTCGCACACAAACAGCGGCAGTGTGGCTGCTGGACATCCCAAAGCCACAGTCTATGATGAAACGTCTGCAAGCCCACAACTAGACAGGGTTTTCTCAAAGACTCAGACATGATGCTTTCTGCTTCCCTGCTCCAGTCTTGATGGACATGGAGACGAAAACCACAGCCAGCTCAAATGCTGAAACTGCAGAAGCTACAGGTGGTTGGAGACCAGATTCACAAAACCACCTCCCCTCGAACTGAACACAGTACATTATAACAAGGACGGAGCATCAGAATGAAAGTGATGCTGCAAATAGTTCTTTTTGAGGTGTCATTTGCCACTGCAGTAGGACACAAGTCGAGAACGGAGGACCAGTTTGAGCCAGGAAGTACTTCTTCACATAGGTCATGATCATCAGCTGGAATGGACAGAGTGTCAAGAACAGCAGTCAAAAACCAGGACGAAGTGGTTTAACAGCAGTACAGCCACAATCTGTGCCGAATTAGCTGCTCCCCTTTAGAGAAGAGATTCAGCAGAGATTTGACAGTTGTTCGAAATCATGAAGGGTTTGGATAGAGTAAATAAGGAGAAACTGTTTCCACTGGCAGGATGGGTTGGGAATGACAGGAAACAGATTTAAGACAACTGGTGAAAGAACCAGAGTGGGGAGATAGGAACATAGGAGGTGTAGGCCATTCAGCCCATCGAGCCTGCCCCGCCATTCAATATGATCATGGATGATCATCCACTTCAATGCCTTTTTCCCACACTATCCCCATATCCCCTTATGTCATTCCTATTTAAAAAACTGTAAATCTCTGCCTTAAACATACTCAATGACTGAGCTTCCACAGCCCTCTGGGGTAGAGAATTCCAAAGACTCACAACCCTCTAAGTAAAAAAATTTATCCTCATTTCTGTCCTAAGGTTCTAGACTTCCCAACCAGGGGAATCATCTTAGCTGCGTCCAACCTGTCAATCCCATTAAGTATTTTGTAGGTTTCAATGAGGTCACCTCTCATTCTTCGAAACTCTAGAGAATACAGGCCCAGTTTCCCCAAACTCTCTTTACAGGACAGTCCTCCCATCCCAGGAACAAGTCTGGTGAATCTTCGTTGCACTCCCTCTATGGCAATAATATCCTTCCTAAGTTAAGGGGACCAAAACTGCACACAGTACTGCAGCTGTGGTCTAACCAAGGTTCTAAACAATTGAAGCAAGACTTCACTACTCCTGTTCTCAAATCCTCTTGCGATAAAGGCTAACATACCATTAGCCTTAATTGCTTGACGTAACAAGCAGCGAGTTATGGTGATGTGGAAAGCACTGCCTGAAAAGGGCAGAGGAAGCTGATTCAATAGGAACTTCCAAAAGGGAATTGGATGCATACTCAAATAGGGAACATTTTTACAGGGCTATGGGGAAAGAGCAGGGTGGGGGAGGGGGGGGGAAATGAAACGAATTGGAGTCAGCACAGGAGCAATGGGCCGAATGGCCTCCTTCTGTGCTGTAACGTTCAATGGTGAGGTTGCTGCTCTGGAAGGATGCCATCTATTGACTGAAAAGACCTCCTTCCTCCAAAACTAACTCATGAATAGTTTTATACCTCAATGTGAAATGATGCAGCCCACTCTATCTCAGATTAATCTAAGGACACGGATGCTGTATCATTCGGCTCAACGAACAGAAAGAGTGGCAGCAGTTGAATAGGCTGGGGCTTTCTTTCTCTGGAAAAGAGAAGGCCAACGGCTGACGTGATGAAGGCCTTTCAAAGGCTAAACAAGGAGATGATGTTTTCACTTGTGGATTAGACCAAAATTAGGGGCCATAAATACATGATAGTGCCTAATAAATCCAACAGGGAACTCAGGAGAAACTTCTTTATCCAGAGACTGGTGAGAACATGGGACTCGTTATCATAGTGAATGGTTGAGGTGAATCTCACAGATGCATTTAAGGGGAGGTTAGGCAAGCACATGAGGGAGAAAGGAAATAGAAGGGCATGCTGATAGGGAGAGATGAAGAGGGCTGGATAGAGGCTCCTTTGGAGTATAAATGTGGTATGGACCAGTTGGGCCAAATGGATATGCTTCGGTGCTCTAAATTCAAAGTCATATTGAGACAGTCTGGTTCAATTTTAGGCAGACATATGGGGGTGGGGGTGGGGGTGGGGGGAGGGAGGGAGGTCCAGGAATAGGTCAAAACCTGCCACTTTCGCTTACCATTCACTGCCATGGCGGGCATCACCAGAGACATCTTTGGCCTGTTGGTCTTGTTGTGACTAATGGCTGGTAACAGCAAGTGATCCTGCGGGGAATAGGGCAGAGAGAGAGTTAGGATCCAAACAGTGACCAGATCCCAACAGCACAGACAAGACCTGGTGACGCTCAAAACAAAACAGCAAGGCGGACGATAGTTACCCTTCGGAATGAAACCACGTAGAACGTGTCTTCCCTCCTGTCGATGGCGTCCATGAAGTCATAGTAGCTCTGCTCGGGGCTCTGGTAAACCTGCAGCTGACTCGAGGCCAACCTGCACAAGAAGAAAAACGTTTCAAACCACAAGGTGCAGATGGTGCTGCACTGATTCAGAGGCAGATTCACAGGAAAACGCTGCCCCCTCAGACGGGATGGTGCAAACACCTGGGCTACGGGCATTTCCGTCCCTGCGCTTGGCAGGTGTCCAGCGGCAGAGAAATCTGTTTAAAAACCCACCTGGTGTACGGCTGGCACACTCACTGCTCAATTTGCTGTAATCTCCAGAAAGTGGTGGGCATGGGTTACCTCAGGGGGGGCAGGGGAGGGGTAAGGTGTGATAGTGCTCCCATGTTGGCATGGGGCAGGGGGGAAATCACTGTATAACCCAGTGGCTGGTCAGGCTCCTCAAGGGGCATCAGATCAACTGCAGAGCAGAGTAGGGCAAGTGCTTGGAGAATGCAAATGGACGCTGGGCATTTAAAAAAAAAAACAATCTGGCAGCTTCCATTATTTTCTGCCAACACGAGTGCTTTGTTGAACTCAATTTCATAAAAAGATGTGAACTCACTATATAAAGAATTAAGACAGACTTGTATTTACATGGCGTCATTCTGAACCTCAGGCCACCTCAAAGTGCCTTACAGTCAATGAGGAAATTATGAAGCTTAGCGACTGTTGTAATGCAGGAAACGTGACAGCTAATTTGCGCACAGCAAGCTCCCAAAAACAGCAGTGATAACGACCAGATTGTGTTTTTTTTTTTTAAATATGATCTTGGTTGAGAGATTAACATGGGCCAGGACTTGAGAGAACTCTCTTGCTCTAAGAAATAGTGTCTAGGGGATCTTTTAAGTCCACCCGAGGGGGCACATTTGACTTCTCATCCACAAAAAACAGTCGGATAAGAGTAGCAGTGGTCATGGCCCTGGAGATGGACTTGACTCACATCTGCTCATCCTCCCAGTGACAGCATTTACCATTTGAGCAAGAGGAGGGGAAGGGGATAAAGAAAGATGGGGGAAATAACCCAAGCAAAATGAAAAATGGGCACTTCAAAAAAACAAAAGGCTCAAATTCCATTGTAACTATATGTGGAATATGTAGGAACAGTCAAGGGAAGGATAATAAAAACTCCGATCAAAATGTTCCAACTATCCACTACCCAAATGTTATAAATGGAACAACGTACCTCACTCAGTTCTGGTTTTCCCCAACTGGAGCCAGTATTAATGGTCACGAGGCAGAGCATTTTCCCTGTAATTTTACACTGCTTACATCAGGCAGCTTTGGAATGTAAACACACGATGGGATAAGCACCCCCAGGACCAAAAATTACTTGTTCGAGACAAACTTTTTTTTCCCCCCCCCCCCGTGTAAAGCACATGATTTTTGATTTGCATCTCAAAAAAGTCAGTCTTGCTGAAGTGAGGTAAGCAATTTTTTTTTAATCTACAAAATCAGTCACAGTTTGAAATAAATTAAAGGATGGCCACCACACTCACAGAGGCTCACTGAGACAGAAACTGCTGGAACCCACCTTGTGGCAGTGTCTGCAGAATGAACTGGGATAAAACGGGACAGATTGATTTTTCTCTGCTGCGTCCTCTGAAAAGCAGAAGTTAATAGCAATTAGCAAATAACACAGAAGCAAATAACACAGATGGCCACTTACTCCCTGCCTCACTCCAGGGAGATAGGTGCCTAAGAATTCAAAGGTGGCATCTCCCCATCTTTGACTTCCAAGACTAGCTCATTAGATCCTATTCAAGCTTCAGGCTGTGGATAGCACTCATGCATCTGGGCCAGAGAGCCACGGCTGGGTCAAGCACACTCCAGAGCCCTCAGCACATCATCTGGGTAATGCAGCAGTGTGGGAGTGCCACACTGTTGAAGGTGCCGTTCTGCAGGGGAGACCCATCTGCTTCCTCGCATCAATACTATGTAACAGACACACACATCTAAAACGTGTACATATGTATGACATACATTTATATTATTCTAGAGCAGCAGGGAGTTCTCCCAGAGTTTTGACCTACAATCCTCCCCAAATCAAACCTGAACAAACTAGCTGACATGTTTTTTGACACGGCACTGACTACATTGCAAAATAATTCACAACCTGTGAAGTGCCCTGGGATGCCCAGAGGACAAGAAAGGGCGATCTACAAAATGCAACTTCTTTCTTCAGTGACCCCTCCGTGCCCGAATGAACTACATAAATTTGGCATGCATCATAATCTCCAGACTTGACTCGGGTTGGGCAGCAACACAGTCTCAATGACTTCAAAAAAGCTCCCGGTAATCCCTGGCTGTTCTGTCTGATCCAATTATCAGTCATCGGTTAGTATCCCGGGTTGACACAAAAGAATTGTTTCACACAAAGAACTGAGTAAGGGCAGCGTCAGTTTGGCGGACTGGCTGCCGATGACATAAGTACCACAAATACAAGAGAGCTGAACACATTGTAAACAACTTGCATTTATTATGTAGCACCTTAAATGTAGTAAAGCATCCTAAAGAAACTCACAGGAGCAATATGGGACAAAATCTGACATTGAGCCAGGTAAGGAGACATTAGGACAGGTGAGTCAAAGAGGTCTTAAGAGAGGTCAAGGGGTCTAGGGAGGGAATTCTAAAGCTTAGGGCCCAGACACTTGAAGACACGGTCACCAAAGCAAAATAAGGACCAGAATTAGATGAGCACAAAGATCTCGAAGGGTTGTGGAGTTGGAGCAGGTTACAGAGATAGGGAGGGGGCGAGGCAGTGGAGGGATTTGAGAACAAGGATGAGAATTATAAAATAAAGCACAAATCTACAGGCACTTAGAGCGCCTCAAAGCTTGAGGTCCTCCAGTTATTGCAACAAGCAAGATTGAGATCAGGCAAAACGGTTAGTCTTTACGGTTTCCACATCTGGGGAATTTCCTCTCAACAATCAAGGCCAGTAAGAGCTGGACACTGACTGCCCAGGCCTTTGGAGAACAGATTAAACTGTGCCTGAAAACGGACCCGTCAAACACAAATTGTCAATTGGGCTAAAAGAAAATCACTACCGCTCTGATAAACGATCAGCCATACACATGCTTAAAGGACATGATGGGATAGGAGATTTCTTTGGAGCACACCCCAGTGGAGAGGTATAAACAGGGTGGATAGCAAGAAGCTTTTTCCCCAGAGTGGGGGATTCAATTACTAGGGGTCATGAGTTCAAAGTGAGAGGGGAAAAGTTTAGGGGGGATATGCGTGGAAAGTTCTTTACGCAGAGGGTGGTGGGTGCCTGGAACGCGTTGCCAGTGGAGGTGGTAGACGCGGGCACGATAGCGTCTTTTAAGATGTATCTAGACAGATACATGAATGGGCAGGAAGAAAAGAGATACAGACCCTTAGAAAATAGGCGACATGTTTAGATAGAGGATCTGGATCGGTGCAGGCTTGGAGGGCCTGTTCCTGTGCTGTAATTTTCTTTGTTCTTTGAGACTGCTGGGCTTGTTTTAGTTTGGCAAAAGGTCTCCATCTCTCAGTGAAACAACAACAGGCAACTATGAAAACATCAACGTGCACACAATAAGATTGGAGGACCAGCTACTTTTTCTCCTCCCCCCACCACTTTGTATGGACAAGTTCGAACGCTTGGGTAATCGTCACCCACCATGCCTTGTTTAACTTTCTTTTGACGCTTTGGTTTCTCGTTGGACTTTGTCCTTTCAATTTGATGTCGGTGCACCCAGCCTCGTAATTCATCGGCGAGCCTGCGGGAGAGAAGCATTTAGAAAAGAACACTCAATGTAATATCCAGCCTCGCAATTCATCAGAGAGCCTGGAGGGGAGGAGAGACAGACGGAGGCGGAGGGGGAGAGAGAGAGAGAGAGAGAGAGACAGACGGAGGGGGAGGGGGAGAGAGGCGGAGGGGGGGGGAAGAGAGGCGGAGGGGGGGGGAAGAGAGGCGGAGGGGGGGGGAAGAGAGGCGGAGGGGGGGGGAAGAGAGGCGGAGGGGGGGGGAAGAGAGGCGGAGGGGGGGGGAAGAGAGGCGGAGGGGGGGGGAAGAGAGGCGGAGGGGGGGGGAAGAGAGGCGGAGGGGGGGGGAAGAGAGGCGGAGGGGGGGGGAAGAGAGGCGGAGGGGGGGGGAAGAGAGGCGGATGGGGGGGGAAGAGAGGCGGAGGGGGGGGGGGGAAGAGAGGCGGAGGGGGGGGGGGGAAGAGAGGCGGAGGGGGGGGGAAGAGAGGCGGAGGGGGGGGGAAGAGAGGCGGAGGGGGGGGGAAGAGAGGCGGAGGGGGGGGGAAGAGAGGCGGAGGGGGGGGGAAGAGAGGCGGAGGGGGGGGGAAGAGAGGCGGAGGGGGGGGAGAGAGGCGGAGGAGAGGCGGAGGGGGGGGAGAGGCGGAGGTGGGGGGGGGAGAGGCGGAGGTGGGGGGGGGAGAGGCGGAGGTGGGGGGGGGAGAGGCGGAGGTGGGGGGGGGAGAGGCGGAGGTGGGGGGGGGAGAGGCGGAGGTGGGGGGGGGAGAGGCGGAGGTGGGGGGGGGAGAGGCGGAGGTGGGGGGGGGAGAGGCGGAGAGGGGGGGGGAGAGGCGGAGAGGGGGGGGGAGAGGCGGAGAGGGGGGGGGAGAGGCGGAGGGGGGGGGGGAGAGGCGGAGGGGGGGGGGGGAGAGGCGGAGGGGGGGGGGGAGAGGCGGAGGGGGGGGGGAGAGGCGGAGGGGGGGGGGAGAGGCGGAGGGGGGGGGGAGAGGCGGAGGGGGGGGGGAGAGGCGGAGGGGGGGGGGGAGAGGCGGAGGGGGGGGGGGAGAGGCGGAGGGGGGGGGGGAGAGGCGGAGGGGGGGGGGGAGAGGCGGAGGGAGGGAGAGGCGGAGGGAGGGAGAGGCGGAGGGAGGGAGAGGCGGAGGGAGGGAGAGGCGGAGGGAGGGAGAGGCGGAGGGAGGGAGAGGCGGAGGGAGGGAGAGGCGGAGGGAGGGAGAGGCGGAGGGAGGGAGAGGCGGAGGGAGGGAGAGGCGGAGGGAGGGAGAGGCGGAGGGAGGGAGAGGCGGAGGGAGGGAGAGGCGGAGGGAGGGAGAGGCGGAGGGAGGGAGAGGCGGAGGGAGGGAGAGGCGGAGGGAGGGAGAGGCGGAGGGAGGGAGAGGCGGAGGGAGGGAGAGGCGGAGGGAGGGAGAGGCGGAGGGAGGGAGAGGCGGAGGGAGGGAGAGGCGGAGGGAGGGAGAGGCGGAGGGAGGGAGAGGCGGAGGGAGGGAGAGGCGGAGGGAGGGAGAGGCGGAGGGAGGGAGAGGCGGAGGGAGGGAGAGGCGGAGGGAGGGAGAGGCGGAGGGAGGGAGAGGCGGAGGGAGGGAGAGGCGGAGGGAGGGAGAGGCGGAGGGAGGGAGAGGCGGAGGGAGGGAGAGGCGGAGGGAGGGAGAGGCGGAGGGAGGGAGAGGCGGAGGGAGGGAGAGGCGGAGGGAGGGAGAGGCGGAGGGAGGGAGAGGCGGAGGGAGGGAGAGGCGGAGGGAGGGAGAGGCGGAGGGAGGGAGAGGCGGAGGGAGGGAGAGGCGGAGGGAGGGAGAGGCGGAGGGAGGGAGAGGCGGAGGGAGGGAGAGGCGGAGGGAGGGAGAGGCGGAGGGAGGGAGAGGCGGAGGGAGGGAGAGGCGGAGGGAGGGAGAGGCGGAGGGAGGGAGAGGCGGAGGGAGGGAGAGGCGGAGGGAGGGAGAGGCGGAGGGAGGGAGAGGCGGAGGGAGGGAGAGGCGGAGGGAGGGAGAGGCGGAGGGAGGGAGAGGCGGAGGGAGGGAGAGGCGGAGGGAGGGAGAGGCGGAGGGAGGGAGAGGCGGAGGGAGGGAGAGGCGGAGGGAGGGAGAGGCGGAGGGAGGGAGAGGCGGAGGGAGGGAGAGGCGGAGGGAGGGAGAGGCGGAGGGAGGGAGAGGCGGAGGGAGGGAGAGGCGGAGGGAGGGAGAGGCGGAGGGAGGGAGAGGCGGAGGGAGGGAGAGGCGGAGGGAGGGAGAGGCGGAGGGAGGGAGAGGCGGAGGGAGGGAGAGGCGGAGGGAGGGAGAGGCGGAGGGAGGGAGAGGCGGAGGGAGGGAGAGGCGGAGGGAGGGAGAGGCGGAGGGAGGGAGAGGCGGAGGGAGGGAGAGGCGGAGGGAGGGAGAGGCGGAGGGAGGGAGAGGCGGAGGGAGGGAGAGGCGGAGGGAGGGAGAGGCGGAGGGAGGGAGAGGCGGAGGGAGGGAGAGGCGGAGGGAGGGAGAGGCGGAGGGAGGGAGAGGCGGAGGGAGGGAGAGGCGGAGGGAGGGAGAGGCGGAGGGAGGGAGAGGCGGAGGGAGGGAGAGGCGGAGGGAGGGAGAGGCGGAGGGAGGGAGAGGCGGAGGGAGGGAGAGGCGGAGGGAGGGAGAGGCGGAGGGAGGGAGAGGCGGAGGGAGGGAGAGGCGGAGGGAGGGAGAGGCGGAGGGAGGAAGAGGCGGAGGGAGGAAGAGGCAGAGAGAAAGATACTTCATTTCCATCTTGTTTGTCTCCTCAACGTGGCAAGAGACTAATGAAACACACTTCCTGTCTCCATGCTGGGCAATGATTTGCTCATTGATCACAAATCTTTCCTTCCATGTATTTTCTAGCTAGAGGGGGATGAAAAATACTTTCCCGCTCTTCAGCTGTCAGCTCTGGGACGAGGACTGTAGCTCGTAGTGTCACGTTTTAACTCATCACGTCCCCAGCCTTTCGTTTCAGCCACCCACAATCAGGGGTCACATGAGAAGGACAGGGCGCAGTAGAAACCTCCCAGCCCCCAAAGCTCAAAGCTACCTGAGTGATTCGGTCTTGTTGAACTGACGGCAGTCTGAGGAAGGGAAGAGGATTCGATCGATGTCTCGAAGCACCAGATCTTTCACATCTGAGTACGCCATGGTGATGTTGCTAAGACAAAAAACACAAAAACAGGTGATGTACAGCAGAGTTCTGAAAAGCGGAGCCCCAACCTGCACAGGTTTAGAGCACAGCACAGGGGGAAAACTATTATCTACAACCCCACCTTACTGATCAACAACATTAATACAAACCTACTGTCAGAGTCACACTGGAGACACGGGTCTTCTTATCCCTGAGGATGCCATCCTCACCACTGCCAGACAGTACAGCATTGCTGCAATACTGAATTCACAGAATCCTACAGTACTGAAGGAAGCTATTGGATCCATTGCGGCTCAAAAGAAAAAGAAAACTTGCATTGATATAACGCCTTTCACAACCTCAGGACATCCCAATGTGCTTCAGAAGGAATGGAATATTTTTGTAGTGTAGTCACTTGTAACGCAGCCAATTTGCACACAGCAAGCTCCCACAAACAGCAGTGCAGTTATAACCAGATAACCTGTTTTTGTGATATTGATAAATATTGGTCAAGATACCAGGGATAACTGCCCCGCTCTCTTTGAAATAGTGCAGAGAATCTTTTTGTGACCGAGAGGGCAGACAGGGCCTCAGTTTAATGTCTCACGAAAGATGGCATCTCCAACAAAATGCATCACTCTCTCAGTACAGGCAGAGAGTTTGGTGCTCAAGTCCTGAGCGGGCGTTCTTGAAAGAGCTATCTGACTAGTCCCATGCTTTCCCCTGTAGCCTAGAGCATGGCTACCTGACCCGAACCTGACGGGACGCGTCAGGTCGGGTCGCTCTTCCGGATCCGGCATTCGGGCTCGTGCTGGTTCGGGCATGCTCTATCCCCACCTCCGGTTAATGTACTTCTTGGACTTGAAAAGTCGTTTAACAGTTTTTTTAAGCTTGTGCAGATAAGCAACAAAGTGAAAAACGGAAGCTAGGTTAATGGATGGGGTCGGGCGCGGGAATAAATGAAAGGACTCGGGCCAGGTCGGGTTTCATTTACAGACCCAAACTGGCCTTTACCGTAGCCTTGCAAACTTTTCCCCTTCAGATATGTATCCAGTTCACTTTTGAAAGTTACTGTTGAATCTGCTTCCACCACAATTTCAGGCAGTGCATTGCAGATCACAACTCGCTATGTAAAAAAAAAAAATCCCATATCCCCTCTGCAACCTTTTACACTTATTTCAAATCTGTGTTGTGTCTTTTAGTTACCCACAGGTAGGATTAGTATAAATAGGTGGTTGTTGGTCAGCACAGACTCAGTGGGCCGAAGGGCCTGTTTTAGTGCTGTATCTCTCTATGACTCTATAACTACAAATGCACTTTAATAGACTTTGCCAACAAGCACTCTCGCAGAAGGTTAATTTGAGAGACTTGGAGTCTGAGTTCCACACATGTTGTTCCAGTTGCAGGCCTCCTTTTATTACCTGCACCTTTATCACAAATAAAAACTTGCTCTGTGGTTTTTGTATCATGCAATAGGATCAGGAAATGAATGAGGTACACAACTCTGGTATGAGAAGGCTCGCAGGTCTCAACGGCAAACGCACAATCACGGAACAAATTAGCGAGGGAGCAGGGAGAAGTAAAAGCCTCTCCGTGTTTCTCCTGCCTGCATCCTAGGCTGCTATCACAGTACAGATGATGCAGAGATAGCGGCGTGTGCAGAACCACTATAAACAGCCTGTGGTGTGCCTTCAAACCCGCAGCAGCCACCACAAATTCCAGACATGTTAGCTCACTGGGTGGTTGAACCTCGCTTTGTAAATAGGTTACATTCTACATGGCGGAAGGGAATGCTTTTGTACGAGCAGCTCACCAGCCCTCCGAACACACACACGCAGCTTCCACAGCCCATACAAAAAACAGGATTTCCACAACAACCGCGAATCACGCTCAAGAGCATTCAGAGTGTGCCAGTTAGATATCAATTTTCTGCAAGGGCGAAAGGGCCACACAAGCGTTTCAGAAATTTGTTTTTTTTTGTTGGAAATTTGATGAACTAACACTTTTCCAAACACGAATAGGTGCCCGTTTGCACACTGGACGACCCAAAATCTAAAGCGAACCCAACTTCTGTGTCTGCTACTGTTCGGGTCACAGATAGTGTCTCTCAACGCTCGGGATATTTCCTGAGCGTTCTTCGTTTCAAGAGAAGGAACAATCCGCACACAGTCAAGGATATATGGAAAAGGGAACATCGACAGCAAACATATCTCCCTGATTGCAAATGGGTGCATGCAGTCTAAGAACTGGCTGAGCCCAGGGATACACTGTCCCCAGAGGGGCAGCAGATATTTAAAATACACATCAAGTCCAGCCACAGAAACCCTCATGGCATTTTGAGAAACCTAAATGGCAGCTGTTCCACAACAGGCAATGGGTGTCCTTGCAAAGTCTCATCCATTTTGCAGATGAGCTGTTAAGCTGAGGTCCTCCTCCGTCCTTGAGGCTGGACGCAAAAGATCACACAGGCACTATTTCAAAGAGCAGCAGGTGAGGTATCCCCTGACATCCTGACAAACATATATCCCTCAAACATTAACAAAAAAACTCTCAGCTGTTTGTGGGAGCTTGCTGTGTGCAAATTGGCTGCCACGTTTTTCCTACATGACAACAGCGATCCCATTTCAATAGCCCCCCCAATTGGCTGTGAAGTGCTTTGGGACATCCCAAGGTCGTGAAAGGAGCTATAGAAATGCAGGCTCTTTCTTTCCGATGAGCAACTGAAGCTTGCACCGAAACGGATTCAAAAAAGGGACAAATGACCTCATTACAATCCAAACAGAACATGAGCAGCCATTCAGCTGAGGCTCATTTCACATCTAGCTGCACGTTTCCATCCTGGAATGTTAATCTCTGAATATGGAGAAGATTTAGCTCCTCGTTATAACAGCAGCAGCATTATTTCGCATCAGCGTCTTTAGTAGAGTTTATTATGCGACAGAAAAGCCTTCTGGCTGTCTACACGTGGAATATTTATTTCACTTTGTTCTATCCCATTCTCTTTTCCCCTCTCTCACTCGCGAAACCGCCCCCCCCACCCCCACAAAAGCTCAACTCCTCCCACTCCTTGCTAGGGTAGGCACTGTTTCATCCCATCCCCATGCACCCCATCACCCGGTTCTCAAGGAGACATTCACATTTTATAAAACTATTACACATAAAGGTGCACGGTCAGCAGCTATTTTATAAAGGCCAACCTAGATAATGAGGCTGAGTCGGGCTAATCAACCATGGACGGCAGTACAAGCTAGCCTCTTCCAGTCATCTGCATACAGGGACCATTCACAGCGGGAGTTGCTGAAGAGATGGAACACTGGCCAGTTTCACCAGACTCTCCGTGTTTAACCTGGGGCTCTTGTAGGCAACAGCTTCATCAAAGAACAATATGTTTCCTTCCATTTTATTCTCTCCAAGTAAAACCCCAGGTATGACGCACCATTTAAGAACAGCTGCTTGCTATCTTGCACAATGCTACACAATGACCTCCACTAATTGGCATTAATGCTACGTGACTTAGTCCAAGTGGGTAGCAACCTGCCCTTTACAAGAATAATAAAAACCAGGAAAGTGTACCATTGGGAACTGATTATCGTCCTCTTCTCAAAGGTTTGCAAACATGTGGATCTCAAATGAGCACTTTGTTCCCTTTAATTACCACACTATGCCCGGTTCCCTTGGAGCTGGATTTATGGTTAGACTTTGTCACATGAAGGAATTCAATTTAAGTATTGAACAGATCCGGCATATCTCAAAATTTAAAAGCTGTTTCTTTCCCCTTTTTCCATTAAAAACAGTTAGCAGCAAAGCAGACACCAAACTCGGAAAAAGCTGCTCTTCTTTATATGTTGGGCAATGGGTTAGCACACAGTCCTTTCGGCTGGCGTTCAAATTTAGTCCAGAATGTTGGACGCGCAAGTTTTTCTCCACTAACTCTTTAATCCCCTGACCCACAACTCTGGGGCATTGTCCCTCCACCCTCCATTCTACCACTGGTGGCTGTGTTACGAGCCACCTATTTACCCTCGTTCTGCAGTTTCCACGCTAAATGCCTCCCCCATTGGAGATGCTCCTTCAAAGTCAGGTCTTTGACTGTGCTTTTGGAAACCCTCTCTTTCCCACCCCACAATCGCTCCCCTCCTTTGCCGTGTTCTCTCCTATCTCTGCAAAATGCCAAGATGTGTTTTTCCAGAGAGGGTACTCTACCAAATGGGAGTTATTACTGTCGTAAGGGTGATCAATAAAACCCAGATGGTGAATAGGTGCGAAGCCACAGCAGGGGTCGAAGTCCTGAATGCATCTCCTGCTCCCAGTCCAAAAGGATGCAACATTCACACAGGCGCATCAGGATGCGAGGGTCCTTGGGCAGGTGCAGAGGAGATTTACCAGAGTGGTTCCAGGGATGAGGAACTTTATCAACAAGGTTAGATTGGGGAAGCTGGTGGTGTTATCCTTGGAGCAAAGGAGATTGAGGGGAGATTTGATCAAGGTGTACTAGATTATGACAGGTTTAGATAAAATAGACAAAGGAAAGCTGTTCCCATTAGCTGATGGTGCAAGGACTAGGGGAGACAGATTTAAAGTTTTGAGCAAGAGATACAAAGGGGATGTGAGGAAGAACATTTTTTATGCAGAGTAGTAATGACCTGGAACTCGCTGCCTGAGGGTGGTGGAAATGGAGATAATTTATATACATTATAAAACAAAATAAAACTTTCCAAGGTGCTTTACAGAGTATTATAAAACAAAGTATGACACCAAGCCACAAGAGATGATGTTAGCTCAGATGGCCAAAAGCTTGGTCAAAGAAGTAGGTTTTAAGGAGTGTCTTAAAGGAGGAAATTGAGGCAGAGAGGTGCAGCAAGAATATCCCACAGTTTGGGGCCTAAACAACTGAAGTCACAGCCACCAATGGTGGAGCGCTAAAAATCAGGTATGGACATAGGCCAGAATTGGAGGAGCGATGATATCTTGGAGGGTTGTGGGGCTGGAAGAGATTACAGCATAGGGACAGGAGATATGGAGAGATTTGAAAACATGGATGAGAATCTTAAAATCAAGACATTGCTTGACCGGGAGCCAATTTAGGTTCGCGAGCCCAGGGTGATAGTGGAACGGGACTTGGTGCAACTTAAGATGTGGGAAGCAGAGCTTTGGATGACCTCAAGTTTATGGAGGGTTGAACGTGGAAGACCAGCCAGGAGTGTATTTGAAGAGTCAAGTCTAAAGGCAACAAAGGCATGAATGAGGGTTTCAGCAGATGAGCTGAGACGGGGACGAAGTTGGACGACGTTAGAGGTGGAAATAGGTGGTCTTAGCGATAGCATGAATGAGGTCAGAAGCTCATCTCAAATATGACACCAAGGCTGTGAACAGACTGGCTTAATCTGAGACTGTTGCTGGGGAGAGGGATGGAGTCGGTAGCTAGGGAACAGAGTTTGGAGCGGGGACCAAAAACAATGGCTTCAGTCTTCCTAATATTTAATTGGAGGAATATTCTGCACATCTAGTACTGGATATCGGATAATCAGTCTGATAATTTAGCAACAGTGGAGGAGTTGAGAGAAATGGTGGCGAGGTAGAGCTGAGTGCGAAAACGACGCAAAAATTAATGCTGTGCTTCCGATGATGTCGCAGAGGCACAGCATGTAGGCGAAAGATAGGATTAATAATTTCAAAAGGAACTTGGATGGACACAATAGAAAAAAACTTGCAGGATTACAGGAATAGAGTGGGGGAATGCGACTGACTGGATTGCTCGACAGACAGCTGGCATGGGCTTGATGGGCCGAATGGTCTTCTATGCCGTAATGACTATGACACTATGGCTTAGAGGGTAGAAGCTGAGAGACAGTTTCATCTGGCTGGAGAATCGAGAACTAGGGGGACAGTCTCAGAATAATGGGTCTGCCATCTCAGACTGAGATGAGTGGAAATTTCTTCCCTCAAAAGGTTGCGAATCTTAGCAATTCTCTACTCCAGAAGGCTGTGAATGCCCATGAGTATACACAAGACTGAGATTGGGAGATTCTTGGACACTTACGGGAAACGAGGGATAAGTAGATAAGGGCAAGAAAGTAGAGTCGAGGTTAAAGACTAGCTGTGATCTTGTTGAATGGCAGAGCAGGCTAAAGGGGTCATATGGTTTACTCCTGCTCCTATTTCCCATGCTGACGCTGGGTTATTTGAGAGGAGGGGAAGTGTGGGGTTAGTTTGACAGCTAGGGGTTACAATACAGGTCATCGCTGCAGCTGAAATACCGATACCAAAAAACTGGTTCTACCTTAAAGCAACGGGGAGGTTTTCCATTTCCCAGGACTGAAAGAACTCAGTTTACACAAGCATGAAAGCAATAAAAAAGGCCCAAGATTAAAATTATTAGGAACGTGGAAAGAAATTTTGGCGCCAATACCTCAATATTATCACTAACAATCTGTAGGCAGGGAGATAAGGTCAGAATGCAACCTACCTGTTTACCCAGTGCTGCCCTGGAAACCAGACTAATCATAAAATATAATTGCACAAACCCTGGAGGAAACTGGCAGCAGTTGGGAGATTCACTGAAGATTAACGTATACTTTCAGCACAGTAAATCAGATTTAACTCTTTTAGGGTCAGTGCACCACTCTGAACAAATACATGGAGAAGGAAAAAGCATCACCAGCGACCATTAAACAACAGCCGCCATTGTCCAACTTTATGCCAAGTGTGTACTAATAAGTTACTTTTTTTTCCCCCACAGCCGGCGGTTTAAAGAACTTAGTAACTCCACTCATGGGAAAACTTGCATTTATATAGTGTCTAACATTAATGAAGGTTCCAAGGTGCTCCACAGGAATGTTAACAAACCCATATGTGGCTCAGTGTCAGATTGTAAGTATTAGGATAGGCGACCAAAAGCTTGGTCAAAGAAGGTGGTTTTAAGGAGCTTCTTAACGGAGGGGAGGGGGTGGAGAGCTTGAGGGAGGGTATCCCAGAGTTCAGTGCAGAGGAAGTTGAAGGCACAGCCGCCAATGGTGGAGCGACTTAAACCGGGGATGGGCAAGAGGGCAGAATTGGAGGACCGCAGTTATCAGAGGGCGGGGGAATACCGGAAGAGGTTAGAGAGATAGGGAAGGGTGAGTCCATGGAGGGATTTGAAAACAAAGATGAGAATTTTTAAATCGAGGCGTTAGCGAACCGGGAGCCAGCGTAGGTTAGTGAGCAAAGGGCGTGATGGATGAATGAGACTCTGTGCAGGCAGACAAAAAAAAGTACAGACTAATAGAAAGGTTTAGATGAAGGCCTTTAAGCCCATTCAATCTAATCCACTCTTATCATCTTCCCATTACTTCATTCAGTGGTTTACATGCATCCAGGGTACATGCCTCAGCCTGGCTGCCCATCGTTGCTCAGTGTAAGTGTCAGTCCTAAAGTGCAAATCTGTGCTCTCACTTTTCTGTCCTGGTGTAACTGAAAGCATCTTCTACTTTCTCTGCACCACTTAATAACCTCTATACCTCTTACATTTTGCTCCCAGACGTCCAACGGAGTGGCCCCCGACCAGGTAGTTGCTCACTGCTCTTTTCCCCAGCCCTCAGACACTGGACATCTCTTGTGCATTTCCTCCAGGAGGCCTGGGTGCCCCCCTGCAGCACGCAGCCTGATTCGGGCACCCTGCAGTTTAAGTCCCCTAGGTTACCAGCATCACCCACAGTCCATGGTAGGAGACACAAGTGCCAGACAATGACCATCTCCCCATGACCCCCCAACAATCAACATCCTGGGGGTTACCATTGACCAGAAACTGAACTGGAGTAGCCACATAAATATTGAGGCTACAAGAGATCAGAGACTGGCAAGTAACTCACCAAAACCTAGCCACCATACAGAATAACACAAGTCAGCAGTGTGATGGAATACTCTCTATTTGCCTGGATGAGTGCAGTTCCAACAATACTCAAGAAGCTTGACATCATCCAAAGCAGCTCGCTTGTTCAGTAGCCCATCCAGAAGCTTAAACATTCACTCCCATCAGCACCGACGCACATCGACAAGATGCACTGCAGCAATTCGCTAAACCTCCAATCTCTAGCACCTAGAAGGACAAGGTAACACCACCTGCAAGTCCCCTCCAAGCCACACACCACCTTGACAGGAACTATATTGCAGTTTCTTCACTGTTGCTAGATTAAAATCCTGGAACTCCCTTCCTAATAGCACTGTGGGTGTACCTATACCACATGGACTGCAGCAGTTCAAGGAGGCAGCTCACCACCACTTTCTCAAGAGCAAAAGTGGCTGCTGGACGGACAAAGAAGTCAGGACAGGTAGTGCAGGAGTCCCCAGAGGACATCCCACTTTCTAACCGGTATTCAGTTCTGACTACCAATGGGAGAGAGGGTTCCTCTGGAGAATGCACCGAGAATCATGACCGGAATGTCATGGCTGACTCGGCTGTGCTGGGTTGGAAGAAAAGGGACAGGAGGGCAATAGTGGTAGGGGATTCTATGGTTAGAGGAACAGATAGGCGTTTCTGTGGTCGCAGACGTGATTTCAGGATGGTATGTTGCCTCCCTGGTGCAAGGGTCTTGGATATCACTGAGCGGCTACAAAGTATTCTGCAGGGTGAGCATGGTCCGCATTGGTACCAATGTCATAGGTAGAGAGAGGGATGAGGTCCTGCAAGAAGAATTTAGGGAGCTATGCAGCAGATTAAAAAGTAGGACCTCAAACGTTGTAATCTCTGGGTTTCTTCCGGTGCCACGTGTTAGTAAGTATATGAATAGGAGGTTAGAACAGATGAATGCATGGTTGGGGAGATGGTGCAGGAGAGAGGGCTTTAGATTCTTGGATCACCAGGCCTGTTTCTGGCGAAGGTGGGATCTGAATAAGATGGATGGGTTGCACCTGAACCAAAATGGAACCAACATCCTTGCTGGTAGGTTTGCTAGTGCTGTTGGGGGTGGGGTTTAAACTAATTTGGCAGGGGGATGGGATACAGAGTGGATGCACAGTAGGGGGTGTTGTACAATCAAATATTAATGTGAAGCTAAGTCAGTCCGGAGGACAGAGTAAATGTAGACCCGTTAAGGCTCAGGAAAATAATGCAAGGCTGGATTGTATCTATTTTAATGCAAGGAGTCTTACTAGTAAGGCAGATGAATTGAGGGTGTTGATTAACACATGGAAATATGATATCATTGCTATTACTGAGACATGGTTGAGGGAAGGGCAGGACTGGCAGCTCAATATTCCAGGGTATAGAATCTTCAGACGTGATAGGGGAGGGGGTGAAAGAGGAGATGGCATTGCACTGTTGATGAAAGAGACAATTACTGCAGTAAGGAGGGATGATATCTTAGAAGGTTCCTCTAATGAGGCCATATGTGTAGAACTTAAAAACAAACAGGGGGCAGGTCACTTGGCTGGGAGTGTACTACAGGCCTCCTAACAAACAAACAAACAGTCAGGGAGAGATAGAGGAGCAGATTTTTAGGCAGATCTGAGAGAGGTGCAAAAATAATAGGGTACGAATAGTAGGGAATTTCAACTTCCCCTATATTAGAGGGGATAGTATTAGTGCAAAAAGCTTAAAGGGGGCAGAATTCTTCAAGTGTATTCAGGAGAGCTTTTTGAGCCAGCACGTAGAGTCCTACAAGAGTAGGAATGGTACTGGACTTAATTCTAGGGAATGAAGCTGGACAAGTGGTAGAAGTGGCAGTGGGGGAGCATTTCGGGGATAGTGACCATAACTCTAAGAATTAAGATTGTTATGGAAAAGGACATAGAGGGACCAGAAATAAGAGCACTGATTTCAATATGATAAAACATTATCTGGTCAAAGTGAACTGGGAGCAGCTTCTTACAGGAAAGTCTGCATCAGACCAGTGAGAGTCATTTAGAAGGGAAATTGTGAGGGTTCAGGTGCAGCATGTTCCTGTAAAGGTGAAGAGTAGGACCAACAGGTCAGAACCCTGTATGTCAAGGATTGGATAAGGAAAAAAAAGGTGGCGTATGGCAGATTCAGAGTGCTGAAAACAGCGGAGGCCCTCGAGGAGTATAGAAAGTGTAGGGGAATACTTAAAAAAAATAATTAGGAGAGCGAAGAGGGGGCATGAAAAATCACTGGCAGACAAGATAAAGGAAAATCCCAAGGCGTTTTATAAGTATGTTAGGGGCAAGAGGATAACCAGGGAAATAGTGGGGCCCATTAGGGATCATAGAGGCAATGTGTGTGTGGAGCCGGACGACATAGGGGAGGTTTTGAATGATTATTTTTCATCTGTGTTCACTATGGAGAGGAACAATGTCGGTGTAGTGATCAGGGAAGGGGACCGTGATACACTTGATCAAATTAGCATTGAAAAGGAGGAAGTTTTAGCGGGTTTGAAGGTGAATAAATCCCCAGGCCCAGATGAGACGTATCCCAGGCTGCTATGTGAAGCAAGGGAGAAGATAGCAGGGGCTCTGACACAAATTTTCAGATCCTCTCTAGCCACAGGAGAGGTACCAGAGAATTGGAGGACAGCGAATGTGGTACCATTATTTAAGAAGGGTAGCAGGGAGACAGTCATAGAGATACGGCACTGATACAGGCCCTTCGGCCCACGAAGTCTGTGCTGACCAACAACCACCCATTTATACTAATCCTACATTAATCCCATATTCCCTACCACATCCCCATCACTCTCCTACCTACACTCAGGTAATTTGGCCATTGTAAATTGCCCCATCAACCTGCAAGTCTTTGGCTGTGGGAGGAAACTGGAGCACCCGGAGGAAACCCACGTGGTCTCAGGGAGAACTTGCAAACTCCGCACAGGCGGCACCCAGAATTGAGCCCGGGTCGCTGGAGCTGTGAGACTGCAGTGCTAACCACTGCGCCACTGTACCACCCATAAACCAGGTAATTACATGCTGCTGAGTCCAACATCAGTGGTAGGAAAATTACTGGAAAAAATTCTGAGACACAGGATTAAGCTCCACTTGGAGAGATAGGGATTAATCAGGGGTAGTCAGCATGGTTTTGTCAGGGGGAGATCAAGTCCAACAAATTTGATTGAATTTAGATAGACTGGAGAGTTGGGCAGAGAAATGGCAGATGGAGTCCAATCAGGGCAAATGCGAGGTGATGCATTTTGGAAGATCCAATTCAAGAGTGAACTATACAGTAAATGGAAAAGTCCTGGGGAAAATTGATGTACAGAGAGATTTGGGTGTTCAGGTCCATTGTTCCCTGAAGGTGGCAACGCAGGTTAACAGAGTGGTCACGAAGGCATACGGCATGCTTTCCTTCATCGGACGGGGTATTGAGTACGAGAGTTGGCAGGTCATGTTACAGTTGTATAGGACTTTGGTTCGGCCACATTTGGAATACTGCGTGCAGTTCTGGTCGCCACATTACCAAAAGGAGGTGGATGCTTCGGAGAGGGTGCAGAGGAGGTTCACCAGGATGTTGCCTGGTATGGAGGGCGCTAGCTATGAAGAGAGGTTGAGTAGATTAGGATTATTTTCATTAGAAAGACGGAGGTTGAGGGGGGACCTGATTGAGGTGTACAAAATCATGAGATATATAGACAGGGTGGATAGCAAGAAGCTTTTTCCCAGTGTGGGGGATTCAATTACTAGGGGTCATGAGTTCAAAGTGAGAGGGAAAAAGTTTAGGGGGGATATGTGTGGAAAGTTCTTTACGCAGAGGGTGGTGGGTGCCTGGAACGCGTTGCCAGCGGAGGTGGTAGACGTGGGCACGATAGCGTCTTTTAAGATGTATCTAGACAGATACATGAATGGGCAGGAAGTAAAGAGATACAGACCCTTAGAAAATAGGCGTCATGTTTAGATAGAGGATCTGGATCGGCGCAGGCTTGGAGGGCCGAAGGGCATGTTCCTGTGCTGTAATTTTCTTTGTTCTCTTTGTTCTTTGAATTTTCCGAGGAGGTGACTAGATGTGTAGATGAGGGTAAAGCAGTTGATGTAGCCTACATGAACTTCAGTCAGGCTTTTGATAAGGTCCCACATGGGAGATTGGTTAAGAAATCTAATGTGGTACCACATTCGCTGTCCTCCAATTCTCTGGTACCTCTCTTGTGGCTAGACAGGATCTGAAAATTTGTGTCAGAGCCCCTATCTGCTCCCTTGCTTCACATAGCAGCCTGGGATACATCTCATCTGGGCCTGGGGATTTATTCACCTTCAAACCCACTAAAGCAGCTAAAACTTCCTCCTTTTCAATGCTAATTTGATCAAGAAATTGTTTAATGAGATCCAGGGTAATTTGGCAAATTGGATTCAAAATTGGCTCAGTGGCAGGAGGCAGAGGGTCATGGTGGAGGGTTGTTTCTATGAGTGGAAGCCTGTGACCAGTGGTGTACCACAGGGATCGGTGCTGGGACCCTGACTGTTTGTAGTGTACATTAATGATTTAGAGGTGAATATAGGAGGTATGATCAGTAAGTTCGCAGACAACACGAAAATTGGTGGTGTCGTAAATAGTGAGGAGGAAAGCCTTAGACTACAGGACAATATAGATGGGCTGGTAAGATGGGCAGAGCAGTGGCTAATGGAGTTTAATCCTGACAGGTGCGAGGTAATGCACTTTGGGAGGTCTAACAAGGAAATGGAATATACAATGGATGGCAGGACCTTAGGGAGTACAGAAGGTCAGAGGGACCTTGGGGTGCTTGTCCATAGATCACTGAAGGCAGCAGCACAGGTAGAGAAGGTGGTTGGAAAGACATACATGATACTTCTATTCTATGCCTCGGCTAATAAAGGCAAGAGCAGGGGGTTTATGGAGCTGTATAAAACGCTGGTTAGGCCACAGTTGGAGTACTGTGTAGTACAGTTCTGGTCGCCACACTAAAAGAAGGATGTGATTGCACTGGAGAGGGTGCAGAGGAGATTCACCAGGATGTTGCCTGGGCTGGAGCATTTCAGTTACGAAGACTGACTAGATAGGCTGGGGTTGCTTTCCTTGGAGCGGAGAAGGCTGAGGGGGGACCTGATTGAGGTACAGAAAATTATATGGGCCATTGTTAGGATAGATAGGAAATTTTTTTTTCCCTTACTGGAGAGGTCAATAACTAGGGGGCACAGATTTAAGGTAAGGGGCAGGAGGTTTAGGGAGGAGTTGAGGAGGAATTTTTTCACCCAGAGGGTGGTTGGAATCTGGAACACACTGCCTGAAGGGGTGATAGAGGCAGGAACCCTCACAATATTTAAGAAATATTTAGATGAGCACTTGAAACGTCGTAACACGGGGATACAGGGTAAGTGAGGGGAAATGGGATTAGTTAGGACGGGTGCTTGATGGTTGGTGCAGGCGCATTGGGCTGAAGGACCCGTTTCTATGCTGTAAAACTTTATGACTCTAATTAGGGATGGGCAACAAAAACTGACCTTGCCAGTGACGCCCACAGCCCCAGAATGAATAGAAAGATGAATGGACAAGAATACCATCCTAAAGCTTGAATCAGCTCTCCTTATAAGGTTATTTTCAGACAGCTTATTGAAAGTTTGATCTAAGTAATCCCTCCCCCCTCTTTCAGGCTCGTGATGTTGATTTGGGGAGGGGTAAGGTGGGAACTAAAACATTCAAGTCCTACTTCAGGACTATTAATGAGGTGTCGATAAAAGCACCAAGTTAAGTGACAGCCATTTTGGGAAAGGTGAAGACTGTACAAATCAGGTTTTCTTTCAATATAAAGCAACTGAGTATAGCTTGAGGCAAAGTGTTTCTGCTAATGAGAAAGCCGAAGTGTCTGAACAAGCTGTAGTTTCCACAGTAGCAGAGGTACTGAGGAACGTCAGTTATGTGGAGAGACCAGACAAACTGGGATTGTTCTCCTTCAGACAAAGGAGGAGAAGGGGAGATTTAATAGAAGAGCTCAAAATCACAAAAGGACTTTGATAGAGTAAATAAGGTGAAACTGTTTCCACTGGCTGGAGGATCAGAGTTAAGATAATTGGAAAAAAAGAATGAGGAGATGGAGAATTTTTCACAGCAGGTTACGAGCTGGAATGCACTGCCTGAAAGGGCAGTGGAAGCAGATTCAAAGTAACTTTCAACAGTGGTGCCACCAGTCACATCACTCCACAGGTCACAGCATATTATTAAAGTTTTCCCATTCAATCGCAAAACAGCCAAATTAACCACTCTGGTAACCCCAGAAGAAAACAGACCAAACCAGGTATCTTCAGACAACAACAAATTAATTATTTATTAAAACTAAATCTTAAACACTATTAAGGTAAATCTCTCTCTAAAGACTTTAGAACTTATTTTAACCTAATTCCCCCATTCACATACATACACACAAAAATCAGCAGTTAATATCTTTTTTTAAATGTTTAAAAATTAGATGCTTAAGAATAATTAAATAACTGGGTTAGAAGTCTTTGTGGGTTACGTTCCTGATGGGTGAGGTATCCTACTGTAAAAAAAATCAGATGCCACTCGAAGTCTTCACGCGGATTTGATGTAACAGTCTTCTTGATAGGCATTCAAAGCACTTTGGCTGCAGAAGGCATCAAACAGTTCTTTCAACACGGGGTAAAATGACAGGTCTACGGTTGGATTTTAAAATTGGTAGATTTCAGTCGAAGCTTTACTGCATATTCCAGAAAACACAATCAGTCAAGAGAGAAATAATCTTGAAGCAAAGACTCCTTAGATTGGAAGTAAAGAAAAATGGAATTTTGCTACCTCCAGCAATACGAATATTCTCTTCAAAAGGGTTTTGTTCTCCTTAGGCAATTAACACGGCCTGTAGTTCATTGTAGAACTTCTTCTGAGAGAATTCTCTTCTTTCAAGGCAAGCATGCTTCGTTGGTGTCTCTCAAAACTGGTTTTAGCCAGTCCTTGCACACAGTTAAATTGAAACTTTACACCGTGTGACCTCCTCACTCTCCTGCTGTTGCCTAGGTAACAGGTGCAGCTGGCACACTGTGCCTCTTGGTTTTTAAAGTCACACTGTTTTTAAACAGTGTCTTAAAGGCACACTGCTTTTAATCAGAGGAGAAAATAAAAAGAGCAGTGAGTGGGACTAGTTGGATAGCTCTTTCAAAGGGACAGCACAGGAATGATGGGCTGAATTGCCTCCTTCTTTGTTGTATGATTCTACATGAATGTTGAATATGCTTCCTAGTTCTCACGAAAATAATAAACATGCAAAATAAGCAGACAAGACCAATCGTGCCATGGGCCAAGAGGCTGAACATTAAAGCAAAAAATCTGCAAATGCTGGAAATCTGAAATCGAACATTAAATACTGGAAATACACAATAGATCTGTCATCATTTATGAAGAGAAAGTAGTTTGTTTTCTGTATTATCTAGTTCCGATGAAGAGTTACAACAACTTTCATTTATAGAGGGCCTTCAACGTAGTTAAATGCCCCAAGTCACTTCAAATGAGTGTTATCCAACAAAATTAAACACTGAGCCACGCAAGGAAATATTAGGGCAGACGGCCAAAACCTTGGTTCAAGAAGTAGGTTCTTAGGTAAAACAGGTAAGGGAGGTAGAGGGGTGTAGGGATGAAATTCAACAGCTTAAGGTCTTGGCAGCTGAAGGCATGACTAGTGACGGAGTAATTAAAATCAGGGATGCTCAAGAGATTGGAACTAGAGGAGCAGACACATCTCGGAACGTTATGGGACTGGAGGAGATCATACAGAGATAGGTAGGGACGTGGCCAAACAGGGATTTGAAAACAAGGAATTGATGATCCAGGAGCCAATGCAGGTCAACAAGCACAGAGGTGATGAGTGAACAGAACCTGATACCTGTTCAGACATGGGCATTTGGATGAGCTTAGGTTTACAGAGGGTGAAGGTGGGAGGCTGGCCAGAAGGACACTGGAATAGTCAAGTCCACAGGTGACAAAAGCATGGATGAGGGTTTCAGTAGCAGACGAGCTGAGGAGCAGAGTCATGTGATATTGCAGAGGTGGATGTAGGTGGTCCAGGTGATGTGTGGTCGGAAGTTCATTTCAGGTTTCACACCCAAAACATCAATCGTCTGATTTTCCTTTGATCTGCTGTGTTAATTCCAGCTTTTTCCCTTTTTATTCCAAATCAAACATTTTCAGTGGCAATTTATATAAGCCACCCCTCTAAAAATGTAGATATGCTGGTTAATAGTCCTACCTACCTTAGCACAGTTCAAGATCGACGCTGCGTTATTGTGAGACCAAAAAAAAATCAAGATATTGCCATTCATATCTCGGAAACGTGAACTCAATTTGGGTTATTCTGGAACCTTCTTCAATTCACTGCTAAACAAACCTGTCTCAAAGGCAACATTTACCCACCCAAAGTGTGAGGACAAAAAACCTCACATTGATTTGCCTGAAGTGTTTTGTTACCTGAACTTGTCCTTTTGCATGTAATCTTTCTTTGCTTCCTCTGTCACGCTTTCTGTGCCCAGCTCCTCTTTGAAAGCCAGTAGATGCCTCTTGACATACGTACTGTCCTCCTGCTTCTGGAAGAGATCTGGCTTCTTCTCTATTATACTGGCAAATGAGAGTGAAAGAGCGAGAGAGAGGGGATGGAAAAACAACCATTAGTAACTTGAACAGTAAAAGACTATCAGCGGTGGCTCAGTGGATAGCGATCCCTCATCTGAGTCAGATCATGGGTTCAAGACCCACTTGAGACCAGTACAAAATCTATGGACTGATGCTGCCAGTGCAGTGCTGACAGAGTGCTACACAGTTGAAACTGCAGTCCTTCAGATGAGATGTTAAAACAAGGACCCGTCTGCCCTCTCAGGTGGGTGTAAAACAATCCTATGGTAACTATTTTGAAGAGCAGGTGCCTTGGGCCAATATTCATCCTTCAAACAGTACTTGGGAAGAAAAAGATGGTGTGGTCATTATCAAATGGCTGCTTGCGGGAGCTTGCTGTGTGCAAATTGGCTGCTGGGTTTCTTTACAAGTGACTACGCTTCAAACAAAAAAACTTCATTGGCTGGAAAGTGCTTTGGGTCATGAAATTTCTTTCCCTTTTGTAACTTTGGACGTAGTTGTGGTGAACGGGCTTTGGTTAAGCACAAGGATTTGTTTGTGAAGATGGTCCATCAATTGGGAAACACCACCTGCGATCTGCACTGATATGGTTTGAAGCTGACTGTGTGTTACAGAAGCACTGGCAAAGGCGACATTATTCACGGCCAGTGACTTCTGCTCTTTAATGATAGCTCTGTGCAGCACCTGTAAAATCAAATGGGTGGAATGTGCAAGTGTGCATTCCATTCCGACTGCAAAAATTAATAATTGGAAGTGTGTAATAATTAAGCCCAACTCTGTTTCATCCCCAAACCACGCAAACATCAATGGGAAAGATAGTTTATTAAAAATGTGCAATGTATCAATTTACTGCAACGGCCATCTAAAGGTTTTTACTTCGAGGTGGGAGTTGAGGAAAACCTAATTACAAGTATCGAACAATGAAAGTTTACTAAAAGCAAAATACTGCGGATGCTGGAAATCTGAGATAAAAACAAGAAATGCTGGAACCACTCAGCAGGTCTGGCAGCATCTGTGGAAAGAGAAGCAGAGTTAACGTTTCGGGTCAGTGACTCTTCATCGGTTCTGATGAAGGGTCACTGACCCGAAACGTTAACTCTGCTTCTCTTTCCACAGATGCTGCCAGACCTGCTGAGTGGTTCCAGCATTTCTTGTTTTTATTTAATAAAAGTTTACTTCTGCCCTAACTTCAAGTTGTCTATTTTAATGGGACCAGTAAAAGTAGCATTGGGTTTCCGTTTCCCTGCCACCAGTTAAAAATCTCCACCGCCAGTATCCCCTTTAAAAAGGTAATGTCAGTAAAATTAATCTAAACAAATGAAAAAGTAACAGTTCTGATGAAAGGTCATCGAGCTGAAGCTTTAACTCTCTTTCTCTTTCCACAGATGCTGCCTGGCCTTCTGAGTATTTCCAAAATTTTCTGTTTGAAGTATAACAGAACCTCACCATGAACTAGATCAGTATTTTGCCATCTTCATTGATTATACAATGGATGTCCCGCGGTGCTTACTGATTGCAGCTCAGTGGGTAGCACTCATGCATCTGAATCAGGTGGTCGTGGCTTAAAGCCCCAATCCAGAGATTTGAGTCTGTAATCCAGGCCGGCATTCCCAATCTGTACTGTCAGAGGTGCCATCTTTCGTACTTCAGCCTGTGTGATGGAATACTCTCCACTTGCCTGGACGGGTGCAGCTCCAACAACACTCAAGAAGGTCGACACCATCCAGGACAAAGCAGTCCACTTGATCGGCACCCCATCCACCACCTTAAACATTCACTCCCGCCACCACCACACAGTGGCAGAAGTGTGTACCATCGATAAGATACACCGTAGCAACTCACCAAGGCTCCTTCTACAGCACCTGCCAAACCTGCGACCTATACCACCAGGAATGACAAGGGCAGCAGCCGCATGGAACACCTGAAAGTTCACCTCCAAGCCACACACCATCCTGACTTGGAGCTATATCCCCGTTCCTTCACTGCCGCTGGGTCAAAATCCTGAAACTCCCTTCCTAACAGCACTGTGGGTATACCCGCATCACACGGACTCTGGTGGTTCAAGAAGGTGGCTCACCACCACATCAAGGGCACTGAGGGGTGGGCAATAAATGCCAGCCTACCGGTGATATCGATAACCCATGAAAGAAAAAAGGCACAAGTCTACCCTCCCGGGTGGATGTAAATGGTCCCATAGCCTCGAAGAGCAGCTAAATGCTCTCCAGTGTCTGGGCCAATATTTATCCCTCAACCTAGCAAAAAAAACCGCATTGCTGTTTGTGGGATCTTGTGGTGAACAAATTGGCTGCCAGTTTTCCTACATTACAACAGAGACTAAACTTCAAAAGTACTTCATTGACTGTAAAGCACTTTGGGATGACCTGAGGTTGTGAAAGGTGCTACACAAATGCAAGCCTTTCTTTCCTTTATTTTAAAATCAGAACGACAGCCCCTCTGACAGTGCAGCACTCCCTCAGCACTCCACTGGTAGCATCAGCTCAGGTCCTGGAGTGGACTCACAACCTTCTGACTCAGAGGTGAAAGTGCTGCCCACTGAGCCACAGCTGACACGAAGCCCAACAAGGTCACTTCAGGGCTGACATCTCGACCCAGCTTACTGCCAGTACCCTGGGCTGTCGCTGCTCCAGCTATGCTTTCATTACTGCAACAGGGCAAACCATTAAAATATTATTCAACTTATAAATTCCTTCTGATGTACTGCAGGATCTGCAAAATAAAACAGCCCCAGAAAGACAAGGATTCAGGACATTTCTGCATCAGAAACTACACATCACACAGGTACAAAGGTTTTGAGATAGCGTATAGGAGTAATTTGAGACATGATGTGGTGAGTGTGGTGTCCTTGGGAAGAAGGGTGACTTTGTACTTTGAGTTTCTAAAGTTCTTCACCACTGGGCAGTTTTCCTCATCTTATGTCTGGATTTGTTGTGGACTAATTGGTAGAGATTGATTGTGATTAGTCAATAACTCCATTACCGCTCAAACAACTTATAATTATATAAATGCCTTTAACATTGTAAACGGTCCCAAGGTATTTCACAGGGGCAAGAATTTGACAACGTGCCACAAAAGGCGGGGCAGATGCTTGGTCAAAGAGGAAGTTTTTAAAGGAGGACAGAAGGGTAGACACACACAGGTTTAGGGAGGGAACTTCAGATCTTAGGGCCCAGGCAGCTGAAGGTTCGGCCACCAATGATTAAAATCAGAAATGTGCAAGAGGCCACAACCGGTGCAGTGCAGAGATTTGAGAGCGCTGTCGGGCTGGAGAAGGTTACAGAGATAGGGAGGGACGAGGCCACGGAGTGATTTGAAGTGAAGGTTGAGAGTTTTAATATCATGTGATGGTGGAGGGTAAACTAGATTGCGCGTGATCTTTTTTCCCGACTCGCCCTCCAAAATACACGCTGACATGTTGACAGGGAATCAGATGGTCTTTTTCTGTCTAGCGCTCCCTACGTGCACTCCAATAGATAAACTGACAGACGGGAGAGGTGGTGGCTTAGTGGTAGTCACTGGACGAGTAATCCAGATGCCCAGGCTAATGCTCTGGGACCATGGGTTCAAGTCCCACCACGACAGATGGCGAAATCTGACTACAATCAATAAAAATCTGGAATTAAAAGCTAATCTAACGGTGACCATGAAACCATTGTCGATTGTTGCAAAAACCCATCTGATCCATTAACTTCTTTCCCTACCGTCTTCACCTGGTCTGGCCTACATGTGACTCCAGAACCACAGCAACGTGACTGGCTCTGAAATGCTCTCTGAAATGGCCGAGCAAGCCACTCAGTTCAAGGGCAATTAGGGATGGGCAATAAATGCTGGCCTTGACAGTGAGGCCCACATCCCATGAATGAATGAAAAAATAGCGAACAGGGAATCACTTCTCCCTCAGTAAAACCGGGCCTGCAACATGTTGTTTGTCTGGGTGGTTGTTGCTGGCTGCACAGATATAATCACACTGTGGTCAATCTTCATATTGTTACTGGACAGGCTGCAAAACTGGATTGAACGCGTGGGGGAAGACGTGGCAGCTGGATGATTGAAAGGTAGCATTTTTATTTGAAGTTTATCCTTTTATGCGCAGAGACAGTAGAGTAACGAAACAATTCTTGCTGTGCTACTGTTTGAGCATTAATACTTTCACACTTTTGAGAGTTCAAAGCTGAGGAGGTGGTTGCTTTCCCGAAGTTGTCAGCAGAAAAAGGCACAGGCTTTCAGGCTGGGGTCCTCGAGATGATCAGACCACTGCCTGATTGTGACCTTTGAACGTGACTAGTAGTTTACTGACAGGTTAGTCGGTAGCTGAATACCAATGACTGCAGGGGGTTCCTTCTGGATGACCGATACAGTTTTATTCCAGAGTTTAGGGCAAGAGGGCCCCAGAGGTGGATCAATATTTTCTACCAGGTCCTCCTTGGGTCAATGGGTAGCACTCTCACCTCTGAATCAGAAGGTCATGGGGTTTGAACCCCACTCCACAGACTTCAGAATAAAATCTAGGCAAGCACTCCCAGCGCAGTACTGAAGGAGCGCTGCACTGTCAGAGGTGCCGCTTTTAGATGAGACGTTAAACTGAGGCCTTGTCTCCCCTCTAGGGTGGACAGAAAAGATCCCACTGTACTATTTGAAGAGGAGCAAGGGAGCTCTGTCCACTGGCCTGGACCAATATTTATCCCTCAACCGACATGGCTGTTTGTGGGATTTTGCTGTGTGCAAATTGACTGGTTTCTACATCTCAACAGCAGCTATACTTCCAAAAGTACTTCACTGCCTAAAAAATGCTTTGAAACATCCTGAGGGCCGTGAAAGGTGCTATATAAATGCTCCGGTTTCCTCCCACATGCCAAAGACTTGCAGGTTGATAGGTTAATTGGCCATTATAAATTGCCCCTAGTGTAGGTAGGTGGTAGGGAAATATAGGGACAGGTGGGGATGTGGTAGGAGTATGGAATTAGTGTAGGATTAGTATAAATGGGTGATTGATGGTCGGCACAGACTCGGTGGGCCGAAGGGCCTGTTTCAGTGCTGTATCTCTAAACTAAACTAAACATTTATCCCTCAACCAAAACAGATTATCTGGTCATGTGTCGCATTACTATTTGTGGGAGCTGGCTGTGTGAAAATTGACTGCCTCATCTTCCCTACCTGGCAACAGCGAAGGCAACAAGGGGAAAAAAAGTTATTGTTTGTAAAGCGCTTTGGGCCGCCCTTTTAAAGGTGCTGCCTATAAATGCAGATGCTCTGCTCTGATGATGCTACCTTCCATGACGGTGCTTCTGATATGACCTCCTTTTTCCTCAACCGAGGATTTCCCCCCACTGTGGTTGACAGGGCCCTCAACCGTGTCCGACCCATTCCCCGCACCTCTACCCTCACCCCTTCCCCTCCCTCCCAGAACCGTAACAGGGTTCCCCTTGTCCTCACTTTTCATCCCACCAGCCTCCATATCCAAAGGATCATCCTCCGCCATTTTCGCCACCTCCAGCGTGATGCCACTACCAGTCGCATCTTCCCCTCCCTTCCCCTGTCAGCATCCCGAAGGGATCGTTCCCTCCACGACACCCTGGTCCACTCCTCCATTACCCCCACCACCTCGTCCCCGTCCCAGGGCACCTTCCCTTGCAATCGCAGGAGGTGTAATACCTGCCCATTTACCTCCTCTCTCCTCACTATCCCAGGCCCCAAACACTCCTTTCAGGTGAAGCAGCGATTTACTTGTACTTCTTTCAATGTAGTATACTGCATTCGCTGCTCACAGTGTGGTCTCCTCTACATTGGGGAGACCAAGCGCAGACTGGGTGACCGCTTTGCGGAACATCTCCACTCAGTCCGCAAGCAGGACCCTGAGCTTCCGGTTGCTTGCCATTTCAACACTCCCCCCTGCTCTCATGCTCACATCTCTGTCCTGGGATTGCTGCAGTGTTCCAGTGAACATCAACGCAAGCTCGAGGAACAGCATCTCATCTACCGATTAGGCACACTACAGCCTGCCGGACTGAACATTGAGTTCAATAATTTCAGAGCATGACAGCCCCCCACTTTACTTTCTTTTTCAGTCATTTTTAGTTATTTTTTCTTCCTTTTTTTTGCATTCCTTTTTACATTTTTTACAATCTTTTTTTGCATTTATTTCATTTCATCTTAGTTTGTTCAGTTTGCTTACCCACTGTTTTTTTCAGGTTGCTTTTCTTCAGGTTTGCACTTGCTGATGTTCAATATTCAGTATATTCACACCTAATCTGTACTAATGCTTTGTCTTTCAACACACCATTAACATATTGTTTGCCTTTGCTCCGTGACCTTTTGGTCAGCTATGTGGCCTGGTCCAATCTGTACCTTCTCCTTTGTTATCTCTTGCCCAACCCCCACCTCACTTGTTTATAATCTGTGACTTCTCTAATATTTGTCAGTTCCGAAGAAGGGTCACTGACCCGAAACATTAACTCTGCTTCTCTTTCCACAGATGCTGCCAGACCTGCTGAGTGAATCCAGCATTTCTGGTTTTATATTAGTGAGCAGGTTGGGTTTATAATGACAATCCAACAGTTACTTGGTCACTGTTTCTAATGAATTTTAAATTCCAGATTTTGTTTTTAAAAGAACAACTATATTTAAATTCTCAAATGGCCGTGATGAGATTTGAACTCATGTTCTCTGGTTTACCAGTCCAGGCATCTGGACTGAGTCCAGTGAAAGAACCACTACTCTTCCATCCTCCACCTGCAAACTCCTTCCACAGCATTGATATGAAGCTATCATGTCAATCTGTAATCTGCTGTCCTATCAATTCCCTCAACAAAGTAGTTTTCTTTCAAGTTAAGTTATCAAGTTTTTGGAAAAGGCATTGGAATCGGTTTTAAGGAGCCACTCAAAAGGATGAGAGGGGGCAGAGGGGTTTAGGGAGGGAACGACAAAGTCTAGAGTCGAAGGCACAGCTGCCAGTGATGGAGCAAAGGAATTCAGGGACATACGTACAAGAAGCCTAAACTGGAGAAAGGCAGGGATCTCGGAGGGTTTTTAAAACATTTTTTATGTGGGCATCGCTGGCTATTTATTGCCCATCCCTAATTGCCCTCGAGAAGGTGGTGGTGAGCTGCCTTCTTGAACCACTACAGTACATGTGTGGTAGGTACATCCACAGTGCTGGTAGGGAGGGAGTTCCAGGATTTTGACCCAGCGACAGTGAAGGAACGGCGACATAGTTCCAAGTCAGGATGGTGTGTGGCTTGGAGGGGAACGTGCATGTGATGGTGATCCCATGCAACTGCTGCTCTTGACCTTCTAGTTGGTAGAGGTCGATGGTTTGGAAGGTGCTGATGATGGAGCCTTGGTGTGTTGCTGCAGTGCATCTTGTAGATGGTACACACTGCTGCCAGACTGAGTTGGTGGTGGAGGGAGTGAATGTTTGTCGATGGGGTGTCAATCAAGCTAGCGCTTTGTCCTGGATGGTGTCGAGCTTCTTGAGTATTGTTGGAGCTGCACCCATCCAGGCAAGTAGAGAGTTTTCCATCATACTCCTGACTTGTGCCTTGTCGATGGTGGACAACTTTGGGGAGTCAGGAGGTGAGTTACTCACCGCAGTATTCCTAGCCTCTGACCTGCTCTTGTAGCCACGGAATTTATATAGCTACTCCAGTTCAGTTTCTGGTCAATGGTAAACCCAGAATGTTGATAGTGGGGGATTCAGCAACTGTAACGCCATTGAATGTCAAGGGGAGATGGTTAGATTCTCTCTTGTTGGAGACAGTCATTGCCTGGCACTTGTTTAGTGCAAATGCTACTCGTCACTTATCAGCCCAAGCCTGGATACTGTCCAGATCTTGCTGCATTTCTACACAGACTGCTTCAGTATCTGAGGAGTCGTGAATGTGTAATCATCAGCGAACATCCCCACTTCTGACCTTATGATTGCAGGAAGGTCATTGATGAAGCAGCTGAAGATGGTTGGGCCTAGTACACTACCCTGAGGAACTCCTGCAGTGATGTCCTGGAGCTCAGAGGATTGACCTCCAACAACCACAACCATCTTCCCTTGCGCGAACTATGAGGCACCAGCAGTGACTCCATTGACTCCAGTTTTGCTAAGGCTCCTTGATGCCATACTCAGTCAAATGCTGCCTTGATTCTGGAGAGGTTCCATCAGACTGGAAAATAGCAAATATAAACCCTCTGTTCAAGTAGCGGGTGAGGCAGAAAACAGGTAACTATAGGCTAGTTAGCTTGACGTCTGTCGTGGGGAAGGTGTTAGAATCGATCATTAAGGAGGTTTATAGCTGGGCACCTAGAAAATCTCAAAGTAAATCGGGAATAGTCAGCATGGTTTTGTGAAAGGGAAATCATGTTTAACCAATTTATTGGAGTTCTTTGTAGGAGTAACATGCGCTGTGGATAAAGGGGAGCCCGTTGACATACTGTACTTGGATTTCCAGAAGGCATTTGACAAGTTGCCACATATTGCGCAAAGTAGGAGCTCACGGTATAGCAGGTATCATATTAGCATGGACAGGAGATTGACTGGCTGGCTGGCAGAAAACAGTATGCATAAATGGGTCCTTTTCCGATTGGCAGGAAGTGTCGAGTGGAGTCCCACAGGGGTCTGTGCTGGGATCACAATTTTTTTACAATTTATATCAATGACTTAGATGAGGGGAGTGATGGCATGGTAGCTAAATTTACAGATGACACAAAGATAGATAGGAAAGTATGTTGTGAAGAGGACATTAGAGGTTGTAGACCAATATAGATAGGTTGAGTGAATGGGCAAAAATCTGGCAAATCTAATATAATGTGGGACAATGTGAAGTTGTTCACTTTGGCAGGAAGAATAAAAAAGCAGAGTATTCCTTAAACGAGGAACGACTGCAGAACTCAGTGGTGCAGAGGGATCTAGATATTCTACTGCAGGAGTCACAAAAGGTTAGTATGCAGGTACAGCAAGTAATAAAGGCGGCTAATGGAATGCTATCCTTTATTACAAGAGGAATTGAAAATAAAAGTAAGGATGTTATGCTTCAGTTATACAGGGCATTGGCGAGATCACATCTCAAATCATGCGTGCAGTTCTGGTCTCCTTGTTTAAGGAAGAACGTGAATGCGTTGAAGACAGATCAGAGGAGGTTAACGAGATTGATACCTAGAATGAGCGGGTTATCCTATGAGGAAAGGTTGGACAGACTGGGCTTGTTTTCACTGGTGTTTAGAAGAGTGAGGAGAGACTTGGTTGAAGAATAGAAGATCCTGAACAGTCTTGACAAGGTGAATGTGGCGAGTAAGTTTCCTCTTGTGGGTAAGCCCAGAACCAGGGGGCACTGTTTGAAAATTAGGAGTTGCCCTTTTCAGACAGCGACGAGGACAAATTTTCAATCTCAGAGGGTCTGTGCGATTTTGGAATTCTCTGCCTTAGCTGGTGGTGGAGGTGCGGTCATTGACTACTTTTAAAACGGAGGTAGATTGATTCGCTTGCCTAACAAGAGTCTAAGATTATCGGGGTAGATGGGAGTGTGGAATTCCAGACAAAAAAAAAAGAGATCAGCCATGATTTTATTAAATGGCGGAGCCGGCTCGATGGACTGAATGGCCTACTTCTGCTTCTAATTCATATGGTCTATGTCAAAGGCAGTCACTCTCACCTCACCTCGAGTTCAAAGAGGGTTGTAGGTCCACAGAATTTACAGAGATCAGGAGGGGATGAGGCCATGGAGAGATCTGAAATCGAGGATGAGAATTTTAAAATGGAGGTATTGCCGAAACGGGAGCTGAGCAGCCCCTGCCACCAACATCGGAGACTAAATCTAACAAAAAAGGTAAGCCTGCAGAAGGTGATACAAGCATTTCACCGTTTAGAGGACATCCCCACAATTTCTGTCTTCAGTGATGAGATGGACTCATTCTCACCTGGCAGGTCCAAAGGTGAATGCAACGAAGAGCAGGAAGACCATCACACACACCGCTTTGCGGTTACCTGATCCCAACTTTAATTCGGTATTCTGAAAATGGGAAAGACAGGACACATATCAATAAAACATTAAGGTACATGTAAGATACCCATGCAAATCTCCACCTCTCGTCATAATCCTGGGAAATACATACAATGAGTTTTCTTGCTAATTAACAAAAACTATGACTGACTGTACAGCTGCATTTCACTGTCACACACAATCATATAGTGAACTATATTTTGAATCTTGTTACACTCGGGCTAAAACCGGAGAAGTGACATGATGGGAAACTGTGGTTTGGGCCTTCACAGTCCAAATGTTTTATTGGCCCGAAATGTATAAGAGGGGCCAAATGGTCAAAAGGCAAACTTCAGCAGAAATCTAGTATGTGAAAACAGACAGCTTGCTGTGTGGGAACTAGAAGATAAAACACCTCCCAGAGCCCAGATGTCGCTAGGGCCAAAAAAAATAACTTGGTGCCAAGGCCACCCCTTGACCAGGCACTAGTAGTGGAATGTTTACCAGCTGATAGGTGACAGAGCGTGGAAAGCCAGAGATCTTTGGACACCGACTTGGCTTGGGAGGGCAGAGATGGTTCAATGACATCCTTTGTAATTGGACCGTTCAGATAACGGGGAGGTAATGATTAGGTTAAATCGGTCTCCATAGGCATTACTGTGAAAGGAAGTATAAAAAAAAAAGGAGTTCCCGGGCAGGGAGAGACATATATTTGGCCAAAGGAGGTTTAGGACCATCCCACAGACAGATCCTCACAGGAGAACGGAGCTGGCAGAGGGACCACACATGTACGTGTTGCATGAACTGGTGTGACCAGTGAGTAATTACATGGCGATCACGCTTCTACCTGACTGTAATGGTAACACTGCTGTGCTTTGATACTGCTGTTGATTAGCATCAATTCTTACTTATACTGAATTAAATAAACCACCAATAAGAGTTATCGCTTGGAATCATTTCAGAAATTGGGAAAAGGGATAAAAAGGTTAATTGACTCCCTTACCCTGAATTCGAACTCCGTTTCACTGGGAAATGAATCTAGTAAACTGATAGGCTGAGAGCTTTAACATCTGAAGGAATGCCAGTCATTTAGTTGGGTACTGCATGTCCTAGACGATTTGGTTTCTCTCCACCAACCCCCTCCTTCATTCTGAAGGGAGGCACCATTCCTGTTGTCAAAATGTAGAGGAGATCTGCTGCCAATGCTTCTCTATAACCAGTCACTAGGTGTGAGAAAGGTTCAGTGAAACTCAGGTATTTCCTCCTATTTTTCATTAGGTGGGACGGAGGTCGGGAACAACCGGGAGCAATTTTAGCCTCACCTGCCCTTTCCGCTGGATCTCGTGGGAATCCCTCCCAGTGACTTAGGATATAGCCACCTCCCCGACATCAACGATACTACTGTTTAAAGAAGCAACACCACCGCAGCTTTGCAAAGTGTGAATTTTTGCTTGAATGTAAGGCTAGAAGGGAACTGAACCTTTTGTCTGCTGAAAATTATTTCAGCTTCAAAAATCAGAGAGGGTGTTACATTTTTCAGCAAATGCCCTGCACATGCATTTAAAAAAAAAACAATTGCTTGGATTATGGAAAAATCACTTTTACAGATGCCCCCCTACCCTGAGTTCAACAGCCAAGTACATACAAACTAGGAGCAGAAGTAGGCCATTCGGCCCCTCGAGCCTGCTCCACCATTCAATAAGATCATGGCTGATCTATTTGTGTCTCAAATTCCACACTTCCATCTACCCTCTATAACCTTTGATTCCCTTGCTTAACAAGAATCTATCTACCTCCGCCTTAAAGATACCCAATGACCCCGCCTCCACCACTTTCTGACAGTTACAAAGTCACGCAACCCTGAGATAAAAATTCTCCGTCTCTGTCTTAAAAAGGCAACCCCTAATTTTAAAAGTGAGCCCTAGTTCTGGACTCATCCACAAGAGGAAACATCCTCTCCACATCCACCTTGTCAAGACCGTTCAGGATCTTCGATACTACAATCAAGTCTCCCCTCACTCTTCTAAACTCCAATGAAAATAAACCCAGTCTGTCCAACCTTTCCACACAAGATAACCCGCTCTTTCCAGTCATCAATCTAGTTAACAATCTAGTAAAGTGACACATGCACACTGGCTTACCAAGTATTTACAGTACGGAAATTCGGTCCAACTAGTCCATGCCGGAGTTTATCCTCCACACGAGCCTCCTCCCATCCTGCCTCACCTAATTCCATCAAAATATCTTTCTATCCCATGGAAGGGAAGTACACCAAGCATTACAGATCAAGAGACAGCCACATGCTATTCAATGGCTATTTTTGACTGTAGATTTATGTCTGATTCATGACGTAGATAGTATGCTCAGTTATCTTTCAAAGAACAGAGATATGCTTTAAGGTAGAACACATTCCTCTATTTATAATTACTCCACTTCCCCTCTATTTTTAATATGACTCTCACTCTCACCTTTTGAAGAAGGGAGGGTCCTTAAAGACTTCTATAGGGTCACCCCTCAACCTTTTTTTTTTGGAAAAGAGCCCAGACTGTTCAATCTGGTATGCTTCGAGATTAAGGGCACATGCTTCATCCCCTGCCTGTTTGTGCTGGTTACACTCTGCAGGTTCTTGCCTCAAAGCACTGTTGGGCACGTCACTGATCTCTCCTGCCAATCCTGCTCACTTCTCGGTCTTCTCTGCATTACTCACTGCCAAGCATCCTCCTCTGATACCGGAGGGTGGGACAGTCTTGCCCACCAATATTTCTCACCATGAATGCAGCCAACACATAGCTCGCCGATTACGGAGGGTGAGGCTCAAAGTAGTGAGGTCCTGAGGGGGAATTCCAGCATTCCTAATGTTACCTACAAGTACACATAGATTCCCAGTAGACTGCACTGTTGCAACACAGGCTTCCCAATGGCTTGAGTGTTTGTATTTATTCATTCATGGGATGTGGGCATTGTTGGCAAGGGCAGCATTCATCACTCATTCCTTATTGAGCTCGAGAAGGTGGTGGTGAGCCACCTTCTTGTACCGCTGGAGTCTGTCATGGTAGCTTTGATACAACAGAGTGGCTTGTTCGGCCGTGTTAGAGAGCAGTCAAGAGTCAGCCACATTGCTGAGGGTTTGCAGTCACACATAGGCCAGAATGGGTAAGGACAGCAGGCTTCTTTCCCGAAAGGGCATTAGTGAACCTGCTGGGTCCTTGCAACAATCCAGTTGTTTCATAGTCGCCATTACTGATGCAAGCTTTTTATTACAGGTTTATTTAACTAAATTTAAATTCCCCAGGTGCCGTGGTGGAATTTGAACTCTCGTGCCGGGATAGGTCCAGGCCTCTGGATTACTAGCCCATTATGTTATCGTACACACGTTGAAATGATATGCACTTTCTCTCTCTCTCTAACACCCATATTTTTACTGTCTCAAGTTTCCCCAGTCTTCAAGGGCAGCTTTGGAGGTTTCTACCAAACAAACATGGCAAAAGAAGCTGAGGGGAGATTTGTTTTTACACAGCGAGTGGTGACGATCTGGAATTCGCTGCTTTAAAGGGCGGCAGACGTAGATTCCATAGTAACTTTCAAACGGGGAGTTGGATAAATTAATGAAAAGGGGGAAAAAAATTACAGGGCTATGAGAAATGAGCGTGGGGTTGTGCGACTAATTGGATAGCTCTTTGGTGATGGACCGAATGACCACCTTCAGTGCTGTACTGTACGATGAATGCAACGTTTAAACAGACTGAGCGATCTAAGCAAAAGGTCTTGGTACAGGAGAGAAGACGATATAAATTGCAAGGTAATAGACGACACCCGACCTGGGTTTTAAAAGCCTATAGAGAAGGAGGGGAAACTGGGGATGGTTTAGAGCTGCACACTGAGCTTCTGAGGAAGTGGTGGTGGAGTCAGTGACAGATTCACTGCAGTTAAATCAGGAGCAACATCACCCTCTCCTGGCTGATTAAAGAAACACCAACTAGACTTGAGTGATTACTGCTTTTCTTGTACCTGTAAATGACAGGCAATATAACAGCCAGCAAACACCTGCATATTTCAATCCTAGACTTTACTTATATCACCAGAATGGCTGCATATTGTACATTCCTGACAAACCGTTTTCACAAAATAACATTTCCAAACAAATTACACTGCTGTGAACACCAGGAGGTACAGCTATTTCTGAGCAATCCCGGTAGTGTAAACCCCAATAACTTTCTGCACTAACCAAACATGTGTAAAGACTTTGGGAGAGGGTATAGAGGAGATTTACCGGAATGGTTCCAGGGATGAGGGGGTAACAGTAATATGGATAGGCCGGAGAAGCTCGGGTTGTCCTGACAGTAGAGAAGGCCAAGGGGAGTTTTGATAGAGGTGCTCAAAATCATCAAGGACTTAGATTCAGTAAATAAAGCGAAACTGTTTCCAAAGGTTGAAGGTTCAATTACCAGAGGGCAGAGATTTAATGTGATTGGCCAAAGAACCGGAAGTGACATGAGGGAAAACATTTTTTTACAAAATGACAGGTTAGGATTTGGAATGCACTGCCTGATAGGGTGGTGAATATATAGATTCAACAGTCACCTTCAAAAGGAAATTGGATAAATACGCACGGGGGGAAAAATTGCAGGGCGATGGGGAAAATAGGGAGGACTAACTCCCTATATGGGCGGCACAGTGGTTAGCACCGCAGCCTCACAGCTCCAGCGACCCGGGTTCGATTCTGGCTACTGCCTGTGTGGAGTTTGCAAGTTCTCCCTGTGTCTGCGTGGGTTTCCTCCGGGTGCTCCGGTTTCCTCCCACATGCCAAAAGACTTGCAGGTTGATAGGTAAATTGGCCATTATAAATTGCCCCTAGTATAGGTAGGTGGTAGGGGAATATAGGAATAGGTGAGGATGTGGCAGGAATATGGGTTTAGTGCAGGATTAGTATATATGGGTGGTCAATGGTCAGCACAGACTCAGTGGGCCGAAGGGCCTGTTTCAGTGCTGTATCTCTAAATCAAATCAAAATCAAACTGGATTGTTCTTTCAAAGAGCTGGCGCAGACTCAAAGGGCTGAATGGCCTCCTTCTGTGCTGCAATATTCCACGATGAAGAGTTGCAAACTCATCATTGCTCACCCAGGAATCACTGGTGTGGGCTCCTCCTCCAGTCACTGTCTCCTCACATTCATAATGCTTTTCTAACTGCATCAACCCAATCTGACTTTTCAAAGAAAGGCATGATTTAGCACGACAGCATTACTGCAAGTCTGAAACTTGGCTCATTTTAAAAGTGAAAAAGGTAAAAATTCCCAATTAAGTGCGAGATCAATGCCATGCTTAAAAACAATTAAAAACCCATCTCTAATTCAGATTCTACCACATCTCTGAGGATCTAATGAAGCATTTTTCCATATTGCAAGTCACTAATGTAGGTGAAGACTGAAGTCAGGTTTTCATTCACATGATGTAGGACAGACACGTGTGCTCACACCACATATCCATGCATGTATACACACACACACACACACACACATGAAAGCAACGTGACTACTTGTGCCACACACAACTCCCACCTCGGACATGATGCTGTCTAGTTTCTTTTTCAGCAGCGAGTTCTCCCGCTTCAGCTTCTCATTCTCATTGAGTGCCTCACGTAGCTTGCTCTCCAGACCCTGCAGGTATTCCTTCTTCTTCTTGCGGGACTGGCAGGCCGACTCGCGGTTCTTGATCATTCGCTGCTGGCGCTTTAGTAGTTTTATCTGAAGGAGATGGGATTTTACAGAGGATTACAAAGAATATACAGCACAGAAACAGGCCCCACTGGTCCATACCGGCCTTTATTCTCCTCACGGTCCCCTTCCCACCCAATGATCTAACACCATCAACATATCTTTCTATTCCTTTCCCCCTCGTGTGTTCATCTAGCTTCCCCCTTTAAGTATCTTTGCAAGTCATCACAACTACCTGTTGTCTAGATCCAAAACTCCCTGTTAAACCTCTCTGTCTCTCTCCTTATTTAAGACTGCTTAAAACCTACCTTTGTCATGCATTTGGTCACCCATACCAACGTCTCCTCCTTTGGCTCAATTTCTTAATCTGTTCATGGGGTGAGAGGGTCGCTGACAAGGCCAGCATTTATTGCTCATCCCTAATTGCCCTCGAGAAGGTGGTGGCGAGCTGCCTTTGTAAGCTGCTGTAGTCCATGTGCTATATGTACTATACACCCACAGCGCTTTTAGGGAGGGAGTTCCAGGATTTTGAACCAGCAACAGTGAAGGAACGGCAATATAGTTTCAAGTCAGGCTGGTGTGGGGCTTGGAGGGGAACTTGCAGGTGATGCCTGCTGCCTATATACACAAACGAATTCTTGCAATAACGCAGCTCCAGTCACCACCTCAAGTCATCCCAAAGTGCATTACAGAAAACAAACTTTTTGAAGTGTTGTCAAGACTGTAATGTAGGAAAGGAAGCACACAATTTGTGCACAGCAAGCTCCTGCAAACACAACAATGGAATAAATGACCAAATCATTTTGCTGTTATTGAAAAAGTGATGTCCATTGAGGGACAAACATTGGTCCAGCACACTAGGAAGAACACACCTGCTCTTCTTTAGAATAGTGCAATGGGATCTTTTATGTCAACCCAAAACAAGCACCCAGATTTCCCGAAAAGTGTCCCTACGCTGTTCTGAAATTTACCAAATTTAAAGCAGCAAATGAAATTTTTTTCTCAAAGGATGAATAAGTCCACTCTCCAGCAACTGCTGTACTCACATTGATCTCTGAAGAGTTAGCTCCAGTCTGCGTCGGTGCTGGCACAATTGGTTTGGTGGAGGACTTGCCGATAGTGATACCATTGCAAATACCATTGACTGGCTTGCAGTTGGCGGTGACTCCATTAATTGTCCCATTCGCTGCTGGTACCTTGATTAGTCCCTGTACAGGAATTCTCACCAGGTCTGACTGGGACAGGACCACTGACTGCCTCGACACTGGGGAGAAAGATGACATTTAATACAAGCATTCTCCCAGAAACAGATTCCAGTTACTGTCACTTTCAGTCCATTATATATCTGGGCCTTTTCCCTTAAAGTGTTTAATCATTTCATAGGATGTTACACAGAGAAGGCTATCCAACTGACCCTCTCCTCTTGATTCCTCAAAGCCCTGCAAATTTTTTTCCCTTCAAATATGTATCCAGTTCCTTTTCGAACGTTACCACTGAATTTGCTTCCACCATCCTTTCACTCAATGCTTTCAGAGCACAACAAATTGCTGCGTTTAAAAAAAAAATTCATCCTGCCTCTAGTTCGTTTGCCAATCACCAAACTGTCTCGCCCTGGTTACCCACACTTCACGCACGGAGGTTTGAAAGAGGGTTACTTCCCTGCGTAGCACACAGCAGCACGTGCTAACACCTACTTACTGCTGGGTTACAAATTGGAAATATCTTTGCTTCTGAAGATTCCCTATTTCTTCATAGTTGGGATGCAAGTATCGGTCATCACAGCCGGCAATACGTTGCGCTAATGGTTAATGGTGGGCATGTGGTAGGAATATGGGATTAATGTAAGATTAGTATAAATGGGTGGTTGTTGGTTGGCACAGACTCGGTGGGCCGAAGGGCATGTTTCAGTGTTGTATCCCTCTATGACTCTATAACTGGCTGTCCTGCATTGCCCTGGAATATTCTACAGGGAGGGCCATGTTAACAAAGGATGTGAGCCGTTTTATATACTTGGTTCATGAAAAGCCACGAGCCATTTTACCCATCTTACAGGAGCATTAGTACAGAAGTAGGATATTGATCCTCTCGAGCCTGTTCTGCCATTCAATGAGATCATGGCTGATCAGCAATCTAATTCCATACAACTGCCTTTGCCCCATATCCCTCAATACCTTTGGTTAACAATTTTTAAACTAAGATTGCCAACTTTAAGAACTGATGTGGCATCAATTGCCATTTGCGTGTAGAAGTGTTTCCTAAGGTCTGGCTCTAATTTAAGAATATGCCTGCAAGTCCTAGATTTCCCAACGAGTAGAAACAATTTCTCGCTATCTACAGTCGGCCGAAGGGCCTGTTTCTGTGCTGTATAATTCTATGACTCTATGACAGTGTTAGGTAAGTACTTATATTTAAATTGTGGAAATTAATTTTTTTTTTTGGAAGGCTGAAGATTTCATCGTTGCTGGACTGTTTTTTTTTTTAAAAAGTTCACTGAGGGGACACTTGAGATGTAATGAAAACAACCTTCACTGGAAGTTACTTGTCTTCAGATAGATAAACAGAAACCTTGGTGACTTGGGGGAGATGTTCACTGGGCAGTGACAAGGCAAGATTTATGAGGGTCAGGAGTTGTTTCTCGCTTCTGAGATGTTGTCTTGGTCAGTCGGGATGTGGGCAGTGTTGAAAAGAAGTTGGAGATGAACCTGTCAAGAGAGCAGCCACCATCAGCTCATCCTTTTCCATGAGAATCAAGTGTAAGAAATGGCGAAACTGACGCTGCATTTCTCCTGACAAGTCTGCTGGAAACCCGATGCCACATTTCTCCTGGAAAGTCTGCTGGAAACCCGATGCCACATTTCTCCTGGAAAGTCTGCTGGAAACCCGATGCCACATTTCTCCTGGAAAGTCTGCTGGAAACCCGATGCCACATTTCTCCTGGAAAGTCTGCTGGAAACCCGATGCCACATTTCTCCTGGAAAGTCTGCTGGAAACCCGATGCCACATTTCTCCTGGAAAGCTTGCCAGACTGATCCTCAATGGCGCATGAAAAGAACTGCTCCAGAAAGACCCCAGTGACAGCCGTCTATGCGTATTTCGGATGCCGGAATAAAGGGACAACTGACATCCTTCCAAATTTTCTCCTTTTTGTTCAAGAATTAACAAGTACTTTGACCAAAGCATCTTTACTTTTCTTTTAACTGGTGTGGGTGGGTGTGTGTGTATATGGGTATTTAAAAAGGAATATATATATTTGCAATATTTCAAACTGTGGTGTTAAAGCTGTGCATCTTTATTGAGTAATTGCTGTTTTATAATAAAGTAATAATTTTGTTTATTAAGCAAACCAGGTTGGTGGACTTTATTCTGAAATAAAAATAGAGTCTATGATTGACCGTACTTTTTTTTTTTTTTTTTTAACTGGGTAAACATATATGTTGTGGCCTGTGGAGAAGTGGAACTAGAAAAGACAGTGAACTCCTCCCGCCTCGGTCCTAACAACGCTATCTGCTTCCGTAATATCTTGAAAACTTCAATCAAATCACCCCTTAACCATCTAAATTGCAGGGAGTATAACTCTTTCTTGTGTAATCTCTCCTCGCAATTTAACCCTTGGAGTCCAGATATCATTCTGGTAAATCTACATTACACTCCATCCAAGACCAATATAGCCTTCTTAAGCTGTGGTGCCCAGAACTGAACATAATACTCCAGATGTAGTCTAACGAGTACTTTGTATAGGTGAAACATGACTTCTACCCGCTTGTATTCTAGTTCTTTAGATTAAAAGACACATTCCATTAGCCTTTTATCTCACAGATTAAATGTTCATAGTGCACGTGGTGTGGACAGCACTATATTTGGATTAGAGCAGGACTGTTTCAAAGACTACCTTACTTGAAAGTATCACAATGACATAATGTGCCCATTAGAAAGGATCTTTTGGTGTTTCAAACAATGAATTACAGAGTATTTGTCATCCCAGTTCAACTGCACTTAAATCAACCACCGTTAGAAAACCCCGCATTTGATGTTAAAGCTCCTGTCAGAGTAAGACTTTTGTTTCATCTGAGATGTTGTGCCTGTGCCTGGACTCCAGGCTGATTTACAGCATCGCTACATACTAACTGGAATAGCCCAGCACTACATTTCTGATATTTTGCGTCATTTTAATAAGTATTTTTGCTGATTTCATTTTCTATCACTGGGAGCGAGGGAGCAGATAAACACTGCAAATAGTTACACAAGGTTCGCTTGCGCCATCAAGTGTTGGAGAGCAAACAGTGCATAACAACTTACAGTTAGACCCTTTAACTCAGTCTATGCTGGCTGTCTGTAGAGCAATCCAGTCAGTCCTGTTCCCCCGTTCTATCCATTTCCCTACAACATACAAATTAGGAATAGTAGGCCACTCGGCCCCTCAAGCTTGCTCTGCCATTCACCAAGATCATGGCTGATCTGATTGTATCAACTGCACATTCCCACCTACCCCCAATAACCTTTCACCCACTCGCTAATCTAGAATCTATCTACCTCTGCCTTAAAAACAAAGCCTCTGCTTCCACTGCCTTTTGAGGACGAGAGTTCCAAAGACTCAGGACCTTCAGAAAAAAAAAAGAGTTCTCATCTGTCTTAAATGGGCGATCTTTTTTTTTAAATAACAGTGATCCCTAGTTCTAGATTCCCCCACAAGAGGAAACCTCCTTTCCACATCCACCCTGCAAGACCCCTCAGAATCTTATATATTTCAATCAAGTCGCCTCTTACTCTTCTAAACTCCAGTGGATACAAGCCTAGCCTGTCCAACCTTTCCTCGCATGACAACCCGCCCATTCCAGCTATTAGTCTAATAAACCTTCTCTGAACTACTTTCAAAGCATTTACAGCCTTCCTAAAATGAGACCAATACATCACACAGTACTCCAGATGTGCTCCCACCAATGCCCTGTATAACCGAAGCATAACCTCCCTACTTTTGTACTCAATTCCCCTCGCGATAAATGATAACATTCTATTAGCTTTCCGAATTACTTGCTGAATCTGCATACTAACTTTTGCAATTCATGCACTAGGACACCCAGATCACTCTACATCTCAAGAGCTCTGCAACCTCTCGACACTTAGATAATATTCTTTTTTATTCTTCCTGCCAAAATGGACAATTTCACATTTTCCCACATCATACTCCATGTGCCAGATCTTTGTCCACTCACTTATCCTATCTATATCCCTTTGTAGCCTCATGTCCTCTTCACAACTTACTTCCCTCCCTCTCCTTGTCTCGTCAGAAAATTTAGCAACTATACCTTTGGTCCCTTCATCTCAGTCACTTATATAAATTGTAAAAAGTTGAGGCCCCAGCACAGATCCCTATGGCACACCACTCGTTCCATCTTGGCCAACAAAATTACCCATTTATGCCTGCTCTCTATTTCCTGTTAGCTAGCCAATCCTTTATCCATGCCAAAATGTTAAACCCTACATCATGAGCTTTTATTTTCCGCAATAATCTTTGATGTGGCGTCTTATCAAATGCCTTCTGGAAATCTAAGTACAGTACATCCACCGGTTCCCCTTTATCCACAGCGCATGTTACTTCTTCAAAGAACTCTAATAAATTGGTTAAACGTGATTTTCCTTTTACAAAACCAAGCTGACTCTGTCTGATTTTCCTTGAAATTTTCTAAGTGCCCTGCTAGAACGTCTTTGATTATAGCTTCTAACATTATGTTAAGCTAAATGGCCTGTAGTTTTCTGCTTTCTGTCTCCCTCCCTTTTTGAATAAAGGAGTTACATTGGCTACTTCCAATCTCATGGAACATTCCCCGAATCGAGGGAATTTTGGAAAATTAAAACCAATGTATCAACTGTGTCACTAGCCACTTCTTTTAAGACCCTACGATGGCGTCTATCAGGACCCGGGGATTTGTCGGCCCATAGCTCCAACAATTTGCTTGCCTGGTGATTGTAATTTTCTTGAGTACCTCCTTCCCTCCCATTTCCTGATTTACATCTATTTCTGGGATGTTACTTGCACCCTCTATGGTGAAGACCGATGCAAAATACCTGTTCAATTCATCTGCCATCTCCTTATTTTCCCTTACTAATCCCCCAGACTCATTTTCTATAGGTTTAATGCTCAGTTTGTAAACGTTCTTTTTTAAATACCTATAGAAACTCTTACTATCTGTCTTTATATTTCTAGCCAGATTTCTCTCATACTCTAACTTTTCCCTTGTTATGAATCTTAGTCATTCTTTGCTGCTTTTTATATTTTGTCCAATTTTCTGATCTGCCATCCCACCCATCTTTGTGCAATTATATGGATTTTCTTAAAGTTTGATACTATCTTTAACTTTTTTTAGTTAACCATGGATGGTGGGTCCTCCCCTTGGAACTTTTCTCTGGTTGGAATTTATCTATACTGTGTATTCTGAAATATCCCCTTAAATTATTCCACTGCATCTTCATTGACCTATCCCTTAACCTACTTTGACAGTTCACTTTAGCTAGCTCTGCTTTCATGCCCTCATAATTGTCTTTATTTCAGTTTAAAATACTAGTCTTACACTGACTCTTCTCTCCCTCAAACTGAATGTAAAATTCAATCATATGATCGCTGCTCCCTAGGGGCACCTTCACTATAAGGTCATTAATTAATCCTACCTGGTTGCACAATACCAGGTCTAGTATAGCCTGCTCTCTGGTTGGCTCCAGAAAGTGCTGTTCTAAGAAACTATCCCAAAAACATTCTATGAACTCATCTAAGCTACCATTGCCCATCTGATTTTTCCAAACTATATGTAGATTAAAATCCCCATGATTATCACCATTCTTTTATATTCCGTCCTACTGCGTGGTTACTGCTATGGGGCCTGTACGCTACTCCGACAAGTGACTTCTTGCCTTCATCATTTCTCATCTCAACCCAAACCTCTTCTACATCCTGGTTTCCTGAATGGAGGTCATCCCTCTATTGTGTTAATACCAACAGAGCCACCCTTCCACTTTTTCCTAGCTTCCTGTCCTTCCGAAATGTCATGTACTCTTCAACATTCAGGTCCCAATCCATGTCATCCTGCGGCCATGTCTCTGTAATGGCTATCAGATTGTATGTATTTATTTCTATTTGCGCTATCAGTTCATCCGTTTTGTTTCAAATGCTGCCTGCATTCAGATACAGAGCCTTTGGTTTTGTCCTTTTATTATTTTTGTAACCTCTAGCCTTGTCTGCTGATTAACTCTTAGATTTGTGCTCACTGTCCCTTCCTGTCATGGTCTGTTTACCTTTTCCCATATTAATTCCTTTCTCCCTTACCTTGTCTCTACTCTTTGATTTGCCACATCTTCCCAAATTTGATTCCTTGCCCCCACTATTTAGTTTAAAACCCTCTCTACTTCCCTAGTTATGTGGCTCGCTAGAATACTGGTCCCAGCACAGTTCAGGTGTAGACCGTCCCAACGGTACAGTCACCACTTTCCCCAGTACTGGTGACAGTGCCCCAACAACTGGAACCCACTTCTACGACACCAATCTTTGAGCCAGGCATTCATTTCTCTAATCTTATTTGCCCTACTCCAATTTGCACATGGCTCAGGTAATAATCCAGAGATTATTACCTTGGAGCTTCTGCTTCTTAATTTGGTGCCTAGCTCCTCATACTGACTATACAGAACCTCCTTCCTTGTCCTGCCTATGTGGTTGGCATCCACATGGACTATGACAACTGGATCCTCCCCCTCACAGTGCAAGTTTCTCCCTAGCCCTGAACAGATGTCCTGAACCCTGGCACTGGGCAGGCACCACAGTCTTCTTCTGGACTCTCCCTCTTTGCTGCAGAGAAAAGTGTCAATCCCCTTCACTATACTGTCCCCTACTACTTCCTTCAAGTGCCCATCCAATTACCTTCCAAATCATAGATTGTCTCTGTTTCCACCACCCTTGTGGACAGCGAGATCCAGGTCTTTACCAGTCACTGCCTAAAAACGTTCTTCCTCACATCTCACCTGCATCTCTTGCCCAAAATCTTAAATCTGTGTCACCCAGTCGTTGTACCATTAGTTATTTCTTGTTTTACGTGAGCACTTGTTTTTCTTTGTACAATATGTTTTAAGAAATTATAGTTGGATTGTGGATACTGATTCATCTGGAATCTTGAAGAGACTGAACTTTGTGGTTGTTTAAAAAAGAAAGGAAGGTCAACAGAAGATTTCTGGTTTTGGCTAGTAAACATGTTTACTGGAAAGCACCTGTTCACGAAGAACCCAGCAGGAGTTTGTGTTGTGACCCTGAAAGAGATATTTACAAGGAAATGACAAGTCAAGATTTATGGTTGTCACACCACTTGCCTCTGGAAAGGTTTTAGTTTCATTTTGAACTGTGAAAAAGCCAGTTGGTATTTGGCCAGAGTCAGTTGAAGTTTCCTTATTGACTTGCCAGGAGAACAGAATATCCAGCCAGCCCATTTTTCTCTTGAAAAGCAAATCCTTTGTCAAGTGTTTCCTGTTGCCTCCTGTATTTGAAGAAACCCTGCATCTTTGAAGGAACTTTGCATCAAACGTGGGAAAATCGAAACCTTTGTTGCTGCACACCTGATGTAAGAAATATGTGAACCTTCTGCGCTGAATCTCTTTGAAAGCCTACCCAGACTATTCATCAACATTGCCTGGAAATAACAGTTCTAGGAAGATTCCTAGTGGCAGCCGACTATTCACCTTTGGGACACCTCACCAAAACAACAGACTTCCTTCCATACCTTCTTTTAAGCCGAAGTGGGTTTTTTAAATTCCTTCTATATTTTTTAACAGCTGTAAACAAAAATCTCTTTTTCCCGGTTAACTGGTTTGGTGTACGTGTGCGCATGAGGACTAGGATAAGATAAGGGAGTTTAATATTTCAATTCATGTATATGTTTATTTCACTATTGGTTAGGACTTGGTTTATAATAAAAGGATAATTTTTTTTGTTTATTCAAGAAATCAGGTTGGTGTGCTTTATTCTGGGGTAAAGTATCTGATTGTTTCAGTAAGTGGGAAAATTATATATGTTGTGTCCTGTGGAGAAGTGGGACTGAATTAACAGTGCACTCCTCCCATCTTGGTCCAAACCTTATCTAAACCTGTCATAATCTTGTACACCTCTGTCAAATCTCACCTTCAATCTCCTTTGTTCCAAGGAGAACACCACCAGCTTTTCCAACATAACCTTGTAACTAAAATCCTCCATTCCTGGAACCATTCAGGTAAATCTCCTCTGCACCCACTCAAGGACTATCACATCCTTCTTAAAGTGTGGTGACCAGAACTGGATGCAGTACTCTAGTTGTGGCCTAACGAGAGCTTCATAAAGGTTCAACATAACTTCCCTTCCTTAATGCCTCTATTTATGAAACCCAAGTTTCCATATGCTTTACGAACCACTCTCTCAATATGTCCTGCCACTTTCAATGATCTATGCACATAAACCCCCAGGTCCCTGTCCCTTTAGAACAGTGCCATTTAGTCATATTGCCTCTTCCTAGTCCTTCTGCCAAAATGCATCACATCATACTTCCCTACATTAAATTCCATCTGCCACTGTTGTTCATTCTACTTTAACACAGCAAAATGACCCAAGATACTTCACAGGAGCGTGTTCATAAAAAATTGACACCGAGTCACACGTGCTGATATTAGGATAGATGACTAAAGGTTTAAACAAAGGTTTGGAGGGTCATCTTAAAAGAGAGGGGGGTACAGGAGCAGGAAGGTTTAGAGAATTCCAAAGCTCAGGGACGAGGCAGCTGAAGGCACGACCACCAATGGTGGAGTGATTAAAATCAGGGATGTGCAAAAAGCCAGAATTAGAGGAGCACAGATATCTTGGAGGGTTGTGCGCTGGAGGAAATTACAGAGATAGGGAAGGGTGAGGCTGCGGAGGGATTTCAAAATAAGGCTGAGAATTTTAAAATCGAGGTGTTGCCAGTCCGGGACCCAGTGCAGGTCAGACATAGAACATAGCAATGTTGGGTAAACAGGACTTTGTGCAAGGAAGAAAATGAAGGCAGCAGAGTTTTGTAGGAGTCAAGCTGATGTACAAAGAACAAAGAACAGTACAGCACAGGAACAGGCCATTCGGCCCTCCAAGCCTGCGCCGAACTTGATGCCTGCCTAAACTAAAACCTTCTGCACTTCCGGGGTCCATATCCCTCTATTCCCATCCTATTCATGTATTTATCAAGATGCCTCTTAAACATCTCTATGGTACCTGCTTCCACCACCTCCCCCGGCAACAAGTTCCAGGCACTCACCACCCTCTGTGTAAAGAACTTGCCTCGCACATCCCCTCTAAACTTTGCCCCTCTCACCTTAAACCCTTGTCCCCTAGTAACTGACTCTACCACCCTGGGAAAAAGCTTCTGACTATCCACTCTGTCCATGCCGCTTATAACTTTGTAAATCTCTATCATGTCGCCCCTCCACCTCCGTCGTTCCAGTGAAAACAATGAGTTTATCCAACCTCTCCTCATAGCTAATGCCCTCCAGACCAGGCAACATCCTGGTAAACCGCTTCTGTACCCTCTCCAAAACCTCCACATCCTTCTGGTAGTGTGGCGACCAGAATTGCACGCAATATTCTAAGTGCGGCTTAACTAAAGTTCTGTACAGCTGCAGCATGACTTGCCTATTTTTATACTCTATGCCCCGACCGATGAAGGCAAGCATAACGTATGCCTTCTTGACTACCTCATCCACCTGCGTTGCCACTTTCAGTGACCTGTGGACCTGTACGCCCAGATCTCTCTGCCTGTCAATACTCCTAAGGGTTCTGCCATTTACTGTATACTTCCCACCTGCATTAGACCTTCTAAAATGCATTACCTCACATTTGCCCGGATTAAACTCCATCTGCCATTTCTCTGCCCAAGTCTCCAACCGATCTATATCCTGCTGTATCCTCTGACAATCCTCATCACCGTCTGCAACTCCACTAACCTTTGTGTCGTTCGCAAACTTACGATTCAGACCAGCTACATTTTCCTCCAAATCATTTATATATACTACAAACAGCAAAGGTCCCAGCACTGATCCCTGCGGAACACCACTAGTCACATCCCTCCATTCAGAAAAGCACCCTTCCACTGCTACCCTCTGTCTTCTATGACAGAGCCAGTTCTGTATCCATCTTGCCAGCTCCCCTCTGATCCCATGTGACTTCACCTTTTGTATCAGTCTGCCATGAGGGACCTTGTCAAAGGCTTTACGGAAGTCCATATAGATAACATCCACTGCCCTTCCTTCATCAATCATCTTTGTCACTTCCTCAAAAAACTCAATCAAATTAGTGAGACACGACCTCCCCTTCACAAAATCATGCTGCCTCTCGCTAATAAGTCCATTTGTTTCCAAATGCGAGTAAATCCTGTCCCGAAGAATCCTCTCTAATAATTTCCCTACCACTGACGTAAGGCTCACCGGCCTATAATTTCCTGGATTATCCTTGCTACCCTTCTTAAACAAAGGAACAACATTGGCTATTCTCCAGTCCTCTGGGACCTCACCTGTAGCCAATGAGGATGCAAAGATTTCTGTCAAGGCCCCAGCAATTTCTTCCCTTGCCTCCCTCAGTATTCTGGGGTAGATCCCATCAGGCCCTGGGGACTTATCTACCTTAATGCTTTGCAAGACACCCAACACCTCCTCCTTTTGATAATGATATGACTGAGACTATCTGCACTCCTTTCCCTAGGCTCATCATCCAACAAGTCCTTCTCCTTGGTGAATACTGATGCAAAGTACTCATTTAGTACCTCGCCCATTTCCTCGGGCTCCACACATAGATTCCCTTCTCTGTCCTTGAGTGGGCCAAACCTTTCCCTGGTTACCCTCTTGTTCTTTATAGAAGTATAAAAAGCCTTGGGATTTTCCTTAATCCTGTTTGTCAATGACTTCTCATAACCCCTTTTAGCCCTCCTGACTCCTCGCTTAAGTTCCTTCCTACTGTCTTTATATTCCTCAAGGGATTCGTCCGTTCCCAGCCTTCCAGCCCTTACAAATGCTTCCTTTTTCTTTTTGACGAGGCTCACAATATCCCGCGTTATCCAAGGTTCCCGAAACTTGCCAAACTTATCCTTCTTCCTCACAGGAACATGCTGGTCCTGGATTCTAATCAACAGACGTTTGAAAGACTCCCACATGTCAGATGTTGATTTACCCTCAAACAGCCGCCCCCAATCTAAATTCTTCAGTTCCTGCCTAATATTGTTATAATTAGCCTTCCCCCAATTTAGCACCTTCACCTGAGGACTACTCTTATCCTTATCCACAAGTACCTTAAAACTTATGGAATAATCGTCACTGTTCCCGAAATGCTCCCCTACTGAAATTTCGACCACCTGGCCGGGCTCATTCCCCAATACCAGGTCCAGTACGGCCCCATCCCTAGTTGGACTATCAACGTATTGTTTCAAGAAGCCCTCCTGGATGCTCCTTACAAATTCTGCCCCATCCAAGCCCCTATCACTAAATGAGTCCCAGTCAATATAGGGGAAGTTAAAATCACCCACCACTACAACCCTGTTACCTTTACATCTTTCCAAAATCTGTCAACATATCTACTCCTCTACCTCCTGCTGGCTGTTGGGAGGCCTGTAGTAAACCCCCAACATCGTGACTGCACCCTTCCTATTCCTGAGCTCCACCCATATTGCTTCGCTGCATGACCCCTCCGAGGTGTCCTTCCACAGTACAGCTGTGATATTCTCCTTAACCAGTAATGCAACTCCCCCACCCCTTTTACATCCCCCTCTATCCCGCCTGAAGCTTCTAAATCCTGGAACATTTAGCTGCCAATCCTGTCCTTCCCTCAACTAAGTCTCTATAATAGCAACAACATCATATTTCCAAGTACTAATCCAAGCTCTAAGTTCATCTGCCTTACCTGTTATACTTCTTGCATTGAAACAAATGCACTTCAGACCACCAGTCCTGCTGTTCTCCGCAACATCTCCCTGCCTGCTCTTGCTCTTAGTCCTACTGGCCTTATTTGCTCGTTCCCCTTCATTTATTTCACTTGCTGTCCTATTGCTCTGGTTCCCACCCCACTGCCACACTAGTTTAAACCCTCCCGAGTGACGCTAGCAAACCTCGCAGCCAGGATATTTGTGCCCCTCCAGTATAGATGCAACCCGTTCTTGTACAGGTCCCATCTGCCCCTGAAGAGATCCCAATGGTCCAGATATCTGAAACCCTCCCTTCTACACCAGCTGTTCAGCCACGTGTTTAGCTGCACTATCTTTCTATTTCAAGCCTCACTGGCACGTGGCACAGGGAGTAATCCCGAGATTATAACCCTGGAGGTCCTGTTTTTTTAAACTTACTACCTAACTCCCTAAACTCCCCCTGCAGGACCTCATCACTCTTCCTGCCTATGTCGTTGGTAGCGATGTGCACCACAACCTCTGGCTGTTCACCCTCCCCCTTCAGAATGCCCCCTGTCTGTTGAGTGGGCAGGTGGGAGGCTGGTCAGGACAGCATTGGAATATCAAGTCTAGAAGTACCAGTGCATGGATGAGGGTTTCAGCAGAGATGTGGGGGAACAGGCAGAGTTGGGTACCCTTATGAAGGTGGAAATAAGCTGTTTTAGGGTTGCTGTTGTGGAGTAATGGGTGAATGGGGAGAGCAAGGAGGCAATTTACTACCTTTCATAGATTTTGGTATAATCTGGCTTCCAATGAATCATCTATTGATGGGGAAAGATAGGTAACCCGTTAGTTCCCTCACTGAATTTTACATAAAATATTCCGGTCATTTGAATGGTCATTTCCATCAAAATAATCCGACCACATTCAGTGATTGAGCTTGGATAAGTTTGTTTCCACAACACTGCTGGTGACTATGGTGGCATTGATCAAACACCTAGAGTAAACATTGGGTACAAGGTGCGACAACTTTCAAGGAATTTGGAAGAACCAATTCTGGGCACCGCACTGCAGGAAGGATGTCAAGACGTTAGAGAGGGTGCAGACAGATTCATCAGAATACAACCAGGGATGAGGGACTTCAGTTAGATGGAGACATTGGAGAAACTGGGATTGTTCTCCTTAAAGCAGAGAAGATTACGGGGTGAGTTAACGTAAGTATTCAAAATTCTGAGCTGTTTTGATAGTTTATCCTTTTTTACTCTGTTTCTAGTGACAGAAGGGTTGCTAACCAGAGGACACAGATTTAAGGGAATTGGCAAAAAAAAGCCAGAGGAGATGAGGGGATTTTTTAAAAAATCGTAGCGAGTTGATCGAGAATGCGCTGCCTGTAACATTCAAAAGGGGATTGGATAAGAATGCAAAGGAGAGAAAATTGAATAGCTCTTTGAAAGAGCAGGCAGAGACAGGATGGAGCGAAGGGCCTAATTCAGTGCTGTATCAGTCTATCGCCAAATAAGCAGAAAGAGAAAGCTGTCATTCAGTTCCTCCACAGTTTGCAATCTCAGCTTTCCCTTGCAAACTTTACGCAGTCCATTTGCTCGCTCGAAAACTCCAAGAGGAGAATGTCTGTAAAAGGAAGCTCTCCGAATAATAATAAAAGGCAGCAGCCATATACCTGGAATGGTTTGCTTTAACGGCAGACTCTGCTGCTGAGACACTGGCAGACTAGTCTGCACTGACTGAAGAATTATGGTCTTTGCCGGGCTGGCACTCGGAGCAGCAGGCAATGTTGTCATGACAATCGGTTTGGGCTGGATGGTCGGCTTGCTGCACAAGATGCTGTTGGCCTTCATATTTGTGGTGGCTTGTACTGGAGTGAGGGAGGAACAAAAGTGAAATCACAGCAGGATACATTGCTGAACATTTATGAAAAACACTAATCGAACCTCCTGCTTTCAGCACCTGGAATCGAACTATAATGATTAATATCACATTCTCCAATGAAAACACAAGATAGTGGACCAGGCAATGCTTTAAAACAGACTGCACTTTCTGGAATAGTTAAAGCACAACTGGTTTATATTTTAGCTTGATGAAAATGGCTGAAGAGTTATTTCTCAATTCACAAAACTCATCTGCTAGTTCAAAATAAAGCAAAGTTCTAAAGGAAAATGTAAAGACTGGGTAATGCAGTGGATTATAGACACTGGCCTGTCACCTCTGGGATTTGGGTTTAAAATCAAGGCCAGACTGAAAGAGCGAGAGAGACACTTCCTCTGTCTGAAGGGCCGTCTGTCAAGTTGATTTGGTCTGTCTCTGGCAGTTTGGCCAACAGCATGCAACAGCCCCTAATTCAGCACCATGGGATCATTCCAAGGCCCACAAGGGCTGTTGTAAGTGGTCCTTTGAATCGGGGCTGAGACACCCTGAGGGACAGTAATAGGAACTTTACTCTGAATTAGTGATGTTTTATCTGTACTTAATTACAGGGTGTTTACAGCTCAGAAACAGGCCATAAGATAACATAAGAAAGAGGGGGAGGCGGATATTTGGTCCCTCGAGCCTGCTCTGCCATTCAACAAGATCATGGCTGATCTGATTGTGGCCTTAACTCGACTTTTCTGTCTGCCCCCTAAAACCCTCGAATCCCTTGTAGATCTAAAAATCCATAATTCAGCACCTCTGGTTGGTAACCAACATCATTGTCTCCAGAAACTTGAGGCCATCCAAAACTCTGCTGCCAGTGTCTTAACTTGGACAACTTCCGTTCCCCTATCCCCCCCTCTGCCTGCTGGCCTACACTGGCTCCTGGTCAAGCAATGTCTTGATTTTAAAATTCTCATCCCTCCGTGGCCTCGCCCCTCCCTATCTCTATAATCTCCTCCAGCCTCCACCCTCCAAAGTATCAGTGCTCCTCTAATTCTGGCCTTTTCAGCATCCCGGATTTTAATCGCTCCACCATCGGTGGCTGTGCGTTCAGCTGCCTGGGCCCCATGTTTTGGAATACCCTCCCTACACCTCTCTACCTCGCTTTCCTCCTTCAAGACACTCCTTAAAATCTACCTCTTTGAGCAAGCTTTTGGTCATCTGACCCAATATCTATCTTGTGGCTCGGTATCATACTTTGTTTGATAATGCTCCTGTAAAGCGCCTTGGGACCTTTTATTATGTTAAAGGTACTATATAAATGAGTTGTTGAATATATTCAATGATCCAGTCTCCACTGCTCTCTGGGGAGAGAATTCCAAAGATTAACAACTCTCAGAGAAGAAATTCCTCCTCATCTCCGTCTTATTTTGAAACTGTCCCCCAGTTCTAGATTTCCCCACGAGGGGAAACATCCTCTCAGTATCTACCCTGTCAAGCCCCCTCAGAATCTTAAGTTTCAGTAAGATCACCTCTCATTCTTCTAAACTCCAATGAGTGCAGGTTCAACCTTTCCTCAGAAGCCAACCCCTTCATCCCAGGAATCAACCCAGTGAACCTTCTCTGAACTGCCTCCAATGCAAGTATATCCCTCCCTAAGTAAGGAGACCAAAACTGTATGCAGTACTCTAGGTGTGGTCTCAATGTCCTGTACAGCTGTAGCAAGACTTCTCTACTTCTACACTCTAATCTCCTTGCAATAAAAGACAGCATTCCATTTGCCACCCTAATTATTTGCTGCACCTGCATGCTGACTTTTTCTGATTCATGTACAAGATCCCTCTCCACTACAGCATTCTGCCGTCTCTCTCTATTTAAATAAGATTCTGCTTTTCTATCCTTCCCAAAGTGGACAACCTCACATTATATTCCATCTGCCAAATTTTTGCCTACTCACAACCTGTCGATATCTCTTTGCAGACTCATGCCCTCTTCACAACTTGCTTTCCTATTCATCTTTATATCATCAGCAAATGTGGCTACAGACCACATGGTCCCTTCACCCAAGTTATTCTAGATTGTAAATAGTTGAGGCTCCAGCACTGATCCCTGTGGCACTCCACTAATTACAGACTGCCAATCTACAAATGACCCATTTATCCTGACACTGTTTCCTGTTAGTTAGCCAATCTTCTATCAATGCTAATGTATTACTCCCATTACGAGCTCTTATCTTGTGTAGTAACCTTTTACGTGGCAGCTTATCAGGTGTCTTTTGGAAATCCAAATACACTACATCTACTGGTTACCCTTTATCCACCCTGCTTCTAACATCCTCAAAAAAAAAATCAATGCGTCAAACACAATTTGCCCTTCACAAAACCATGGTGACTCTGTTTAGTTTAGTTTAGAGATACAGCACTGAAACAGGCCCTTCGGCCCACCGAGTCTGTGCCGACCATCAACCACCCATTTATACTAATCCTACACTAATTCCATATTCCTACCACATCCCCACCTGTCCCTATATTTCCCTACCACCTACCTATACTAGGGGCAATTGCTAATGACCAATTTACCTATCAACCTGCAAGTCTTTGGCATGTGGGAGGAAACCGGAGCACCCGGAGGAAACCCACGCAGACACAGGGAGAACTTGCAAACTCCACACAGGCAGTACCCAGAATTGAACCCAGGTCGCTGGAGCTGTGAGGCTGCGGTGCTAACCACTGCACCACTGTGCCGCCCATTTATTTGTATTATGATTTTCTAAATGCCCTCCTACTACAAGTGGATTCTTGTATCTTCCCAATGACCGATGTTAAACTAACTTGCCTATAGCTTCCTGCTCTGTCTGCCTCCTTTCTTGAACAGAGGTGATAGATTTGCGGTTTTCCAATCCGCTGGGACCTTTTCAGAATCTCGGGAATCTTGGAAGATTACAACCAATGCATCCACTATCTCCGCAACCATTTCTTTTAAGACCTGGGGATGCAGGTCATCAGGTCCAGGGGACTGTCAGTCTTTAGTCCCATTAGTTTTCCTAGTTGAATGATGGCCATGAAACCACTGTCAATTGTTGTAAAAACCAAACTTGTTCACTAATGTCCTTTAGAAAAGGAAATCTGCTGTCCTTACCTGGTCTGGCCTACATGTGACTCCAGACCCACAGCAATGTGGCTGACTCTTAAATGGCCTAGCAAGCCACACAGTTGTATCGAACCGCTACAAAGTCAGTAAAACAGAATGAAACTGGACGGGCCACCCGGCATCGACCGAGGCACCAGAAATGACAAGGGCAAACCCAGCCCCGTCGACCCTGCAAAGTCCTCCTTGCTAACATCTGGGGACTTGTGCCAAAGTTGGGAGAGCAGTCCCATAGACTAGTCGAGCAACAGCCTGACAGTCATACTCATGGAATCATACCTTACAGACAATGTCCCAGACACTGCCATCACCATCCCCCGGTGTGTCCTGTCCCAAGACAAAGGCAGGACAAACCCAACAGAGATGGTGGCACAGTGGTATACAGTTGGGAGGGAATTGCTCTGGGAGTCCTCAGCAGAGACTCCGAACCCCACGAAGTCGCATGGCATCAGGTCAAACATGGGCAAGGAAAACTCCTGCTGATTACCATTGGGTACTCTGGGTGGGGGACTTCACCGTTCATCAGAAAGAGTGGCTCGGTAGCACCATTACTGTCTGAATCCGAAAGGACATAGCTGCTAGACTCGGTATGTGGCAGGTGGTGAGGGAACCAACAAGAGGGAAAAACATACTTGACCTCATCCTCACCAATCTGTCTACTGCAGATGCATCTGTCCATGACAGTATTGGTAGGAGTGACCACCGCGCAGTCCTCGTGGAGACAAAGTCTCGCCTTCACATTGAGGATACTGTCCATCGTGTTGTGTGGCACTACCACTGTCCTAAATGGGATAGATTTTGAACAGATCTAGCAATGCAAAACTGGGCATCCATGAGGCACTGTGGGTCATCAGCAACAGCAGAATTGTACTCAACCACAATTTGTAACCTCATGACCCGGCATATTCCCAAGTCTACCATTACCATCAAGCCAGGAGACCAACCCTGCTTCATGAAGAGTGCAGGAGGGCATGACAGGAGCAGCACCAGGCATACCTCAAAATGAGGTGTCAACCTGGTGAAGCTACAACACAGGAATACTTGCATGCCAAATTGCGTAAGTATCATGCGATAGACAGAGCTAAGCGATCCCAAAACCAACGGATCAGATCTAAGTTTTGCAGTTCTGTCACATACAGCCGGGAATGGTGGTGGACAATTAAAGAACTAACTGGAGGAGGTAGCTCCACAAATACCCCCATCCTCAATGATGGGGGAGCCCAGCACATCAGTGTGAAAGATAAGGCTGAAGCATTTGCAACAAACTTCAGCCAGAAGTGCTGAGTTGATGATCCAGATGCTAGACTTCAGTCAATTTGATTCACTCCGCGTGATATCAAGAAACAACTGAAGGCACTGGATACTGCAAAGGCCGTGGGCTGTGATAATATTCTGGAAATATTACTGATGACCTGTGCTCCAGAACTTGCTGCGCCACTAGCCAAGCTGTTCCAGTCCAGCTACAACACTGGTATCAACCCGGCAATGTGGAAAATTGCCCAGATATGTCCTGTACCCAAAAAGCAGGACAAATCCAACCTGGCCCCATCAGTCTACTCTCAATCATCAGTAAAGTGATGGAAGGTGTCATCGACAGTGCTATCAAGCGGCACTTGCTTAGCAATAACCTGCTCGGTGACGCTCAACTTGGGTTCTGCCAGGGCCACTTAGCTCCTGACCTCATTACAGCCTTGGTTTAAACATGGACAAAAGAGTTGAACTCAAGAGATCAGGTGAGAGTGACTGCCCTTGACATCAAGGCAGCATTTGACAAGGAGCCATAGCAAAACTGAAGTCAATGGGAATCAGGGAGAAAACTGAATCATACCTAGCACAAAGGAAGATGGTTGTGGTTGTTGGAGGTCAATCATCTGAGCTCCAGGACATCACTGCAGGAGTTCCTCAGGGTAGTGTGCTCGGCCCAACCATCTTCAGCTGCTTCATCAATGACCTTCCTTCAATCATAAGGTCAGAAGTGGGGATGTTCGCTGATGATTGCACAATGTCCAGCACCATTCGTGACTCCTCAGATACTGAAGCAGTCCGTGTAGAAATGCAGCAAGACCTGGACAACATCCAGGCTTGGGCTGATAATTGGTAATTAACATTCGCACCACACGAGTGCCAGACAATGACCATCTTCAACAAGAGAGAAACTAACCATCTCCCCTTGACTTTCAATGGCATTACCATCGCTGAATCCCCCACTATCAACATCCTAGTGGCTACCATTGACCAGAAAATGAACTGGAGTAGCCATATAAATACCGTGGCTACAAGAGCAGGTCAGAGGCTAGGAATCCTGCAGCAAGTAACTCACCTCCTGACTCCCCAAAGCCACCAGCTACAAGGCACAAGTCAGGAACGTGATGGAATACTCTCCACTTGTCTGGATAGATACAGCTCCAACAACACTCAAGAAGCTCGACACCATCCAAGACATGCAGCCCGCTTGATTGGCACCCCATCTACAAACATTCACTCCCTCCAACACCGATGCAGTGACAGCAGTGTACACCATCGACATGATCCACTGCAGCAACGTACTAACGCTCCTTACACAGCACCTTCCAAACTCGGCACCTCTACCAACTAGAAGGACAAGGGCAGCAAATGCATTGGAACACCACCACCTGCAAGTTCCCCTCCCAGTCACACACTATCCTGGCTTGGAATTATATCACCGTACCTTCACTGTCGCTGGGTCAAAATCCTGGAACTCCCTTCCTAACAGCACTGTGGGTGCGCCTACCTCACATGGACTGCAGCGGTTCAAGAAGGTAGCTCACCACCACCTTCTCAAGGGCAATTAAGGATGGGCAATAAATGCTGACCGAGCCAGCGATGCCCACATCCCACAAATGAATAAAAAAGACTTTGTCCAGTGATGGCGATTGTTTCAAGTTCCTCCCTCCCTTTTGCCCCCGATTTTCTATTGTTCTTGGGATATTTTAGTGTCTTCTGTGAAGACAGATACAAAATAATTGTTCAAAGTCTCTGCCATTTTCTCGTTTCCCATTCATTCCCCAGTCCAATCCTCTAAGGGACCAACATTTACTGTTGTTACTCTCTTTCCTTTTATATACTTGTAGAAGCTTTTACTGTCTGTTTTTAAATTTATTTACTCTCATACTCTAATCTCTCCCTTTTTTAATACATTTTGTTGGTTCTAAAATATTCCCAATCTTCTGGCCTATCACCAATGTTTGCAGCATTGTTCACCTTTTCTTTCAATTTGATACCTTCCCTAGTTAGCCACGGATGATGCATCCTTTTCGTCGAGTCTTTCTTTCTCAATGGTACACATCTTTGTTGAGAGTTATGTAATATCTCCTTAAATATCTGCCACATCTGCCTCAACTACTCCTTGCGGTACTAAGTTCCACATTCTTAACTGCTCTCTGGGTAAAGAAGTTTCTCCTGATCTGCCTATCGGATTTATTAGTCACTAGCTTATATTTATGGCCGCTGGTTCTGGTCTCCCCAACAAGTGGGAATCTCTTCTCTTTGTCGGCCCTATCGAACTCTTTCATAATCTTAAAAAACTTCAGGTCATTTCCCCCCTCAGCCTTCTGTTTTCTAGGGAAAAGATTGCTTTCCTGATAGGTGTAACCACTCAGTTCTGATATCATTCTCGTAAATCTTGCACCCTCCCCATAGCCCTTTCAGAATATGGAGACCAGAAATGTTCACAGTACTTCATGTGTGATCTAACCAAGATTCGATACAAGCAATAAATTCTATTCCTTCGCACCACCATTGATTCCTCTGATATAAATTTAAAATGCTTCAGCACTTTCTCCTCCCCCAAGGTGACCATTAAGAGTCTGGCAAGTAAACCACAGTGGCAGTCTGACCCATCTCTCTGGACAGCACGGGGGCTAAAGGAACAGATACAACTGGTTCAGTTCACCTAACCTGGAGATTGGAACTGTTGGGATTGAAACAAAATATTCTTTGAGAATAAAACAAGTTTCACTCTACAAAACCTTTTTAAAAAAAAATATATAATAAAACACAATTAAATTAGCTCTTGAAAGGAATGCCATTTACTTGCTGGTCCTTGTTTCACTGGCGAGGTCCCATTTTCCTTTTTCACCACATTGAGCTGGACAACATTCAGTGGCGGGTTCAGAACATCCCCAAATGTGCATGGTGGCGTCGGAGGATCCTCGGTTTTCACAACTGGAAGAGTTGTTTCCGTGTTTAGGGTCTGATGAGGCTTCATATTGGAAGAAAAGGTAAGCAAGAGTGACTTCACTCAACTTGTGCAACTTTACAAAAAGGCTTTGCTTCCCATTATCTTGAACACTTCCCCTCACCACCCAGGCCCCCCACACTTTAGCTTTCCCTGGATGATGTCAAGTGGCCACCTTGCTTGCTGACCTCTCCCAAAGGCATAGTTCATATGTGAGATAGGTGAAAGCGTATGAAGTAACTGTTACTCCCCGCAACAATGGAGAAGACAGGGTAATTCCCCCGTCAATAACACCTGGAGACCATACTGCCGTAAAATGACTGGGATAGACTTTACGCACCCTAATTTGTGTCACGCAACTCTCCACCACGCTCTGCATTTTGCCTCACAGACAATCGATTTGTCTTCTGTCCTTCAATCACTGAATTTTACACGAGAACTTTTTTAAAAATTCATTAATGGGATGCGGGAGCCACTGGCAAGGCCAGAATTGTTGCCCATCGCTAGTTGCCCTTGACAACTGAGTAGTTTGTTAGGCCATTTCAGTGGGCAGTTAAGACTCAACCACATTGCTGTGGGTTTGGAGTCACATGTACGCCAGATCAGGTAAAGACAGCAGATTTCCTTCCCTAAAGGACATTAGTGAACCAGATGGGATTTTATGACCATCAGTGATAGTTTCATGGCACCATTACAGAGACTAGCTTTCAATTGATTTTTATTAATTAATTGAATTTTTAAATTCCACCAACTGCCATGGTGGGATTTGAACCCATGTCCCCACAGCATTAGCCTGGGCTGCTAGATTACTAGTTCAGTGACATTACCACTACACCACCATCTCCCAACTAAACTGGTGCCATAGGAGCTTTTTTTTTCACATCGACCTGCACAGTCAGATGGGACCTCAGTTTTTAAAATGGAGAGAGACTTTGCTGTAGTTTCAGTCATGAGTTCAGTTTGTTGCAGTTTCATAAATGCTCCTTTTTAAATAGACTCTGTAGACTGCCTGCTGTAGTGCACTGTTTAAATAGACTGTTTGCCGTATAATAGATTCTGTTATGAGTCCTGCCATAAATCCCGCCTGTAGCTCACTGACAGTGGTGTCAATAGACACTTTGGATTTTCAGTCATGAGCTAGATACCCATTTTGTGCTTAAAGCTGGATCCATAGAGGACTAATAAGCAGCATTAACAGATGCTTCTCTCTGTCCTCAGGGGGTTTGCACTACTTCCTTTTGCTCTCTCTAGCTGCAGAGTGTGAGAAAAGTAAGGACGGGCTCAAAGGCAGGGTTACCTCAGTCTCCATAGCAGCAGTGAAAGCCCTCCACAGACTGAGTGGTTTATGTAGGTTTACTCTACCGCTTTGAATGCTGGGTAAGGATGCCCTCCACGTGTCGCTCTCCCAGCTTCATTTCCGAAGAGACGGACCAGTAGTTATCTGCAGTCCGTGCACATTGGGCACTCACAAGCTCCAAGGCGGAGGGCGATCTCAAGTGAGCCTCTGAACACGGGAGAACTTTCGGAATCATGCAGCACAGGAGGAGGCCATTCAGCCTATCGCGCCTGTGCAAGCTCTTGGAAAGAGTTATCCAATTAATCCAACTCCTCCTGCTCTTTCCTCATAGCCCTGCAATTTTATTTTCCCAAATATGTATCCATTTCCCTTCTGGGAAAGGAAACCTTGGTCACAGATATTCTCTAACTGATTGCTCATCTGTTTTTGTTTGATTAGAAAGAGGAATGGTTGCCCATCAGATGTGCGTCGGAAACCTCGGGCTGAGCTTTTGCAGGGTACTATTCACACAGAGGGGCTCCATAAACAGAGGAAGATGGCTGGAAAGTAGTTTCAACTAACGCTTACTCAACAGTTTTCCATAGTCTCAATCGCATGTGAAATATGGCCATCAATTCAAGACCCTGGTCAACTAGGTGGGTTACAAACAAGCACATAATTACTTACCTGGGGTAGAAGGGAAATGTCACAAGAGGAAGCAAGCGAGGAATCTGAACAGCGTGAAGACGCAGGTGAGAGCGGTTCCAATTTCACTCGCAGGTCTGTGGGAGAAGGTACAGTAAAGCCTTAATTAGCATTAATAATGACTTACCCGGTTACAGCAAGAGAAACGCAGCCTATCCCTGCTGACAAAGCCATCACCTCAGTGTCACTGGTACAACCAATCCCAGTTCAGATGATCTCGAAAGGCAAGAGCTACGGGATCAGGAGCATTCCTGAGAGGTGTGGGCAGGCAGCTGTGGTTAAGCTGCCTACACCAGTCTCTGCAAACACACAACTCCACATGTGACTGCACGCACAGGTTCCAATTACCAGCCTCTGACTTCCCATGGATCTTCAGTCAATTCTAAATGCAAGTTGCTGTTGGAAGCACTACATAAATACAAGTTGGTGCTTTTCAAGTGATCTTTTCATCAACGTCAACTGGCATTTGTATAGTGGGGCAGAGAGCATGAATGATTAATTGAAATTTGAACTGCACCATGAGTTGTACTGGGAACTGGTTACACCTGAATAACTGAAATTATCATTGGTGCCAAGAGTATTTATTTTTACCACCAGAACAGGCAAAGCCTAGGAACCAGCAGTGTTCAACTGCAAAGCCAGTACACAGACTGGGAGGAAGAGGCCAAGCATGAACATTTTAAAAAGAAAGGAAGTACACAGGGACTTGGATTTATACAAGCACACTCCACATCCACGGCACTTCATAGACAACAAATTCTTTCTGTAGAGTGGTTATGCAAGCAGAGGGGACAGCTGATTTACATGCAGTCAGGTGTCGTAACCAGCAAATGGTCTCCCAGGTAATATGCTTTTGGTGATGAAGGAAAGAATGTTGACCAAGATACCAGGAGATACTGTTCATCAATGCTGCGATCCCCAAAGGTCAGACATTGCACCTCAGCAGTTCCTTGGAGTGCCAGCCAATATTCTGCTGGAAACATGGAGTAGATCTTGATCTTTCTGACATAAAAGCAAGAGTGATGACTTGTTTGTTTGAGGAGACTCCAAATTTGATGCTTTGGTGAAAGGAGGGAGTTCCAATGTCTATTAGTGGGGTAACCAAATCTTTCAACAATTTCCTTCACACTCCAGGCACTTTCACCCAAGGTGAAGTATTTCTATTTATTCAAATTATTTAGTACTGACCCTCCACAACCCTAATGCCAGAAGCATAAAATGGGACAGATCCTGCCCCTGGGCTGCCACACAGCTGCCAGGCAATGACCATCTCCAAGAGGGACTAAACAGCTCTCACTGTTTAACGGCATTACCATCGCTGAATACCCCACCATCAACATCCTGGGGGTTGACACTGGCCAGAAACTTCACTGGACCACCCATATAAATTCTGTGACTACAAGAGGTCAGAGTCTGGGAATTCTGTGGTCAGTAACTCACCTCCTGACTCTCCAAAGTCCGTCCAGCATATATAAGGACAAGTCAGGAGTGTGATGGAATACTCTTGACTCTCCTGGATGAGCGCAACCCCAACACACAGGAACCTCGACACCATCCAGGACAAAGCAGCCCACTTGATTGGCAACCCATCCACTGCCTTGAACAGTCACTCCCTCCACCACCAGTGCACAGGGTGTACCATCTACAAGATGCACTGCAGTAACTTGCCACAGCTTCTTCGAAGACGCCTTCCAAACCTGCAATCTCTACCACCCGAGAAAGACAGAGGTAGCAGGAGCACGGGAACACCACCACCTCCAAGTTCCTTAAGCCACATATACCATTCTGACTTGGAAATATATTGCAGTTCCTTCATCATTGTTGAGTCAAAATCCCGGAATTCCTTAAGACTAGTGTGGGAGTATCATTACCACAGACTGCAGCAGCTCACCACCACCTCAAGAGCAATTAGGGATGGGCAATAAACACTGGACTTGTCAGTGACGCCTACATCCCATAAATCAATAAATGAAAAAAAAAATCAACTGTCACTCAGGCCGGGAGCTTCGAGACAAAAAACTCTTAAAATTTTGTTCTCTTGAAGTAGCACAAAGCAACGTGTCTCCACTCCACTCTTTCCTAATTGCAAGGGAACCCAATATTCTGCCAATGCGTACAGCTCCTCTGTTATCATTACAGAATCACGCCGCACAGAAGGAGGCCATTCAGCCCATCGTGCCTGTGGCAGCCCTTTGAAAGAGCTATCCAATTAGCTCCACTATCCCGGCAAAAGGTTTTTTAAGTATATAATCCAATGGCTCACACTACCCCAATCCCTGGGTCTAGCCACAATACCTGAATAGATGTCTCCATTGATCTGATTCCAAGGCAAGTCTGATGCTCCAATTTCCATATTCATATTCAAATCCAAATCCGTGTCAAACTGAAATGTAGATATAAAAAAAGGTGGTCAACTCCACAATAATCAAGAAACTGTTGTTAAAGAAGATGTATTTAGACATAGCTCATCTCTTCCATACCCTCCAAAGCACTTTAGATTATACTGAAGTACCGGTAAACATGGCAGCCAATGTACGCTCAGCAAGATCCCACCAACAGCAACATGATAAATGGTCAGTTCATCTGTTTTTGGCCGTTTTGAGTTGAGGGATAAATGCTGGCCAAACTGCCAGCGGCAATCCCTTTCTGCTCTTTGAACAGTGCCACAAGGCCTCCTATATCCACCCAAATAAGGCAGACTTGGTTTAATGTCTCACCCGAAAGACAGCACCTCTGGCAATGCAGCCCTCTCTCTGTGCTGCACTCAAGTGTTAGCCGAGGTTAGGGCTTCAGCAACTTATGTGGGGTTTAAACCCATGGCTTTCTGATTCAGAGCTACACAGAATATACCATGCAGAAAGAGGTCATTGGCCCAGCTAGTCTGCACTGATGTTTATAGTCCACAAGAGTGCTACCACTGAGTCAAGCTGACAAGGTATTTCTAACAGGAAGAGTTTGTGAATTTACCATTAAACCCTGCCTTGGATTGTTTGAATTTTGAGTGCCATTAAATACTCAGTTTCATTTGAATCAGGATAAAAAGGAACACTTTCAAAAGGGACCAACAGCAAATTTATGAACACACATTTCTTACAGAACACAATTTGCAAAAATCATTAGTACAATTGGAGGGAAGCCATTTGGTCCATCTACCTCTTTATTCTATTGCAGCCTACAATTTCCCCTTCACTGAATTGGACTGCTAATACTAATTGCAGTGGTTACGGCCACCCCATCACATAGCTCAGAACAAGTATTAATCAGTCAGTCACTGCATGACAAACTGCTTATCTTGCCAGTTTCAGCCTCCCTTGTTGAACTGCGACTTCAATTAAAATACTGCTCAGCATTAATGTTATCCTACTTAACAACCTATATATTAGAAAGCAGGAGGCTGAGGAGAGTAGTTGGAGTTCCTGATACATGTCTTCAAAATTGTGAAGGTGCTTAATAGAGTTGACAGAGACGCGACGTTTCCTATTGTGGGGGAGACAAAAACTAGGGGCCATAAGCATAAGACGATCACTAATAAATTCAATAGGGAATTCAGGAGAAACTTCTTTACCCAGAGTGGTAAGAATGTGGAACTTACTACCACAGGGAGTAGTTGAGGCGACGAGCATCAATGCAGTTAAGGGGAAGCTAAATAAGGAATAGAAGAATAGGTTGTTGACATTAGATGAAGGGCGAGTGGAGGATCATGTGTAGCATAGGCACTGGCTTAAGCCTGTTGGGCTGAATGGCCTGTTTTTGTGCTGTAAAAACTATGTACTCATCTCCCATCCTGTCATCACTCCAACCAGAAGCCACCGATAATCCCCCCTGCACCATATTCCTTCTCTGCTTCCAAACTTTCCCTTCAGCACCTTAAGCTTAGACATTAGACAAGCCTCCAAAAGGTTCCATGAGCACTTGTACCCAGCACCCTTGAAAGAGAATGCAGACACGACACTACACGATAGGGGTGTCACAGTGGAAAAGGTACAGCATCCCTGAGCTCTAATTCTGGTACCTCAGCGACATTATCAAAGCAGCGAAAGAGATCAGTGGAATCATCCATTTCCTCCATTGTTTCACAGTCATACAGACAGGCATCTGCAAAAGAAACGAGAGAGATTTTTACTGTTAACATTTTCATAGGACAGATAAACCTTTACCCGTGCACAACACACTTTGGAGCTGTGCCCATTTCATCCTTGCAAACTGCTCCAATCTAATGTTCCGGCTTGCTTATTTTCCTCTCCCAGCTATATATTCATACAGCACAGAAAGTAGGCCATTAGGTCCATCATGCCGATGCTAGCTGATCTGGAAAGCTAACCAATTTGCCCCACTTCCCTGCTCTTTCCCTATGGCAAATATTTCCTGATCAAGTAGCTATCCAATGCCCTTTTGAAAGTTGTTACTGAGTCTGCTGACACATTCCAGATTAAACCCTGGCCACCCGACCCGAACCCCACCAAACTAGACTACGTGTCGGGTTTGGGTCGGGTCTGTATTCTGCGTCCAGCATTCGGGCTCGGCTCAGGTCGAGTCGGGCTGGACTGTACTGTTTTGTATGGTTTTCATTTCAATTTACGATTTTTTTCGGTTTCATTAATATGTTTTTTATTTTCAGGTGGGGTTGGGCATTTAAAAAAAATTAAAGGACTCGGGGCCTGGGTCGTGTTTGGGTTGGCTGTTGTCAGGTCCGGGCCAGGCCGGGCCAGGTTGGGTTTTAATTTTATACCCGAGCCAGGCTTTATTCCAGATCATAACTCTGTAAAATTAATTCTCAGTTGCCTCTCTAGTTCTTTTGCCAATTATCCTAAAGGATGTTATTTATCACAAACTATGGTCACAAAACTTAAATTTGCTCACGTGGAGCAAAAGGAGAGTTTTCTGAGGTTCTGTCAAATACTGGGAGTAACTTGAATAAAACGTGACCATCTTTGAGGCCAGATTGTGTTAAGACCCCAAAACGACTGGTCCACTCTCTCCAGACAGGAAGTGTGCAATGAGATTGCGAGCAGATTACCAAATTCTGATGCTCCACATAGTTCACATTCTAGCATGACTACATTACTTTACAGAAAGAAAAAGACTTGCATTTAGATAGCACCTTTCATGACCTGCAGGTGTCTGAAAGCACTTTACAGCCAATGCAGTACTTTCTGAAGTGCAATCACTGTTGCAACACAGGAAACACAACATAGGAAGATAGGAACAGGAGTAGGCCATTCAGCCCCTTGAGCCTTTCCTGCCATTCAATGAGATCAAGGCTGATCCACGGCCTAACTTCATATACCTGCCTTTGGCCCATATCCCTCAATATCTTTGCTTAACAAAAATATATCTATCTCAGATTTAAAATTAACCGTTTTAGCTTCAACTGCTGTTTGTGGGAGAGAGTTCCAAACCTCAACCACCCTCAGTACTGCACTGGAGAGTCAGCCTTGATTTTCGTGCTTAAGGCCCGGAGTGGGACTTGAACCTGATATCTTGAGTCTCAGAGGCGACTGTGCTACCAATTGAGCCACAGCTGACCAACAGCAGCTGTAATGCTTTTTGTTGTGGATAGAATGGACCCAAGTGCACCCAGATGCTAGATCTAGTCTGGACTATTACAGTAACTAATTTAGTCAGTATGAGGCACTAGTGAGTTACATAAATACTACTGATGGTACCGTACACCTTTATGTTCCTCCAGTGGACATAGTTTGCTGGTTTTCTCAGTGAACAGTAAGCAATTACATTTGCTCCAGACCCAAATATTTATACAGGACATGTTATGGAATAACACTCCATAGAAACATAGGAACAAGAGAAGGTCTTTTATCCCCTTGAACCTGTTCCACCATTCAAAGAGATCAGGGCTGATCTGCGACTTAACCAAAGGTATTAAGGGATATGGGGCAAAGGCAGGTATATGGAGTTAACAATAATCTATCAATCTCAGATTTAAAATTGACAGTGGATGCATCAATTGCTATTTGCAGAAGAGTGTTCCAAACTTCTACCAGCCTGTGTGTGGAGAAGTCTTTGCTAATTTCATTCCTGAAAGGTCTGCCTCCAATTTTTGGATTATCCCCAAAATAGGGATTAGTTAAAATGCTGCTTACAGTGTTCATGATGGAGGGAGGAGCAGGGGGAAGCAGGAGGAGAAAGTGTGGAGATAAAATCCTCTGGTACCAAATGACCAGCAAATCTCAAAAGGCATAACTGGCCTGCTGCATTTTATTTTAACAGCAAAATGACAGATACAGAGTGAGCAGTACTAGCGGTTAAATCACAGACATGCGCCAAAGGTAGACAAGGAGGAGGACTAATGTTAGGGTGTCTTTGAACTGGGATAGAGAGAGAAATGTGATGGGGCTGGTTCGGAGGAGAAAATCGAGCCATTTAGCAACAGCTGAAGAAGCAGTCAACGAGGAATGTAGCTGGAGGATTGGATGGAACAAGCTGGAGTGATGACCTACATGGTGAAGTAGTGTGGAGTGTACTAGTCATGAACCTCCAGATTCAAACAGAAATAGAGATGAGAGACACGAAAAGACATCACAGGTTCCTAAGCTCAAGTCTCACACCATCCTTGGATCAAAAACCTGCAACTCCCTCCCTAACAGCACTGTGGGTTTACCGAAACCACACAAACTGCAGTGATTCAAGAGGGTGGCTCAACACCACCTTCTCGAGGGCTATTAGGAATGGGCAATAAACACTGGCATTACCACATCCTGAGAATGGATAAAAAAAAAAAAAAATTTCCCACATTTCCCTTGATCAGTTGTCATTTACTGTTGGTAATAAAAATTTTAGCAAGTTATGATGGAACAGCGGATTGAGAATCAATAAAACCTGGGCAGCATCTTTTAATTTGCTTTCTTGTTCCAGCATAAAATGAACAAGTGGATCTTTGAGTAGATTTCTTTATTTTGTACATAAGCATCTTTGGACAGATAGATAGCACAGACAGGCACAAAACATTTACAAAACAAGGCGACAACCTTTTGCAGGCAAGTAATTCATTTCTTATAACTCCTTGAAGAACCTACCACACACTATTAAACCCATACGTTACAAATTATCATCAGGAATGTACGTTTTTACAACAGAGATGTTTTCAGACTGTTGATCCAACAGTCCAGCCACTGTTAAAAAAATACTAAAGAAGAATGATTCCTGGAAGCTCATAACTTCATGATTTTCTACAACAGAACAAATGAATTAGGTGAGTGATCAAAATAGGCCTCTGTATCTCCCACATATTCCATTTTGCCTGCTGGATGCCACTGAGAGAGAAATTTTGGTCATACACTTAATGTCGGTGCCCTTGACGCTGCTTGGCACAGCTAGTTTCTATAATCAGGAATTACTCGCCTCAATAGTTAAAGAAGCAGAAATATTCACTTCAGTATTCCTTTGCCAAATACTTGTGTCACCTTCAGAGATTACACTGCCAAAATAGATATTCAATACCTCCTGTTAACTGGACTAGACGAGCCTTGTACTCCCTTGAATGACTTATGGATGATCTAACTAAGGCTTAGAGAAACTACTTCCTCCAATGTGGGGGGAGTCCAGAAAAAGGGGACCCCAACCTTAAAATTAGAGCTGGGCTGTTCAGGGGCATGGTCAGGAAGTGGAGTACAAATTTGGAACTCCCTTCAAGGGGCTGAATAGCCAACTCCTGCTCCTAATATTCTTGCTTGCTTCAAACTCACAGTTAGAGATCAGCAATGTCAGTAAAGGAGGAAGTGGGCCAGCAGCCAGTTTCAAATCACCATTAAAACGACACTCTAAATCAGCACTCAGTAGAGGCTCTCCAAACCCCTGGAACAAGACCTGGCACAGGCAAACTTAACAGTAAACAGGATCTCAAACAGGATTCACTCGAGCTGCATGGGTATATTTTTACCAATAAGGAAGCCACAAAATATTTTACACTTGTATAGCTTTCAAAGACTTGGTGTTGCAGAGAAGGGAGTTACTAGGTTAAACACCTGATTGCCAACATACCCCCTAAATTTTACTTTGTAGTCCATGGCCAATTTGTGTAAGTGCACGGGCCCTTTAGTTTTTTTTCACAGCCACACACACATGCTAACTTAAAGGGGCCAACTTGTGCGCGGCCCATCTGGGAACTGCTGGATTGCTCTGCGGCCACTAAGTTCCAAGTGAACATTGCTGACCCAGTCATCTTTCCCCCATCTTACTATTTTAATTTGTCCCATTAAGAAGCTCACTTCGAGTGCATGTGGGTCTGTAACTGGACGAGTAATCGAGAGACCTTTACAGTCATTACTTGAGCTAAAAACTGAGGTGTATTTTGGGGTCAAATGAACAGAATGGACTGTTTTGTGCTCAAATGAAACTCCCCGTTTTGGAAAGAATTAGAATTGGAACATTACAGCGCAGTACAGGCCCTTCGGCCCTCGATGTTGCGCCGACCTGTGAAACCATCTGACCTACACTATTCCATTTTCATCCATATGTCTATCCAATGACCACTTAAATGCCCTTAAAGTTGGCGAGTCTACTACTGTTGCAGGTAGGGCGTTCCACGCCCCTACTACTCCGAGTAAAGAAACTACCTCTGACATCTGTCCTATATCTTTCACCCCTCAACTTAAAACTATGCCCCCTCGTGCTTGCCATCACCATCCGAGGAAAAAGACTCTCACTATCCACCCTATCTAACCCTCTGATTATCTTATATGTCTCTATTAAGTCACCTCTCCTCCTCCTTCTCTCCAACGAAAACAACCTCAAGTCCCTCAGCCTTTCCTCGTAAGACCTTCCCTCCATATCAGGCAACATCCTAGTAAATCTCCTCTGCACCCTTTCCATAGCTTCCACATCCTTCCTATAATGCGGTGACCAGAACTGCACGCAATACTCCAGGTGCGGTCTCACCAGAGTTTTGTACAGCTGCAGCATGACCTCGTGGCTCCGAAACTCGATCCCCCTACTAATAAAATCTAACACACCATATGCCTTCTTAACAGCCCTATTAACCTGGGTAGCAACTTTCAGGGATTTATGTACCTGGACACCAAGATCTCTCTGCTCATCTACACTACCAAGAATCCTCCCATTAGCCCAGTACTCTGCATTCCTGTTACTCCTTCCAAAGTGAATCACCTCGCACTTTTCCGCATTAAACTCCATTTGCCATCTCTCAGCCCAGCTCTGCAGCCTATCTATGTCCCTCTGTACCCTACAACATCCTTCGGCACTATCCACAACTCCACCGACCTTCGTGTCATCCGCAAATTTACTAACCTACCCTTCTACACCCTCTTCCAGGTCATTTATAAAAAATGACAAACAGCAGTGGCCCCAAAACAGATCCTTGCGGTACACCACTAGTAACTAAACTCCAGGATGAACATTTGCCATCAACCACCACCCTCTGTCTTCTTTCAGCTAGCCAATTTCTGATCCAAAGCTCAAAATCACCTTCAACCCCATATTTCCCTATTTTCTGCAATAGCCTACCGTGGGGAACCTTATCAAACGCCTTACTGAAATCCATATACACCACATCCACTGCTTTACCCTCATCCACCTGTTTGGTCACCTTCTCAAAAAACTCAATAAGGTTTGTGAGGCACGTCCTACCCGTCACAAAACCGTGCTGACTATCGCTAATGAACTTATTCAAGATGATTATAAATCCTATCTCTTATAACCTTTTCCAACATTTTAACCACAACCGAAGTAAGGCTCACAGGTCTATAATTACCAGGGCTGTCTCCCCTCCCCTTCTTGAACAAGGGGACAACATTTGCTATCCTCCAGTCTTCCGGCACTATTCCTGTCAACAATGACGACAAAGCTCAAGGACAAAGGCTCTGCAATCTCCTCCCTGGCTTCCCAGAGAATCCGAGGATAAATCCCATCTGGCCCAGGGGACTTATCTATTTTCACACTTTCCAAAATTGCTAACACTGCTTCGTGAACCTCAATCCCATCTAGCCTAGTAGCCTGAATCTCAGTATTCTCCTCGACAACATTTTCTTTCTCTATTGTAAATACTGACGAAAAATATTCATTTAACGCTTCCCCTATCTCCTCTGATTCCACACACAACTTCCCACTGCTATCCTTGATTGGCCCTAATCTAACTCTCGTCATTCTTTTATTCCTGATATACCTATAGAAAGCCTTAGGGTTTTCCTTGATCCTATCCGCCAATGACTTCTCGTGTCCTCTCCTTGCTCTTCTTAGCTCTCCCTTTAGATCCTTCCTGGCTAGCTTGTAACTCTCAAGCGCCCTAACTGAGCCTTCACGTCTCATCCTAACATAAGCCTTCTTCTTCCTCTTGACAAGCGCTTCAACTTCTTTAGTAAACCACGGCTCCCTCGCTCGACAACTTCCTCCCTGCCTGACAGGTACATACTTATCAAGGACACGCAGTAGCTGCTCCTTGAATAAGCTCCACATTTCGATTGTGCCCATCCCCTGCAGTTTCCTTCCCCATCCTACGCATCCTAAATCTTGCCTAATCGCATCATAATTTCCTTTCCCCCAGCTATAATTCTTGCCCTGCGGTATATCCCTGTCCAAGCCAATCGCTAAGGTAAACCTAACCGAATTGTGATCACTATCACCAAAGTGCTCACCTACATCTAAATCCAACACCTGGCCAGGTTCATTACCCAGTACCAAATCCAATGTGGCATCGCCCCTGGTTGGCCTGTCTACATACTGTGTCAGAAAACCCTCCTGCACACACTGGACAAAAACTGACCCATCTAAAGTACTCGAACTATAGTATTTCCAGTCAATATTTGGAAAGTTAAAGTCCCCCATAACAACTACCCAGTTACTCTTGCTCCTGTCGAGAATCATCTTCGCCATCCTTTACTCTTCATCTCTGGAACTATTCGGAGGTCTATAGAAAACTCCCAACAGGGTGACCTCTCCTCTCCTGTTTCTAACCTCGGCCCATACTACCTCAGTAGACGAGTCCTCAAACGTCCTTTCTGCCGCTGTAATACTCTCCTTGATTAACAATGCCACACTCCCCCACCCCCCCCCTCTTTTACCATCTTCTCCGTTCTTACTGAAACATCTAAATCCCGGAACCTGCAACATCCATTCCTGCCCCTGCTCTACCCATGTCTCCGAAATGGCCACAACATCGAGATCCCAGGTACCAGCCCATGCTGCAAGCTCACCCACCTTATTCCGGATGCTCCTGGCGTTGAAGTAGACACACTTTAAACCAAGTTCTTGCTTGCCAGTGCCCTCTTGCGTCCTTGTAACCTTATCCCTGACCTCACTACTCTCAACATCCTGTACACTGGAACTACAATTTCAGTTCCCATTCCCCTGCTGAATTAATTTAAAGCCCCTCGAAGAGCACTAGCAAATCTCCCCCCCAGGATATTGGTACCCCTCTGGTTCAGGTGAAGACCATCCTGTTTGTAGAGGTCCCACCTACCCCAGGAAGAGCCCCAATTATCCAGGAAACCAAAACCCTCCCTCCTACACCATCCCTGCAGCCACGTGTTCAACTCCTCTCTCTCCCTATTCCTCGCTTCGCTAGCACGTGGCACGGGCAACAATCCAGAGATAACAACTCTGTTTGTTCTCGCTCTAAGCTTCCACCCTAGCTCCCTGAATTTCTGCCTTAAATCCCCATCTCTCTTCCTACCTATGTCGTTGGTGCCTATGTGGACCACGACTTGGGGCTGCTCCCCCTCCCCCTTAAGGATCCCAAAAACACGATCCAAGACATCACGAACCCTGGCACCTGGGAGGCAACACACCAACCGTGAGTCTCTCTCGTTCCCACAGAACCTCCTATCTGTTCCCCTAATTATGGAGTCCCCAATGACTAATGCTCTGCTCCTCTTCCCCCTTCCCTTCTGAGCAACAGGGACAGACTCTGTGCCAGAGACCTGTACCCCATTGCTTACATCTGTGCTCTTTGTTTGTGGAAGGGCAACAGTGAGGAAAGATGGAAAGAGAGAAAAATTCAAAGTGGACCAGAGGTCACTGGGGGTGAAATGAAAAACTCTTCACAACTATCTAACCTCACCTTTGTAACCACAGACATACACACACAAAATACTCTCACAAAGACAGCACATTAACTTGCAATGAAAAAAGAGTCAAGTGGCATATTTGGTCTCATTTTTTTGGACTTTCTCTTGAAGGAAGACTGAGGGCTGAGCTGCTAGACGTCTACGAGATTGGGAAAGGGCTTGTTCAGGTAGACGGAGAGAAGATTATTCCACTTGCAACTTAGGGGCCAGAACTAGAGGCCATAAATATATGATAAATCTAATGGGGATTTGAGAAACCTCTTTGTCTGGACTGCTCAGAATGCGGAATCTGCTATCACAAGTAATCGAGGCGAATAGCACAGATGCACTGAAGAGGAAGCTAGATAAACACGAGGGGGAACGGAACAGGATATCTTGATAAGGTGAGATGGAGGAGGGTGGGAGGAGGCTCGTGTGGAGTATAAAGATCAACATTGACTTGTTAGGCCAACTGGCCTGTTTCAGTGCTGCAAATGACATAGAATGCAAGCGGCAGACAGTAGTGTGCAAGAGATTTTCTGCTATGCAATGCAATTTTTAAAAAAAGTTACTAGTATCAGATACTACCACTTCCAGCTACAATGTAAAAGTCTACTGGTACGTATTACAATTACATTTCTAACCATTAATCTACATGTTACAACTGCTGATTCCTTCACTCAATACTGGAGGTATCCATTTAGATGTTTTAAATCTGCAAGTCCCAATACAAGCTTAAGATTGGAATGCAACATTCTAATAGTGTATCCTTCATTTTGAAGGTACTATGCATGTCTTACATTATTTGAGTATCACTGAATTTAGAAGACATTGTGGAATTTATTCATATATAAGAAATGCTGGAACCACTCAGCAGGTCTGGCAGCATCTGCCAGAAGAAGGGTCACTGACCCGAAACGTTAACTCTGCTTCTCTTTCCACAGATGCTGCCAGACCTGCTGAGTGGTTCCAGCATTTCTTGTTTTTATTTCGGATTTCCAGCATCCGCAGTATTTTGCTTTTATTTTAGTAGAATTTATTCTTTGGACCCCATATTTAATTTGGAGAGCTGTGCGAAGCTGATGCAACTAAAAATTATTATTTTTTTTAAAAACAGATTTAAATAGACCATCACTGGCCAGAATCGTCAACCTTTGGTACCTTCGCCACTCCCCAGTCAATAACCTCCACAATTCGCTCCAGTCCGAACTGAGTTGAATTCCTTGCTGGCGCATCACTCGTAAGTGCTGTTATTCCCATGTGGGCATTGACAGCTGGTGACTGTGGGCTAATTGGGACATCATCCATTGGTATTAAAATCCAGAAGGCAAATGTATCAAATACTGAGTCAAGTGTCAACATATACAGACAGCTCTCAGCTTGTCAATAGCAGGGAGTGCAGGTCAGACCCAGGGCCCAGGCCAGACCCAGGGCCCAGGTGTCAGGTCGATTCACAGCAATTTCAAATTTGGAATATGAATCAAAAGCAGTGAATACAGCTTCCAGCAATCCTGAACTTGCAGTTGGATACGGACACTGTTTAGGAATGCACGAACAGGAGTAGGCCATTTAGACCCTCGAGCCTGTTCTGTCATTCAATGCAAGCATGGCTAATCTGACATAACTCCATATGCCTGCCTTGCCCCATATTCCTTAATACATTTGGTTAACAAAAAAAAAAGTTTTAAAATTAGTAATTCATCTAGCATTAGTTGCCGTTTGGCAAAAGAGAGTTCCAAACTTTACCACCCTTTGCGCGTAGAAGCGTTTCCTAATTTTACTCCTGAAAAGGTCCGGCTCTAATTTTTAGGCTCCCCAAACAGTGGAAATAGTTTCTTTTCATCTACCCCACCTATTCCCCTTAATATCATGAAAACTTTGAACAAATCACCTCTTAACTTTCTAAATTACATACATCCCTTGTCTGTTCTGATGAAAGGTCACTGACCTTTCTCTCTCTCTATAGCTGCTCCCTGACCTGTTGAGTGTTTCCAGCATTTTCTGTTTTTATCCTCGTATGTTGGAGTCCACTTGTCATTTTTCCAGATTTTATTTTGGGGTTTCTGCAGGGAAAATTATATTGAAAAAAACCACAGGGTTCTGCTCCCAGCAGTAAGCCTACCAGAGATTATGAAGATGTGCAACTCGAAGCATGTTAAAGGATTGTTAATTCAATTTCAAGGCAAATTTCACTCCACCCAATTAGCCTGACACACCTCTCAGAACACACATCAGCATGATATCAGTACAAGTGATCAGATACACTACATCCACTCGCACCTGATTTGCAGACATTAGTAGAGGGAGGAGTGGGGCTGAAGCTGTTCAGGTACAGTGGGTCAATCCCTGCACTGTTTAAATGAATAAATCATATGCCCATCCTTACAGTCATTTGCTTAACAAACTAAGCTACACTGAAATATAATCCTTTCTGGGTGGTACGGTTCTTTTATGCTGCTTTCATATTACCCGGGTTACACTGGTCTTGTACAGCAGGTGGAAACACCAAAGTCAAGCTGAGACATTTAATAATGTCAGGAGCTGGAAGACCTGCTTGTTTTTTTTTTGTGTTTAATCTGGGTTTCCGCCATCCTTAGTTAATCTAGTTGCTTTTGCCATCACTTGCAGGACACCATCCGAAATATAAACAGAAAATGCTGGAAATATTCAGCAGGTCTGACAGCATCTGTGAAGACATAACGTTTCAGGTTAATGACCTTTCGTCAGAACTGCCAGGCCTGCTGAATATTTACAGCATTTTCTGATTTTATTATAGAGGATTCCAGTGCTAAGGGGCTACCTCACCGTTTGTTCTTTAGGTGATCACTTTAAATTTTAAGGAAAAATCCTTAAGGAAAAAAATAGGAGACAAGAACCAGAAGGAGACAAGCAGGTAGAGACAAGGGGGAGTGCATGGGGCTACCGCCACGTGTGCGCACATGTTACCTACTCCAGGAGGTGGTGAAAGAACTACAGGAAGTATTTCTACAGCACTCAAATTTATACTCAACACAACTCGAGAACAAACAGCGCAGCCTTCAGCATTTCACAAAAATCTGCCATCTTAAATGCAACTATTTTCAGCCTCAGATATCCGCAGAACAATATCATGGGTTCAAACAGCAAGACTTAAACGTTGCTCCAATGTCAAGGGTGGAAGCAGAGTCAACAGTAATTTTCAAAACGGCATCAGATAAATCTGTGGAGGGAAAAACTTGCAGGGCTCTGGAAGAAAAGGAAAGGGAGTGGGACTAACCAGACAGCTCTGAACAGCCAGCACAGGCACGATGGGCCCAATAGCCTCCTGTGTTGCAGCGTTCTATGTTTCGATTCTACGAGTAACCAGCAATGATTACAATTGGACAGTAACAATGCTCTCTAAATAAATCGCAGTTTTGAAAGGCAAAGACATGAGCTCACTGAGTGCGTTATTTTAGAACCCAATCATTAGTGAACCTTTTTCATACCAGCAGTTGAAGTAGATTATGTAATTTAGGACGGCTGACCATCACCCAATTATTCAGTACAAGTTGCATTTATATAGCACCGTTAATGTAGGAAAAGATTTCGTTGCACTTTACAGGAGCGATTATCAAAAAAAAATTGAGACTGCGCCACATAAGGAGATATTACGACAGGTGACCAAAAGTTTGGTTGAAGAGGTAGGTTTTAAGGAGCATCTTAAAGGAGGAGATAGAGGTTTAGGGAGGGAAAGCCAGAGCTCAGTCTGCTGACAGCACAGCTGCCAATGGGACAACAATAAAAACTGGGGATGTCCAAGAGGCCAGAATTGGTGGAGCACAGACATCTGAGAGGTTTGACAGGCTGGAGGAGAGTTAGGGAAGGGCAAGGCCATGGAGGGTTTGAAAGCAATCACAAGAATTTAAAAATCGAGGTGCTGCTGGACTTGTAGTCAATATAAGTCAGCGAATACAGAGGTCAGGGATGGGGATTGTGATATACTTGAACAAATTAGCATTGAAAGGGAGTATTAGCTGTTTTAGCGGGCTTAAAAGTGGATAAATCCCCACCCCCAGATGAGATGTATCCCAGGCTGATATGTGAGGCAAAGGAGGAGATACCAGGGGCTCTGACACAAATTTTCAAATCCTCTCTAGCCACAGGAGAGGTACCACAGGACTGGAGGACAGCGAATGTGGTATAATTATTCAAGAAGGGTAGCAGGGATAAACCAGGTAGCTATAGGTTAGTGAGTCTAACATCAGTGGCAGGGAAACTATTGGAAAAAATTCTGAGGGGCAGGATTAATCTCCACTTGGAGAGGCAGGGATTAATCAGGGATAGTCAGCATGGCTTTGTCAGGTGGACAAAATTTGACTGAAGTTTTCAAGGTGACTAGATGTGTAGATGAAAGTAAAGCAATTGATTGAGGCTACATGGATTTCAGTAAGGCTTTTCATAAGGTCCCGCATGGGAGATTGGTTAAGGTGGTAAGGGCCCAGGTCAATTTGGTAAATTGGACCCTAATTTGGCTTAGCGGCAGGAGGGAGAGGGTAATAGTCAAGGGTTGTTTTTGCAATTGGGAGCCTGTGACCAGTTGCATACCGCAGGGATTGGTGCTGGGACCCTTGCTGTTAGTGGTGTACATTAATGATTTAGGTGTGAATATAGGAGGTACAAGTTCAGTAATTTCGCAGATGACATGAAAATTGGTGGTGTCGTAAGTAGTGAGGAGGAAAGTCTTAGATTACAAGACGATATAGATGGGCTAGTAAGATGGGCTGTTCAGTGGCAAAGGGAATTTAATCCTGAGAATTGTGAGGTGATGCATTTTGGGAGGACTAACAAGGCAAGGGAATATACAATGGATGATAGGACCCTAGGAAGTTCAGAGGGACCTTGGTGTGCTTGCCCATAGATCACCAAAGGCAGTAGCACAGGCAGATAAGGTAGCTTGGAAGGCATATGGGATACTTATATTCTATGCCTCGGCAAATAAAGCTAAGAGCAGGGAGGTTATGATGGAGATGTATAAAACGCTAGTTAGGCCACAGCTGGAGTATTGCGTAGAGTTCTGGTCACCCACCGTACTATAGGAAGATGTGATTGAACTGGAGAGGGTGCAGAGGAGATTCACCAGGATGCTGCCTGGGCTGGAGCATTTCAGCTATGAAGAGAGACTGGATAGGTTAGGGTTGTTTTCCTTAGAGCAGAGAAAGCTGAGGCGGGGGGAGGGGGGGGGGGGGGGATGTGGAAACCTGATTGAAGTAGTACACAAAATTATGAGGGGCATAAATAAGGTCGATAGAAAGAAACTTTTTCCCTTATCGGAGGTGTCAATAACCAGGGGACATAGATTTAAGGCATGGGGCAGGAGATTTAGAGGGGATTTTAGGAAAATAATTTTCACCCAGAAGATGGTTGGAATCTGGAACACATTGCCTGAAGGGATGGTAGAGGCAGGTACCCTCACAACATTTAAGTATATAGATGCGCACTTGAAATGCCATAGCATACAAGGCTACGGGCCAAGTGCTGGAAAATAGGATTAGTAGAGATAGGTGCTTGATGGCTGGCATGAACATGATGGGCCGAAGGGCCTGTTTCAGTGCTGTATAACTCTGACTCTATGGTGGTGAACAGGACTTGGTGTGAGCTAGGTTATAATCAGCAGAGTTTTGAAAGACTTCAAGCTAATGCAAGGTGGAAGATGGAGCAGGTGCAGCTCATATCCGGTTCGTTCATGCATGAAAGCTAATGTCCATTACAACGATATTTACACTGTAGTTTTTGAAGTGAGCACTGTGTGAGAGTGTAGCTGTGAGATCCTGTAGAGTGATTAAAACCCTTTAAACAAAAAAAAAATCATGTGGACTGTGTACAGTCTGCTCTTAAATCAGAGAACTCACCTTAAAGAGAAACTCTCTGCAAACATATCCTTGGATTGTTAATGGCTTTTGACTCAAGTTAGATTTAACTTTTCAGTGTCACAATGGAAGTGTGTAGTCTTCCCTCTCCTATTTGGATGCTTTGATGTTGGGGGGGGGGGGGGTGGGGGATTGTCCAGTGCTGGTCACTGGACACAGGGCCCATGAAGTTTTGGATCAATGACCTTACACTAATAGGTCATTGATCAGAAAGTTTAACTATTTCTCACTCCACAGATATTGCCTGATGAGTATTTCCAGCATTTTCTGTTATTTCACCAGAAGTAACATTTTCACAGTGGCGCAGGGGTTAGCACCGCAGCCTCACAGCTCCAGCGACCCGGGTTCAATTCTGGGTACTGCCTGTGTGGAGTTTGCAAGTTCTCCCTGTGTCTGTGTGGGTTTCCTCCGGGTGCTCCGGTTTCCTCCCACATGCCAAAGACTTGCAGGTTGATAGGTAAATTGGCCATTATAAATTGCCCCTAGTATAGGTAGGTGGTAGGGAAATATAGGGACAGGTGGGGATGTGGTAGGAATATGGAATTAGTGTAGGATTAGTATAAATGGGTGGTTGATGGTCGGCACAGACTCGGTGGGCCGAAGGGCCTGTTTCAGTGCTGTATCTCTAAACTAAACTAACCAATCCCCTGCTTTATTCTTTACCAAAGGATTCATTAACCAGTCGATTGGACATTCAGCTATAGGTCGTCAAAACTTTGAATCATTTAACAGCAGTTTTCAGTGATAGGAACTGTATGTTCTTCGCTCCTGGATGAGCAACAGCCTTCACTTGCATCTATCTCGTGCTATTTTGTAGTTAGAATATGCTCAGCACATCCAATGACGCCATTTGTAGCTGATTATAGGACTGGTTTAACAGAGCTTTTTATAGACTCCTGGACAATCAATGTTTTTCTTTACACAGCGAGATCTGAATGCACTGACTGAAAGGACAGTGGAAGCTGATTCAATGGGAACTTTCAAAAGGGGAAGTAGACAATTCCAAAGATTCACAAACATCTAACGAAATTTCTTCTTGTTTCAGTTCTGAATAGCTGACCTCTTATCCTGAGACTGTGACTGAGTTCTAGACTCTCCAGTCAGGAAAAAACAGCCTCTCTGCATCTACCTAGTCAAGCCTTCGAAGAGTTTTATACATTTCAATGAATCACCTTTCATTCATCAAAGCACCACAGAATATTGGCCCATTCTACTCAATCTCTCTTTAGGACCGCCCTCTCATCCCAGCAATCAATAGAGTCAACTCCCATTGCATCCCCTCGAAGGCAGGTATATCCCCTCCTTAGATAAACAGACCAAAACTGTATCCAGCACTCCAGGTGTGGTCTCACCAAAGCCCTATATAATTCCAGCAAGACTTTCCTACTCTTTATACTCACACCCCTTGCAATAAAGGGCAACATGCTTGCTTTCCAAATTGCCTGATGTACCTGCATGTGGCCTGGACCCTCAAATCCCACTAAATACCAACACTTACCAGTCTCTCACCTTCTAAATAATATTCCGCTTTTCTATCCTTCCTAGCAAAGTGGACAATTTCACAATGCCCCATATTATAATCTGCTACCTTCTTGCCCTCTCACTTAACCCATCTATATCCCTTTACAGACTGTGTCCTCCTTACAGCTTACTTTTCCATCGAGCTTTGTATCATTAGCAAACTTGGAAACATTACACTCAGTCCCCTCATCTAAATCATTGATGCAGATTGTTAAGGCCAAGACACAAGCACTGATCCATATGGGACTTCACTAGTTACAGCCTGTCAACCCAAAACTGACCCCCCCCTCCCCCACCTTAATGCTATCCCCTCTTTTCTTGTTAGCCAATCCTCATTTCGCCCTATTAGCCTGATCCCACGGACCCTAATCTTGTGTAACAACCAAGATTAAATCCCTCCTTCGCCTTCCGTTCTAAGTGAAGAATTCCAGCTTCTCTCAGTTTCTCCACATAACTCACTGACAAAGTAGCAGCTCTGCTCAACAAGTTCTTACGTGGCTAACCAGCTCAGCAGCTGTACTTAACCAACTAAGTAAAAGTCGGGCCACCTGTTTCCCCATACATTCTTCCCGAGTGCATCGATCTGCGCAAGGGGGAAAACCCCTCCCCCGGATAAAGTGGACCAACTGCGAAAGCTGCATAAACATTGGGTGCCAACAGTCACAAAGCAAAAACCAAGGAGGAAGAGAAACTAAAAACATATTAAAAAATGAAACTGAAGCAGCGATGCACGACGCATTTCACACAGCTTACTTCTGTTCCATCGACCAGTTATTAAGTTCTAACAGAGCGAACTAAATTTCAGCAACTTTAGACAGCTTGATTCAGGCTTGAAAACTGGTGCAGAACCGTGCAAATGCAACAAGCCAAAATGCTGGCACCGTCACACTGACTTACTTCCTAGATCCCTCAATAAACGGGCAGTGTTGCATCAGAATTCTTCACTCTGCAATGGGGATTCTTCAATGTTCAGGCTACACACTGCCACCTGTCACCAGGGGATGACACTGGTCAAGAGCAACAGCAAAACAAACCCACACGATAACAGAAGTGCACTTACATATGCTGCCTTTAACAGCTGCGGGACGACCCAGAGTCGTCACAGCCAATTGAGACGCAGTCAGTGTTGCCAGGATAAGGGCTTTGACTATGTAGGACTGAGATGAAGAGAAATTTTTTCAGAGAGTTGTGAATCTTTGGAATACTCGACCTCAGAGTGCAGTGGATGCTCAGTCATTATGTATATTCAACACTGAGATCGACACATTTCTGGACACGAAGGAAATAGAAGGATTGCAGGCATAGGATGGGAAAGTGGAACTAAGGTAGAGCAGCAGTGATCTGATTCAATGGTGGAGGAGACTCAAGGGCTCATCTGGCCTACTCCTACTCCTTATGCTCTTATCAAGGGCTGGTGAGTGCAGAAGCAAAGACTTTCAGGCAGAGTCCCCTGGCATCAGGAAAGACCACCGATAACAGCAGGTTTTAAATGACTGCATGATACACTTGCTTCTTCAGTGCTACTCTGAAACCTGTCTCCCTACAATCTAAATAGGGTGGACTGAACAACACTAGAACTCAGAATAGGCCAGAAACGTAGAAAATAGGAGTAGGCCATTCGGCTCTCCGAGCTTGCACCGCCATTCAACACGATCATGGCTGATCGTCCAAACTCAGTACTCTGTTCCCGCTTTTTCCCTGTATCCCTGGATTCCTTTAGCCCCAAAAGCTATATCTAACTCGTTCTTTAATACATTATGATTTGGCCACAACTGCTTTCTGTGGTAGAGAATTCCACAGGTTCACCAGTCCCTGGGTGAAGAAATCGTTCCTCATGTCGGTCCTAAATGGCTTACCCCTTATCCTTATGATTGTGACCCCTGGTCCTGGACTCCCCCGCCATTGGGAACATCCTTCCTGTATCTATTCTGTCCAGTCCTGTTAGAATTTTGTAGGTTTCTATGAGATCCCCTCTCATTCTTCTAAACTCTAGCAAATACAAGCCTAATCGACACAATCTCTCTTCCTACGTCAGTCCTGGAATCAGTCTGGTAAATCTTCGCTGCACTCCCTCCATAGCAAGAACATCCTTCCTCAGATAAGGAGACCAAAACTGCACACAATACTCCAGATGTGGTACCACCAATGCCTTGTATAATTGCAGCAAGACATCCTTGCTCCTGTACTCAAACCGTCTCGCTATGAAGGCCAACATACCATTTGCCTTTTTAACTGCCTGCTGCACCTCCATACTTTCAGCAACAGGTGCACAAGGACACCCAGGTCTCGCTGCACCTCTCCCTTTCCCAATCTATTGCCATTCAGATAATAATCTGCCTTTCTGTTTTTGCCACAGAAGTGGATAACCTCACATTTATCCACATTATACTGCATCTGCCACATTTGCCCACTCCCTCAACCTGTCCAAATCACAGTGGAGCTTCTCTGTAACCTCCTCACAGCTCACACTCCCACCCAGCTTTGTGTCATCTGCAAAGCCACACGTCAGTGTACATTTATAAACTGTGACCAGTACCAAGTGAAATTAAAAGTATCATTTAACCTTTAGGCAGTAAGTTGAGGGTTCATAAGACACACATGCATTTGAAACTGGGGAAGTGTTACAGTCTCACTTTAAGCCAGTACTTTTAAGATAGGCTTTCCTGCACTCTATCAGTTGGTAGAGACATTACCTTTCAGCACCTCAACATGTCCAAAAATGCTCTGCAGCCACTGAAGTACTTTTTGAAGTGGAGCCACTGGTGTAATGTAGGAAACGCAGCAGCCAATTTGCAGAAAGCAAGCTCCCACAAACAGTAATGATTGCATTTTTGAAAAACAGATGTCGTTTGAGCGATAAAGAGCTCCAGGACTCCAGGCAGAACTCCCCTACCCTTCTTTGAATAATATCACAAGATCCTATACATGCATCCAAAGGGTTAAAGTCTCACCCAAAGACAGCACCTCTGGCAGTGCAGCATTCCCTCAGTACAGTACTGGAGTGTCAGTCCAGATTTATTTTGTGCTCAGGTCTCTGGAGTGGGATGTCAAACTTCTGTTTGCTTTCGCCGCCCCATGACTTCTATAGCAGTTATTGGTTCATGGGATGAGCATGGGTAAAGCCAATATTTATTACCCATCCCTAATTTCCCAAGAGAAGGTGGTGGTGAGCCACTTCTTGAAATGCTGCAATCCATAAGATATAGATACACTGCAGGTGGTGGTGTTCCCAACCATTTGCTGCCCTGTCCTTCTAGGTCATGGGTTTGGAAGGTGCCATTGAAGGAGCCTTGGTGCATTGCTGCAGTGCATCTTGTAGATGGTACACACTGCTGTCACTGTGCGCCAGTGGTGGAGGGAGTGAATGTTTGTAGATGGGGTGCCAATCAAGCGGGCTGCTTTGTCCTGGATGGTGCTGAGCTTCTTGAGTGTTGTTGGAGTTGCACCCATCCAGGCAAGTGGAGAGTATTCCATCAGACTCCTGACTTGTGCCTTGTAAATGGTGGACAGACTTTGGGGAGTCAGGAGGTGAGTTACTTGCTGCAGGATCCCTAGCCTCTTACCTGCTCTCGTAGGCACTATATTCATATGGCTACTCTAGTTCAGTTTCTGGTCTATGGTAGCCCCCCAGGATGTTGATAGTGGGGGATTCAGCAATGGTAATGCCATTGTATATCAAGGGGAGATGGTTAGATTCTCTCTTGTTGGAGATGGTCATTGCCTGGCACTTGTGTGGCACAAATGTTACTTGCTACTTATCAGCCCAAGCCTGGATATTGTCCAGGTCTAGCTGCATTTCTACATGGACTGCTACAGTATCTGAGGAGTCGTGAATGATGCTGAACATTGTGCAATCATCAGTGAACATCCCCACTTCTGACCTTATGACTGAAGGAAGGTCATTGATGAAGCAGCTGAAGATGGTTGGGCCGAGCACACTACCCTGAGGAAGTCATGCAGTGATGTCATGGAGCTGAGATGATTGACCTCCAACAATGACAACCATCTTCTTTTGCGTGAGGTATGACTCCAACCAGTGGAGAGCTTTCCCCCCAGTTCCCATTGACTTCAGTTTTGCTAGGACTCCTTGATGCCATACTCGGTCAAATGCTGCCTTGATGTCAAGGGCAATCACTCTCACCTCATTGAGTTCAGGTCTTTTAACCTCTATGCTGCTGCTGCTATCAACCACTCTGTGTCATAGCGAGTTCCACATTCGCGCCACTCTCTGGCTAAAGAGCTTTCTCCAGAATTCCCAATTGGATTTATTAGCGACTTTCCGATGTTTGTACAATGTAGAAACACAATGGCCAATTTGCACACAGCCAAGTCCCACAAACAGGGAAAGGGTAGGACCCATCAGAGATGTACAGGGGAACTTATGCATGGATAGAGAAGAGGTGGGCAGGTTGATGCAGACGTTGTGCTTGGGGAGGAGGAGTATGAAGTATTGGATAGGGTGAGCATAATGAGAGGGGAAGTGCTTGAGGGTCTGACATCCCTGAAGGTGGATAAATTGCCAGGACCAGATGGTTTGCGTCCCAGGCTGTTAAAGGAAGCCAGAGAGGAAATAGTAGATGTGCTGAGGATCATCTTCAAATCCTCACTAGATACAGGCGAGGTACCAGATGATTGGAGGTCTGCGAACATTATACCATAGTTTAAAAAGGGTGGGAGGGATAAGCCAGGTAATTATAGACCAGTCAGTCTGACCTTGGTGGTGGGTAAATTGTTAAAATCCATTCTGAGTGACAGGATAAACTGTCACTCCGAAATGGATTAATCAGGGAGAGTTGGCATGGAATTGTTAGGGGAAGGTCACGTCTTACTAACTTGATAGTTTTTTGAGGAAGTAACACGAAGAAATGATGAATGTGGTTTACGTGGATTTTACTAACACATCTGACGAGGGCCCACATGGCAGACTGGTCAGTAAATAAAAAGTAAAGCAAACAAAGGGTAGTAGTTGATGGATATTTTTGTGAATGGAAAGAGGTTTCCAGTGGTGTTCCACAGGGCTCAGTGTTGGGTCCCTTGCTGTTTGTGGTTTATATTAATGATTTGGACTTAAATGTGGGAGGCATGATTGGGAAATTTGCTAATGACACAAAAATTGGCTGTGTAATCGATAGTGAAGAGGATAGCTGTAGACTCCAGAATGATATAAATGGTTTGGTTGAGTAGGCAGAAAAGTGGCAAATGGAATTCAATCCAGAGAAGTGTGAGGTGATGCATTTGAGGAGGGAAAATAAAGCGAGGGAATATACAATAAACGGGAGGATATTGAGAGGGGTAGAAGTGAGAGACCTTGGAGTGCATGTCCACAGGTCCCTGAAGGTGGCAGGGCAGGTGGATAAAGTGGTAAAAAAGGCATACAGATTGCTTTCCTGTATTGGTCGAGGTATAGAATACAAAAGCAGGGATGTGATGCTGGAACTGTATATAGCGCTGGTTAGGCCACAACTGGAGTCTTGCGTGCAGTTCTGGTCACCACATTACAGAAAGGACATAATTTCTCTGGAGAGCGCGCAGAGGAGATTTACAAGAATGTTGCCGGTGCTTGAGGGCTGCAGCTATGAGGAAAGATTGAATAGACTGGGGTTGTTTTCCCTGGAATTGAGGTGGCTAGGTGGGGGGGGGGGGGGTGGTGACTTGCTTGAGGTATGCAAAATTATGAAGGGCCGAGAGAGTGGAGGCGAGTTACTAGGAGACATAGATTTAAGATGATTGGTAGAAGGATTAGAGGGGACTTGAGGGGAAACTTTTGCACCCAGAGGATGGAAACCCAGTGGGTTTCTGGAATTCACTGCCTCCACCACCATTCCTGGCAGAGACCCTCAATTCTTTTAAAAGGTACCTGGACATGTACCGAAGTTGCTGTAACCTGTGGGGCTATGGACCAGGTGCTAGAAGGTGGAATTAGTTTGGGTGGCTTATTCTGCCAGTGCGGACATGATGGGCTGAATGACCTCCTTCTGTGCTGTACTTTTTCAATGTTTCTAAACAGCAATGTGATAATGTTTAGATAATCTGTTTTAGTGATGCTGGCTGATGGATAAATATTGGGCGGGACATCGGGTAGAACTCTCATGCTTTTCTTCCAAATAGCATAGAGCATAGAGTCATACAGCACTGAAACAGGCCCTTCGGCCCACTGAGTCTGTGCTGACCAACAACCACCCATTTACACTAATCTTACATTAACCCCATATTCCATACCATATCCCCACCATTCTCCTACCACCTACCTATACTAGGGGCAATTTACAATGGCCAATTTACCTATCGACCTGCAAGTCTTTGGCGGTGGGAGGAAACCGGAGCACCCGGCGGAAACCCGCGCGGTCACAGGGAGAACTTGCAAACTCCACACAGGCAGTACCCAGTACTGAACCCGGGTTGCTGGAGCTGTGAGGCTACGGTGCGAGAGGCGGGATCTTTTATCTCCACCAGAGAGGGCAGGCGACGTGTCGGTTTAACGTCTCATCTAAAAGACCATCGAAATCGGATGTTTCTCTTGGCTAGCCACACTCGGCAGATTAAAAGATGCCTCAATGCAGACTCGAGCAGGATCCCACGCACTATCATCTGCAACACTGTGCTTCAGAATTTTGACGGCTCAACTGTCAAGAGGCTTCACAAGAACAAGATGGCTCCATCTTAAAATGAAAGCTGAGGAAACCAGGAGTGAAACCAGGAAGCATTTCCACACCTCACCCTCACAAGGGGAGTGGAAATCTGGAACGCCCACCTAAAGGTTATGGATACTGGGTCAATTGGAATTCTAAAACTGAGATCAATAGACTTGTTAGGCAAGTGTATAAAGGGATAGGAACAGGAGGGGGCTGAATGGCCTCCAGTGCCTACTCTGTGAATCAATTCGATCGTGGCTGATCTTTATTTGAACTTCATCCACCTGCCATGGTTCCATATGCCTCAATACCCTTGCCCAACAAAAATCTAGAAAACTCAGTTTTGAATTTGTTTTTCATTTATTTGTGGGATGTGGGTGTCACTGGCTAGGCCAGCATTTAGTTCCCATCCCCAATTGCCCAAAAGCTGGTGATGGTGAGCCACCTTCTTGAACAGCCCCAGCAGCGACAGTGAAGGAACTCAATACAGCTCAAAGTCAGGGTGGTCTGTGACTTGGAGAAGAACTTGCAGATTGTAGTGTTCCTCTGCGTCTGCTGTCCTTGTTCTTCTAGGTGTTAAGAGGTCGTGGGTTTGGAAGGTGCTGTCGAAGGAGGCCTAGTGAGTTGCTGCAGTGCATCTTGTACACACTGCTGCCACTGTGCATTGGTGGTAGTGGGAATGGATGTTTCAGCTGGTGGATGGATTGCTTTGTACCAGATGGTGTTGAGTTTCTTGAGTGTTGTTGGAGCTGCATTCATCCAGGCAAGAGGATAGTATTCCATCACACTCGACTTGTGTCTTGCCGACTGTGGACAGGATTTGGGGAGTCAGGTGGTGAGTTAATCCCCGCACAATCCCCAGCCTCTGACCTGCTCTTGTAGCCGCAGTATTTATATGGCTGTTAAGTTTCTGGTCAATGGTAACTCCAGGGTGTTGATGGTGCATATTCCAACATGTGACTCATCAGATAGATTTTATATGAATTACTGCCCGTCTTCTGTTTATCAGTGTCAGAGTGGCTGAGTGGATCTGCCTCAGAATTGGAAGGCTGTGGGATCAAGCCCCACTCCAAAGACCTGGGCACATCTCCGCTGACTCCCCAGTGCAGGACTGAGGGAGCGCTGCACCAACAGAAATGAGATGTCAAACCTGTCTTCACAGCTAGATGTAAAAGACCCGATGGCATTACTGCAAGAGAGAACAAGGGAGTTTTCTTCCTGAAGAAGGATCACTGACCTGAAACGTTAACTCTGCTTCTCTCTGCACAGATGCTGTCAGACCTGAGTATTTCCAGCATTTCTTGTTTTTAATTTCAGATTTCCAGCATCTGCAGTATTTTGCTTTTATTATATAGGGGAGCTTTCTTTGTTGCCCTGGTCAATATTTATTCCTCAACCAACACCTAAAACAGATTCCAGGACTTTGTTTTCATTTCAGATTTCCAGCATCTGCAGTATTTTGCTTTTATTTTAGTGTTTAATTCACTGCCACCTCTCTTCCAGAAATGCCTACTTTGAAGTTTTGCTCTTCTCTCCGACAGGAATTTCCGTTTGTCTCCGTTACCCTGTTCACCTTCACTGTTTTCTATTGCCCTCCTGGTGTTTGATAAGGTGTCTACCAAAGTTCGTTTTCACAGCCATGTCTCTTTCCTCAGCAATTGTCTCCAGTTCTGACTTATTCCACATGAATTCCAACTGAAGTTCCATCCTTCGTGTTTTAAATCCATCCAGGATTACAGGCATCTTCGAGACATAGAACGTTCCTTGGTCTGCTGCTCTCGCCGCATCCGGAGATCCACACTCAGTGCCATGTGTCGCCACATGTACACACTGGACCTCTCTCTCCACAAGCACCATCTCACCTTATCTCAAAGCTGTTCTGCACTGCAGTTTCATTTCATCCTTTGTCTTAAACGATGCACTAACAAAAACCTTTTTCTCTTCCTTTCAGGTGTTAAGGAACGCAAGCTCCAGCAGCTGATGGGGACGATTGACCCCCTCCAGATCCTTCTTCCCCTTTACCTCCCTCTGACCCCACCCCTTCTCCTAATCTGACCCCTTGCCATGTATTCACAATACCCTCTCACCTTCCCATCTCTGCCGCTGAACGATCTGTACTTAACAAAGGACTCCGTTTTATCCCCTTATGCCCCCACTTCAATGAATTTTGCGCTTGGAATGATCTTGAGCTCTTCTTCTGTCATCTTCGCCTCCGGGCTCACTTCTTTGACCAGGAGTCCTCCCCCTAACCAGTGGACCCTTTCACCCACCTCCAGTATTCTTCCTCCACCTGGACCCCTCTTTTTGGCCTCTTACGCACTCTTGATCTCTTCACCGAAAACTGTCAGCGTGACATCTCAATTTCTCTGCTCCCCTCACTTAATCTAACCTGACTGCCTCTGCACTTGCTACACTCAGTTCTCTCAGGTCTAACCCCGACATTGTGAACAAACCTGCTGATAAGGGGCTGCTGTTGTTGTCTGGTGTACCAACCTCCAACTCGCAGAGGCTGAGCGCCAACTCTCAGACACTTCTTCCTACCTCCCCCTGGACCATGACCCCACCACCGAACATCAAGCCACTGTCTCCAGGACTGTCACTGACCTCATTTCTCCAGAAATCTGTTATCTGCAGCTTCCAACCTCAGTCTCACAACCCTGGACAGCCCGCTTCTACCTTCTTCCTAAAATCCACAAACAGGACTGTCCTGGTAGACCCATAGTTTCTGCCTGTTGCTGCCGCACTGAACTTATTTCTTCCTATCTTCCCACCCTAGTTCTCACGCTAACATTTCTGTCTTTGGCCTGCTCCAGTGTTCCAGTGAACATCAATGGAAGCTCGAGAAGCAGCACCTGATCTTTCGATTAGGCACTCTACAGCCCTGTGGACTGAACACTGATTTCAATAACTTCAGAGCATAACTGGCCTTTTTTATATATTTTATTTTTGAAACATATGCCTGCTCTTCATGTTCATGCTCATTATTCTGCAACTAACACTCTCTCTGGACTAATGCTTTGTCCTTCACCACAAGCATTAACACACTCTTTGCCTTTGTCCCAGCACAGCTTTGTTATTTAATCTCTCCTGCCCTCTGCCCTATTAAACATCTTCCCCTTTGTTCTCTCCCCCACCCATCTCCCCTTCACTTGTTTAAAACCTAATTCATTTCTAACCTTTGCCAGTTCTGATGAAAGGTCACAGACCTGAAACGTTAACTGTTTCTCTCTCCACAGATACTGCCGGACCTGAGTATTTCCATCACTTTTTATTTTGATTTTAAGGCTCATAATGTAGGGGGCAACATATTAGCATGGATAGAAAATTGGCAGGCTGGCAGAAAACAGAGTATGCAGGGGCAGCACAGCAGCGCAGTGGTTAGCACCGCAGCCTCACAGCTCCAGCGACCCGGGTTCAATTCTGGGTACTGCGTACTGCGGAGTTTGCAAGTTCTCCCTGTGACTGTGTGGGTTTTCGCTGGGTGCTCCGGTTTCCTCCCACAGCCAAAGACTTGCAGGTTGATAGGTAAATTGGCCATTATAAATTGCCCCTAGTACAGGTAGGTGGTAGGGGAATATAGGGAAGGTGGGGATGTGGTAGGAATATGGGATTAGTGTAGGATTAGTATAAAATGAGTGGTTGAAGGTCGGCACAGACTCGGTGGGCTAAAGGGCCTGTTTCAGTGCTGTATCTCTAAAATAAATTTTTTAAATGGGTCCTTTTTCTGATTGGCAGGATGTGATGAGGTGATGTAGGGGTCTGTACTGGGGCCTCAATCTTTTACAATTTATATCAATGACTTAGACGAAGGGAGCGATGGCACAGTAGCTAAATTTGCAGACGACACAAAGATAGGTAGGAAAGTATGTTGTGAAGAGGACATAAGGAGGTTGCAGACCAATATAGATAGGTAGAGTGGGCAAACATCTGGCAGATGGAGCATAATGTGGGAAAGTGTGAAGTTGTTCACTTTGGTAGGAAGAATAAAAAAAAAAAGCAGAGTATTACGTAGAGATGACAGCAGAATTCCAAGATACAGTACTCTAGTGCACGAGTCACAAAAAGTTATTATGCTGGTACAGCAAGTAATAAAGGCTAATGGAATGCTATCCTTTATAACGAGAGGAATTGAAAATAAAAGTAAGGATTTTATGCTTCAGTTATATAGGGCGTTGAATACTGTGTACAGTTTTGGTCTCCTTATTTAAGGATGGATGTATATGCATTGGAGGCAGTTCAAAAGAGGTTTACCAGATTTATACCTGGACTGAGCAGCTTGTCTTATGAGGAAAGGTTGGACAGACTGGACTTGTTTTCACTAGAGTTTAGAAAACTGAACGGAGACTTGATTGAAGGATATAAGATCCTGAATTGACTTGACAAGGTAGATGTGGAAAGGATGTTTCCTCTTGTGGGGAGTCCAAAACTAGGGGGCACTGTTTGAAAATTAGGGGTCACCCTTTTAGGACAGAGATGAGGAGAATTTATTTCTCTGAGGGTTGTGTTCTCTTTGGAACTCTCTGCCTCAGAAAAAGTAGGAGCTCATGGTGTAGGGGGTACCACAAGCTGGTGGAGGTTGGAACACTGAATATTTTTAAGGTGGTGGAAGATAGATTCTTGTTCAGCAAGGGAATCAAAGGTTATCGGGGGGAGATGAGAGTGTAGAATGAGACACAAACAGATCAGCCATGATCTTACTGAATGGCTGAGCAAGCTCAAGGGGCCACATTTTGCTCCTAAGTTGGATGTTCATAGTCCCTATAACATTTCTAAGTCTTCATCCCTCTTTGCAGTGAAATGCCTGGCCTCCACTTTCACCCACCCCTGCGCAGCCACGACCAGTCGCTCACTAGTTGTGGGTGTGAATGTGGAACTTACTGATCTGTGACAGTGTGCAGGAAACAGACAAATACTGATCTTCATCACTGCACATTCTATAAATACTCAATTGAATGCTGTGGTCCCAAAAATAACTGAGGTTCTGATGAATGATCATCGACTTGAAACATGAACTCTGTCCCTCTCTGCACAGATGCTGTCAGACCTACTGAGTATTTCCAGCACTTTTTATTTTGAATGAGATTCACCGATTGTATCAGAATTTAAAATGCATAAAATTTCTCAATTTCAATCACATATAGAAAGGTCAAAAAAAAAAAATCAATGTACACCCTGATCCAGCTGTTTCACACTTAGTTCCGATAGACAGGCTTGGTGGCCATCAATCACATCTGGGCCATGTAATGAATGCTCCTTCAACAACAACACTGCATTTATACAGCGCTTTCAGGCACTTCATATGAGCGTTACCAAACAAAATTTAACACTGATCCACGTAAGGAGATATTAGAACAGGTGATCAAAAGCTTGGTCAAAGAGGTCAGCTTTTAAGGAGTATCAAAGTTGGAAAGAGAGGTGGAAAGGTTTAGGGAAGGAATTCCTGAGCTTAGGGTCCAGGAGCTGAAGGCACTGCTGCTAATGGAGCAATTTAAATTGAGGATGTACAAGAGGCCAGATCTGGAGGAGTGCAGATAGTTGGCAGGGTTGTAGGGCTTCACCCTTCATTTGTTTTACTCCGTGTTGGTGCGGCAGATTCCTCGTACAGGGTAGAGGAAGCGCAACACTTCAGATAACAAATCACACCTCGGGCATTCAGATGTTTAAATTGAAAGCTTATTTGTGGCAAAAACTGCTAAATTCCACAGAGGGTGAACGTGTAGAAACAAACGGGTCCAACTGAGGCTCTTGTGGGAAATCCAATCAGGATACTTGAAGAAATAGGAAGTGTTCCGGAGAAAAGGAGGTTCCATTTTATTGCAAAACTATTGGTTTTCCTAACCACTAGCTCCCATTCACACCCTCAATAAAACTCAACCCACTGCCAAATCTCATTTTGACACAAAAAAGGTTCAGTTTTACACTGCAGCTTGTTTGTTGAAAGTATCAGCGTCTTATGGTTAACTTATTAACTACAGGAAATCTGCTGTGTACGTGTTTATTTTGCAAGCGCTGATCTTTGTCTTTAAGCGACCCGACTGCCCTCGTAGATGGACATGAAAGATTTACACACCTACTATTTGCATCTTTGAGGTCCTACTTTTGAAATTCTTTCCTTGTTCCCTAAAATCAATCTGCGGGACTGAATCACAGAATTGTTAGTGTCCACATTGGCTCTCCGAATGAGTAATTCACCTCATGCCATTTCCCCGCCTTCTCCCCGTAACCCTGCACATTCTTCCATTCCACAGGACAGTCTAATACCCTTTTGAATGCTTCAATTGAACCTGTCTCCACCACGCTCTCCTGCAGCTCACTCTAGACCGTAACCACGCGCTGTGTGAAAAAGTTTTTCCTCATGTCACTTTTGCTTCTTTTGCCAATCACTTGAAATCTGTGCCCTCTCCTTCTCGATCCTTTCGCAAGTGGGAACAGTTTCTCCTTATCCACTCTGTCCAGACCCCTCATGATTTTGAACACCTCTATCAAATCTCCTCTCAGCCTTCTCTTCTGCAAGGAAAACACCTTCAGTTGCCTTCATAACTGAAGTTGCTCATCCCTGGTATCATTCTCGTGTATCATCCCTCTTTCTAACCATGTCCTTAGGCAGCAACTGTGCTTAACATATTCAAATTTAAAAATGAGAGAGTAGGTAATCCAGTGACTTCCCAGGGAGGGAGAAACCCCTTTACCATCAAGGACTGGGGCTCCAGCTTAGACATTCACAACTAGGACAGTGCAATCACAGAGAGAGGTGAGGGAGCAAGATCAACAGAGAATGAAGGAATGGGGAACCCCGGCACCCCCTGCACACCCCCCATCCCCCATAATAGGAAGCAAGGGATGAGAGGACCCGAGAGAGCGTAAGAGGAGCTTCAGTACCCCCCCATCACCCCTCTCCAACCACCACCCCCCGCCCCCACAACCCTGTCCCAAGAGGGAATTCAAGACAGGGAGGGTGGCCCCAAAAGAAAGCACAAGAGGACACAGTAGGCGCTAGCCAGTGGGAGGGAGAGGCACCAGGAGCCAACGAGTGCAGGGGGGGGGGTTGGGGCAACAAGACAGACAGCTCTCAACAGATCACCTTGCTGGGCAGATACAGCAATTTATTTATTTAGAGATACAGCACTGAAACAGGTCCTTCGGCCCACCGAGTCTGTGCCGACCATCAACCACCCATTTATACTAATGCTACATTAATCCCATATTCCCTACCACATCCCCACCATTCTCCTACCACCTACCTACACTCGCGGCAACTTACAATGGCCAATTTACCTAACAACCTGCAAGTCTTTGGCTGTGGGAGGAAACCGGAGCACCCGGCAGAAACCCACACAGTCACAGGGAGAACTTGCAAACTCCGCACAGGCAGCACCCAGTCCTAAACCCAGGTCACTGGAGCAGTGCTAACCACTGCGCCACCCCTAAATGGAGCAAGGCTACACAAAATCAGGTCAATCTTTATTTTGAAAAAAAAAGAGTATAAAATAGGCATGGGGAATTAAGTTGGACTTTCACCAAAGACATTGCACTCCTAATCTAGTGGATGTGGAGATTGAAAGAGAAAGCGGTTCGCGTTCCTCTGTATTAGATTCTCAGCACAGAAGTAAGTCTGCACCAACAGACTGCACAAGAATCATGTCTTCAAAAACAGCCAACAGAATATATTCCCTCTACTAAATGGTTAGTTCAGAACAAGTCTGGACAAAGTCCCTGAATATTCCATTAATCTAACATTGTCACACACACAGGAAATTAAAAGACCAATTATACAGGAGAGTATCAGAATGACAAGAGATTACCACATGAAAAGTTTCCATCACATCCACACTCCCTTCAGAACAGGTATATTTTGCACAAGCAAAACCACCTCAGTATGTCAATCGCACAAACGGTCCAAATGTTTTTTTTTCAAGAGGGTGCCAGAAATACAGGTGTCCTGCCTCTGCTAAAATCTCACATTAGGGGCCTGACACCAATTTGTGCAGTGTTGCCAGGGTAAAAGACCAGGCACAGGACAATATTTAAAATGCCCAGAGGAATGTATTCTTTAATACAACAAAACTACATTTAGCCTTTTAAAAAAATTATTGCAGAAACAAAGGTCAAGTCTTCTGCAGGTTTAGAATCATAGAAAAATAGGAGGAGTAGGCCATTCGGCCCTTCGAGCCTGCACCGCCATTCAATATGATCATGGCTGATCATCCAAACTCAGTACCCTGTTCCCGCTTTCTCCCCGTATCCCTTGTTCCCTTTAGCCCAAAGAACTATATTTACCTCTTGAATATATTTAATGATTTGGCCTCAACTGCTTTCCGTGGTAGAGAATTCCACAGGTTCACCACTCTCTGGGTGAAGAAATCCCTCCTCATCTAAGTCATAAATGGTCGACCCCTTATCCTTAGACTGTGACCCCTGGTCCTGGACTTCCCCAACATCAGGAACATCCTTCCTGCATCTAGTCTGTCCAGTCCTGTTAGAATTTTGTAACTTTCTATGAGATCCCCTCTCATTCTTCCAAACCCCTGCGATTACAAGCCTAATCGACCCAATCTCTCTTCATACATCAGTCCTGCCATCCCAGGAATCAGTCTGGTGAACCTTCGCTGTACTCCCTCTATAGCAAGAATATCCTTCCTCAGATAAGGAGACCAAAACTGCACACAATATTCCAGATGTGGTCTCACAGAGGCCTTATATAATTGCAGCAAGACATCCTTGCTCCTGTACTCCAATCCTCTCGCTATGAAGGCCAACATACCAATTGCCTTCTTAACTGCACCTGCATGCTTACTTTCAGCGAACAGGAATCGCTGCACCTCCCCCTTTCCCAATCTAATCGCCATTCAGATAATAATCTGCCTTTCTGTTTTTGCCACCAAAGTGGATAACCCCACATTTATCCACATTATACCACATCTGCCATGTATCTGCCCACTCACTCAACCTGTCCAAATCACACTGGAGCTTCTCTGCATCCTCCTCACCGCTCTCACTCCCACCCAGCTTTGTGCTGTCTGCAAACTTGGATATATTACATTTAAATCCCTCATCTATATTAATATATATTGTGAATAGCTGGGGTCCTAGCACTGATCCTTGCAGTACCCCACTCGTCACTGCCTGCCACTCGGAAAAAGACCCGTTTATTCCTACTCTTCGTTTCCTGTTCTCAACCAGTTCTTTATCCATGTCAGTACCTCACCCCCAATCCCATGTGCTTTAATTTTGCATGCTAATCTCTTATATGGGTCCTAAAAGCCTTCGGAAAGTCCAAATACACCACATCGACTGGTTCTCCCTTATCTATTCTACTAGTTACATCATTTGCCTAGCAGCCAGTTCGGTTGAAATAAAAAGCTACAGGTGTTGAAATGGGCCTACCAAAGCAAGAATGTTAGCTTAAATGAATTTTCCAACACAAATTAAATGACATTTAATTAGCTCAGTAGGCGGGGGTGGAGTGGGGGGGGGGGAATAAGAGGACAGATTGTGTATTTAGCTGAGCACTGAAATTGAATAGCTTCACTTATGGCGCTGGTGCAAATATTTAAGACCGGATAAAAAACAAACAATTAAAAAGGAGCCATACAAGTTTAACTTGCTTGGTAAACAGCTTACAAATGAGATACAAGGGTTCCATCAGAAATTTTAACAGAAACTCAATATTACTCTGAACACTTGTATGTACTGATGTGTGTCTGCCGTAGCTCAGTAGGTAGCACTCTCACGTCCGAGTCGAGTACTGTGTACTCGAATTCCACTCCAGAGATTGGAGCATAAAAATCCAATGCCAGTACCGAGGGAGTGCTGCACTGTCAGAGGTGCTGTCTTTCGGATCAGACGTTAAATCAAGGCACTGTCTGCCCTCTCAGGTGGGTGTAAAAGTTCCTGCAGTCACTGTTTTGAAGAGCAGCAGGGGAGCTCTCCCTGATGTCCTCACCAATATTTATCTTTCAACCAACATCACTGAAATACACTGTCTGGTCATTATCACATTTGTGGGAGCTTGCTGTGCGGACATCACAACAGTAAATATAATTTAAAGGTACTTCATTGGCTGCAAAGTGCTTTGGGATGTCCTGATGTCGTGAAAGACGCTATAAAAATGTAAGCATTTCTGTATCGAGTGGCTTTTGAAATGGGTTTTGCACATCACTGGACTAGAGAGTTAACATTGAATTTTTACAGCACAGAAACAGGACATTCACCCTAACTAGCCTATGTCAGTCCTTATGCTCCACACAAGCCTCCTCCCACCTGACTTCATCTCACCCAATCAGAACTTCCTGCTGCTCCTGATGTGTCCTGGTTAATATTTATCCCTTAACCAATACCACCAGAACAAAGCATTTGGTCCTCCTCCCACCGCTGGTCATGGGAGCTTGCTGTGCGCAAGGTGGTTGCCACGCTTGCCTACATAAAAAGAGTGATGACACTTCAGAAGCACTTTTGACTGTGAAGTGTTTTGTGATGCCCTGAGGATGTTAAAGGTGCTATATAAATTCAATATATTTCCAAACAAATTAACAGCTGGGGTAAATGAGCTCAGTGGTTTGTGGTGGGTTATCGGTTGCTCACTTTAATCAAAGGAAAGACAAACGTTGCTGTCTTTTTACTGAATTACTCTTTGATTTCCTTTGGCATCACACATGGTTAACAGTACGGAAACAGGCCAGACGGCCCAAGTGGTGCATGCCTATCTTTACAGCGCACATAGAATCACAGAATTGTTACAGTGCAGGAGGAGGCCATTTGGCCCATCGTGTCCGCACCGGCTCGCCGAAAGAGCAATTTACTCAGTTTCATTCCCCTGCCTTCTCCCCGTAACGCTGCACATTCTTCCTTTTCAGATAACAGTCTAATCCCCTTTTTAATGCGAAATTAAACCTGCCTCCACCACACTCACAGAGCAGTCCAGACCTTAACCACTCAATGTGTGAATAAGTTTTTCTTTGTGTCACTTTTGTTTGTCTTACCAAATACTTTAAATCTGTACCCACTCATTGTCAATCCTTTCACAAGTCGGAACAGTTTCTCTCTACCTACTCTGTCCAGATCCCTCACGATTTTGAATACCTCTATCAAATCACCTCTCAGCTTCTCTTCTCCAAAGAAAACTGCCCTAACTTCTCCAATCTATCTTCATAACTGAAGTTCCTCATCCCTGGAACCATTCTCGTGAATCTTTTCTGTACTCTCTCCAATGCCCTCACATCTTTCCTCAAGTGCAGTGCCCAGAACTGGAAGCAATACTCCAACTGAGGCCGAACTAGTGTCTTATACAAGTTCAACATAACTTCCTTGCTCTTGTACTCTATGCCCTTATTAATAAAGCCCAATATACTGTATACTTTATTAACCACTCTCGCAACCTGCCCGCCACTTTCAGTGACTTATGCACAGATACACCTAAGCCCCTCTGCTCCTGCACCCTCTTTAGAATTGTACCTTTCATTTTATATTGTCTTTCTATGTTCTCACTACCAAAATGAAGCACTTCACATTTCTCTGCATTAAACTTCATCTGCCGCCTGTCCGTCCATTCCACCAACTTGTCCATGTCTTTCTGAAGTTCTACACTATCATCTGTAAACTTTGAAATTGTGTCTTGGACACCAAGTCTAGGTCATTAATATATATCAGAAAAAGCAAGGGTCCCAACACTGATCCCTGAGGAACTCCACTACAAACCATCCTCAAGCCCAGAAAACATCAATTAACCAATACTCTTTGTTTCCTGTCACTCATCCAATTCCATATCCATGTTGTTCTGACCCAGTGCTCCAGTCAGAGTCCCCAATCAAAATATACAATTCTGATTGTGGTGGGAGAAACACACTTAATTCAATCCCGTCCCTCCACAGATCACCGAATGTTTCATTTTAAGCTTTCCAAATTGAAGAAAGACCCAGCCAAATTGTACTATTAACCCCCAAATGAGGCTGACCAAATCAGATGTCTTTAAATCAATTAACTGTTTAATTAGAAAAACTAAATTCTTAAACACTATGAAGATATAAACATTTAAAATGGAAAAAAAATTAGTCATTGAAAATTTACAGTCCAATGTTGCTTGAAGTCCTCACAGCCGTCAGATGGGGGGGGGGAAAAAGGATTCTTCAACAGAACAGTCCATAGTCTAATTCCAGTAGTAAATGATGCTTTCCTTCTTCAGCAATGGATTTCAACAATTAACTTGCAAACACTTTCAATAGAACCAATCTGACTTTAGAGTTTTTGAGGGATAAAAGATTGTCACAGTATAACTTCCCTCCTTTCAGTTTAAATTATCGGAGATCTCCGTTTTGGCTTGACCTTTCTCGAATTTTGAGAGAGAATAATTAAACAGACTAAGTTCTCTTCCTTCACTTTAAATGGCTGAGAGCTCTTCTTTCAAGTGCTAACACCCTGTGTTCTGTTAGAACAGACTGTCTTCAACTAAGAAGCCAGTTCAAAATTGAATTGTAACAAGTTTATCGCTTGATGCTCAGTCCAAGTGGGCGTATCCAAGGTAACAAGAATGCACCCTTTGAATTGCAGTCTCCAAATGGCTGGATCCAACGGCAACCAAAGATGTACTTTCTCCAACTCCTGAGGCTTGCTGGTTCTTAAAGCAGTACTGATCCTTTGCCAGCCTTAAAGGCACACCACATATTCGCAGAAAAAAAAAAACTGCAGGATCATAACAATGTTGCGACTGTCCCTTTTATTCCACGAGCTATAACTTTGCTCACAAGTCTGTTGTGTGGCAAATGCCTTATGAAAGTCCACGTACACCACATCAACAGCATTGCCCTCATCAACCCTCTCTGTTCCCTCCTTAAAATAAACTCCAGCAAGTTAGTTGAACATGATTTTCCCTTAAGAAATCCATGCTGGCTTTCCTGAATTAACCTGCATTTGTCCTTGTGAGTATTAAAGTTGTCCCAAGTTATTTTTTCTGCAAGTTTCCCCACCACCGAATTTAGTTGGGCTTATCTTCACACCCTTTTTTTGAACAAGGGCGTAACGTTTACAATTCTCCAGTCCTCTTGCACCACCCCAGTCTAAGGAAGACTGAAAAATTATGGCTAGTACCTCTGCGATTTCCACCCTCACTTCCCTCAGTATCCTTGGATGCATCTCATCAGATCCTGATGCTTTATCCACTTGAAGTACAGACAGCCTATCTAATACTTCTTTATCAATTATAAACCATACTAGTGTCTGAATTACCTCCTCTTTCACCACTGCCTGGTTTGCATCTTCTTTCTTGGGAAAGACAGATGCAAAGTATTTATTTAATACCTCTGCCTCCATGTGTCAATCCCCTTTCTGGTCCACAATTGGACCCATTCCTCCTTTTACCACCTTGTTACAATTTTTGTCTGTAGAAAACTTCGGGATTTCCTTTAATGCTAGCTGCCAGTTTCTTTTCATGCTCTCTCTTTGCTTCTCATTTGCTTTTTCACTTCCTCTCTGGACCTTCGATATTCAACCTGGTTCTCAATGGTATTTTCAATCTGGCATCTGTCATAAGCACACTTTTTCTCCTTTATCTTAATCTCTACCTGTTTTGTCACCCAGGGAGCTCTGGATTTGTTTGCCCTCCCTTTCTCCTTTGGAGGGAACATACCTTTACGGTGCCCGAATTATCTCTTCTTTGAAGGTAGCCCATTGACGAGCTACCAGTTTTCCTGCCAAATTTTGACTCCAATTTAGTCGTGCCAGCTCCATTCCACCAACTCATCTATGTCTTTTTGAAGTTCTACACTATCCTCTTCACAGTTCACAATGCTTCCAAGTTTCCTATCACCTGCAAACTTGGTACACATACCAAGGTCTAGGTCATTAACATGCATCAGGAAAAGCAAGTGTCCCAACACTGATCCCTGGGGAATTCCACTGCAAACCTTCCTCCAATCCAAAGAAAAATCCATGAACCAGTGCTCTTAGCTTCCTGTCACTCAGCCAATTCCATATCTCATTGAAGTTGGCTTTTCCCCAGTTATTTTTTCTTACCGTGGACTGCTTCTTGTCCTTTTCCACAGTCAGCCTAAACCTGATGACACAATAATTTCTATCCCTTAAATGCTCTCCTATTGATACCTGATCCACTTGGCCCACCTCATTCCCAAGAACCAGGTCCTGCAGTGCCTCCTCTCTCATTGGACTAACATACTGCTATTGAATATTTTCCTGAACACACTCAAGAAACTTTTGCCCCTCATTGCCCTTTACACGACTATTATTCCAATCTGTTTGAATAATTAAAGTCCCCCATTATAACGACCCTATAATTTTTGCACCTCTCTCTAATTTCCTTACAAATTCGCTCCTCCATGCCCTTCCCACTAGCTGGTGGCCCAGAGACAACATCGAGCAATGTAACTGCACCTTTTTTGTTCCTTAGCTCTAGTCAAATCGATTCTGTCCTCGACCCCTCTGGAACATCCTTTTGCTCCAGCACTGCATTGCTCTCCTTAAATCAATACCACCACCCTCCCTCCATCAACCTTTTTCCCTTTCCTTTCTTTCCTGAACACCTTGTATCCAGGAATATTCAACACCCAGTCCTGTCCTTCTTTAAGCCAGGTCTCTGTTACAGTCACATTATATTTCCATATGGCAATCTGAGCCTGTACGTTGACAATCTTATTAACCACACTCCGTGCATTCACATACTTGCACATTAACCCTGGTTTCGACTTTATTACTTTATTACCACCTAATAAATTACTATTCCCTACTCTCGTGCTATCTATCTCCCCCAGTATTCTGTGCACTTTCATATTCCTCTGATACTTGCTCTGGCTCCCACACCCCTGACGTTACCAATTTTGCTCATGTCTGATCTGAGCTCCCTCTCAGGTTCCCACCCACCTGCCAAAGTAGTTTAAATCCTCCCCAACAGCACTAGCAAATCTCCCTGCGAGGATATTCATCCCAGTCCTGCTTAGATACAACCCCTCCATCTTGTACAGGCCCCACCTGCCCCAGAACTGGTCCCAATGCTTCAGATCTGATGCCCTCCCTTCTACACTAGTTCTCCAACCACATGTTCAATCACTCAATTCTCCTATTCCTATGCTCACGCAAATGTAGGACTGTGAGTAATCATGAGATTACTGCTTTTGAGGTCTTGCTTTTGAATTTCCTTCCCAGCTCTCTGAAATCTGCTGTCAGGACCTAAGCCCCTTCCTACCAATGTTATTAGTACCAATGTGGACCACGACCTCTGGCTGTTCACCCTCCCCCAGAAGAATGACCTGGAGCTGTTCAGTCAGATCCTTGACCCTGGCACCAGGGAGGCAACACACCGTCATGGAGTTCCGTCTACAGCCGCAGAAACGCCTGTCTGTTCCCCTATTTAACGAATCCCCTATTGCTACTGCTCTTCCACTCTTCTTCCACCTCTCTTTTGCAGCTGAGTCACATAAGTCTCGTCCCACCCTATCATATGCTTGGATTTATTTCTTCCACGTCTATTTACCTAGTTTCACATGAACTGCATAAATACAATTCCCCACAACAACTGCAACTACACTCTGCACAAAACTACCCCCTTTATAGTGAGAGACCAGAGGGAAACATGGGCACCAAGAACTGTCCCACCTCATGTTTATTTTTATATACTAGCAGGTTTTTTTTTAAAAAGAAAAGAGAATCAGAATCTCATGGTTCAAGTCCCAATCTAGAGGCTCGAGCCCCATAATCTAGGCCAACACTCTCAGTGGCAGTGCTGACAGAGTGCTGCACTGCCAGAGGCGCAGTCTTTTGGATGCAACGTTTCGCCATCTGCCCCCTTCGGTGGATGTAAAATTCAAAAGCACAATTTTGAAGAGGAGTGGGGGAGCTCTCCCCAGTGTCCTGGACAACACTTAGTCCTCAAACAAATTCTCAAAAAGAAAAAAGGCAGCTGATCTGATCATTATCACACTGCTGTTTGTGGGAGTTTACATAACATAAGAACTAGGAGCAGGAATAGGCAATTCAGCCCCTCGAGCCTGCTCCGCCATTTAATATGATCATGATTGATCTCATCTCGGCCTTAACTCCACTTTCCTGCCCTTTCTCCATAACCCTTCAACCCATCACTAATTAAAAATCTGTATCTCCTCTTTCAATTTACTCAATGTCCCGGGATCCACCGCACTCCGGGATAGTGAATTCCACAGATTCACGACCCTTTGAGAGAATTAATTTCTCCTCATCTCTGTTTTAAATCTGCTACCCCTCATCCTAAAACTATGACCTCTCGTTCTAGATTGCCCCACAAGTGGAAACATCCTCTCTCTGTCTACTTTGCCAATCCCCTTAATCATCTTATTTGACCTCAATTAGATCTCCTCTCATTCTTCTAAACACTGGAGAGTAAAGGCCGAAACTGCTCAATCTCTCTTAAGACAAACCCCTCAACCCTGGTATCAATTTAGTAAACCTCCTCTGAACTGCCTCCAATGCAACTACATCCATCCTCAAGTAAGGGGAACAAAACCGTACACAATACACCAGGTGTGGTCTCACTAATGCCTTGTACAGATGCAGCAACACTTCCTTACTTTTATATTCTATTCCTTTAGCAATAAATGCAAAAAATCCATTTGCCTTCCTTATTACATGCTGTACCTGCATGGCTGCCCCGATTCCTATGTTACAACAGTGACCACACTTCAAAAAGTACTTCATTAACCTCTTCACGTCATCCTGAGGTTGTGAAAGGCGTTATATAAATGCAAGTCTTTGTTTCTACAGGATTAATACACACTATTATTGCAGTATGTCCTGCCCTGTGCTAGAAACTGTCAGACACAAATCGTGACAATGTGTAACTGAGATAGTCCTCACAAAGCATCATTTCCTGCCATTGCTGATCCCATCATTTCTGTCCCACACCCCAGCTATCAGCAGATTCATTTCACTACGAGTCTAATTTAAACAAATACACAGCTGACAATAGATGACAGCTCCCCTCACTGAAAATAAACCGAATATCCCGTGCACAGATCGTCTTTAACCCATGACCAAGAATTCCCACCATATTATTGGATAAGAACACAAATAGGAGCCGGAGGAGGCCATTCAGCCCCTCGAGCCTGCTCTGCCATTCAGTAAGATCCTGACTGATCATCTACCTCAATTCCACCTTCCCGCACTATCCTCATATCCCCTCATTCCCACGTTTCCAAAAAAATCAATCGATCACTGACTTAAATAAACTCAACAACTGAGCATCTTGACTCACAGGGCTAGAGAATTCCAAAAGGTCCACAATCCTCTGAAGAAATTTCTCCTCATCTCAGTCCTAAATGCTTGATCCCTTATTTTGAGACTGTTAACCCTTAAGTTCCAGACTCCTCAGCCAGTGGAAACATCCTTTCACCATCTACCCCGTCAAGTCCCTTAAGCATTTTATATGTTTCAACGAGATCACCTCTCATTAAAGCCTGGCTTGGGTATAAAATTAAAACCCGAGCTGGGCCCGACCTGACCACAGCCAATTCGAAACCGACCCGAGCCAGAGTCCTTTCATTTTTATTTTGTGCCCGACCCGCCACAAACTGAATATCCTTCATCCGTTCCGGTAGCAGGCTATTCCTGCAGCTGGAGTTGTGGGGAATCATTGGTAAGCCCGATCCCGTGACTTCCCAGAAGCAGCATCATCCAGTCCAACCTGACCAGAGCCCGATTGTTGGACCAAGAACGTAGACCCGACCCATGTAGTCAGGTCTCGGTCGAGTAGCCAGGCTTCACCTCTCATTCTTCTGAACTTGTGGGAATATAGGCCTAATCTACTCACTTCCACCACATAGAACAATCTCATCTCAGGAATCAATCTAGTGAATCTTCGCTCCTGTCTCTTGAAAGCAAGTATTTCCTTCCTTGGGTAAAGAGAAATTGTAAACAGTATTCCAGATGTGCTCTCACCAAGGCCCTATACAACTGCAGCAAGACTCCTTCATTCATACGCTCCAATCCCCTTGTAATAAAGGTTACCATGTCATTTGCTTTCCTAATTCCTTGCTCTCTCTGCATGCTAACTTTGTGATTTTTGTAGAAACAGGCTTGAAGACCAACATTTCCCAGTCTCACCATTCAAAAAATATTCCGCTTTTTTTACTTTTCCCACCAAAGTGGATAACTTCCCACTTCCTCACATTGCAGTCCATCTACCTTCTTGCCCTCTCGCTTCACCCATGTCCCTTTACAGCCTCTGTGTCCTCCTCACAACCTTCTTTTCTGTCTGATTTTGTATCAGCAGCAAACTTGCATCCATTACTCGATCTCTCATTTAAGTCATTAATATAGATTGCAAATAGCCGAGGCCCAAGCACTGATCCTTGTGGTACCTCATGAGTTACAATCTGTCAACCTGAAAACGACCAGTTTATTCCTACTCACTGTTTTCTGTTAGCCAATCCTCAACTCATGCTAATGTATCACCCCCAATCCCATGAGTCCCAATTTTGTGCAATAATCTTGTGTGGCACCTTATCAAATGCTTTTTAAAAATCCAAATACCCGACACCACTGGTTCCCCCTTATCTACTCCGCTAGTTACAACCTCAAGAAACTAACAGATTTGTCAAACACGATTTCTCTTTCTTATTTTTTTTTATTGGGCGGCACAGTGGCGCAGTGGTTAGCACCGCAGCCTCACAGCTCCAGCGACCCGGGTTCGATTCCGGGTACTGCCTGTGTGGAGTTTGCAAGTTCTCCCTGTGTCTGCGTGGGTTTCCTCCGGGTGCTCCGGTTTCCTCCCACAGCCAAAAGACTTGCAGGTTGATAGGTAAATCGGCCATTACAAATTGCCCCCTAGTATAGGTAGGTGGTAGGAAAATATAGGGACAGGTGGGGATGTGGTAGGAATATGGGATTAGTGTAGGATTAGTGTAAATGGGTGGTTGATGGTCGGCACAGACTCGGTGGGCCGAAGGGCCTGTTTCAGTGCTGTATTGCTAAACTAAACTAAATCTGAGTTGACTTTGCCCATTCATATGATTTTCTAAGTGCTCTGTTACCACATACCGAATAATAGATTCCGGCATTTCCCCCACTCCTGTCCAAGAGTTCCCTGATAATTTACACTAAGTCCATGCTCATTTCCCAGTTAGTTCATGCACATTTTAAAAGCTTTGCTACCAGAATTGCTTTAGTTTCAATTCCAGGAGAGCGGAGACTGGGAGCTGATCTCTGATGATTACACCTCTAAATCCACTCCTTTATCTGGGAAGCAGAGCTGTTTCTCCATTTGTCTTCACACTTCGACATGTTTTTCGACAGTAAATACAAGCTCTCACTATGGCTCCTGTCATTCTCTCCAACACCAGAAAAACACTGAGGTCATCAGTTTGCCACTGGGATAAGGCAAGTGGATTTTGGTAAACATTGGGAGCAGACTTTCTCTCTGAATCTAAACCGAAACAGCTCTGTGACTACAGAAATTGACGTGCATTTATATAGTGCCTCTGACATAGTGAAATGTCCCAAAGCATTTCCCAGGAGTGTTATTATAGAGTTATGGAAGCAGACAGCACAGGAGCAGGCCATTCAGCCTATCGTGTCTGTGCTGGCTTTTTGGCAGAGCTAACCAATTAGTTCCACCCCTCAGAGCCCTGAAAACTTTTCCCCTTCAAATATTTATCCAATTCCTTTTTGAATGTTAATATTGGATCTGTTTTCACCATTCTTTCAGGCAATCTTTTCCAGATCACGACTCACTGTGTAAAATGATGTTTCCTCATGTTGCCTCTTGGTTCTTTTTACAATCACCTTTATGCTCTGTCAAACAAAATTTGACAGAAGTAGATACGGGTACAGGTGACCAAAAGCTTGGTCAAACAGGTCAGATTTAAGGGGCGTCTTGGAGAAGGAGAGTGAGGTAGAGAGGCTGGAGAGGTTTAGGGAGGGAATTCCAGTGCCTCAGACCTAGGCAGCTGAAGAGACAGCTGTGGTTTGTTTATTTACTAATCACATTATATATCGTGCCCACTCCAAATAACTGAGACTTGGCAGGTATGTAATTCCGTGTAGAACCTTCCAATGGATTACACATTAGATCTGCACCATCTGCAGTACATCCTGGACCCACCAGCCAGGACTACAGCTCATTCACTGGTCAGCACACCATGTGTTTGCAAACAAAACTTACATGTGTTTCCCCGATGTGTAATAATCCACTACAAAGTATCGTCCAGGCCGTACCAAACTCCTTACCCCACCCAGTTACACTCAATCTGTGAGCAGTCACCTCACCAGGTGGAACGGTATCTGAAAGTTACATATTCTGAATCTTTCTGCTGCAGGACTGCACAGTTCAGTTTCTCAATGGTTTAGGGACATGTGTAAAATATGAAACTGGACACCCAAAGGCCATATTTCTATTTTTTAAAAAAGCACACTCCATTTTGCTTCAGCATCTTGTGCTACAATAATAAGGATGACATGAAATTTTTAAACAGCAGCCAAGAGAACTTCACAACACAGTCTCAATCTCACCCATTTTTCCAGAAGATGTTTCCAAACTATTCCATGCCGAGAACCCCCTGTGACACACACCCAGGGAACCCCTGTAAACACTGGCAACCACACACTCTCCCTACAGAGACGTATTGTCATAACTGAGACCATAAACAGGGTCAACTAGTCAAAGGAAACAATGGCATCATTGCACAGGTTCCTGCTCAGCAGACAGTAACAGAAATTACACACAGTCGATGCACAAAGATATACAAATAATCAATGAAACAGATTTCAGACACAGCACAACTGGCACCTCACAAACTGCACATCAGGACCCTCCCCAATCCCCAACAACTCACCCTCAACTGCACCCTCACTCCCCCTGAAATCCTCGCCCTCAATCCCACCCCCCCTCGCCCTCAATCCCCCCCCTCCTCCCCCCCTCGCCCTCAATCCCCCCTCCTCCTCCCCCCTCCTCCTCCCCCCCTCGCCCTCAATCCCCCCTCCCCCTCGCCCTCAATCCCCCTCCCCCTCGCCCTCAATCCCCCCTCCCCCTCGCCCTCAATCCCCCTCCCCCTCGCCCTCAATCCCCCTCCCCCTCCCCCTCAATCCCCCCTCCCCCTCAATCCCCCCTCCCCCTCAATCCCCCCCTCCTCGCCCTCAATCCCCCCCTCCTCGCCCTCAATCCCCCCCTCCTCGCCCTCAATCCCCCCCCTCCTCGCCCTCAATCCCCCCCCCTCCTCGCCCTCAATCGCCCCCCCTCCTCCTCGCCCTCAATCGCCCCCCCTCCTCCTCGCCCTCAATCCCCCCTCCTCCTCGCCCTCAATCCCCCCTCCTCCTCGCCCTCAATCCCCCCTCCTCCTCGCCCTCAATCCCCCCTCCTCCTCGCCCTCAATCCCCCCTCCTCCTCGCCCTCAATCCCCCCTCCTCCTCGCCCTCAATCCCCCCTCCTCCTCGCCCTCAATCCCCCCTCCTCCTCGCCCTCAATCCCCCCTCCTCCTCGCCCTCAATCCCCCCTCCTCCTCGCCCTCAATCCCCCCTCCTCCTCGCCCTCAATCCCCCCCCTCCTCGCCCTCAATCCCCCCCCTCCTCGCCCTCAATCCCATCCTCAATCCCACCCCCTCCTCGCCCTCAATCCCACCCCCTCCTCGCCCTCAATCCCACCCTCACTCCCCCCTCCTCACCTCAATCCCCCCCCTCCTCGCCCTCAATCCCCCCCTCCTCGCCCTCAATCCCCCCCTCCTCGCCCTCAATCCCATCCTCAATCCCACCCCCTCCTCGCCCTCAATCCCACCCCCTCCTCGCCCACAATCCCACCCTCAATCCCACCCCCTCCTCGCCCTCAATCCCACCCCCTCCTCGCCCTCAATCCCACCCCCTCCTCGCCCTCAATCCCACCCTCACTCCCCCCTCCTCACCTCAATCCCATCCTCAATCCCCCCTCCTCGCCCTCAATCCCACCCACTCCTCGCCCTCAATCCCACCCACTCCTCGCCCTCAATCCCACCCACTCCTCGCCCTCAATCCCCCCTCCTCTTCCTCCTTACCCCAGGCCTCGCTGCTCAGCAGGTTTTCGGGGAAGAAGCGACTCTCCAGCTCGCTCACCAAATCCGTTGCCATGACGTCCCCGCTTCCACTCAGTGAATAATAACAAGTCTAAAGTTTTAAATAATATAAACCCTGAGCATAAAATCAAGCAGCGGCCGCCCGCGACAACTCGCCAAAACAGGAACCCAGCGCCGCCTCACTCCCACTCGGCCCAAACTCACTGCCCGAGATCCGAGGCCAACTCCCACTGAGGCCTGGGCCCCGCCCCGGAAACCCGCCTCCCTCACTCTGACTGACAGGCTACCTGACCGATCCGCTTTCCCAGAGTAGCCGTCCTCACTCTGATTGACAGTCATTCCGACCAATCAGCCTCCAGAATCCTGTCTCCCACAATCTGATCGAAAAACGTTTGGACCAATCGAATGCCCGATTTCCTCCACAGTCCTTCTGACTGACAGGTGTCAGAACCAGTCAGACTCCAGGCGCTCCGCACCGGAATCCCGCCTCATCCAATCTGTGTGATCGTCGCTCCGGCCAATCCGCGTCCAAGGTAACTGAAACCCGCCTCCCTAACGCTGAGTGACAGTTGCTTTGACCAGTCCGCCTCCAGAGACCCGAATCGCTCAATCTGAGTGACGGGAACTCCGGCCATTCCGCGTCCACAATCCCGCAGCCCATCCTCTGAGTGACATGTGTTATAACCAATCCGCTTGCAGGGAACTTCGGCCTGGACACCCGCCTTTCTTCTATTTGGAAACAGTGTCTTTTCCCCGCTCAGACCGCCCAATGGGCTTGAGAGACAATGAAGGACTTTTATCGAAGTGTGGTCATTGCTGTCAGTTAGCTATTTGTGCACAGCAAGATCCCACAGGCAGTAATATGATAATGGGCAGAATTGCAGGTCCAGAGTTGTGTAGTAGGAACAGGAGAATGTTGCTGGTTTTCCTTGTGGATTCTACATTGGATTAATGGAGGATGCAGTGCATTGGAGTTCAGGCTGTTAAATGGAGTTGAGATACAGATCAGACATGATCTGATCAAGAGATGGAGAAGCCTCGAGGGGCTGAATGGTCCACTCCTCTTCCCAGCTTCCCATGACTTGTTCAGTTTGCTAATTGACAGAGGTGCTGCCCTTCCAGTGAGATGATAAATCAGGGGCAGTCACTCTCACCTCACCACTCGAGTTCGACTCTTTTGTCCAAGGCTTTAATGAGGTCAGTAGCTGAGTGGCCCTGGTGGAACCCAAACTGAGCGTCACTGAGCAGGTTATTGCTAAGCAAGTGCCGCTTGATAGCATTGTTGAAGACTTATGGGGCGTTAATTGGCCGGGTTGCACTCGTCCTGCTTTTTGTGTACAGGACATACCTGGGCAATTTTCCACATTGCCGGGTAGATGCCAGTGTTGTACTGCAATAGCTGAGCTAGGGGTGCGGCAAGTTCTGAAGCACAGGTCTTCCGTACTATTGCCGGAATATTGTCAGGACCCATAGCCTTTGCAGTATCCAGTGCCTTCAGTCATTTCTTGATATCATGTGGAGTGAATCGAATTGGCTGAAGTCTGGCATCTGTGATGCTGGGGACTTCAGGAGGAGGCTAAGATGGATCATCAACTGGGCACTTCTGGCTGAAGATTGTTGCAAATGCTTCAGCCTTATCTTTCGCACTGATGTGCTGGGCTCCCCCATCATTGAGGATGGGGATATTTGTGGATCCACCTCCTCCAGTTAGTTGTTTAATTGTCCACCACTATTCACGGCTGGGTGTGGCAGGACTGCAGAGCTGCGATCTGATCCGTTGGTGATGGGATCGCTTAGCTCTGTCTATTGCATGCTGCTGCCATAAGCTTCCTTTTTTTTCCTGATCCAATCCTCTATATGCCTTGATATCCAGGGTTCCCTGGACTTGTTGGTCCTACCCTTCACCTTCATGGGTACATGTTGACTCTGAACTCTCACTATTTCCTCTTTGAATGACTCCTACTGGTCTGATGTAGACTTTCCTACAAGTAGCTGCTCCGCATCCACTTTGGCCAGATTCTGTTTTATCAAATTGAAATGGGCCTTCCCCCAATTCAGTACCTTTATTTCTGGTCCATCTTTGTCCTTTTCCATAACTACCCTAAATCTTACAGAGTTATGGTCACAATCCCCGAAATGCTCTCCCACTGACATTTCTACCATTTGTCCGGCTTCATTCCCTCGGATTTGGTCCAGTACCGCCCATTCTCTTGTAGGACTTTCGACATGCTGGCTCAAAATGCTCTCCTGTATACATTTTAAGAATTCCTGCCCCTTTAAGCCTTTTGCACTGAGACTATCCCAGTTGATATTGGGGAAGTTGACATTCCCTACTATCATTACCCTATTATTTTTACACCTCTCTGAGATTTGCCTACATATCTGTTCCTCTATCTCTCCCTGACTGTTTGGAGGCCTGTAGTACACTCCCAGCCAAGTGATTACCCCCCTTTTATTCTTAAGTTCTACCCATATGGCATCATTTGAGCAACCTCATTTGAGGAATGGCCATTCTGGACCTGGTATTGGGGAATGAGCCCGGCCAGGTGGTCGAAGGTTCAGTGGGGGAGCATTTCGGGAGCAGTGACCAGAATTCCATAAGTTTTAAGGTACTTGTGAATAAGGATAAGAGTAGTCCTCGGGTGAAGGTGCTAAATTGGGGGAAGGCTAATTATAACAATATTAGGCAGGAACTGAAGAATTTAGATTGGGGGCGGCTGTTTGAGGGTAAATCAACATCTGACATGTGGGAGTCTTTCAAATGTCAGCTGATTAGAATCCAGGACCAGCATGTTCCTGTGAGGAAGAAAGACAAGTTTGGCAAGTTTCGGGAACCTTGAATAACACGGGATATTGTGAGCCGAGTCAAAAAGAAAAAGGAAGCATTTGTAAGGGCTGGAAGGCTAGGAACAGATGAAGTACTTGAGGAATATAAAGAAAGTAGGAAGGAACTTAAGCAAGGAGTTAGGAGGGCTAAAAGAGGTCATGAAATGTCATTGGCAAACAGGATTAAGGAAAATCACAAGGCTTTTTATACATATATAAAGAGCAAGAGGGTAACCAGGGAAAGGGTTGGCCCACTCAAGGACAGAGATGGGAATCTATGTGTGGAGCCAGAGGAAATGGGTGAGGTGCTAAATGAGTACTTTGCATCAGTATTCACCAAGGAGAAGGACTTGGTGGATGATGAGCCGAGGGAAGGGAGTGCAGATAGCCTTTGTTTAAGAAGGGTGGCAAGGATAATTCTGGAAATTATAGGCCGGTGAGCCTTACGTCAGTGGTAGGGAAACTATTAGAGAGGATTATTCGGGACAGGATTTACTCCCATTTGGAAACAAACAAACTTATTAGCGAGAGACAGCATGGTTTTGTGAAGGGGACGTCGTGTCTTACGAATTTGATTGAGTTTTTTGAGGAAGTGACGAAGATGATTGATGAAGGGCAGTGGATGTTATCTATATGGACTTTAGTAAAGCCTTTGACAAGGTCCCTCATGGCAGACTGGTACAAAAGGTGAAGTCACACGGGATCAGAGGTGAGCTGGCAAGATGGATACAGAACTGGCTCGGTCATAGAAGACAGAGGGTATCAGTGGATGGGTGTTTTTCTGAATGGAGGGATGTGACTAGTGGTGTTCCGCAGGGATCAGTGCTGGGACCTTTGCTGTTTGCAGTATATCTAAATGATTTGGAGGAAAATGTAGCTGGTCTGATTAGTAGGTTTGTGGACCACACAAAGGTTGGTGGAGTTGCGGATAATGATGAGGATTGTCAGAGGATACAGCAGGATATAGATCGGTTGGAGACTTGGGCAGAGAAATGGCAGATGGAGTTCAATCCGGGCAAATGTGAGGTAATGCATTTTGGAAGGTCTAATGCAGGTGGGAGGTATACAGTAAATGGCAGAACCCTTAGGAGTATTGACAGGCAGAGAGATCTGGGCGTACAGGTCCACAGGTCACTGAAAGTGGATAAGGTAGTGAAGAAGGCATACGGCATGCTTGCCTTCATCGGTTGGGTCATAGAGTATAAAAATAGGCAAGTCATGTTGCAGCTGTACAGAACTTTAGTTAGGCCACACTTAGAATATTGCGTGCAATTCTGGTCGCCTCACTACCAGAAGGATGTGGAGGCTTTGGAGAGGGTACAGAGGAGGTTTACCAGGATGTTGCCTGGTCTGGAGGGCATTAGCTATGAGGAGAGGTTGGAAAAACTTAGATTGTTTTCACTGGAACGGCGGAGGTGGAGGGGCGACATGATAGAGGTTTACAAAGTTATGAGCGGCATGGACAGAGTGGATAGTCAGAAGCTTTTTCCCAGGGTGGAAGAGTCAGTTACTAAGGGACATAGGTTTAAGGTGCGAGGGGCAAAGTTTAGAGGGGATGTGCGAGGCAAGTTTTTTACACAGAGAGTCATGAGTGCCTGGAACTTGCTGCCAGGGGAGGTGGTGGAAGCAGATACGATAGCGACGTTTAAGAGACATCTTGACAATTTTATGAATAGGAAGGGAATAGAGGGATATGGGCCCCGGAAGTGCAGAAGGTGTTAGTTGAGGCAGGCATCAAGATCGGCGCAGGCTTGGAGGGCTGAATGGCCTGTTCCTGTGCTGTACTGTTCTTTGTTCTAAGATATCATCCCTCCTTACTGCAATAATTGACTCCTTGATCAACAGTGCAATACCACCTCCTCTTTTATCCCCTCCCCTATCACGCCTGAAGATTGGATACCCTGGAATTTTGAGTTGCCAGTCCTGCCCCTCCCTCAGCCATGTCTTTGTGAGAGCATTAATATCATAATCCCATGTGCTAATCAATGTCCTCAATTCATCTGCCTTACTAGTAAGACTCCTTGCATTAAAATAGATGCAATCCAGCCTTGCATTTTTCACTTGTGCCTTAACAGGTCTATATTTGCTCTGCCTTCCAGACTGACTCAGTTTTCTATATTTGTTTGTGCCTCACCCCCTACTCTACCTCCACTCTGTATCCCATCCCCCTGCCAAATTAGTTTAAACCCCTCCCCCCCCCCCCCCCCCCCCCACCTTCCCCCCCAAAACAGCACTAGCAAAGCTCCCAGCAAGGATGTGGGTCCTGTTCCGGTTCAGTTGCAACCCATCCAACTTGTACAGTTGTCCAGGTCCCACCTTTGCCAGAAACAGACCCAGGAACCTAAAGCCCTCCCTCCTGTACCATCTCCTCAGCCACGCATTCATCCTCTATTCCTATACTCACTAGCATGTGGCAAAGGGAGAAATCCAGAGATTGCAACCTTTGTGGTCCTGCTTTTTCATTTGCTAACTGGCTCCCTAAACTCTTGTTGCAGGACCTCATCCCTCTTTCTACCCATGTCATTGGTACCAATGTGTATCATGACCTCTGACTGTTCACCTTCCCCCTTCAGAATGTCCTGCAGCCGCTCCGAGACATCCTTGACCCTAGCACCAGGGAAGCAACATACCATCCTGGAACCTCATTTGCGGCCACAGAAACACCTATCTGCACCCCTTACAATGGAATCCCCTATCACTTTCGCTCTTCCACCCCTTTTCCCCCCCTGCTGTGCAGCAGAGCTTTCCATAGTGCCACGACTTTGGCTGTTGCTGTTTTCCCCTGGGAGGTCATCCCCCCAACAGTATCCAAGCAGTATATCTGTTTGAGAGGGGGGTGGTCACAGGGGACTCCTGCACTACCTACCTTCGCCTACAACTCCTGGAAACATCCCTGATTTCCCACATAGCGCAGGAGGAGCATGTCACGGGGCTGAGCTTTCCTGTCATGACTTACCATTAGATCAATTAGTTACTCCCTTAATTAAAAAAATACTAATTACACTAGGGGCCTTGTTCTACCCACTACAATCTACAGTCCTTAATAAGTTACACTGATAGATCCAGGAGTTAATGTTCTTCAGGTATGTAACAGCCTTGGAGTTGATGGTGCCAGTGGAGGGATTTGAATGTTTAATGTGGATATTAATTCTGTGCTTGTGGATAATGGGGTAGAAATTGGACCTTGTTTTACCTGCTTTATGGGGTCAAACAGGTGTAACAAGGACCAACATCCTGCACCCAATTGGGTTTTTGCCATTTTTCAACATCCCTGGAGTCCTGGTCAATATTTATCACAAAACCAGCATTACTAAAACAGATTTAGTCTTTATCACATCACTATTTGTGGGATCTTACTATGCACAAATTGGCTGCTGTTTTCTACATTTCAACAGTTACCGTACTTGGAAAGGACTTCATTTACTTTAAAGTGCTTTGGGTCACCCTGAGGCTGTGAAAGATGCTGGATATTAATACAAGGTCTCTTTTTCCTGCAATATTCATTTATATTCAAATTAACTTCATTTTAAAATTGTAATAATGTTTAGCTTTAAATGTTCTATCCTGAGGAGTTCAATAGGAAACCAAGTTCATTATAAATAATATTTGATACCGTTTGATACATTTTAAGGTGTTTTCTCCTTGTTTGGTTATTAGGTTTTCTCTTTAATAAAGGTTATGATTCGACATTGATCTGTATTGGTGGCAGTGATAAAATTTATTCAGGACAAATGAGACTTGACATATTACAGTATCTGAGCAGTAATTTACATTGTATAATTGAGAATTATATTACACTGTTTATACCTTGGGGGACAAGTCGCAGTAACACGTGCCTGAACCCCTCGCCCGTCCTCCGAGTGTCTCTTGAAGGAGCCCTAATCTTATTTTACCTCTTTCTACAATTCAAAACAATTACATTTAGTGAAACCAATCAATAACTGACAGTCATCACCTTATTTTACAATTATAGGGATAGCAGGTACACAAGCCTCCTGTTTTTGCTCATTTTACCCTCTTTTAATTGTCCTGTTTCTCCTACTGCCCACACGTTGTTACTGTTATCCACTCCTGCAAGGCATAATGGTGTTTTAGATTAATAGAAAGGTAAAGCAAAACAACTGAGATTTATATAGTGCCTTCAATGTAATAAAATGTCACAAGCTGCTTATCACAGGAGCATCAGAAAACAAAAAGATGACATGGAGATATTCACTCAAAACATGTACAGATAGTCTTTGGGATTACATGGAAGCAGTATCTGAACAGGTACATTTTCTAATGAAGCACTTATACTAATAGTGAATATACTGGAGGACTCCCAGATACCCGAACACCCTGCACACAGAAATAAAAGTATTTGCTTCATCTGTCTGCAGTGTCTGTGTCTAAATCAGAAGGTGGTGTCAGAATTGCTGAGCACTGCTTGGTGTGTTTACTGAGATACACAGACCAGGGAGGTTCCAGGCTGGAGCAAGGTGATAATAGAATAAACAAGACATTTTCTTTGTGTTTGTGGTGTTTAATGAAGCAGTGAATTGCCTTTTGAAGAAAGTGCTGCTTCTATTGTCTAGTTTAATAACAGCGCTTGTCAGCAGAGGTGTTTCACTGATTCATCTCAAACACGGCCATGTAGCGCCACCTTCCGCCTGTGGAGTAACATTACAGGCAGGAAGGTCACCGGGTTCCTGCAGTTCACAGCTCATTCTACCCACTCAGTTCCTCTCCACAATTCAGCTTCTATTTGTTTCTTCACTCCCCCTCCTTCTTTCCCCAGTTTATATTCAACTGAAAATATCTTGTCATTTCTCACACAGCATTCCTACTTCATTGTAGAGCAAACTTCCCTCCTCCTTATTCTGTCATTGTCACAGACAGTGGGAGGAATCAGTGACTTTTAAACCCGCAGATTCTCAGCGGTGCAGAGTTCTTCCCGTTGTAATTCCATCCCGGATTGAAGATGGGAAAGATTCTCTCAGTGAAAGTGTGGGTGAAAGTGTGGAGATGGGACATGTTGTCCACATTGTAAAATGACACCTGTCCACCCTCATAGTCCAGGTAAACCCCGATCTTCCGGGGATTCACACTCGGGGTGAGGGGGGTCTCTGAGGGGGAGGTGAGGGCAAAATATCTTCCGTCAATCAGCCCCACAATCCAGTATCCAGTCTCAGGTTTCACTGTGATTCCCCCTTTCCTGTTCACAGATTCTCGGACCACTCCCAGCCACCACTCAGTCTTGTTCCCCACCTCCACCTCCCAGTAATGTCTCCCTGATGTGAATCCCTCCGATCCCAGGACACATTCCCAGGAATCAAACCTCTCCGGGGTGTCAGGGAGCGACTGCTCTGTGTCTCCGAGTCTCACACTGGTCCGGTCCTCAGACAGGATGAGCTGGGGATTCGCTGTGTTCAGATCCAGAGTCAGAGAGGCTGGAGCTGGGGGAAAGTTAAAATAACACAGTCAGTGATTTAGAGAGGAGGAGGAGCACGGGATTGAGGACACTGGGTATGAGGGGAGGGAGAGTGAGGAGGAGGGAGAGTGAGGAGGAGGGAGTGAGGGGCAGGAGGAGGGTAGAGGAGAGACAGAGAGGAGAGGATGAGGAGGGAAGTGAGGAGGAGTGTATAGGAGAGACAGAGAGGAGAGAGTGAGAAGGACGGAGAGAGGGGCAGGAGGAGGGAAAGGAGAGACAGAGGGGAGAGTGAGGAGGAGGGAGTGAGGAGCAGGAGGAGGGTATAGGAGAGACAGAGAGGGGAGAGTGAGGAGGAGGGGAGTGAGGGGCAGGAGGAGGGTATAGGAGAGACAGAGAGGAGAAAGTGAGGAGGAGGGGAGTGAGGGGCAGGAGGAGGGTATAGGAGAGACAGAGAGGAGAGAGTGAGGAGGAGGGGAGTGAGGGGCAGGAGGAGGGTATAGGAGAGACAGAGAGGAGAGAGTGAGGAGGAGGGGAGTGAGGGGCAGGAGGAGGGTATAGGAGAGACAGAGAGGAGAGAGTGAGGAGGAGGGGAGTGAGGGGCAGGAGGAGGGTATAGGAGAGACAGAGAGGAGAGGATGAGGAGGAGGGCGGAGAGAGGGAAGTGTTTGGGCAGAGAGGGAGGGGAGAGAGATGGGGCAGCAGGGGAAGATGGTGAATGGAGAATGCACCAGTTTCTGGTGACTGACAGTGAACTGCCGAGCTTTGTTTGAAATTTAAACCAGGCAGCTTGACTCTGATTGGTCAAGGCATTGCCCTGAGGAATGAACCAGCCAATGGCTGTCTCTTATTTTGTTTGGCTGAAACAGGCGTTGTGTGTGTACAGTTCTTTCTGTTGTATTCGCCATGGCAACACCTCTGCCAATCAGAGTCCACTTGCCAACCAATCAGCACTCTCTTCGCAAACAGTTTAAATTTGTTGCTTTCCCTTACATTGATATTCTTGAAAATTGTCCTGAGGAGTGCAAGATAAAAAGTTTCAACAAAATGTCGCTGTTTACAGGAATACTCAAATGTTAATTTCCTTCAATTCCTCATTCTCCCGAGACCCTTGGATTTCTAATTCTGGGAGATTTATTGCATCTTCCTCAGTGAAGACAGACACAAAGTAATCATTTAGCTTCTCTTCCATTTCTTAATTCCCCATTATAAATTCTCCTGTCTCTGCCTGTAATGGACGCACATTTGTCTGAGAGAAATGTTTCCTTTGTACGTGACTATAGTCTGTTTATGTTTTCTGCTAGTTTACATTCATATTCTATTCTCTGTTTCTTTATCAGTTTCTTGGTCCTCCTCTGCTGTATTTTAAAGGTTTACTACTATTTCTGGCAACTTTGTAGGCCTTTTAGTTTAGTTTAGTTTCGAGATGCAGCACTGAAACAGGCCCTTCGGCCCACCGAGTCTGTGCTGACCATCAACCACCCATATTATACTAATCCTACACTAATTCCATATTCCTACCACATCCCCACCTGTCCCTATATTTCCCTACCACCTACCTATACTAGGGGCAATTTGTAATGGCCAATTTACCTATCAACCTGCAAGTCTTTTGGCTGTGGGAGGAAACCGGAGCACCCAGTGAAAACCCACGCAGACACAGGGAGAACTTGCAAACTCCACACAGGCAGTACCCAGAATTGAACCCGGGTCGCTGGAGCTGTGAGGCTGTGGTGCTAACCACTGCGCCGCCCCTTTTAATCTTATACAATCCTTAACTTCCTTTGTTAGCAATGATTGACTGGAGTTTTTGTGCCTTGAAGGAATGTATAGTTGCTGCAAACTACGTAATAATTCTTTCCATTACCTCTGTACTGTTATACCTTTTAATATATTTTCACAATCCACCTCAGCCAATTTGCCCCTCATACCTTCATTTTTTTTTCCAAAATACACTTTATTCATAAAAATCTGTAAAAATTACATTCCCAAACAGTTTAAAACAGCATCAAGTCAAAAAACACAAACAGTGCAAAGTTGATCAGTTTCCTTCGATACAATCATGAGTTGCCTCACAACCCTTCCATTTCATTGTCATGCCATATACAGTTTTACATTTACAGCACACAAAATTTTCCGGATACAGTTCGAGGGGTTTCCCATGGATCCAGCCCCTCCATTCAGCTTGGTGGGGGGACCTTACACTGTGGTCTTTCCCCATTGAGCCATTGCTGCGGCTGCCCCAAGCTTTCATGCATCCCTCAGCACGTAGTCCTGGACCTTGGAATGTGCCAGTCTGCAACATTCGGTCGTGGACAACTCTTTGCGCTGGAAGATCAGAAGGTTTCGGGTAGACCAAAGGGCATCTTTCACCGAATTGATAGTCCTCCAGCAGCAGTTGATGTTTGTCTTGGTGTGCGTCCCTGGGAACAGCCCGTAGAGCACAGACTTCTGTGTTACAGAGCTGCTTGGGATGAACCTCGACAAAAACCACTGCATCTCTTTCCACAACTGCTTTGCAAAGACACATTCCAGGAGGAGGTGGGCAACCATCTCTTCCCCACCACAGCCAATGTGGGGGCATTGCGCGGAGGGGGCGAGACTTCGGGTGTGCATGAAGGATCTGACGGGGAGGGCTCTTCTCACCACCAGCCAAGCTACATTTTGGTGCTTGTTTGAAAGTTCTGGTGATGAGGCATTCCGCCAAGTGACTTTGGCGGTCTGCTCGGGGAACCAGCCGACAGGATCCACCGTCTCCTTTTCCCGTAGGGCCTTGAGGACATTCCGTGCAGACCACTGCCTGATGGACCAGTGGTCAAAGGTGTTTTCCCGCAGAAACTGCTCCATGAAGGATCGGTGGTACGGCACGGTCCAACTGCATGGAGCGTTCCGCGGCAATGTGACCAGGCCCATCCTTCGCAACACCGGGGACAGATAGAACCTCAGCACGTAGTGACACTTGGAGTTTGCGTACTGGAGGTCTACACACAGCTTGACGCAGCCGCACACGAAGGTGGTCGTCAGGATGAGGGCGACCTTGGGTACATTTTTCCCGCCCTTATCCAGAGATTTGAACATCGTGTCCCTCCGGACCCGGTCCATTTTAGATCTGCAGATGAAGCGGAAAATGGCTCGGGTGACCGCCACAGCGCAGGAGTGGGGTATGGGCCAGACCTGCGCCACGTACAGCAACAACATGAGCGCCTCGCACCTCGCACCTGATGACCAGGTTCTTACCCACAATGGAGAGAGATCGCTGCCCCCACATGCCCAACTTTTGTTGTACCTTGGCTACTCGCTCTCCCCGGGGAGAGAGGACAGCCCTGTCTGACTCTAGATTGGATCGGGAAACTTGATTGAGACTGCGCTACTGATGTTTGTGTAGAGCAGTTTGATCCAATTGCAGATTCCCTCCCCAAACCCCATTTTGGAAAGCACGTCCATCATGTAGGTGTGCGATATCCTGTCAAAAGCCTTCTCCTGGACCAGGCTGATGAGGCCGGTGTCCACCCTCCTGTCCTGCAAGTAGGCGATCGTATCCCTGAGTAGCGCGAGACTATCAGAGATCTTCCTGCCGGGTACAGTACAGGTCTGATCGGGGTGGATCACCAACTCCAGAGCAGACTTGACTCGACTGGCTATGACTTTGGACAGAATCTTGTAATCAACATTAAACAGTGAGATGGGCCGCCAATTTCTGATTTCTGCCCTCTCCCCCTTCCGCTTGTAAATGAGGGTGATGATGCCTTTCCTCATGGATTCTGACATGCTGCCGGCCAGGAGCATACTCTCGTATACTTCCAGCAGGTCCGGGCCGACCCAGTCCCACAGGGCCGAGTACAACTCGACCGGTAAGCCGTCGCTTCCAGGAGTTTTACTCGTCTCGAAGGACTCGACGGCCTTTGTCAGCTCGTCCAGATTTAGCGGCTTGTCCAGTCTCTCCCTCCTGCTGTCATCTAAGACCTCTGTGATTGATGACAGGAAGGACTGGGAGGCTCTGCTGTCTGTGGGCTTCGCGTCATACAGCCCAGCATAAAAGGATTTGCTGATCCTTAGTATGTCGGAATGCGAAGACGTTACCGAGCCATCTTCTTCCTTCAGGCTGCTGATAACAGAGCTCTCTCTCTGTGTACCTTTTGGAAGAAGTAACGCGAGCACGTCTCATCCTGCTCGATGGAGCGGACTCTGGACCAGAATATGATCTTGGAGGTCTCCTTGGCAAAGAGCGAGGCCTGCTGGCTCTTCACCTCTTGGAGGTCCTCCTTGACCTTGACCCCCATTGACTGCATCCGGAGCAGATTTTGCATACTTTTCTGGAGTCGGGACATTTCCCTCTGTCTCTCTCTCGCCCTCTGAACATCTTTGTGGATGAAGAACCTCTTGATGTTCTCCTTAATCGCTTCCCACAGTGAACTGGAGACTCAAAGAGGGATTTCACGGTCCTCCAACCTTTGTAATCCCTTTTGAGTTCCTCAACATTCTCTGGGGTCAGCAGTGTAGCATTGAGCTTCCACGTCCCTCTGCCAACCCGCTGGTCATCCTGTAAGTGACAGTCGGCCAGTAAGAGGCAGTGGTCGGAGAAGAACACCGTCGGTGTTTGACGTCGGTGGATCCGACCGTGACAGCACGGGACACAAACAGGAAGTCAATCCTGGAACGGGCAGACCCGTCCGATCTTGACCATGTGTATCTGCGCTGCTGAAGACGTCGTGCAGTTTGGCATCTTTAACTGTTTCTATTAGGAATCTGGACGTAGCGTCCAGTTTGCTGTCGTCACTGCCAGATCGTCCTACCGCATCGATGATGCAGTTGAAGTCACCGCCTAGGATGACTGGCCTGGACGTTGCCAGCAGCAGTGGGAGCTGCTGGAAGATGGTCAGCCGCTCGCTGCGTTGTACCGGGGCGTACACGTTGATCAACTGGAGCGGAGCGCTGTTGCACATCACGTCTGCTATGAGGAGGCGACCGCCCACCACCTCCTTAACTTCGGAGATGGTGAAGAATACCCGCAGCAGAATACCCAGGCCGGAGGAACGGCAATCATTACCCCCCAACCAGATCGATGGCCCGTGGGACCACCATCGTGACCACTGCCTGTAGGTGCTGAGGTCTGGTATTCCACACTCCTGCAGAAACAGTAGGTCAGCTTTGACCTTGGAGAGGTAATCCAAGGTTGAAACACATCGCGTAGTAGATTTAATGCTATGCACATTAATGGAAGCAATCCTTACACCCAGTTTTTAAAATTAGTTGTTGCTTCCCATACCATTTGTCCTTGCTAGTCCCAGTCCTTCGGGATGTTCCTGCATACCCATCGTGTGCGCAAGCTGTTTCACGTTGGTTGGGCTCAGAAACCCATCCTGGTTTTTCATGCAGGGTTTGTTCCGCTGGGGTGACATCGGGGGGAGGGTCTTGTAGGCAGCAAGGATTGGGTTGTCCTCTGCTCCTTCCCTCTCTTCCTCCTCGAAAACATCACTGCTCCCGGCTACCCGGAGCTGAGGTGCGCCAGACGTGACTTTGCTCTCGTTGTCCCGGAGCTGGGATGCGTTGGCCACGTCGTTACGTGTGGCGCTTTGGGGTTGGGGCACGCCGGGCCCATCACAGCTTCCCGTGGGCTGGGGGGCTTTATCTTCCATCTCCTTGGAATTCTGCCGCCTCATTTGAAGGGGCTGTCGTTCCAGCATTTCCCCGTCCAGTGAAGAGGAGTTGTTGCAGTCTGATTCAGAAGATAGCCTCCTCTTGCCACTGGTTTGGGTGGTGACCTGTTCCGCTTTTGGATGTTCTTTCTTTGTGGTTTTCCTCTGGACCACTTGCCACTGACCTGTTTGTCCATCTGCTGCCTCCTCCTCCATTGATTCTGTCTGTGGAGGGGGGGAGGTTTCCGGGCGCAGGGTAGGTGCTGGGTCGCTGGTTTCAGCTGCCTCCCCTTTCTTCTCCTTCTCTGGTTGAAGTTCCTCACTGTGGAGAAGGTTGCTCGTCTCCTTTCGAACACCGGATGCCTTTGTCGAACCTTGTCCCGGCCTTTCCTTGGACCTTGCCGCCTGAGCATAACTGAGGCAGTGTTTGGGGCAGGTTTTGTCGAGGTGGCCTGCCGCACCACACAAGTTGCAACACTTAGTCTGCTTACAGTCCTTGGTCTGATGGCCTTCCTCCTTGCAGTTCTTGCAAACAACCATGCTGCAGTTGGCTGCCACGTGACCAGATTTGCCACAGGTGCGGCAAACTCTGGCCTGCCCAGCATAGTAATAATTCTTGAAAGACTTTCCATTGCCTCTGTACTGTTATACCTTTTAATGTATTTTCGTAATCCAACTCTGCCAATTTGCCCCTCATACCTTCATAATTTCCTTTGTTCAAATGTAACACCCTGGCTTCATGCTGCAGCTGTACAAAACTCTGGTGAGACCGCACCTTGAGTATTGCGTGCAGTTCTGGTCACCGCATTATAGGAAGGATGTGGAAGCTATGGAAAGGGTGCAGAGGAGATTTACTAGGATGTTGCCTGGTATGGAGGGAAGGTCTTACGAGGAAAGGCTGAGGGACTTGAGGTTGTTTTCGTTGGAGAGAAGGAGGAGGAGAGGTGACTTAATAGAGACATATAAGATAATCAGAGGGTTAGATAGGGTGGATAGTGAGAGTCTTTTTCCTCGGATGGTGATGGCAAACACGAGGGGACGTAGCTTCGAGTTGAGGGGTGATAGATATAGGACAGATGTGAGAGGTAGTTTCTTTACTCAGAGAGTAGTAAGGGCGTGGAACGCCCTGCCTGCAGCAGTAGTAGATTCACCAACTTTAAGGGCATTTAAGTGGACATTGGATAGACATATGGATGAAAATGGAATAGTGTAGGTCAGATGGTTTCACAGGTCGGCGCAACATCGAGGGCCGAAGGGCCTGTACTGCGCTGTAATGTTCTAATTCTAATTCAGAGTGAACTACCTCACTTTCATAGATAAAGTAAAATTCTATCATATTCTGGTCATTCTTCCCGAAAGGTTCTTTGACAACAAGATTGTAAATTAACCCTTTCTCATTATATAATAGTGGATGTAAAATAGCCTGTTCTCTGGTCAGTTCCTCAACATATTGCCCTGGAAAACCATCCCGAACACACTCCAGAAACTCGTCCTGCACAGCATCAGTGCTCATTAGTTTTACCCAGTCTATATGCAGATTTACGTCACTCATGATTACTGTATTGTCCGTGCTACATGCTTCTCTAATCTCCTGATTAATGCCGTGCCTGCCCCACACTACCACTACTGGTTTGGTGGCCTATACTTCCAATCTGAGCTACCCTTCAGATTCCCACCCACCTGACAAGCTGGTCTAAACCCTCCTGAACGGCACCAGCAATCTCCCTGCGAGGATATTAGTTCTGGTCCTGTTAAGGTGGAGCCCATTTATCTTGTACAGGTCTCACCTGCCTCAAAACCAGTTCCAATGCCTAAATGATGTCTTTGATTCACCCTATTTCAGCATCAAGCTTGCATGGTCAGCGAATGGCTTGGGCCCTATTTACGAGGATGCCGATAAGACCAATTTTATAGCACATGGAACTGTCAGACTCCCAACGCGTGTATTGACCAGTGAAGGTAGGTTTGTGGTAGAACGTGGTAGAGAACCCCTCAGCAGATTTCTGAACTAGTACGTCAAGTAAAGGGAGCTCATTTGACTGCTCCGTTTTAACGACACTATGTATGCCCAAATAAATGGTGTTGCCACGGGACGCACTCTGGGCTCAGCCCTCGCAAACATCTTTGTTGGGTTCCGCTTGGATTTGTCAGGGGGAGATCGTGTCTGACTTACTTGACTGAATTTTTCGAGGCGGTGACGAGATTTGTAGATGAGGGTAAAGCAGTTGATATAGTCTACATGGACTTCAGTCAGGCTTTTGATAAGCTCTTACATGGGAGATTGGTTAAGAAGGTAAGAGCCCACGGGATCTAGGGCAATTTGACAAATTGGATCCAAAAATTGGCCTCGTGGTAGGAGGCAGAGGTTTATGGTTGAGGGTTGTTTCTGCGCGTGGAAGCCTTTAACCAGTGGTGTACCACAGGGATTAGTGCTGGGACCCTTACTGTTTGTCGTGTATATTAATGATTTAGACGTGAATATAGGAGGTATGATCAGTAAGTTCACAGATGACATGAAAACTGGTGGTGTCGTAAATTGTGAGGAGGAAAGCCTTAGATTACAGGACGATATAGATGGTCTGGTAAAATGGGCAGAGCAGTGGCAAATGGAACTTAATCCTGGGAAGTGTGTGGTGATACATTTTAGGAGGACTAACAAGGCAAGGGAATATACAATGGATGGCAGGACCCTCTTAAGTACAGAAGGTCAAACGGACCTTGGTGTACTTGTCCATACATCACTGAAGACAGCAGCACAGGTAGATAAAGTGGTTAGGACGGCATATGGGATATTTGGCTTCATTAGCCTAGGCACAGAAGATAAGAGCAGGGAGGTTATGATGGAGCTGTACAAAACACTGGTTAGGCCACAGATGGAGTACTGTGTACAGTTCTGGGCACCACACTATAGGAAGGATGTGATTGCACTGGAGAGGGTGCATCAGAGATTCACCAGGATGTTGCCTGGGCTGGAGCATTTCAGCTACGAAGAGAGACTGAAAAGGCTAGGGTTGTTTTCCTCAGAGCAGAGAAGGCTGAGGGGGAACATGACTGAGGCATACAAAATTATGAGGGGCATTGATAGGTTAGATAGGAAGAAACGTTTTTGCTTAGTGGAGGGGTCAATAACCAGGGAGCATAGATTTAAGGTAAGGGGAATGAGGTTTAGAGGGAATTTGTGGGAAAAAAAATTCACCCAGAGGGTGGTTGGAATCTGAAACGCACTGCCTGAAGAGGTGGTAGAGGCAGGACCCCTCACAATATTTAAGAAGTATTTAGATGAGCACTTGAAATGCCATAACATAGAAGGCTACAGGCCAAGTGCTGGAAAATGGGATTAGAATAGTTAGGTGCTTGATGGCCGGCAGAGTCACGATGGGCTGAAGGGCTTGTTTCCGTGCTGTAGGATTCTATGATTCTATGACATTATGACTCTTGCATATTTCCGATTTGCAGATGATATGTTTGCTGTATTTGAATCCGCAGCTGCTTGCAATAACTTCCTTTCACGTCTTAATGGGCTCCATCCTGCGGTCAAATTGACCTTTGAAATGAAGCAGTCAAATAAACTCCCTTTCCTTGATGTACTAGACATCCTGCGTGACAATGGCTACCCTGAACAGATCATTTCTTGCTGTGTATTGCACAAACTTATCAACGGCCCTAAGGCCGTCATTTTCAGCCCTGAACAGTACCCAGTCTACCTCAAATTATCCTACAAGGGTAATGTATCCCAAAAATTTGAGCAACAGGTGAAGCTAGATGCAGTAACAACACGTGTGGTGTTCACCACTAACAGGATGCTGTCGTCAAGCCAAAAAGATGTCCTGCCTATCACACAAATGAGTAATGTGATATATGAATTTAAATGTCAGTGTGATGCTAGCTACATAGGCCGTACGTCCCAAAGACTGGCAGATCGTATCAAACATGTCCCGTCTGCTGTTCGCAAAGGGCAAGGTACCCGCCGTACCCAAGCAGCCCATTCTTGCAAAACTCAAAACACAATGTCCAAGATTAGATGTGATTAGATGGGGCGGCACAGTGGCCCACTGGTTAGCACCGCTGCCTCACAGCTCCAGCGACCCGGGTTCAATTCTGGGTACTGCCTGTGTGGAGTTTGCAAGTTCTCCCTGTGTCTGCGTGGGTTTTCTCCGGGTGCTCCGGTTTCCTCCCACAAGCCAAAAGACTTGCAGGTTGGTCGGTAAATTGGCCATTATAAATTGCCCCTAGTATAGGTAGGTGGTAGGGAAATATAGGGACAGGTGGGGATGCGGTAGGAATATGGGATTAGTGTAGGATTAGTATAAATGGGTGGTTGATGGTTGGTACAGACTCGGTGGGCCGAAAGGCCTGTTTCAGTGCTGTATCTCTACACAATTGGACAACATTTGTGAAATAATCCTCAGTTTAAGATTGTCAGTCGGACTGAGAGTGTGGTGCATTTGCACGTATTGGAAGCTACATCTATTGATACACAAGGCACTGTTCTTTGCGCCTGTTTCAGCTAAATAAAATAAGTGACAGCCATTCACTGGTTCGTTCCTCAGGGCAATGCCTTGACCAATCAGAGTCAAACTGGTTGGTTTAAATTTCAAACTAAGCTTGACAGTTAACTGTCAGTCACCAGAAACTGGTGCATTCTCAATAGCAATGCCTCTACCAATCAGAGTTCACTTTCCAATCAATCAGCACTCTCTTGTCATATAGTATAAAGTTGTTGTTTTCGCCTACATTGGCATTCTTGTGGATTGTCCTGATGAGTGTGGATACAAAATTGGCTGGCCCATAGAAGTCAGAGGGTGGTAGTCGATGGAAAGTATTCAGCATGGAGCACGGTGACCAGTGGTGCTCCACAAGGATCTGTTCTGGGACCTCTGCTCTTTGTGATTTTTATAAATGACTTGGATGAGGAAGTGGAAAGCTGGGTTAGCAAGTTTGCCGATGACACGAAGGTTGCTGGAGTTGTGGATAGTGTGGAGGGCTGTTGTAGGTTGCAATGGGACATTGACAGGATGCAGAGCTGGGCTGAGAAGTGGCAGATGGAGTTCAACCTGGAAAAGTGTGAAGTGATTCATTTTGGAAAGTCGAATTTGAATGCAGAATACAGGCTAAAAGACAGGATTCTTGGTAGTGTGGAGGAACAGAGGGATCTTGGGGTCCATGTCCAAAGATCGCTCAAAGTTGCCACCCAAGTTGATAGGGTTGTTGAGAAGGCGTATGGTGTGTTGTCTTTCATTAACAGGGGGATTGAGTTTAAGAGCCGCGAGGTTATGCTGCAGCTCTATAAGGCCCTGGTTCGACCACACTTGGAATATTGTGTTCAGTTCTGGTCGCCTCATTATAGGAAGGATGTGGAAGCTTTTGAGAGGGTGCAGAGGAGATTTACCAGGATGCTGCCTGGACTGGAGGGCATGTCCTACGAAGAAAGATTGAGGGAGCTAGGGCTTTTCTCATTGGAGCGAAGAAGGATGAGAGGTGACTTGATAGAGGGGTACAAGATGATGAGAGGCATAGATAGAGTGAATAGTCAGAGACTTTTTCCGAGGGTAGAAAGGGCTATCACCAAGGGGCATAATTTTAAGGTGATTGGAGGAAGGTTTCGGGGAGATGTCAGAGGTAGGTTCTTTACATAGAGAGTGGAATGCGCTGCCAGCGGTGGTAGTAGAAGCAGATACATTAGGGACATTTAAGCGACTCTTGAATAGGTACATGGATGATAGTAGAATGAAGGGTAGGTAGTTTGTTTGATCTTACAGTAGGTTAAAGGTTCGGCACAACATCGTGGGCCGAAGGGCCTGTACTGTGCTGTACTGTTCTATGTTCTATGAGTGCAAGACGAAAAGCTTCAACAACATGCTTCTATTTTCATCAACACTCAAGTCTGTACTACCAAATGACTATTTATACACCATGTGGTTGAGACAATGTCCCAGACACTCTTCGATTGATCACAATCAGCAGTACAATTCCAGATTGAATAGGACAGCAAGTGTCTGGCTCACACTGAGACGGTGGACAAGGAGGGGATGGAGTTGGTAACAACGGAACAGAGTTGTTTGCAATTTCTGAAGCCAATGTCTTGAATCTTCCTGATGTTTAACTGGATGAGATCTGACTTCCCGCATAACTGGTTTCCAGACAAACTGGCAGTGGAAGGGTTGAGAGAGGTCATGGAGAGGTAGAGCTGGGTGTCAGTGGTGTACATCTGTAAACTGACCCTCTTTCTGTGGATGAGGTTACCAAGTGACAGCATGTAGATCAGTAAGAAGACCAAGAATAAATAATTGGGAGACTCCTGGGGTAGAATGCGGGGGCAGGAAGAGAAACCATTGCTGGAGTTAGTCTGGCTACAATCAAATGGACAAATATGGAACCAAGTAAAGACAGTCCAACTGAGTAGGACAATTGAGGAGAGACATTGGAGGAGAATGGTGGTGTTGACCATGTCAATGGATGCAGAGAGGTCAAGGAGAATGAGGAGGGATAATGCACGATACTCACTGTCATAGAGCATGTTATTTGTGACCATTATTAGGGCCACTTTGGGGCTATGACAGGGTTGAAAATCTGTGTGGTGTGGTCCAAACATGCAGGTGAGGGAAAATGGACATGGATTTCAGAAGTGACCGCATGTTGAAGGAGTTTGGAGAAGAAAGTAATGTTGGAGAACAAGTGCAAGAACAGAGGGATTGAGGGTGAGGATTTTTCAGTTGGGGTTTATGACAGTGGATCTGAAAAGAAGTTGGGTAAGACATGAGGAAAGGAAACCATTTACAATGTGAGCTATCATGGAAGACTTGGAGAAGTTGGGTGGACAGCGGTTTAATGGAAAGGGGGTCAGTGCAGCATAGAACTTTCCAGCCCATGTCCAGTTTTATAGACACAGTGTTTCTCAGCAGGGCAGCACAGTCCTAATGGCCGAGGGATCCAGGAGTTCAGCAAATCTAATGGGGGCAGAGTTTCAGCCATTGAAAAGAGCAGAGATAAAAACACAGAACAAGCTCTGTGCAGGTAGATTTAACATGTGGCTTGTACTTGTAGATTGAGATAAACTGTGCTCACTATCAGGGACAGGGATCTTAAACAGTGGAGGAGAGGAGGCTGGGCCTCCATTCTGCATTCCATTGGCACCCTATCTTCTGACTGGTTACTTGCCCCATGGATATGTACAATAAAGAGAATAATGTAGCATGAGAATAAAAATAATGATAGGAAACATTGAACTAAGTTTTGATGTTTTATCCAGGAGAAATATTGGTATAAAATATCAAAACAGAGATAAATGTGAATTTAAGGAGTGAAGTAAGAACTGTAAATAACTCAAAGCAGATCAGAGAAAGTGGGTGAGAGTCTAAGTTGAAGTGAGTGATGATGGGATTACTGTGTGAAGCTGCTTTCAAAGGTGATGTGATGACTTTCTAGCGTGGTTCTAGACTAGGGTTTAAGCAGCTGTTTTCAAAGGTCACAATGAAATTACTGTTGTGAATAAAATATTTCACAGATAAACAAGAGTCCAGCAGAAGAGATGTGTTGGAAATAAATACACTGCAATTACACCTGAAGGAGAAACTTGTGCTCCTGACAAATCTATCAAAGTACTTCCCACAATGTATTACTATTGAAATGTATTTTCTGTTGTGATATAAGCCAGGTTCACTAATGTCCTTCAAGGAAGGAAATCTGCCATCCTTACCTGGGTCTGTCCTGCATGTGACTCCAGACCCATAGCAATATGGTTGATTCTTAACTGCTCTCTGAAATGGCCTAGCAAACTCACTTGGTGCAAACAAGTTCAATGAGAATAAAACCAGTTGGATCACTTCATCAACATAGACACCAGAAATAACAAGGTACACCCTACCCAGTCGAACTTGCAAAGACCTCCTCACTAACATCTGGGGTCTTGTGCCAAATTTGGCAGAGCTGTCCCACAGACTAGGGAAACACCAGCCAGCCATAAAAACAAGAAATGCTGGAAATACTCAGCAGGTCTGTCAGCATCTGTGGAGAGAGAAGCAGAGTTAACGTTTCAGGTCAGTGACCCTTCATCAGAACTGGCAAAGATTAGAAATGTAATAAGTTTTAAGCAAATAAAGTGGGAGTGGGGCAAGAGAATAACTGACAAGAAGGTCATGGAGCAAAGGCAAATGATATGTTAATAGTGTACTGAAAGACAAAGCATCAGTGCGGAGAGGGTGTTAATTGACAGAAAAATGAAGAATCCTGGCCCAAAGCACAAACATGAAAAGTGGGCAGGCACATGAAAAAAAAAAGTGAATGATGAAACAAACATAAATAAAATAAATAAAAAAGAAAAAGATAAAATAACTAAAAATAAAAAGGGAGGCCCGTCATGCTTTGAAATTATTGAACTCAATATTCAGTCAGGTAGGCTGTCGCGTGGCTAATCAGTAAATGAGATGCTGTTCCTCTGGAACACTGCAGCAGGCCCAGGACAGATATGTGGGCATGAGAGCAGGGGGCTGTGTTGAAATGGCAAGCAACTGGAAGCTCGGGGTCATGCTTTCAGACTGAGCAGAGGTGACCAGCCAAATATAGCCATATTCACCACATCATACCTTTCAGACTGTTCCATCACCATCCCTGGGTATGCCTTGTCCCTCTTACAGGACAGACCCACCTGAGGTGGTGGTATACAGTTGGGAAGGAGTGGCCCTGACTGTCATCAACATTGACTCCAGATCCGATGAAGTCTCATGGCATCAGCTCAAACATGGCTGAGGAAACCACCTGCAGATTAACACCTACCTCGCACCACCCCCTCCCCCAACCAGGTGATGAACAAATGCTCCTCCGTGTCGAACACCACTTGGAAGAAGCACTGAGTGTAGCAAGAGCACAGAATAAGTTCTAGCTGGGGGACTTCTGTGTCCATCACAAACAGTGGCTCTGTATCACCACTCCTGACCGAGCTGGCCAAACCCTGAAGGATATAGCTGCCAGGACATAAACTGAGCATTCATCAGGTGGTGAGAGAACCAACAAGAGGGAAAACCTACTTGACATCATCCTAACAAACCTACCTCTTTCAGATGCATCTATCCATGACAGTATTGGCAGGAGTGACCACCGCACACTCCTTGAAGAGACAAAGTCACATCTTCATAATGGGTGGAAAGGGCTATCACCAGGGGGCATAATTTTAAGGTGAATGGAGAAAGGTTTCGGGGAGATGTCAGAGGTAGGTTCTTTACACAGAGAGTGGTGGGTGCGTGGAATGCGCTGCCAGCGGTGGTAGTAGAAGCAGATACATTCGGGACATTTAAGCGATTCTTGGAGGGACATGGATGATAGTAGAATGAAGGGTAGGCAGTTAGTTTGATCTTAGAGTAGGTTAAATGTTCGGCACAACATCGTGGGCCGAAGGGCCTGTACTGTGCTGTACTGTTCTATGTTCTATGTTCATAATGAGGACACTCTCCACCATGTTGTATAGCATTGCCAGCACGCTGAATGGAATTGATTCAGCTCAAAAATGGGTATCCAATCCATCAGGCAGCAGCAGAATTGTATTCAACACAATCTGAAGTGAGAGTGACTGCCCTTGGGATCAAGGCAGCATTTGAACGAGTATGGCATCAAGGAGCTTTTAGCAAAACTGGAGCCAATGGGAATCGGGGGGAAATTCTCCACCAGTTGGGGTCATACCGAGCAAAAAGGAAGGTGGTTGTAGTGGCTGGAGGTCAGTCATCTCAGCTGCAGGACATCACTGCAGGAGTTCCTCAGGGTAGTGTCCTTGGCCCGACCATCTTCAGCTGCTTCATCAATCCTTCCTTCAATCATAAGGTCAGAAGTGGGGATCTACACTGCTGATTGCACAATGTTCAGCACCATTCAGGACTCCTCAGATACTGAAGCAGTCCAAGTCTAAATGCAACAAGACCTGGACAACATTCAGGCTTCAGCTGAAAAGTGGCAAGTAATATTCACACCACACAAGTGCCAGGCAATGACCATCTCCAACAAGAGAGAATCCAATCACCTCTTCTTGACATTCAATGGCATTTGGAACATTGAATCCCCCACTATCAACATCCTGGGGTGAACACTGACCAGACAATAAACTGCAGTAGCCATAGAAATAAAAAGTGGTAAAACAGCAGGTCAGAGGCTCGGAATTTTGTGGCCAGAAACTCATCTCCTGACTGCCCAAAGCCTGACCACCATCTACAAGGCATAAGTCAGGAGTGTGATGGAATACTCTCCACTTGCCTGGATGGGTGCAGCTCCAGGAATACTCAAGAAGCTCGACACCATTCAGCCCTGTTGATTGGCACCCCATTCATAAACATTCACTCCCTCCACCACTGACGCACAGTGGCAGCAGTGTGTACCATCTCCAAGATGCACTGCAGCATCTTACCAAGGCTTCTTCAACAGAACCAGCCAAACCTGAGACCTCTACCACCTAGAAGGACAAGGGCAGCAAATGCATGGGAACACCACCAGCTGCAAGTTCCCCTCCAAGCCACACACCGTCCTGACTTGCACTATATTGCCGTTCCTTCACTGTTGCTGGGTCAAAATCCTGGAACTGCCTTCCTAAAAGCACGTGGGTGTACCTATCCCACATGGACTGCAGCGGTTCAAGTAGGTAGCTCACCATCACCTTCTCAAGGGCAGTTAGGGATGGACAATAAATTCTGGTCTAGACAGTGATGCCATATCCCATGTATGAATAAAAAAGACCTCATGGCCCAGCGTATCCATCACTCTAACATTACCATCAAACCAAGGAACCAATCCTTGTTCCATGAGTCGTGTAGGAGAGCAGCACCAGACATATATAAAATGAGGTGCCAACCTGGTGAATCTACAAACAGGATGATGTGTGATAGACAGTGGAAGCCGCATGCTATAGACAGAGCTAATCAATCCACCTACCAACGGATCATACAAACATACAAATTTGGAGCATGAGTAGGCCACTCGCTCCCTCGATCCTGCTCCGCCATTCAATATGATCATGACTGATCTGATTGTAACCTTGAGTCTACAGATCTTCAATCCTGCTACATCCAGTTGTGAATGATATTGGACAATTAAACAAATAACTGGAAGAGGAGTCTCCATGAACACTCCCATACTCAGTGATGGGGGAGCCTAGCACGTCAGGACAAAAGACAAGACTGAAGCATTTACAACCATTTTCAGCTGGAAGTGCCGAGTGGATGATCCATCTCAGCCTCCTTGTGAGGTCCCCAGCATCACAGATGCCAGTCTCCAGCCAATTTGACTCACTCCACATGATAACAAGAATTGGCTGAAGGCACTAGATACAGCAAAGCCCATGGGACCTGACAACATCCCAGCTCTATTACTGAGTACTGGTGCTGCAGAACTAGCCACACTCCAAGCCAATCTGTTCCAGTGCAGCCACACACTGGAAAATTCTCTAAATATGTCCTATTCACAAATGCAATTCGGCCAATTACCCAACAGTGTACTCTCAATCATCACCATAGTGATGGAAGGGGTCATCGATAGTGCTAGAAAGTGGCACTTACTCAGCGATAATTTGTTCACTGATACTTAGTTTGGGCTCCACCAGGGCCACTCAGCTCCAGACCGCATTGTTGCATTGGTCCAAACCTGGACAAAAGTGTTGAATTCCAGAGGTGAGGAGAGAGTTATTGTCCTTGACATCAAGGCAGCATTTGACCAAGTGCAGCATTAATGAACCCAAGTAAAATCAACATCAATAAAAATCAGGATGGAAACTGTTCACTGATTGGAGACATACCTAGCACAAAAATGTTGGTTGTGGTTGTTGGAGGCCAATCATCTCAGTCCCAAGACATCACTGTAGGAGTTCCTCAGCCCTCGGCTCAAACATCTTCAGCTGCTTCATCATATGTTCACAAGTGGTAAAGTTCATTGATGATGGCACAGGGTTCAGTACCATTTGCAACTCCTCAGATATTGAAGTACTGCATTCCACATTCAACTGCATTACCATCACTGACTCCCCACAATCAGCATCCTGGGGGTTCTCACTGACCAGAAACTGAACTAGACCAGGCAGAAATATACTGTTGCTACAAGAGCAGGTCAGAGGTTGAGAATTCTGTGGCAAGTCACTCACCTCCTGACTCCCCAAAGCATGTCCAACGTCACAAGGCAGAAGTCAGTAGTGAGGTAGTAAACTCTCCATTTGCCTGGATGAATGAAGCTGCAATAACATTCAAGAAACTCAACACAATCCAAGACAAAGCATCTGTCTTGATCAGCACCTCATACAGCAGCTTAAACATTCACTCCCTCCATCACTAGCGTACTGGCGTACAATGTGTCCATCTATAAGATGCACTTCAGCAACTCACCAAGGATCCTTCCACAGCACCTTCCAAACCCGTGACCTCTTAACACCTAGAAGGACAAGGGCAGCAGACGTATCGGAACACCAGCACCTGAAAGTTCCTGGTGAAGGTACACACCATTCTGACTTGGAAATATATCGCTGTTCCTTCACTGTCACTGGATCAAAATCCTCAAACTCCCTCCTTAACAGCACTGTGGATGTATCTATAACATATGGACTGGAGATGGCCAAGAATGCAGTTCACCACCAGCTTCTCAAGGACAATTAATGATGGGTGATAGATGTTGGCCTTGCCAGTGACGCTCATATCCATGAATGAAGGAAAAAGTATGCCCAGTAGAGCAGGGTTTTTCAAATTCGAGCTCTCCTCTCCTCAGCCTCACAATCACACTCTCCAAGCCCACGCAGCTCAATCAGATTTGGGTTTAGAATTTTTGCCAGCTGTTTATCAAACTCTCTCTTGAAGTTGCTGACAACCTCAGCCAAATAGACCTCCTTTACTTTCCATATCCTCCACATAAAGTAGTTGGGAGTGATTTACATTTCACTATCACTCAGATTTACACCATAAATGGAGCAGTAATGAGACTAAAGTCACACACAGTACTCACTACCTGGTTCCACCAATGCCTACTGGCAATTATATAACAGCTGTGAAATAGTTATCCCACACTAAACATGGGAGAAGCCTCATTAGTATCTGCAAACCGGAGATCTTTAATGTACATGGGGACTCAATGCAATCTTGGTCTTCCTTTGGATGATGCACTAGCTGTGCAAGTCCCACCCGGTGGAACAGTCTGCAGAATGGCCGAACCACTGGTCATAAAGGGACCACTGGAAACCCCATTGGAAATGATTCAAGGAGTTAGTTCTCTTGATGACCTGCCCAATATTAATCCCACAACCAACATCACCGAAACCGATGACTTTGTCATTATCACAATGCTGTTTGTGCGACCTTGCTGTTCATAAATTGTTTCCCTCATTTCCTACATTACAACAGTGACTTTTCCTCAAAAGTACTGCATTGTCTGTGAAAGGGACTATTTAAAAACAAGTTTTTTTTCTCCTTTGTAACAATCTCATTGTGACCAGGAGGTGTGTGAATTGTTCTTACTGCTGTTTGCTGCTCCTTTGCTTTCCCTCTCACCCCCTACTGTATATTCATGCCCCACCTCCTCAACAGAGGTGTTGGCGGATTTCCTGTCACTCTCCTCAAGGACCACTGAGCACCTTCCCACAATATACATCCGTGGACCACTGGCCAGCAATATTGTACTGAAGACCAACCCTGAGAGTGGATTGGACCTCTGACCAATTTCATGGAGTGAACATTGAGCTCACTGCCTGCCCGATCCATGGGGTCACTCAAAAACTCAACCTCCTTAAATCTAAACTGTCCTTTCACCCTCTCTTTTCTCTGTTTGAGGCTATCTCTACTTTGTTGTAGACTCTCTGACTGTGTTAAACCTATGGATGTTTATCTTCTTTACATTGTTTTGAAACTTCAATACTTCAATAAGATCACCACAAGCCCTCACTTTATCGAGTGAAGAATCGCAGTTTCTGCAGCCACTCCTCTTGACTAAGGTGTCTCATTCCACCTAACAGATTAGCTGCCTTGAACACATGATCTCCAATACCTGCCTGTCTTCCTGACAATACATGGTTCAAAATGTTACCCAGAACTCCAGACAGGGACAGACCAATCTCCTCTAGAAATTCAGTATCACATCCTGAGATTCGTGCTCTATTCCTCTGGTTATACAGATCCCTTTACTGCTTTGACACACAGTGCTGATGGCTTCAGTCACTTACCCAGAGATATCCACAGAAAGCACAATATGAGAATGGAGAGGCTCCCAGGGATTAACAACTGACAATGTGAATCTGGACCCTTTATTCCCTTCACATCTGGATTCATAATCAGGAAAATTAATGTAAGAGCCTTACTGGGGTTAATGATGTCCATTATTTCTCTCCACGCTGCGTACTGGTACGGGCCATTGAACTTTCCATTAGACAGGGTGCCATCTGTTACTGAGAGTGTTTTACCCTCATCACTAATCCTATAAGTATTAAACAGCAGATGTTATAAATTAGCCTATGTTCAAATATTGAAGAAACAATTTAAATAGTCAAACTAACCCAACATTTCTATCTCTCAGCGTTTTCATGTTTGAGCAAATGTGGTAGAAAGTGAAATGTTAATCTTGTTTCTATAACTCAGCAAAAGATAGCTTGGAAATGCAAGGGCAGTGTTACAACTGGATGAGGAAGATGTCTTAGTCTTCCCTCTTTGGCCCTTTCCTAGTCTGGCCGGAACAGGGTTTATCTTTTAAAACACAGTGTTTTTAACTTAACACCTCAGTGAGTCCTTGCTCACTGCTCTCTAATTGTAATTGCAAAATGGACCAACTAGACAGGTTTCCTTAGGTTTAAACAAGAAAGATGTAAAGTTTATTAGCCTTAACACTCTAACTCAGTTCAATTTACTAAAAATGCATGATGCAACCACGCTAGCATGCATACGAGATAAACACACACAAATAGTTACAGAGGGGGAGAAGGAATTAAAGGGGAGATTTACGCAGGGTTAGCAATAAGTAGAATTCAGTTACTGTCTTTCAGTTTTGATGTAAAGTCCTTGGTTGGAGTTGGGGTCTTGCAGTTCTCGCTGGGGCCCAGTGCACACTTTCAAACTTGCTTCTCTGGTTGCAGAAGGCTGAAGGAGTTCACTGTCTTGAGGCTTCAGCTGCTTCTGTGCATCTGGGACTTTGCTTGAGAGAGAGACAGCTTCCTTCTCTTTGGTCTTCAAATTGCCCAAACCTTTCCATGAGGCACAATTCAAACATTTCCAAGTCTGGCAGCAGGTAAGTCATGTGACCAGCTCTTTGTTTGAAACAGCATTGTCTGCAAGGGTTGTTGATTCTCTAAGTTCTCCAGTCACACTCGGTAGGATGTGGAACTCTGGCTCTTACACAAGGAAGGTTGATTATTATGATTGCCCAGGCCAATCTTGTTAATTGAATCAGTGAGCACTCCCATTGTCTCTCTAATCAACTGTCTCTCAGAATGCAAATGTGTAGCCATGTTTCAGCTTTCCAACATTGTGGTCTTTTTTCACAGAATCACAGAATAATACAGTGCAGAAGAGGCCATTTGGCCCATCACGTCTGCACCAATGCATTAAAACACCTGACTTGTCCACCTAATCCCATTTGCCAGCACTTGGCCCATAGCCTTGAATGTTATGATGTGCCAAGTGCTCATCCAAGTACTTATAAGAGGATGTGAGGCAACCTGCCTCTACCACCCTCTCAGGCAGGGCATTCCAGACCGTCACCACCCTCTGGGTAAAAAAGTTCTCCCTCAAATCCCCCTGAAACCCCCCGCCCCTCATCTTAAACTTGTGACCCCTCGTAACTGACCCTTCAACTAAGGGGAACAGCTGCTCCCTATCCACCCTGTCCATGCCCCTCATAATCATGTACACCTCGATCAGGTCACCCCTCAGTCTTTTCTGCTCCAGCAAAAACAACCCAAGCCTATCCAACCTCTCTTCATAGCTTAAATGTTCCATCCCAGGCAACATCCTGGTGAATCGCCTCTGCACCCCCTCCAATGCAATCACATCCTTCCTATAATGTGGCGACTGGAATTGCACACAGTAATCCAGCTGTGGCCTTACCAAAGTTCTGTACAACTCCAACATCACCTCGCTGCTTTTGTAATCTATGCCTCGATTGATAAAGGCAAGTGTTCCATATGCCTTTTTCACCACCCTACTATCCTGCCCTTCTGCCTTCAGAGATCTATGGACAAACACACCAAGGTCCCTTTGTTCCTTGGAACTTCCCAGTGTCAGGCCATTCATTGAATACTTCCGTGTCACATTACTCCTTCCAAAGTGTATCACCTCACACTTTTCAGCGTTAAATTCCATCTGCCACTTTTCTGCCCATTTGACCATCCCGTCTATATCTTCCTGTAACCTAAGACACTCCACCTCACTGTTAACCACTCGGCCAATCTTTGTGTCATCAAACAGCTTCTGTGCAATGTCCAGCAAAGGGGTTCATGTAGTGTTCCATCTGATGAAATTAATATGTTTCCATTTGGCAGGTGTGGTTTCCATCACACCTCCACCTCTCGCTGAATGAAATGTGACATTAGGGGAGCATTTCATTATAAATTAGAAGGAAGAGAAAATACAGGAAAGCGCACATGCATTTCTCTCATTCATTCAGACATCTTAAAATTGTTTCAGCCTGTCCTTCCTTTGTGCTACTTTAAACTGCCCTTTTCCTTGAGATGTGTCTGAGATCGTTATGTGCTGCTCAAGGGGTTTAAAGTTTCTTCACTATCAGCCTGCAATAGGTTGGAACTATGTGTCCCAATAAATATGTGATTTTTGGGAAGGTTTGAAGTTTGCACATTTCCATGGTTGTCTCGGGTACCTTTGTTCCTGTTGGGATCTGCAGGGGAATGGGTAGATTTAGTTAGTTCTGGTTTGGAGCTCTGATCTTTGGAGGTGGCAGTGAGTGGATCCACTCTGACCTCACTTTCAGTGCTCTGGTGAGTCATGCAAGTGCTGTTCACGTTAGGGCATTTCTCCTGATGGTGGGGGTGGATTCTTTGCTGATCTTCCCTTTGTCCACTGGGACATTCCTGCTTGCAAGTATTTGTCCAGATTCTACTGCACTCCCCTGTGGCATTTTGACTAGGTGAGGCATCACCCTCATGGTTTCCCGGCCCTCTTCTGGACTTTCTTTGTCCCTGTAGGTTTCTGCAAATGCTGTCAGCAACCCTGGTGGGGTGCTTCTGGAGTCCGTATTTACATAGGAGGATGTGGGGTCTAATTTATTCAACATTTCGGGGTTGGCTGACTGGACAGTAGGAGTTTTCATCTGGGAATCCTTCTGGACTTCCTTTAACTTGTCCGCTTTGTTACTTTTTCCCCTTTCCTCTCTAACTTTTTGCCAGCCCTGTGCCTGTCTGTCCCCTTTTGTTCTTGGCGGGGGTCCCTTATAATTCACCAGGCCTCTGCTGGAGGGTCCTCCAAACACCGGTACAGGAATTAGGGATGCAGATTTCATTGCAGGTTGGGGTTTCCCTTCATCTTGAACTAAGTGGCAACTCCTACAGTACTCCACCACATTGTTGTGGAGTTTTGGGGAGCTGGTTTGATCATGGCCTGATTCACTACACATTCAGAGGAACTTCAGGGGACTGTCTCCTGCCACGGCCCTGTCTCTCTGACCTCCTGCGGTCTTTCTTTCACTACTGGGGAAGCTACCACCTTCACCCCCACCAGATCATTACCTAGGAGCAGGTCAACCTCATCCACAGGCAAACTAGGGACAATCCGGTCCCGAAACTATGTCGCACTCCAGCTGCACTTGGTGCGAAGGTCCAGGTGTACCCTCCCCTCCAATACCGTTTACTATCATTCTGGTATTTACTGCACTCTCTGGGGGAAAGGTCATGCCTTTTCCCAGCAAATGAGATCTGGTGGCCCCTGTATCCCTGTGGATTACTATGGGCTCGCTTGTCCCACTCAAGGGATCAGGGGTTACTCTCCCTTCAGATATAAAATCTTGATAACCTTCAGGGATCCTATTAAATTTTCCTGCACCCACAGCAGTATATTTTATGGGTCTTACTGCTGCTGCAGTTCAAGCCACAGCCTGCTTGGCTGCACTTTCCATCAGGGTCCGTTTTCCTGCACTGAGCGGATGTGCCCTGACTAATTCTTACAGGCTTTCCCTGTAGTTTCCAGCAGTAAGCTCTTAAATGACCTGCCTTATTACAATGGAAGCACACCGGCCTTTGGGTCTCACTCCTACTTTCAGCACTATCCTTTTTGGCTGGAGGAATCAATTGGAAAATCTTAAAAGGTCCGCACACAGCCCCGCAGTACTTGTATTCTCCATGTTTTCACTCTGTCGTCCCCTAGCGAAATTAAGCCACCTCAGCACTCTTTCCTTCTGTTCCTTCTGGAAGTTTCTTTGTCTCTCTCTGTCTTCCAATTCATGTTTCATTTGTTCCAATAGTATCTTTGCTAACATTACCATGTCTGTCTCTAATTCTAACCCTGTCTCTGATTCTTTGGGTTCGAGGCAAAAATGGTTGGTCACTATTGTTAGGAGTTCCGATTTCCTAGCTTTGGCATGGAAAGTGATCCCACACTGCTCAGCCGTACTCCTGAACTCCTCCATAGATAGTGCCTTTAACTTATCACAACTTACTTCACCCTGGCTTGGGGAGTTACTGGCTTCGATCATGGGCATGTTAGTATTCTAGCACACAAACCACAAGAAAACCTGCAATGAAATATTTTCACTTTTTGATTGGAATTAATTTGATTTCCCACTTCCAATATTTCATTTGTCTGTGGGTCTAATCTGGACGCTAGCCCTCAAATTTCTGTTATGAGCGGGTGAGGAAGGGGTCTCGGGCTCCCTTTCCTGGTCTGGCCGGAACAGGGTTTATCTTTTAAAACACGGTGTTTTTAGCTTAACACCTCAGTGGTTCCTTTTTCACTGCTCTCTAATTGTAATTGCAAAATGAACCAACAAGATAAGTTTTCTTAGGTTTAAACTAGAAAGATGCAAGTTTATTAGCCTTAACACTCTAACTCAGTTATAATGACTAAAAATACATGACACAACCATGCTAGCATGCAAACGCAATAAAGACACACATACAAATAGATACAGAGGAGGTGAAAGAATTAAAATGGGAGGTTTACTTCAGGTTGGCAATAAATAGAATTCAGTTACTGTTTTTCGGTATTGATGTAAAGTCCTTGGTTGGACTTGAGGTCTTGCAGTTCTTGCTGGGGCCCTGTGCACACTTTCAAAGTTGCTTCTCTGGTAGCAGAAGTCTGAATGTATTCTCTGTCTTGAGGATTAGGCTGCTTCCATGCATCCCTGGGACTTTGCTTGATACAGAGAGAGACAGAGCGAGAGAGAGCTTCCTTCTCTTTGGTCTTCAAATTGCAGTCTGCCCAAACCTTTCCGTGAAATACAATTCAAACAGTTCCCAGTCTGGCCAGCAGGTAAGTCATGTGACCAGCTCTTTGTTTGCGAAGGTTGTTGATTCTCAGAGTTCTCCAGTCACACACGGTGGGGTGTGGAGCTCTGTTTCTTACACAGACAAAGAAGGTTGATTATTATGATTGTTCAGACCAATCTTGTTAATTGAATCAGTGAGCACTCCCATTGTCTCACTAGTCAATTGTCTCTCAGAATGCAAATGTGCAGCCATGATTCAGCTGTCCAACTCTGTGGCCTTTTTTAAATAAGTTCTGTTCAATGTCCAGCAAAAGGGTTCAAGTAGTGTTCCATCTGAAGAAATTAATATGTTTCCATTTGGCAGGTGAAGTTTCCATCACACCAGAGAATTGTATGAATTTTTATGGCATCTTGTTATTGAATACAATATTGTAGAGCAGTTGTGTCAAATCTAATACTGTTTAATCACTGTAATAAAGCCTATTATTAAAAAAAACTCTTGTGCGTGAGACATAATCGGATATATTGTTGCCCCACTAACAACCCTTTAATGTTGTGACAAAACTGGGAAATAAATCCACGAACAAATATAACAACACTTTCCTGAGTTATTTGATCAAACTGTGCAGAGTTTCAGTAAAGAGCATGTCCTACCTTCTCTTCCGACAAGCTTCCTCCTGAAATAAATAAATCACAAACAGTGAGGATGATAGTAACAGACTTCAGGAGGATACAGACAGGCTGGTGAACTGAGCAGACACAGGGCAGTGAGATTTAACATGGAACTGTAAAATGGTGCATTTTGGAAGGAAGAATGGGGAGAGGCAAAATAAACTAAATGGTCCAATTTTAAAGGGGGTGCAGGAACAGAGAGACCTGGGGGATTACATACACAAATCTTCAAGATCATTGACAAAAAAGATGGAGACTTTTCTTTTAACAATAACTTGTGATGATCTGGAATGCACTGACTGACATGGTGGAGGAAGCAGATTCCATAGTAATTTCCAGAGGGATTTGGATTTATATTTGTAAAGGAACAATTGCAGGGCGACGGGGAAAGAGCCAGCACAGGCAGGATGGGCCGAATTGTCTCCTTCTGTGCTGCAGGATCCATGATAGTATTATGTTGAAAAGTCTGATCTTTGTGTCAGATACTGGAACTTAACATCAGTCCCTCTCACAGACACAGTGACTCTCACACCCACCGTACCACACACACCCACACACTCACAACATGGAACTGTAACTGGATTACAATGTGAGTTCCAGCAGAAAATTAAACTGGTACAACACGGAAATAATTACAAACCAAGTATCAAGATCACAACAACTCATTCCCGGGAAATTGCCGGTATTCTGCAGACAGTGTGGGAGTCGGTCAGTTTGGTGTTAACAGCAGAACCGCCCGAAACAGACAAAATTCAGTTTAATTCTATTTCTAATTTTTCATTAAATACTCCATTTATTTCACAATTATCATCAGTTATTTGTGACTGTGTGAAGTTTCACTGAACTGACCCACAATATATTCCCTCACCTTCAGAAATATCAGCTCGTCTCTTTGCTCCATCTGTTTCTGCAACTTTGAAAGTTTCTCCTCAATAGAATTTAAATTCTCCTGAATATCTCGAAGATTTTTCTCCATTGTTTCTAGAATCCTCTCCTCTTCTTCCCTGAGATCTGTGAGTAAACTCTGCTCTTTCTCAGTGAGAATCTGGTGCATTTTCGTGAACTGGGATGTGATGTGGGTCTGCAGACTGCTCGACTGTTCCTACAGAATGAAATGTGAAACAGAATTAATGTCCCGCGATAAAGGGAACAAAACTAACCGAGATCCCAGAAAATCAGCACAGGGAGACCTTACCCTAACTTCCCAAATCTTCCGTTTCTGTTTCAGTTCGGTTTCTAGAACAGTCCATTTCTTCCCTGCGAGAGAATCTAAGGAAGATTTCAGATAATCCTGGGATTGGAAGAGAAAATCACAGAATCAAAATGTTAGACCATGAAAATATGATAAAGGTATCAGTTTATTATTTTTCCCCTTTTTACCTTGTAGATTTCAACAGCTTCTTTGATTGGCAGAAAGTTGTGAGATTTGTGTTCCCGCGAATCTTTACAAATCAGACAGATCAATTTCTTGTCAGTTTCACAAAACAGCTTCAGTTCTTCCTGATGTTCCTCACAGTGAAATTTACTTTCCTTCTCTTCCGGATTCAGCTTTAATTTTCGAGCTTTCTCGGCCAGATTCGCTAAGGCCCGATTTACCCTGAGGTTTCTTTCCGGAAATTCCCCTCTACATTCCGGGCAGGAGTTTATCTCCTTCTTTTCCCAACACTGGGCGATACAGGAGCGACAGAAGTTGTGTCCACACTCCAGTGAAACCGGATCGGTGAAGAAATCAAGACAAATGGGACAATTTAAATCCTCGGCCAAACTCTCAGCCTTCAGTCTGGAAGCCATGTTCACACTCAGCACTTCCTGATTCAAACCGGTTTCAGTTTCGATGTTACTGCGCCGCCAAACACATTCAGTTCAGAGATTTCCCGATGAAGTTCACTGAAATACTCAGGGAATTATTGTCATACACTAGTCCATGTCCCGTTGACTTTTACATGGAAATACAAAACCGAGAACAGCTTGTAGGACAAGCAGGACACGAAAGTGGAATTGAACCCAGGCTGGGAGGGTGAAGGTCAATGGAGTATTGGCAGTGGAGGGAGAGACAGAGATAGGCAGGGATGGAGATTCCATTGCATTTTGACTCAGACCAGACTCACTGCTGATGACAAACCCTCTGGTGAAACACAGTGTAAATTAAATTGTGTGATAATTGTAGCCGCTCACCCTCAAACAGAAAGTGCCATAAATGTCAAGAAGACATTTTCAGCTTAGGTACAGAAAATGTTTTGTTTTTAATTCTTTCATGGGATGTGGGTGTCACTGGCAAGTCCGGCATTTGTTGCCCATCCCTAATTGTCCTTGACAACTGATTGGCTTGCTCAGCAATTTCAGAGGGCAGTGAAGAGTTAACCATCTTTAGAGAGATTGAGACTGTGAGATTTGATATTCTTTGCAAGACGGAAAAATGGCATTTATATAGCGCCATTCACAATGCCAGTACGTCCCAAAGTGCTTTAAAGAACACTAAGTACTTTTGAAGTGTAGTCACTGTGGTGATGCAGAGAAATACATCAGTCACCTTGAACACAGAAATGGAACAAGTGACCAGAACATCTGTTTTGTCGGTGTTTATTGAGGGATAAATATCAGTAAGAACACAGGGGAGAATCCCCCTGTCCATGTTAGAATGGAGCCAAACAATCATTATCATTCATCTAAGGAGAAAGTTTAATGTTTCATTGGGAAAACACCACCTCTCACATTCTCTCCCTCCCTCAGTACTGCAGGAGAGTGTCTGTCTAGATTATATTCACAAATCCCCGGAGTGGAACTCAATCCCACCATTTTCTGACTTAGAGGGAACAACATTACCACTGAGTCACAGCTGACCCCTGCCACTGGGACAGAGGAGGTTGACCACCTGTATCTGGAATGTTTGTTTACAGAGGAAGTCTGGAGAGATGATGCAGTGGATTTTCTGTCGAGGTTGGGTCCTCCCAGACAATTCCATAACATAGGTCTCTGTGCTCAATGGATCCTTCCCAGGGATGCTGGACCAGGAAAACAAAAACATCAACTGATTCTGTGCTCTTGTAGCCACAGTATTTATATGGCTGTTCCAGTTCAGTTTCTGGTCAATGGTAACCCCCAGGATGTTGATAGAGGGGGATTCAGTGATCGTTATGCCATTGAATGTCAAGGGGTGATAGCTGGATTCTCTCTTGTTGGAGAGGGTCATTGCCTGGCACTTGTGTGGTGTATATCTCTTTTTTTTCTCTCTCTCTCCCTTTCTTTCTTGCAATCTCTCTCTCTCTTTTTAACTGTCCACTTCTCTTTCTATATCTCTCTATCCCTTACTTTTTGTCTCTATGTCTCTCTCCTTCAATCTCTTTCACTCTTTCTCCAAGAATATGAGGAGGAATTTCTTTACACAGAGGGTGGTGAGAATGTGGAACTCGCTGTCACATGGAGTTTTTTTAAATTTTATTCATTCATGGGATGTGGCTGGCGAGCTGATGAGGTCAGCATTTATTGCCCATCCCTAATTGCCCTTGAGCAGGTGGTGGTGAGCTGCCTTCTTGAACTGCGACAGTCCATATGGGGTCGGTACACCCACAGTGCTGTTAGGAAGGGAGTTCCAACATTTTGACCCAGCACCAGTGAAAGAACGGCGATATAGTTCCAAGTTGGGGTATTGAGTACAAGAGTTGGCAGGTCATGTTACAGTTGAATAGGACTTTGGTTCGGCCACATTTGGAATACTGCGTGCAGTTCTGGTCGCCACATTACCAAAAGGATGTGGATGCTTTGGAGAGGGTGAAGAGGAGGTTCACCAGGATGTTGCCTGGTATGGAGGGCGTGAGCTATGAAGAGAGGTTGAGTAGATTAGGATTATTTTCATTAGAAAGACGAAGGTTGAGGGGGGACCTGATTGAGGTGTACAAAATCATGAGAGGTATAGACAGGGTGGATAGCAAGAAGCTTTTTCCCAGAGTGGGAGATTCAATTACTAGGGGTCATGAGTTCAAAGTGAGAGGGGAAAAGTTTAGGGGGGATATGCACGGAAAGTTCTTTACGCAGAGGGTGGTGGGTGCCTGGAACGCGTTGCCAGCGGAGGTGGTAGACGCGGGCACGATAGCGTCTTTTAAGATGTATCTAGACAGATACATGAATGGGCAGGATGTAAAGAGATACAGACCCTTAGAAAATAGGCGTCATGTTTAGATAGAGGATCTGGATCGGCGCAGGCTTGGAGGGCCAAAGGGCCTGTTCCTGTGCTGTAATTTTCTTTGTTCTTTGTAAGTCAGGATAGTGTGTGGCTTGGAGGGGAACTTGCAGGTGGTAGTGTTCCCATGCATCTGCTGTCCTTGTCCTCCTAGGTAGTAGAGGTTGTGGATTTGGAAGGTGCTGTCAAAGGAGCCTTGGTGTGTTGCTGCAGTACACCTTCTAGATGGTACACACTGCTACCACTGTGCGTCGGTGGAGGAGGGAGTGAATGTTTGTGGATGGGGTGCCAATCAAGCAGACTGCTTTGTCCTGGATGGTGTCGAGCTTCTTGAGTGTTGTTGGAGTCGCACTCCTCCAGGTAAGTGGAGAGTGTTCCATCACACTCCTGACTTGTGATTGTATATGGTGGACAGGCTTTGGGGAGTCAGGGGTGAGTTACTCTCCACAGGATTCCTAGTCTCTCACCTACTCTTGTAGCCACAATATTTATATGGTGACTCTATTTCAGTTTCTAGTCAATGGTAATCCCCAGGATGTTGATAGTGGGGGATTCAGTGATCGCAATGCCATTGAATGTCAAGAGCAAATGGTTAGATTCTCTCTTGTTTGAGATAGTCATTGACTGGCACTTAAGTGGAAAGTAACATTCGCACCACACATCAGCCCAAGTCTGGATATTTGTCCAGGTCTTGCTGCAGTTCTACACGGACTACTTCAGTATCTGAGGAGTCGTGAATGGTGCTGAACATTGTGCAATCATCAGTGAACATTCCCACTTCTGACGTTATGATGGAGGGAAGGGCATTGATGAAGCACCAGACGATGGTTGGACCTAGCACACGACACTGAGGACCTCCTGCAGTGATGTCCTGGAGCCGAGATGATTGACCACAACCACCTTCCTTTGCGCTCGGTATGTCTCCAACCAGCAGAGAGATTTCCCCCTGATTCCCATTGATTGCAGTTTAGCTAGGGCTCCTTGATGCCTTACTCAGTCAATTGTTGTCTTGATGTCAAGGGCAGTCACTCTCTCCTCATCTCTTGTGTTCAACTCTTTTGTCCATGTTTGAACCAAGGCTGTAATAAGGTCAGGAGCTGAGAGGCCCTGGTGGAACACAAACTGAGCATCACAGAGCAGGTTATTGATAAGCAAGTGCTACTTGATAGCACTGTCGATGACATCTTCAATCAAGTTACTGATAATAATTAGCCGGGTTGGATTTGTCCTGCTTTTTGTGTACAGGACATGCCTGGGCAATTTTCCACATTGTGGGGCAGATACCAGTGTTTTAGCTGTACTGGAACAGCTTGGCTAGGGGGCGTGACACTTTCTGGAGCACAGGTCTTCAGTACCATTGCTGGAATGTTGTCAGGAACTGTAGCCTTTGCAGTATTCACTGCCTTCAGTCGTTTCTTGATATCATGTGGATTGAATTGGCTGAAGACTGGCATCTGTGGGACCTCAGCAGGAGGCCGAAATGGATCATCCACTCGGCACCTCTGGCTGAAGATTGTTGCAAATGCTTCAGCCTTATTATTTGCACTGACGTACTGTGCTCCTCGATGTGAATGGGATATTTGTGGAGCCTTCTCCACCTGTCAGTTGTTTAATTGTCCACCACCATTGACGGCTGGATGTGGCAGTACTGCAGAGCTGAGATCTGATCCGTTGGTTGTGGAATGGCTTAGCTCTGTCTATAACATGCTGCTTACACAGTTTGGCACGCAGGTAGTCCTGGGTTGTAGTTTCACCAGGTTGACACCTCATTTTGAGGTATGCCTGTTGCTGCTCTTGGCATTCCCTCCTGCACTCTTCATTGAACCAGGGTTGGTCTCCTGGCTTGTTGGTAATGGTACAGTGGGGGATATGCTGGGCCATGAGGTTACATATTGTGGTTGAGTACAATTCTTCTGCTGCTGATGGCCCACAGCGCCTCATGGATGCCCAGTTTTGAGTTGCTAGATGTGTTCAAAATCTATCTCATTTAGGATGGTGGTAGTGCCACACAACACGGCGGAGGGTATCCTCAATGTGAAGGTGGGACTTTGTCTCTACAAGGACTGTGCAGCGGTCACTCCTACCAATACTGTCATGGACAGATGCAGCTGCAGAAGGCAGATTGGTGAGTCATAGAGTCGTAGAGTTATCCAGCACAGAAACAGGCCCTTCGGCCCATCGTGTCTGTGCCGGCCATCAAGCACCTACCTATTCTAATCACATTTTCCAGCACTTGGCCCGTAGCCTTGTATGCTATGGCGTTTAAAGTGCTCATCTAAATACTTCTTAAATGTTGTGAGGGTTCCTGCCTCTACCACCTCTTAAGGCAGTTCATTTCAGATTCCAACCACCCTTTGGGTGAAAGGTTTTTTCCTGAAATTCCCTCTAAACCTCCTGCACCTTACCTTAAATCTATGCCTCCTGGTTATTGACCCATCTGCAAAGGGAAAAAGTTTCTTCATATCTAACCTATCAATGCCCCTCATAATTGGGCGGCACAGTGGCGCAGTGGTTAGCACCGCAGCCTCACAGCTCCAGCGACCCCGGTTCAGTTCTGGGTACTGCCTGTGCGCAGTTTGCAAGTTCTTCCTGTGTCTGCGTGGGTTTCCGCCGGGTGTTCCGGTTTCCTCCCACCTCCAAAAGACTTGCAGGTTGATAGGTAAATTGGCCATTGTAAATTGCCCCTCGTGTAGGTAGGTGGAAGGAGAATGGTGGGGATGTAGTAAAGAATATGGGATTAATGTAGGGTTAGTGTAAATGGGTGGTTGTTGGTCGGCACAGACTTGGTGGGCCGAAGGGCCTGTTTCAGTGCTGTATCTCTAAATAAATAAAATAAAAATAAATAAATATTCTATGCCTCAGCTAATAAAGGCAAGTATCCCATATGCTTTCCGAACCACCTTATCTACCTGTGCTGCTGCCTTCAGTGATCGATGGACAAGTACACCAAGGTCCTTCTGACCCTCGGTACTTCCTGGGGTCCTACCATCCATTGTATATTCCCTTGCCTTGTTAGTCCTCCCAAAATGCATTACCTCACACTTCACAGAAATAAATTCCATTTGCCACAGCTCCACCCATCTTACCAGCCCATCTATATCGTCCTGTAATCTAAGGCTTTCCTCCTCACTATTTACGACACCACCAGTTTTCGCGTCCTCTGCGAACTTACTGATCATACCTCCTATATTCACATTTAAATCATTAATGTACACTACAAACAGCAAGGGTCCCAGCACCGATCCCCTGTGGTACACCACTGGTCACAGGCTTCCACTCGCAAAAACAGCCCTCGACCATAATCCTCTGCCTCCTACCACTAAGCCAATTTTGGATCCAGTTTGTTAAATTGCCCTGGATCCCATAGGCTCTTAACTTCTTAACCAATCTCCCATGTGGGACCTTATCAAAAGCCTTACTGAAGTCCATATAGACTACATCAACTGCTTTACCCTCATCTACACATTTCGTCCCCGCCTCAAAAAATTCAATCAAGTAAGTCAGACATGATCTCCCTCTGACAAAGCCATGCTGACTATCCCTGATTAATCCCTGCCTCTCCAAGTGGAGATTAATCCTGTCCCTGAGAATTTTTTCCAAAAGTGGGCGGCACAGTGGCACAGTGGTTAGCACTGCAGCCTCACAGCTCCAGGGACCCTGGTTCGATTCCGGGTACTGCCTGTGTGGAGTTTGCAAGTTCTCCCTGTGTCTGCGTGGGTTTTCTCCGGGTGCTCCGGTTTCCTCCCACAAGCCAAAAGACTTGCAGGTTGATAGGTAAATTGGCCATTATATAAATTGTCACTAGTCTAGGTAGGTGGTAGGGAATGTTGGGACAGGTGGGGATGTTTGGTAGGAATATGGGATTAGTGTAGGATTAGTATAAATGGGTGGTTGATGTTCGGCACAGACTCGGTGGGCCGAAGGGCCTGTTTCAGTGCTGTATCTCTAATCTAATCTATCTATCTAGTCTATCTCAAGTTCTGTTTCCCAACCACTGATGTTAGACTCATCAGCCTGTAATTATCTGGTTTATCCCTGCTACCCTTCTTAAACAATGTTACCACATTCGCTGTCCTCCAGTCCTCTGGTACCTCTCCTGTGGCCAGAGAGGATTTGAAAATTTGTGTCAGAGCCCCTGAAATCTCCTCTCTTGCCTCACATACCAGCCTGGGAGACATCACATCTGGGCCTGGGGATTTATCCACTTTTAAGCCCCAATACAGCTAATACTTCCTCCCTTTCAATACTAATATGTTCAAGTATATTACAATCACCCTCCCTGATCTCTACACTTACATTGTCCTTCTGCATAATGAACACAGATGAAAAGTAATCATTTAAAACCTCACCTATGTCTTCCGGCTCTACACACAGTTTGCCACTTTAGTCCCTCATGGCCCCTACTCTTACCCTGGTTATCCTCTTGCCCTTAATATACTTATAAAATGCCTTAGGATTTTCCTTTATCTCTTCCGCAAGTGTTTTTTCATGCACCCTCTTCGCTCTCCTAATTAGTTTTTTCAGTACCCTCCCCCCCACACTTTCTATACTCCTCTAGTGCCTCCATTGTTTTCAGCACTCCGAATCTGCCATCAGCCTCCATTTTTTACTGATCCAATCCTCTATATCCCTTGACATCTAGGGTTCCCTGGACTTGTTAGTTCTACCCTTCACCTTAATGAGTTCATGTTGGCTCTGAACTCTCACTATTTAATCTTTGAATGTCTCCCACTGATCTGATGCAGACTTTCCTGCAAGTAGCTGCTCCCAGTCCACTTTGGCCAGATCCTGTTTTGTCTTCTTAAAATCGGCCTTCCCCCAATTCAGTACCTTTATTTCCGGTCCATCTTTGTCCTTTTCCATAACTACCCTAAATCTTCCAGAGTTACGGTCACTATCCCCGAAATGCTCCCCCACTGACACTTCTACCACTTGTCCTGCTTCATTCCCTAGGATGAGGTCCAGTACTTCCCCTTCTCTTGTCGGACTTTCTACTTCCTGGCTCAAAAAGCTCTCCTGTATGTATTTTAAGAATTCCACCCCCTCTAAGCCTTTTGCACTGAGACAATCCCAGTTGATATTGCGGAAGTTGAAATCCCCTACTATTATTACCCTATTATTTTTACACCTGTCTGAGATTTGTCTGCATATCTGCCAGACTGCAAGAGGGAGGGAGTGGGGGAGCAAGTGGCTGAGGGGGAAAGGATAAGGCCACGGATTCTATTGAAATACACACACAATCCTGCACGTGCAGCTATCCTGGAGCTCAGGTCCAAACACAAAGCTCACTGAAGTGATCCAGGATCATGTTGTTGATTTGGCTCTTGTTACAACACAGAAGCAGCTCTCTGCCGGTGTTCCTGCTGAACATGAGATTCCAGGATTTATCTATTCCAACTTCCAAAATTTTAGAAATCTCTTTTCAAAATGCTCACTGGTTTAAAATTCTGGTCTGTGTCCTGAAATAATCATCAATAAAATTCTTTAAACAACGCATTGCAGGGAGTGGGGACCAGAAGTGGCCATTTTGGTTTTATTTGTTTTTGTGATAAATTGAGCAGCGCCATCTTTGCTCCTGGCTGCTGCCAAAACGTCGCAGACAGTGACGTTGAGTGCATGAGACTGCATTTGCGCATGTGCAAGTACTACGCCACCTAGTGGTTGCATTGTCAGCAAACGCTGCTGCGGTTTTATGGCAGTTTGCACTTTTCCCACAATCTGACACGTATGGTATATTTGACAAAACTGCACCACATCCTTGGAAAGATCTGGCCTGTAATAATTTTGACTTATATGTGATTTGGTCTTCCACATAACCATGTGTCCTGCTATAGGAATTTCACGTACTAACATTAATAATTCCCAGTGATACTCAGGCATGTTACTACTGAGGTGGGAGGAGTGCACTGTTAATTCAGTCCCACTTCTCCACGGGTCACAACATATCAATTTACCACTTACCAAAGCAGCCAATTAGATAATATATTTGTCCCCAGAATAAAGCACACCAACCAGGTTTATTCAATAAACAACAAAATTATCCGTTTATAAAACCAGGTCTTAACCAACAATTAAATAAATATATACGGGAATTGAAATATTAAAGCCCCATATTTTTGATATCCTAGCCCTCATGCACATGCACATACATCCAAAAACTGGTTAACTGGGGGTGGGGTAGGGGGGTGGTGGTGGAGGGAGGGATATTTGTTCACAGCTGTTACAAAGAAATAGAAGGAATAAAAAACAATTATGCTGAAGAAATTATGTTCCTCATTCGTCCATCGATGACCACTGTCGCTCAACCACTTGTAAACATTTTTCAATGAATCAGTTTGGATTTAGAATTTTTTGAGTGATAAAGGATTGTCCCACTCGAACTTCTGTCCCTTTAGCAAAGAACTCTGTTAATTTCATGCTGGCCCAGCTGTCTGTGTCTCTGTCTGTTAAAAGCCAGTTTTTTAGCTAGTTTCAAAAATTAATCACAACATTGTATCTTGTCACTTCTCGATTTGTATGGTTGTTGCTGGGTAACCAGAATGCACTTTGGCTAACAGTCCCTGGAGCTTGTTGCCTTCAAGAACTACTGATCCTATACTGGCTTAAAGACACACTGCATTTTCAAAAAAAACTAACAGGATCATAACACCTCCACCCCTGGTGGAATGAAACGCCATTCCTGAAATGCATTTCATGACAATGTGTAAAAAATACAAATTGAAAAAAATGCTAACACATTTTTTTCCTGCATTTACAGATATACAATTTTCTAAAATGGGAAGAAGCAACAAGTTGTACCAGAACATTTTCAGCTTTAAATTTTCACAACGTTGTCTCAATTAACCAATTTCAAATTTCCAAGTATAGTGTTCCAGTTGATTTGTGTTTTCCTTACAAGTGTCCCTATTGTCCATCACCTCAGCCAGCTGAACTGTACAGCTCGGAGCACTGACCACTACTGGGTTCACTATTCACTGAGAAGTTTCTCGAGTACCACTTCACCTATGTGGCTTCACGTGACACTGGAAAACCCTGTCCAGTATAACAGAAGCTGATTTTTCTTACCCTTGGGTGACAAAGGAATTTGACAGTATCCTTCCAACACATCTGTCTCTTTAAGACACATTGTGTTGCCCACTCTGTCCATATAGTCCTTTAAATGAGAATTTGGGTAGGAGTCTGCCTTCTTTACCACAGTGACTTTTCTAGAGCGTACGCAAGCCGTCCCACCAGGTTTAAACATGAAGAACATCTGCGTAGACCAGCTGTCCTGACTAGGTTCATCTAAGCTGCCCATCAGCATGCATTGTACCTCTGCTTCCACTTGGGCCTGTCTGTCTGGACTTAAGCGACAAGGATGTTGTTTTAAAGGAATGGCTCCCCCTATACCCACATCATGTGTGGCTAAGGTTGTACATCCCGGCTTATCCCTACAAATGTTTTGAAACGTTGTGAAAAGCCTTGTTAGGTCTTCACACTGTTTTGCCTCTCAGTGTAAAAGCTGATTTGTCTGATTTTCTGAGCCATTCTGTATTGGACGTTCAATCTGAGAACTTCCTAGGCCTACTTCTGCCTCATCCTCACTATCCTTTTCATTCTCAACAGCCCCAATTAGCTGACATACCTGTACTGGCTTATCCTCCTCCCTGTGATAATATTGTTTGAGCAAATTAATGTGACACAATCGGTTCTTCATCCAGTGATGAGGGGTGTCAATCAAGTAATTAACCTTACCCACTCTTTTGATCCCTCTATATGGGCCACTGAACCGTGCTTTTAATGGTTCACCCTGTAATGTGGGTAGGCGGTAGCGTAGTGGTATTATCACTGGACGAATAACCCAGAGACCCAGGGTATTCATCTGGGGAACAAGAAATGCTGGAACCACTCAGCAGGTCTGGCAGCATCTGTGGAAAGAGAAGCAGTGTTAACGTTTCGGGTCAGTGACCCTTCATTGGAACTGACAAATATTAGAAAAGTCACAGGTTATAAGCAAGTGAGGTGGGGGTGGGGCAAGAGATAACAAAGGAGGTCTAGATTGGACCAGGCCACATAGCTGACCAAAAGGTCACGGAGCAAAGGCAAACAATATGTCAATGGTGTGTTGAAAGACAAAGCATTAGTACAGATTAGGTGTAAATACACTGAATATTGAACAGCAGCAAGTGCAAACCTGAAGAAAAACAGTGTGTAAGCAAACTGAACAAACTTAGATGAAATGAAATACATGCAAAAAAAAAAGATTGTAAAAAATGTAAAAAAGAATGTAAAAAAAAGGAAAAAAAAAATAACTAAAAATGAAAGTAAAATGCGGGGCTGTCATGCTCTGAAATTATTGAACTCAATGTTCAGTCCGGCAGGCTGTCGTGTGCCTAATCGGTAGATGAGATGCTGTTCCTCGAGCTTGGGCTGATGTTCACTGGAACACTGCAGCAATCCCAGGACAGAGATGTGAGCATGAGAGCAGGGGGGAGTGTTGAAATGGCAAGCAACCGGAATCTCAGGGTCCTGCTTGCGGACTGAGCGGAGATGTTCCGCAAAGCGGTCACCCAGTCTGCGCTTGGTCTCCCCAATGTAGAGGAGACCACACTGTGAGCAGCGAATACAGTATACTACATTGAAAGAAGTACAAGTAAATCGCTGCTTCACCTGAAAGGAGTGTTTGGGGCCTGGGATAGTGAGGAGAGAGGAGGTAAATGGGCAGGTATTACACCTCCTGCGATTGCAGGGGTAGGTGCCCTGGGACGGGGACGAGGTGGTGGGGGTAATGGAGGAATGGACCAGGGTGTTGTGGAGGGAACGATCCCTTCGGAATACTGACAGAGGAAGGGAGGGGAAGATGCGACTGGTAGTGGCATCACGCTGGAGGTGGCGGAAATGGCGGAGGATGATCCTTTGGATATGGAGGCTGGTGGGGTGAAAAGTGAGGACAAGGGGAACCCTGTCACGGTTCTGGGAGGGAGGGGAAGGGGTGAAGGTAGAGGTGTGGGGAATGGGTCGGACACGGTTGAGGGCCCTGTCAATCACAGTAGGGGGGAATCCTCGGTTGAGGAAAAAGGAGGTCAGATCAGAAGCGCCGTCATGGAAGGTAGCATCATCAGAGCAGATACATCAGAGACAGAGAAACTGGGAGAATGGAATGGAGTCCTTACAGGAGGTAGGGTGTGAAGAAGTGTAGTCGAAGTAGCTGTGGGAGTCCGTGGGCTTATAATGGATATTGGTAGACAACCTATCCCAAAGATGGAGGCAGAGAAGTCGAGGAAGGGAAGGAATCAGCATGTCAGCATTCCGAAGGGATCGTTCCCTCCACAACACCCTGGTCCACTCCTCCATTACCCCCACCACCTCGTCCCCTTCCCATGGCACCTTCCCCTGCAATCGCAGGAGGTGTAATACCTGCCCATTTACCTCCTCTCTCCTCACTATCCCAGGCCCCAAACACTCCTTTCAGGTGAAGCAGCGATTTACTTGTACTTCTTTCAATGCAGTATACTGTATTCGCTGCTCACAGTGTGGTCTCCTCTACCTTGGGGAGACCAAGCGCAGACTGGGTGACCGCTTTGCGGAACATCTCCGCTCAGTCCGCAAGCAGGACCCTGAGATTCCGGTTTCTTGCCATTTCAACACTCCCCCCTGCTCTCATGCTCACATCTCTGTCCTGGGATTGCTGCAGTGTTCCAGTGAACATCAGCCCAAGCTCGAGGAACAGCATCTCATCTATCAATTAGGCACACTACAGCCTGCCGGACTGAACATTGAGTTCAATAATTTCAGAGCATGACAGCCCCCCATTTTACTTTCATTTTTAGTTATTTTTTCTTCCTTTTTTTTTCCATTCTTTTTTCCATTTTTTACAATCTTTTTTTTTGCATTTATTTCATTTCATCTTAGTTTGTTCAGTTTGCTTACACACTGTTTTTTTTCAGGTTTGCACTTGCTGCTTTTCAATATTCAGTGTATTTACACCTAATCTGTACTAATGCTTTGTCTTTCAACACACCATTAACATATTGTTTGCCTTTGCTCCGTGACCTTTTGGTCAGCTATGTGGCCTGGTCCAATCCAGACCTCCTTTGTTATCTCTTGCCCCACCCCCACCTCACTTGCTTATAACCTGTGACTTTTCTAATATTTGTCAGTTCCGATGAAGGGTCACTGACCCGAAACATTAACTCTGCTTCTCTTTTCACAGATGCTGCCAGACCTGCTGAGTGGTTCCAGCATTTCTTGTTTTTATTTCAGATTTCCAGCATCCGCAGTATTTTGCTTTTATTCCTCTGGGGACATGGGTTCGAATCCCACCACAGCAGAAGGTGGAATTTGAATTAATAAATCTGGAATTAAAACTAGTATAATGATGGCCATGAAACCATTGCCGATTGTTGTATAAACCCATCTGGTTTACTAATGTCCTTGAGGGAAGGAAATCTGCTGTCCTTAACTGGTCTGGCCTACATGTGACTCCAGACGCACAGCAATGTGGTTAACTCTTACATGCCCTCTGAAATGGCCTAGCAAGCCACTCAGTTGTACTTAACTGCTACGAAGTCTATAAAAAGGAATGAAACCAGACGGACCACACAGCATCGACCTAGGCACCGGAAACGACAACGGCAAACCCAGCCCTGTCGACCCAGCAAATTCCTCCTTACTAACATCTGTGGGCTTGTGCCAAAGTTGGGAGAGCTGTCCCACAGACGAGTCAAGCAACAGCCTGACAAAGTCATATCACAGAATCATACCTTACAGACAATGTCCCAGACAAAGCCATCACCATCCCCGGGTACGTCCTGTCCCACCGGCAGGACAGACCCAGCAGAGGTGGTGGCACAGTGGTATGCAGTAGGGAGGGAGTTGCCGTGGGAGTCCTCAACATCGACGCCGGACCCCATGAAGTCTCATGGCATCAGGTCAAACATGGGCAAGGTAACCTCCTGCTGATTACCACCTGCCGCCCTCCCTCAGCTGATGACTCAGTACTCCTCCATGTTGAACACCACTTGGAGGAAGCGCTGAGGGTGGCAAGGGCACAGAATGTACTCCAGATGGGGGATTTCAATGTCCATCACCAAGAGTGGTTCAGTAGCACCACTACTGACCGAGCTGGCCGAGTCTTAAAGGACATGGCTGCTAGACTGGGTCTGCAGCAGGTGGTGGGGGAACCAACACGAGGGAAGAACATACTCGACCTCGTCTTCACCAATCTGCCTGCTGCAGATACATCTGTCCATGACAGTATTGGTAGGAGTGACCACCACACAGTCCTTGTGGAGACAAAGCCCCGTCTTCACATTGAGGATATCCTCCATCGTGTTGTGTGGCACTATCACTGTGCTGAATGGGATAGATTTCGAACAGATCTAGCAATGCAAAACTGGGCATCCATGAGGCGCTGTGGGCCATCAGCAGCAGCAGAATTGTACTCAACCACAATCTGTAACCCAATGGCCCAGCATATCCCCCACTCTACCATTACCATCCAGCCAGGAGACCAGCTCTGGTTCAATGAAGAGTGCAGGAGGGCATGCCAGGAGCAGCACCAGGCAAACCTCAAAATGAGGTATCAACCTGGTGAAGCTACAACCCAGGACTACTTGCATGCCAAACTGTGTAAGCAGCATGCGATAGACAGAGCTAAGCGATCCCATAACCAACGGATCAGATCCAAGCTCAGCAGTCCTGCCACATCCAGCCGTGAATGGTGGTGGACAATTAAACAATTAACTGGAGGAGGTGGCTCCACAAATATCCCCATCTTCAATGATGGGGGAGCCCAGCACATCAGTGCGAAAGATAAGGCTGAAGCATTTGCAACAATCTTCAGCCAGAAGTGCCGAGTTGATGATCCATCTCGGCCTACTCCTGAAGTCCCCAGCATCACAGATGCCAGACTTCAGCCAATTCGATTCACTCCGCGTGATATCAAGAAACGACTGAAGGCACTGGATACTGCAAAAGCTATGGGCCCGAACAATATTCCGGCAATAGTACTGAAGACCTGTGCTCCAGAACTTGCCACGCCCCTAGCCAAGCTGTTCCAGTACAGCTACAACACTGGCATCTACCCTGCAATGTGGAAAATTGCCCAGGTATGTTCTGTACACAAAAAGCAGGACAAATCCAACCCGGCCAACTACCGCCCCATTAGCCTCCTCTCAATCATCAGTAAAGTGATGGAAGGTGTCATCAACAATGCCATCAAGCGGCACTTGCTTAGCAATAACCTGCTCAGTGAGGCTCAGTTTTGGTTGCGCCAGGGCCACTCAGCTCCTGACCTCATTACAGCCTTGGTTCAAACATGGACAAAAGAGCTGAACTCAAGAGGTGAGGTGAGAGTGACTGCGCTTGACATCAAGGCAGCATTCGACCGAGTATGGCATCAAGGAGCCCTAGCAAAACTGAGGTCAATGGGAATCACAGGGAAAAGCCTCTGCTGGCTGGAGTCATACCTAGCACAAAGGAAGATGGTTGTGGTTGTTGGAGGTCAATCATCTGAGCTCCAGGACATCACTGCAGGAGTTCCTCAGGGTAGTGTGCTCGGCCCAACCATCTTCAGCTGCTTCATCAATGACCTTCCTTCAATCATAAGGTCAGAAGTGGGGATGTTCGCTGATGATTGCACAATGTTCAGCACCATTCGTGACTCCTCAGATACTGAAGCAGTCTGTGTAGAAATGCAGCAAGATCTGGACAATATCCAGGCTTGGGCTGATAGTGGCAAGTAACATTCACGCCACACAAGTGCCAGACAATGACCATCTCCAACAAGAGAGAATCTAACCATCTCCCCTTGACAGTCAACGGCATTACCATTGCTGAAACCCCCACCATCAACATCCCAGGGGCTACCATTGACCAGAAACTGAACTGGAGTAGCCATATAAATACCGTGGCTACAAGAGCAGGTCAGAGACTAGGAATCCTGAGACGAGTAACTCACCTCCTGACTCCCCAAAGCCTGTCCACCATCTACAAGGCACAGGTCAGGAGTGTGATGGAATACTCTCAACAACACTCAAGAAGCTCGACACCATCCAGGACAAAGCAGCTCGCTTGATTGGCACCCCATCTTCAAACATTCACTCCCTCCACCACCGACGCACAGTGGCAGCAGTGTGTACCATCTACAGGATGCACTGCAGCAATGCACCAAGGCTCCTTAGACAGCACCTTCCAAACCCGTGACCTCGACCAACTAGAAGAACAAGGGCAGCACATACATGGGAACACCACCACCTACAAGTTCCCCTCCACGTCACACACCATCCTGACTTGGAACTATATCGGCGTTCCTTCACTGTCGCTGGGTCAAAATCCTGGAACTCACTTCCTAACAGCACTGTGGGTGTACCTACCCCACATGGACTGCAGCGGTTCAAGAAGGCAGCTCACCACCACCTTCTCAAGGGCAATTAGGGATGGGCAATAAATGCTGTCCTGGCCAGCGAAGCCCACATCCCATGAAAAAATTAAAAAAAAACACAAATACTTCGTCCGCTAGTTTTATGGTAGGTTGTGGTTTTTTCACCATTTGACAGGTGTGGGATGGCTTACAAGATTGTCTCACAAGCTTGGTAAGACCTGGCCAGTAATAATGTTGGTTTATGCATGATTTGGTCTTCCATAGGAACACAGAAACACAGAAAATAGGAGCAGGAACAGGCCATTCGACCCTTCAAGCCTGCTCCGCCATTCATTATGATCATGGCTGATCCTCCAACTCAGTAATCTGTTCCCACTTGTGCCCCATACCCTTTGATCCCTTTCGCCCTAAGAGCTATATCTAACACCTTCTTGAAAACGTACAATGTTTTGACCTCAACTGCTTTCTGTGGTGGTGAATTCCACAGGCTCACCACTCTCTGCGTGAAGAAATTTCTCCTCATCTCAGTCCTGAAAGGTTTACCCCGTATCTTCAGACTATGACCCCTGATTCTGGACTCCCCCACCATCAGGAACATCCTTCCTGCATCTACCCTGTCAAGTCCTGGTACAATGTTATAGGTTTCTATGACATCCCCCCTCACTCTTCTGAACTCCAGCGAAATAATCCTAACCGACTCAATCTCTCCTCATATGTCAGTGCCCCCATCCCAGGAACCAGTCTAGTAAACGTTTGCTGCACTCCCTCTGTAGCAAGAACATCCTTCCTCAGATAAGGAGACCAAAACTGCACACAATATTCCTGGTGTGGCCTCACTAAGGCCCTGTATAATTGCAGCAAAACATCCCAGCTCCTGCAGTCGAATCCTGTCGCTATGAAGGCCAACAGACCATTTGACTTTTTTACCGCTTGTTGTCCCTGCATGCTAACCTTCAGTGACTGGTGTCTGAAAACACCCAGATATTCAAATGCCCCTGTATCCTGCAAAAGTAATGTCGTGTGCTAATCGTAACAATCCTTGGTGATATTTAGTTGGTCCCACTATCTGTTTAACAACTGTCCAGTCTTCGTCTACAGGCCTATGAGGTGGTCTCCATTTCCTCCTCAAAACCCCATTTGCCACATAATAGCATGCCAGAACTCCTTTCACCTCAGCTTCTGTTACAGCCTTCTGTGCTATTTGATGTATCTCTGGATCAGCTTGCTATGCTGCAATGGTAGATGATCTGTTAAACATCTCATTTTGATTATCTAAATCCCCAAATAATGTTTCAGATACTTGCTATCGATTTGTGGTGCCCCTTTTACCTCTGACAATGGATCTTGTTTAGCCATTGCTCGGGTGACTACACACGCAGGAAATATTCCCAGAACTTGTTCCTATAATTGCTCTGTTTCCTTAATTTCACTTGGTTCTTCTGCAATGAGAGGACAAACGGATACTTTTGATCCAGCCAAATCATTTCCTAGGAGTAGATCAATTCCCTTTACTGGCAAACAGTGATCAACACCGACAGTTACTATCCCAGATATGAAGTCACTCTCTAGGCATACTTTATACAAAGGTACAGGGAGATACTCCCTGCCAATTCCATTAAATAATACTGTAGTGTTCAAGGCACTCTCTGGTGGAAACCTTATATCTCTCCCCACCAAGAGTATTTGGGTTGCTCCTGTGTCCCTGAGTATAATGATAAGATTTCCTGCCTCACTTACAGGATACAGAGTTACTCTCCCCTTTGACAGAAATTCATTATAACTCTCAGGTATTTTATTCTTAACCTCTACCCTCCTTTTAGTTTTAGTATCTGATTTCACAGCTGTCATTAAAGCTATAGCCTGGTCTGCTATACTCTCAGTCAGACTCTTTTTCTCTGCTCTAGCTTTGCGTACCCCAACAAGTCCTATGAGTTAACCTCGCAATTTCCAGCACTCTGAATGAAGATGACCCGTTTTGTTGCAATGATAACACTTTGGCTTGCGACCCTCACTTCTACCCTCAGAACCTTCCTTTCTGACCTGAGGAGGTGATCCTGGGGCATTCCCAGCTGTTCCTTCTTGTCCCCGGCTACTTGCCTTCCTTTCACTCTTCCTCTTTCTATCCTTCTCAGGTTTATGGGGGTGATGGAAAAAAATAGGTTGGCTTATTCACAAGCTCAAAATCATCAGTAATGTTCGCTGCTTGCCTAACTTTCAAAACTTTCAGGTTATCTGTATGAGTTCTCACTACTGAAGAGTGGAGTTTTTAAACTCTTCTAAGAGAATCAATTCTCAAAGCTTCTTATAAGTGGTTTCTATCTTCAATTCCCATATCCAACTGTCAAAAGTAATTTGCTTCACCCTCTCAAATTCTAAATATATTTGCACAGACAATCTCCATAAGTTCCTAAACTTCTGGTGTTAAGCTACAGGGACTAACTCATACACAGCGAGGATAGCCTTTTTTGCCATCTCATAATCTGGAGAAGCCTCTTCAGGAAGCATGGCATGAGCTCCATGAGCTCTGCCTACCAGCCTGTCCAGAACTAGCAGTGTCCAGCTTTCTTTTGGTCATTTCATCTGATTGGCTATTTAAAAAAAAAAGTTATGATAAATGCCTCAACATCACTTTCCTCGAACTTAGGAAGAGCCTGTATAAATTTAAACAATTAAGGTACCTAGTCTACATTCTCAAGGCAACATAGCTGCTGCTGTTTGCTGTTCTGTTCTTTTATGTCTTCTGTAATTGAGTTATTGCAGCACAGAAAGTGTCTAGTCGGCCCATTAGATCCATGCTGACTCTCTGTAGAGCAATCCAGTCAGTCCCATGGCCCCACTTTACTTCCATAGCTCAGCATGTTGATTTCCCTCAAGTGCCAGCCCATATTCTTTTAAAGTTATTAATCCTCTCCACTTCCAACACCCTTGTCGGCAGTGAATTCCAGGACACTTGTTGTGTAAAAAAGATTTTCCTCACATCTTCCCTGCATCTCTTGTCCAAAACCTTATCCCTTTGTCCCCTAGTCCTTGCACCATCAGCTAATGGGAACAACTTTTCTTTGTCTACCTTATCTAAACCTGTCAGAATCTTGTAGACCTCTATCAAATCTCCCCTCAATCTCCTTTACTCCAAGGAGAATAACACCAGCTTCTCCAACCTAACCTTGTAGCTAAAATTCCCCATCCCTGGAACCACTCTGGTAAATCTCCTCTGCATCCTCTCAGGAACCCTCACATCCTTATTAAACTGTGGAGACCAGAACTGGAAGCAATACTCCAATTGTGGCCTAATTTTTAATTTAGTTAGATATATTACCCATTACCTGTCTCAATTTTCCCGCTTCTCTGATTACTCCCAATCCACTATTGTTATCCACAGCTGCAAGGCAAAATGGTCTCTGAGATTTAAAAAAAAGTTCATACAAAACAACTGTGACTGAAACCCCACATATCAACTGGAAATATTGATTTTACTGTATGGAACTTTGCCTGGTTGTCTTTGCTGGACATTGTTACAAACACCATTGAGAAGAAAACAGAACTACTAGCAGCCAAGATGGCCACAAATTTGTACATGAAAAAATTAAAGTATGTGACGTGAGACAGAGGTAATTACCAGTCTAGCCAGAACAATGGGGACGCTGTCTGATTAAATTACTTAGAATGGGTTTTTCAATGTTGATCATCAAAAGCCATCAACACCCATTGACATTGAAAGAGCGAACCCCCACCACGCCTTGAATTTCATAGATCATTCCAGAAAATGCTGTTTCAAACAAAGATGGAGTCACATCACATGACTGCCTTTGTAACTCTGGGAATTTTGTGAATTATGCCTCAAAAAGAGACTATAACTGTCAGCCAGTGAGAGAGCTGAATCTCTCACTCTGTCTCTCCAGCATAGATGGAGAGAAGCCTCAGTTGCAAATCTGCAGCTCAGCAGAGCCAACAACTCAGGAGAGATGGATAAACCCCCTCTCCTGCCTACCGGAACCTGAGCAGCAAGCCCAAACCGTGTGTGACCCAGCGATGACTTCAAAACTACAATTTCAACTCAGGATACAGGGACTAAACTTCAGTATTGAAATTCCACTTGTATTAAGGATTCTACTCCAATCTCCCAACTCTTGTTTTTTCCCTTTATTGTCTATCTGTGTGTGTGTGTGCCTCTTGTGTGCACATGAGCATGGATACATCATGCATTTTAGTAATTTTAACAGGTTTAGAGTGAGAAGGTTAATAAACTTACATCTTTCTTGTTTAAACTCAAGAAAACCTGTCTGATTGGTTCATTTGCAATTATATTGGAGCAAGTGCTCACTGAGTTGGTAAGTTAAATCACTGTGTTAAAAGAATAAACCCTGTTGTGGTCAAACCAGAAAATTGGTGAAAGAGGATCCTGAGATGCCCTTCCTCATCTGGTCATAACACAATTCAATTTATGTAGCGCCTTTAATGTAATAAAATGTCCCAAGATGCTTTTCACAGTCGCATTATAAAACAAAATATTACACTGAACCACAAATAGGATCAAAGGAAATCGGACCAGGAGTAGGCCATTTGGCCCATCGAGCCTGCTCCACCATTCAGACAGATCATGGCTGCTCATCTACCTCTCTGCCATTTTCCCCACTATTCCCATATCCCTTGGTGTTATTAGCATCCACAAATCTATCGATTTCTGTCTTCAACATGCTCAATGATTGAGCTTCCACAGCCCTCTGGGGTAGAGAATTCCACAGATTCACCACCCTCTAGGAATAGAAATTCCTTCTCTTCTCAGTCTTAAATGGCCTCCTGTATTCAGAGACTGTGTCCCCTTGTTCGAGACTCACCAGCCAGAGGAAACATCCTATCTATATCCACCCTGTCACGCCCTATAAGACCTTTTGTACGTTTTAGTGATATCATCTCTCAATCTTTGGAGAATAGAGGCCCAGTTTCTGCAATCTCTTCTCATAAGACAATCCCACCATCCCAGGGATGAGTCTGTTGCACACCCTCTATGGCAAGTATATCCTTCCTGAGATAAGGAGACTGAATACTCTATGTGCAGTCTCACCAAGGATTTATACAATTGAAACAAGCGTCATGGCCATGTGAGAAAGATGTCTCCAGGTCTTTCTCAGCCTTCACCTGATTATATTGTAACAGGGTTTGAATTTTTAAACACACTATGTTTTCAACTCCCCCTTGGTGAATCCTTGTTCACCGCTTTCCAATTATAAGGCAAAGAAATGAGCACAAACAGGCCTTCTTCGGTTTGAAGAAGAAAAGTGAAATTTACTAAAATTTAAGCTCTAATTTGGTTAATGCCTATGGATACAGGCCATGCCCCACGCGAGCATGCATACGCGATATGCACATGCAAATAGAGACAGAAAAGAGCAGAAGAAAAATAAAGTAGAGAGGTTTGAGGCAATCTCTGAAGAAGGGTTTTTGTTACTGTGCTTCAAGCTTGCTGTAGTCCTTGCTTGTAGGTAGACCTTGATATTCGTTGGGACCCAGTATTCTTCTTAAGCCTTATTCACTGGAGGGGATTTTTCTCTCTTGGGAGTCAAAGGTCTTCAATGGTTTCCGAAGCTGGTGAGAGCAAGATGAGAGCAGACAGGACAAAGGTCTTTTCCAGTCCAGGAGAAAACAGCATTCTGAGCTTTAAAACTCTGTGGTTGGTTCAGATTAATGTAGCCATGTGGTTCTTTGGGGAAGCTTTTCTTCAGTTTCCCCATTGCCATGACTGCCGCGGGTTTTGTTCCTGTTGAGGTAATGTTTTTTCCAGGAGAGTTAGTAGTGGGTGGGTCTATGCTGAACTCTCTTTCAGTGCTTTGTTGAGTCATGCAAAGGCTTTGGCTTCAGGAGATGGGTGGTTCCCTTTTCCTCTGACTGTCGAGGAGGATTCTTTGTTAATCTCCCCTTTGTTCTCTGGGACGCTGCTACCTGCAGGTATTTGTGCAGACTTGACTGCACTCTCCTGTGGCACTTCGACAATGTGAGGCATTGCTCTCACAATTTCAGTGTCCACGAGGGGTTTCTCTTTGTCTCTGCAGGTTCCTGTAAATGCAGTTAGCAACTCTGATGGGGTGCTTTTAGAGTCTGCATTTACATAGGAGGATGTGGGATCTAAGTTTTCAATTTTTTTGGGTTGGCTGACCAGTCAGGAGGGGTTTTCATCCAGGATTCCTCCCAGACTTCCTTTAACCTGCCCTCTTGGTCACTGGTTTCCCTTCTCTTTCTGAATTTTTGCTAGCCATGTGCCTGTCTGTCTCCTATTGTTCTCAGCAGGGGTATCTTACAGTTCACCAGCCCTCTGATAGAGGGTCCTGCTAACAATGGTACAGGACTTAAGGGTGCAGGTTTCACTATAGGTTGGGGTTTCCCCTCAACCTGGCACATGTGGCAACTCCTGCAGTACTCCACCTCATCTTTGTGGAGTTTTGGCCAGTCAAACTGCTTTCTTATGCGGGTTTTAGTCTTTTGTATACCAGCATGAACAACCACTGTAGTCTTGTGGGCCCTTCTTGATATTTCTCCCTGGTACCTCTGTGGTGGTACCACTAACTGGTGAACTACTGTCCACTCCTTGCCCTCAGGTCTATGAGGAGAACTCTATTTCCTCATCAGTACCTCATTCTTTAAATAGTAGCAATCAGGGACCTCCTCTGCTTCAGACTGGACAGTCCGTGCTAACTCTCATAATACTGGGTCGGCTCATTCAGCCTCAGCGAGGGGAAATCCATTTAAGTCATTCCCTGGGTCTCCTAACATTCCAAAGAAAGTCTCGGACAGGCAGACCACATGGTCATCTGTCTGCAGTGCCAATGCAGTGTCCTCTGGGGGAGCTGGTTTGATCATGGCCTGATTCATTACACATTCAGGGAAACTGCAGGGGACCGTCTCCTGCCACGACCCTGTCTCTCTGACCTCCTGCAGTCTTTCCTTCACTACTCGGGGGGCTGCCACCTTCACCCCCTCCAGGTCATTACCTAGGAGCAGGTCAACTTCATCCACAGGCAAACTAAGGACAATCACTACGGTCACTAGTCTCGAAAATAGGACACACTCCAGGTGCACCCGGTGTACAGGTACAGACATACACTGTCCTCTAAAACCATCCACTACCATTTTGGTGTTCACTGCGCTCTCTGAGGCAAAGGTCAGGCCTTTTCCCAGTAAAAGGGATCTAGTGGCCCCTGTGTCCCTGAGAATCACTATGGGCTTGCTTGCCCCACTCGAGAGGTATGTGGCCACTTTCCCTTCAGACAGAAAACCCTGATAACCTTTCGGAATCCTATTAACTTTTCCTGCACTAGCCATAGTAAGCTTCCTGGGTTGTACTCTCCCTGATAGGGCGGCACAGTGGCGCAGTGGTTAGCACCGCAGCCTCACAGCTCCAGGGACCCGGGTTCGATTCCGGGTACTGCCTGTGTGGAGTTTGCAAGTTCTCCCTGTGTCTGCGTGGGTTTTCTCCGGGTGCTCCGGTTTCCTCCCACAAGCCAAAAGACTTGCAGGTTGATAGGTAAATTGGCCATTATAAATTGTCACTAGTATAGGTAGGTGGTAGGGAAATATAGGGACAGGTGGGGATGTTTGGTGGGAATATGGGATTAGTGTAGGATTAGTCTAAATGGGTGGTTGATGTTCGGCACAGACTCGGTGGGCCGAAGGGCCTGTTTCAGTGCTGTATCTCTAATCTAATCTAATCTAAAGTTAAAGCCACAGCTTGTTCTGCTGTGCTTTGCATCAGGTCCCCGTCTTCCCTGAGTGGGTGTGTCCTGATTGACCCTACCGGTTTCCCCTTTAGTTTCCAGCAGTCAGCTTTTAAATGCCCTGCTTTATTACAATGGAAGCACACAGGCCTCTGGGTTTCACTCTTGCTCACAGCACCTTTTGGCTGGTGGAGGGCCCCCTGTGTCTCTTGCTTTCCTTTCTCTCCCAGGCCACCTGGGTGGAGGTCACCTTCCCACCCTTTGTCCTTTTCAAATTTGTGGGGGTGATTAGGAAAGTTTCTCCCAGGGAAACCCACTTATAAATTAAAGCAAACTCATCGGCCAGAACAGCTGCTTTCCGGGCTCTCTCAACCCCCTGCTCCTCCACATGGGTCTTTATTGAGAGTGGGAGAGAGTTTTTAAATTCCTCGAACAGAATTACTTCTCTAAGAGTCTGATATCTGAGCTGTATTTGAACAGCCCTCAGCCACTGGTCAAAAGCCAGATGCTTACTTCTTTCAAACTCCGGATAAGTTTGATTAGCTTGCTTTTTGAGGTTTCTAAACTTTTGGTGGTAGGCTTCGGGTTCTATTTTATATGCTCCGAGGGTAGCATTTTTGGTCAGTTTGATGAACTCTCATCTGGCAACAAGGAATAAACCTCATGGGCTTTTCCGGTTAGTTTGCTTTGCAATATGAGAGACCAGGACTCAGCTGGCCATTTCAGGAACCTTGCCAGTTTCTCAATGGACACAAAAAACACTTCCACATCTTCCTCATTGGATTTTGGAATGAATTGAGTGAAGTTTAGCAATTTTTTACCCAGCCCTGAATTATGCTCCTCCGTATTCAAGAACAAAGAACAAAGAACAAAAATAATTACAGCACAGGAACAGGCCCTTCGGCCCTCCAAGCCTGCGCCGATCCAGATCCTCTCTCTAAACATGTCGCCTATTTTCTAAGGTTCTGTATCTCTTTTCTTCCTGCCCATTCATATATCTGTCTAGATACATCTTAAAAGACTCCATCGTGCCCGCATCTACCACCTCCGCTGGCAATGCGTTCCAGGTGCCCACCACCCTCTGCGTAAAGAACTTTCCACGCATATCCCCCTAAACTTTTCCCCTTTCACTTTGAACTCGTGTCCTCTAGTAATTGAAACCCCCACTCTGGGAAAAAGCCTCTTGCTATCCACCCTGTCTATACCTCTCATGATTTTGTACACCTCAATCAGGTCCCCCCTCAACCTCCGTCTTTCTAATGAAAATAAACCTAATCTGCTCAACCTCTCTTCATAGCTAGCGCCCTCCATACCAGGCAACATCCTGGTGAACCTCCTCTGCACCCTCTCCAAAGCATCCACATCCTTTTGATAATGTGGCGACCAGAACTGTACGCAGTATTCCAAATGTGGCCGAACCAAAGTCCTATACAACTGTAACATGACCTGCCAACTCTTGTACTCAATGCCCCGTCCAATGAAGGAAAGCATGCCGTATGCCTTCTTGACCACTCTATTTACCTGCGTTGCCACCTTCAGGGAACAGTGGACCTGAACACCCAAATCTCTCTGGACATCAATTTTCCCCAGGACTTTTCCATTTACTGTATAGTTCACTCTTGAATTGGATCTTCCAAAATGCATCACCTCGCATTTGCCCTGATTGAACTCCATCTGCCATTTCTCTGCCCAACTCTCCAATCTATCTATATTCTGCTGTATTCTCTGACAGTCCCCTTCACTATCTGCTACTCCACCAATCTTAGTGTCGTCTGCAAACTTGCTAATCAGTCCACCTATACTTTCCTCCAAATCATTAATGTATATCACAAACAACAGTGGTCCCAGCACGGATCCCTGTGGAATACCACTGGTCACACGTCTCCATTTTGAGAAACTCCCTTCTACTGCTACTCTCTGTCTCCTGTTGCCCAGCCAGTTCTTTATCCATCTAGCTAGTACACCTTGGACCCCAAGCGCCTTCACTTTCTCCAGCAGCCTGCCATGGGGAACCTTATCAAACGCCTTACTGAAGTCCATGTATATGACATCGACAGCCCTTCCCTCATCAATCAACTTTGTCACTTCCTCAAAGAATTCTATTAAGTTGGTAAGACATGACCTTCCCTGCACAAAACCATGTTGCCTATCACTGATGAGCCCATTTTCTTCCAAATGGGAATAGATCCTATCCCTCAGTATCTTCTCCAGCAGCTTCCCTACCACTGACGTCAGGCTCACCGGTCTATAATTACCTGGATTATCCCTGCTACCCTTCTTAAACAAGGGGACAACATTAGCAATTCTCCAGTCCTCCGGGACCTCACCCGTGTTTAAGGATGCTGCAAAGATATCTGTTAAGGCCCCAGCTATTTCCTCTCTCGCTTCCCTCAGTAACCTGGGATAGATCCCATCCGGACCTGGGGACTTGTCCACCTTAATGCCCTTTAGAATACCCAACACTTCCTCCCTCCTTATGCCGACTTGACCTAGAGTAATCAAACATCTGTTCCTAACCTCAACATCCGTCATGTCCCTCTCCTCGGTGAATACCGATGCAAAGTACTCGTTTAGAATCTCACCCATTTTCTCTGAGTCCAAGCATAACATTCCTCCTTTGTCCTTTAGTGGGCCAATCCTTTCTCTAGTTACCCTCTTTCTCCTTATATATGAATAAAAGGCTTTGGGATTTTCCTTAACCCTGTTTGCTAAAGATATTTCATGACCCCTTTTAGCCCTCTTAATTCCTCGTTTCAGATTGGTCCTACATTCCCGATATTCTTTCAAAGCTTCGTCTTTCATCAGCCGCCTAGACCTTATGTATGCTTCCTTTTTCCTCTTAGCTAGTCTCACAATTTCACCTGTCATCCATGGTTCCCTAATCTTGCCATTTCTATCCCTCATTTTCACAGAAACATGTCTCTCCTGCGCGCTAATCAACCTCTCTTTAAAAGCCTCCCACATATCACATGTGGATTTACCTTCAAACAGCTGCTCCCAATCTACATTTCCCAGCTCCTGCCGAATTTTGGTATAGTTGGCCTTCCCCCAATTTAGCACTCTTCCTTTAGGACCACTCTCGTCTTTGTCCATGAGTATTTTAAAGCTTACGGAATTGTGATCACTATTCCCAAAGTAGTCCCCTACTGAAACTTCAACAACCTGGCCGGGCTCATTCCCCAACACCAGGTCCAGTATGGCCCCTTCCCGAGTTGGACTATTTACATACTGCTCTAGAAAACCCTCCTGGATGCTCCTTACAAATTCTGCTCCATCTGGACCTCTAACACTAAGCGAATCCCAGTCAATGTTGGGAAAATTAAAATCTCCTATCACCACCACCCTGTTGCTCCTACATCTTTCCATAATCTGTTTACATATTTGTACCTCTATCTCACGCTCGCTGTTGGGAGGCCTGTAGTACAGCCCCAACATTGTTACCGCACCCTTCCTATTTCTGAGTTCTGTCCATATTGCCTCACTGCTCGAGTCCTCCATAGTGCCCTCCTTCAGCACAGCTGTGATATCCTCTTTGACCAGTAATGCAACTCCTCCACCCCTTTTACCTCCCTCTCTATCCCGCCTGAAGCATCGATATCCTGGGATATTTAGTTGCCAATCATGCCCTTCCCTCAACCAAGTCTCAGTAATAGCAATAACATCATACTCATCATACTCCCAGGTACTAATCCAAGCCCTAAGTTCATCTGCCTTACCTACTACACTTCTTGCATTAAAACAAATGCACCTCAGACCACCAGTCCCTTTATATTCATCATCTGCTCCCTGCCTGCTCTTCCCCTTAGTCACACTGACTTCATTATCTAGTTCCTTACAGGCTTTTGTTACTACCTCCTTACTGTCAACTGACCTCAATTGGTTCCCATCCCCCTGCCACATTAGTTTAAACCCTCCCCAACAGCGTTAGCAAAACTACCTCCAAGGACATTGGTTCCAGTCCGGCCCAGGTGTAGACCGTCCAATTTGTAATAGTCCCACCTCCCACAGAACCGGTCCCAATGTCCCAAAAATCTGAACCCCTCCTTTCTGCACCATCTCTCAAGCCACGCATTCATCCTGACTATTCTTTCATTTTTACTCTGACTATCACGTGGCACTGGTAGTAATCCTGAGATTACTACCTCTGAGGTCCTACTTTTTAACTTGGCTCCTAACTCCCTAAACTCTGCTTGTAGGACCTCATCCCGTTTTTTACCTATATCATTAGTGCCTATGTGCACAATGACAACTGGCTGTTCACCCTCCCCCTTTAGAATGTTCTGCAGCCGATCTGAGACATCCCTGACCCGTGCACCTGGGAGGCAACATACCATTCGGGAGCCTCGTTTTCGACCACAGAACCGCCTATCTACTCCCCTTACAATCGAATCCCCTACGACTATAGCCCTTCCACTCTTTTTCCCGCCCTTCTGAACAGCAGAGCCAGCCACGGTGCCATGGAGCTGGCTACTGCTGCCTTCCCCTGGTGAGCCATCTCCCTCAACAGTATCCAAAACGGTATACTTGTTTTGGAGGGAGATGACCGCAGGGGACTCCTGCGCTGCCTTCCTGCTCTTTCTCTGCCTTTTGGTCACCCATTCCCTTTCTCCCTCAGCAATCCTAATCTGCGAAGTGACCAATTCACTAAACGTGCTATCCACGACCTCCTCAGCATCGCGGATGCTCCAAAGTGAGTCCATCCGCAGCTCGAGAGCCGTCATGCGGTCTAACAAGAGCTGCAGTTGGACACACTTCCTGCACGTGAAGGAGTCAGGGACTTCAGCCATGTCCCTGAGCTCCCACATTGAGCAAGAGGAGCATGATACGGGTCTGAGATCTCCTGCCATTTTTAATCTTAAGCTTAACTTAGTTAAATGAAAAAGGAACGAAAAGTTTTTACCAATCACAATAAAACCAGAGAAATCGAAAAAGCCTTACCTTATAAACACCCCACCGAGTCCTTTTTTTTTTGGTTAGAGGAGGAGGGCGGGTGGGAGACACTACAAGTGTGGTGTCTCGGGTTCAGAAACCGCCCAAATATATAGTGTTTTACTTACCCAGCAGCCCCCTGGCCTCCGCCGAAAAACAAAAGGAAATTAAATTTACTTTCAAACTGACTTTCCCAGCTGCTCACTCGCTCACACTCTGCTCCCGAAAAAGCTGCTGCACTGAAAGGAAAGTTATTTTAAACCGCCCAAATATATAGTGTTTTACTTACCCAGCAGCCCCCTGGCCTCCGCCGAAAAACAAAAGGAAATTAAATTTACTTTCAAACTGACTTTCCCAGCTGCTCACTCGCTCACACTCTGCTCCCGAAAAAGCTGCTGCACTATTGGCCATGCTTTCACTGGGGTTACTCTGGAGTTCCCTAGTTCACTCAAGCCGCCTCAACTCGCTTGCTTCACATTCTTTCTGGAATATTCTTTCTCTCTCTCTCTTCTTCCTTTCATTCTCTTCCCGTTCATTCTGGAAGGCCCTTTCTTACTCCCTCTCCTGCCTCTCTCTCTCTCTATTTCTCTTTTCTCTAATTCAAGTTTCCTCTGTTCCAATTGTATCTTTGCTAGCAGTATCCTCTCTGGGTCTGCTTCTAACCCTGCTTCTGCTTCTTCAGATTCAAGGGGAAAATGGTTGGCCACTAGCCTTAGGAGTTCAGACTTCCGAGCCTTGCCACATACAGTGATCCCACACTGCTCAGCCATTTCTCTCAACTCTTCCATAGACAGTGTTTTTAACTAATCCCAAGTTACTTCACCCTGGTTTGGAGAGCTACTCGCTTCAGTTGCAGACATGTTAGTATCCAATCACACACAACCACGAGAAAACCTGTATTAATCTTGCTCTTTTGATCGGGAACAGTTTGGCTTCCCCCTTCCAATTAAAGCCTGGCTCGGGTATAAAATTAAAACCCGACCCAGGCCCAACCCGACAACAGCCAACCTGAATCCAACCTGAGCCCGAGTCCTTTGATTTTTTTTAAATGCCCGACCCAACCCGAACCCAACACATGTATTCGGGTTTGTCGGGAAGCGAGGCTTTAGACCAGTGATCAAGTACAGGTGCCAGTTGTTGAAGTACCCGTGTTCACTTAGCATCATAAAGTTAAAAAAAGACACAAACACTGGTTTCAAACAGGCGAAGGCACCGCGACCCTAAGCATTCGTGGGAAAAAAAGCATCCACTTCAGGAAATCATGTAATGTAACAAACAAGCTTCTGAACTGTATCAAGTTCCCATGTCATTAACAAATAAAAAATCTCCATGGAGAACTCAGGTTGGGAGGTTTAATCTCCCTATTTCCAGATAATTTTAAATCCTTGGGCCAAGTATAGATTAAAGTAAGAGCTCAGTTGATGTTTCTGTACTTAGTGCAGTTACTGGTATCTTCCCCGGGCTTGTCAGTTTCGCCTGGACTTGATAGATTTCAGAGTGTAAGTGGTTGGGTTAATTTCACTCAGTTGCTTTATATCGGAACCTGTAGCTGTTTCTTTCCCCTCTTCCTCACCACACCACCCCCGCCCTCCCCCCACCCCCACCCCCACCCTTCCCACCTCTGATTTCTGTTTGTCCTGATCTCTGTCTACGTCCAGCCCAACCCAACCCGACCCGAGCTCGAATTTTGGACCCGAATAAGAGACCCAACCCGAACCGACCCAAACCTGACACATGTCGTCGGGTCCCGTCGGGTTCGGGTCAGGTAGCCATGCTCTACGTCCAATTTCTCTCATTAGTCTGTGGGTAAAATCCTGGATGAGCACCCAAATTTCTGTTAAGACCAGTGAGAAAGGTGTCTAGGAGTCCTTTTTAGCCTTCACCTGGTCTTATTGGAACAGGGTTTAATTTTTAAACACACCATCTTTTGAGCTGCCCCTTGGTGAATCCTTGTTTACTGCTTTCCAATTATAAGGCAAAGAAATGAGCACAAACAGGCCTTCTCAGGCTTAAAGAAGAAAACTGAAATTTATTAAAACTTAAACTTTAACTCTAACTCGGTTAACACCTACGGATATATGCCACGCCCCACACTAGCACGCATACACGATACACACATGCAAAGAGAGACAGAAAAGAGCAGAAGAAAAATAACGTAGAGTGGTTTGAGACAATATCAGAAGAGTTTCTTGTTACTGTGCTTCAAGCTCACTGTAGTCGTTTTGTAGGTAGTCTTGCTTTCCGTTGGGACCATATTCTTCTTAAACCTTGTTCACTGTAGGAGACTTTTCTTTTTCGGGGTTCATGTGTCTTCAATGCGTCTTCAGTTCTGTGAGAAAGAGATGAGAGCTGACAGGAGAGAGGTTTTCTCAGTCCAGGAGCAAAGAGCTTTCTCAGTTCAAATTCTCTGTGCCAAGTTCAAATTCAAAAAAACTCCAACAGCCAGTTAGTCATGTGACCAAACTTGTCTGACTATGTCTGTTTGTGTATTCGGCCATCTTAGTAGTTAACCTGGAATGTTAGCCTCTCCACCTTCAATGACTGCGAATCAAAAGTCCATTGTGGATAAAATTGAAGCAGGGAGTGGCCCCTTTGTCCTTTCCAAATACTGTCAGTTACTATGCAAATGTATATTTCCAGTCAGGTGCTTGATAACCCCTTGTAATCAGCCTTCTTTTCTTCCCGGCAACAATTTTAAGTTTTAATGTTCATGTGGTGAAATTAATGTCTCTCATTCCTGGCAGGTGGGGGCCCGCATGACACAGGACTTTGACTCAGCAACAGTGAAGGAACGGCGATATAGTTCCAAGTCAGGATGGTGTGTGGCTTGGAGGGGAACTTGAAGGTGGTGGTGTTCCTTTACACACGCTGCACTTGTCCTTCTAGGTGGTAGAGGTCGTGGGGTTGGAAGGTGCTGTCAAAGGAGTCTTGGTGAGTTTTTGCAATGCATCTTGTAGATGGTACACATTTGACAAATAAAGCACCAATAGGTTAAACCCAAATAACAAAACACACTTGCTGTGGTCAGGTGGGGAGTTGAACAGTGGGAACCACCCACACCTCCCCATGTGGCCAGAACAAATTGGGGGTTCATTCGGGATCTGAATTGCCAGACAAGCAAGAGATTTGGAAATCGGGAGGAATATTGTTTGTTTTGCCACAATTTTAGAGGCCAAACATGATTTCTTGGACACTGATTTTTCTCTACATTGCCAGAAACAAAAAGACATGAGCACATTTAATACTAAGGGGTTTGTAGAGCAGGGAGAGATATCCCATGATAAGTTAACCAAATTCAGTACTGAGGATTTTAAAAGCTCAGCTACAGAGATAGGAATCATTTATGAACAAAAAGAAAAGAACCCTGAACTGGTGAAAAGACTCACTAACCATTTTAAACTTACTGCTGAAGCAGAAGAGACAGCATAGAATCAGAGTCTGAAAAGATAATTCCAGCTAGAATCAAGTTGCAGATGAAAACGGAAGAAATACAGTTACAATTGAAAAGGAAGGAGATGTAGTTACAGTTGAAAAGGAAGGTGATGTAGTTACACTTGAAAAGGGGGAAGATGTAGTTACAGCAGGAAAAAGGGAGAGTTTCAAAAGGAAATAATTGAAAGAATTGCAAAGAGAGGCAAGCAACAAAGTTTGAGTTAGCAAGATGACAAACCCATAATGAAAATGCCACCAGCCACTCAAATCTTATCCCCAATTCAGAGCAAAATGTTGATGTGCTAGGACACTCAAGACTAATACCAAAATTTAATGAGGAGAGGTTCAGTCATATTTTATCTCATTTGAGAAAATAGATACCAGGTTAAAATGGCTGAAGGAATTTTGGACTCCCCTTTTACAAGGTGGGTAGAGCTCGTGAAGCTTTTTCCCTGTTATCAGAACAAAGTTCCTCTGAATATGAACAAACTAAAACTGCAGTTCTAAATGTATATGAGCTGGTACCAAAAGCATACAGAGACTCCGACAAACCTGGAAAAGAGCCACACACACTTACATTGAATTCAAAGAATTATACATATGACTTTTGATCACTGGATAGGGTCGCTCAAGCTGGAACCGTCATATGAGTAGTATAAGAACCCACATTGAAGAACAAAGAGTCACAAGAGAAAGGGAAGCAGCAAAAACGGCCGATGATTATGAATTAATACACAAATCCCTAACTCAGAATAAATTTGGGTTTTGTAACTCTTACAAACTAGGGAGAGATAGCAGGGATGCAGATGAAGCAGAAATGGGCTCGATAAAAAGGAGAGAGGGGAAGGAAAACCAGACCACTCTCCAACTTTTGAAAGAAGGAAGCCAGTTGATAAATCTTTAGGGAAATGCCCAGCGTGTTTCCAGTGTGGTAAATCTGGGCATATCCAGGCCAATTGTTCGTATACAAAAAAAAACAGTAGGAGGTGCTGCAGTCAAGCTTATGTCCATGTCTTTGAAAGTGGTCAGCCTGTGTACTGAAATAATTCAAGTGCATTCCACATATCCATTAATATTGGCGACCACGCTCTGGAAGTGGTTCAAGAGTTTACCTACCTAGGCTCAACTATCACCAGTAACCTGTCTCTCAATGCAGAAATCAACAAGCGCATGGGACAGGCTTCCACTGCTATGTCCAGACTGGCCTAGAGAGTGTGGGAAAATGGCGCACTGACACGGAACACAAAAGTCCGAGTGTATCAAGCCTGTGTCCTCAGTACCTTGCTCTACAACTGCATTGGCTGGACAACGTATATCAGCCAAGAGCGACATCTCAATTCATTCCATCTTCGCTGCCTTCTTGGCATCAGTTGGCAGGACCATATCTCCAACACAGAAGTCCACGAGGCGGCCAACATCCCCAGCTTATACACACTACTGAGCCAGTGGCACTTGAAATGGCTTGGCCATGTGAGCCGCATGGAAGATGGCAGGATCCCCAAGGACACATTGTACTGCGAGCTCACCACTGGTATCAGCCCCACCGGCCATCCATGTCTCCGCTTTAAAGAATCGTGCAAATGTGACATGAAGTCCTGTAACATTGATCACAAGTCGTGGGAGTCAGTTGCCAGCGATCGCCAGAGCTGGCGGGCAGCCATAAAGACAGGGCTAAAGTGTGGCGAGTCAGAGACTTAGCAGTTGGCAGGAAAAAAGACAGAGGCGCAAGGGGAGAGCCAACTGTGTGACAATCTTATCTGTAGCACCTTTGGAAGAGTCTGTCCACCTAGAATTGGCCTTTATAGCCACTTCAGGCGCTGCTTCACAAACCACTGACCATCTCCAGACGCTTACCATTGTCTCTCGAGACAGGGAGGCCAAAGAAGATTGCACATGCCAGAACTTTTTACACCAAAAAAAAAGACTTCTTTTGTGTCCCAGGCACCAGAAAAGGAGATAACCATTCTCAGGGATACCAGTTGTTTTCAAACGCCACAGGAAGACAAATTTACAGAAAAGCCACCAGAAAGCAGAGCAAATGCCAAGGTTTTTAAAATTCATTGATGGGATGTGGGTGTTGTTGGCTTGGCCAGCATTTATTGCCCATCCCTCATTGCCCTTGAGAAGGTGGTGGTCAGCTGCCCTCTTGAACCCCTGATGGATAACCAGAATAACAAGATAACAGATAAACAGAATGATATCTGAGAGTCCTCCAGTATATTCACATCAGCCTGGACACAGAAATAAAAGTATTTGCTTCATCTGTCTGCAGTGTCTGTGTCTAAATCAGAAGGTGGTGTCAGAATTGCTGAGCACTGCTTGGTGTGTTTACTGAGATACACAGACCAGGGAGGTTCCAGGCTGGAGCAAGGTGATAATAGAATAAACAAGACATTTTCTTTGTGTTTGTGGTGTTTAATGAAGCAGTGAATTGCCTTTTGAAGAAAGTGCTGCTTCTATTGTCTAGTTTAATAACAGCGCTTGTCAGCAGAGGTGTTTCACTGATTCATCTCAAACACGGCCATGTAGCGCCACCTTCCGCCTGTGGAGCAACATTACAGGCAGGAAGGTCACCGGGTTCCTGCAGTTCACAGCTCATTCTACCCACTCAGTTCCTCTCTACAATTCAGCTTCTATTTGTTTCTTCACTCCCCCTCCTTCTTTCCCCAGCCCTACACTAGGTCCTTGCTGATTTTTCAGTTCCCAGTTCCGATACAGGATTTAGACCCGGAATGTTAACCTGTCTTCTCTCTTCACCTGTGACTGAGACCGACTTTTCTAATATTTGTCAGTTCCGATGAAGGGTCACTGACCCGAAACGTTAACTCTGCTTCTCTTTCCACAGATGCTGCCAGACCTGCTGAGTGGTTCCAGCATTTCTTGTTTTTATAACAAAGATTCCCAGCTTCTGTAGACTCTCCTCTTGATTAAGGTGCCTTATCATCTCACCTACTAGATGTTCTAAAAGATGTTTGCCAATGGCGGCAGACATTCCTGATAATATATTGTTTGAAATATTACCCAGAACTCCAGACGGGACAGACCAGTGCAGACCAGTCTCCTCTACATATTTTCTATCACCTCTGAGATTGGTGCTCTATTCCTCCTGTTATCCAGATCCCTTTACTGTTTTGACACACAGTGCTGATGGCTTCAGCCACTTACCCAGAGGTACCCACAATGAAGCCGGGTGCTCCGGTTTCCTCCCACCACCAAAAGACTTGCAGGTTGATCGGTAAATTGGCCATTATAAATTGCCCCTAGTCTTGGTAGGTGGTAGGGAAATATAGGGACAGGTGAGGATTAGAATTAGAACATTACAGCGCAGTACAGGCCCTTCGGCCCTCGATGTTGCGCCAACCTGTGAAACCATCTGACCTACACTATTCCATTTTCATCCATATGTCTATCCAATGACCACTTAAATGCCCTTAAAGTTGGCGAGTCTACTGCTGTTGCAGGCAGGGCATTCCACGCCCCTACTACTCTCTGAGTAAAGAATGTGGTAGGAATATGGGATAGTGTAGGATTAGTACAAATGGGTGGTTGATGGTCGGCACAGACTCGGTGGGCCGAAGGGCCTGTTTCAGTGCTGTATCTCTAAATAAAATAAATAAAAGTAACGGGGGAAGAGGAGAGACCAATGTTGATTTTGGGAAAAAGCATTGGGGTCTGTACTGTCTGTTAAGCAGCGCCTGTGTGGAGCACATGGAACTGATGGTAAATTATTGACCTTATTGTTCTAACAGAATGATTCATTTATTTATTTAGAGATACAGCACTGAAACAGGCCCACCGAATATGTGCCGACCAACAACCACCCATTTATACTAACCTTACAGTAATCCCATATTCCCTACCACCTACCAACACTAGGGGCAATTTACAACAGCCAATTTACTTATCAACCTGCAAGTCTTTGGCTGTGGGAAGAAACCGGAGCACCCGGTGGAAACCCACATGGTCACAGGGAGAACCTGCAAACTCCGCACAGGCAGTACCCAGAATCGAACCCGGGTCGCTGGAGCTGTGAGGCTGCGCCACTGCACCACTGTGCAGCCAAGTAAGTACAGTAATGATGCAGAACAAGTGATTGGAGAACTCAGGAACTGAACAGGATCGCTGTCAGTCTTGGTAGCAAGACTCTGCCTTGGGCAAGTCAACTTCAATCTGCTGAACTCCAGGTTTGTCGGCTTTTCTGGCGAATTACACAATGGAATTTGCTCAGCGGGAGAAATTCTGTGATGCTCAACTCTCTCTCCGGACCTCGTTACACACAATAAAATCTATTACAGAGACACATAATCCAATAAAATCAAGGGAGAGGGTGAGATGAGAGTGACTACCATTGACATCAAGGCAGCATTTGACCGAGTACAGCAAAACAGATGTCAATGGGAATCGAGGTAAGACTCCCCGCTGGTTGGAGTTGTACCGAGCGCAAAGGAAAATGATTGTGGTTGTTGGAGGTCAATCATCTCAGCTCCAGGACATCACTGCAGGAGTTTCTCAGGGTAGTGCCCGAGGCCCAACCATCTTCAGCTGCCTCATCAATGACCTTCTTTCAATCATAAGGTCAGAAGTGGGGATGTTCGCTGATGATTGCACAATGTTCAGCACCATTTGCGACTCCTCAGATACTGAAGCAGTCTGTGCAGAAATGCAGCAAGGCCTGGACAATATTCATGGGCTGATGAGTGGCAAGTAATATTCGCGCCACACAAGTGCCAGGCAATGACCATCTCCAACAAGAGAGAATCTAATCATCTCCCCTTGACATTCAATATCCAGGGAGTTACCATTGACCAGAAACTGGAGTATCCATATAACTACCGTGGCTACAAGAATAGGTCAGAGGCTGGGAATCCTGCGGCGAGTAACTCACCTCCTGACTCCACCATCTACAAGGCACAAGTCACAAGTGTGATGCAATACTCTTCACTTGCTAGGATGGGTGCAGCTCCAGTAACACTCAAGAAGTTCAACACCATCCAGGACAAAGCAGCTCGCTTGATTGTCACCTGGTCCTCAAACATTCACTCCCCCTGCCACCGACGCACAGTGGCAGCAGTGTGTACCATCTACAAGGTGCACTGCAGAAACACACCAAGGCTACTCAGACAGCACCTTCCAAACCCATTGTCTCTACCACCTAGAAGGACAAGGACAGCAGATGCATGGGAAGACCACCACCTGCAAGTTCCCCTCCAAGCCACACCCCGTACTGATTTAGAACTTTATCACCGTTCCTTCACTGTTGCTGGGTCAAAATCCTGGAACTCCCTTCTGAACAGCACTGCAGGTGTACCTACCCCACATGGACTGCAGTGGTTCAAGAAGACAGCTCGGCACCACCTTCTCAAGGGCAATTATGGATGGACAATAAATGCGGGCCTAGCCAGCGACACCCACATCCCAGGAATGAATTTTAAAAATAGCCTCACCGACTGAATCTTCAGGCTTCAGTGCTTTCTAACTAGTTTACAGGCATGAAGTAAGAGGTCCTCTAAAACTCATAAAAGACAGATTCTTAGAACAAAAGAATGAATCTTCGATACTGGACTATGTATCTGTGTTCTAGGAAAGGCTCACAAAAGCTTGTAGTGGGCTCGGGAACACCTTGAAACATCCCAGGCCAATATGAATAAATGGGCAGAGAAGAATGCAAAAAAACGCAATTTTCAACCAGGGGATGAAGTATTGGTGTTGTTACCATTACAGGGTGAACTGTTAAAAACACGGTTCAGTGGCCAATATAGAGTGATCAAAAGAATGGATAAAGGTAGATTACTTGATTGACACCCCTGATCACCAGAAGAAGAACCGGTTGTGTCACATTAATATGTTAAAGCAATATTATCGCAAGGAGGAGGATAAGCCAGTACAGAGTACAGGTATGTCAGGTAATCGGGACTGATGAGAAGGAAAAGGATAGTGAGGAAGAGGCCTGGACAATTCTCAGATTGAACCTCCAACTATCAGGTTAGCGAAGACTAGAAAGGCTTGGAAAATTGGACAACATGTTGTTGCACTTAGAAGCAAAACATCGGGAAGAACTAACTATGATTTTTCACAACATTTAGAAGAGTCTGTAGAGATAGGCCAGGATGTACAATCTTAGACACACATGATGTAGACAAGGGGGTGAAATGTTATCGGGGGTAAGGTGGAAATGTGGAGTAATCAGTTCAGTCATGAACTTATTGAATGGCGGAGCAGGCTCAAAGGGCCGAGTGGTCTATGCCTGCTCCTAATTCATATGTACGTATATTCATATGTACATATATAAGGGAATCACATCCCATAAACAACATCCTTACCACTTAATCAGGACAAACAGGCCCAAGTAAAAGCAGAAATCCAATACATACTGGAAAACAACTTGATCGAACCTAGTGAAAGCAGTTGGAGTTAACCAATATTTCTAGGACCTAAACCTGATGGGTCAACCAGATTTTGTATAGACTACAGAAAAGTCAATGCAGTAATGAAGGCAGACTCCTACCCAATTTCCTGTAAAGAAGATTGCATCGATGCATGGGCAATGCGAGGTTTCTTACCAAGATCAACTTGTTAAAGGGATAATGGTAAGTTCCTTTGACTCCTCGACCCAAAGAGATATCAGCTTTTGTACACCTCATGGTCTTTATCAGTGCTGGGAGATGCTATTTGAGCTAAGAAAATGCCCCAGACACCTTTCAAAGATTAATGAATCCTGAGCACTCCCTTCCATGCCAGGCTGTCACGGCCCACTCTGATGTTGAAATCGCCAAGGATGACAATTTTGCCCTTGCGAGGGGCATTTTGGATGAGTTCTCTGAGACCTGTTTAGAACTTACCTTTGTCAGCTGGGTTAGCCATCAGGTTTGGAGCAGAAACACTGATGAGGGTTGCATGCTGCTGGTCTTGGAGCGGCAGGTGCAGAGACATGATGGGTTCAGAGTGGTCAGCTGGCAGGCTTGACAGTTTAGTAGTGATAGTCTTCTTCAGCATGAAGCTGACACCTTAGAGGCGTTGTTCACCTTGAGGTCTACCTGACCAATACAGGGTTAACCGGTATTGTGTTCTCTTAGGTTGCCTTGTTCTGAGAAGCTGACCTCAGTCAGCCGCTATATCAATTTCTAGTCTGGCTAGCTCATAGGCTACCAGGGCTGAGCGTCGTTGGGGGCAGCTGTTGTCACCAGAGTCGAGCATTGTTCTCACTTCCAGCAGGCAAGTTTCAGAATTTTTCTTCCTTTTCTACCTTTTGAAGCGAGGTTAGGAGTTTGCGTTTCCTTCTCTGTCATAGTTTGACCGCATTAAGAGATGCCCATTGACGCGGCAAGCCAACTGGGTGGTAGGGAGAGGAGCATTTGTTTAGACCACCTTTTCTAGGCCCCTCTCCAATTCAGGAGCAAGCAGTGCTGTCCTTTAAAAAGGCTGCTTGGTCACTCAGGGTGCTACCTGGTGATAATGCCGTCTCCAGGTCATCATCAAAATGAACAATATCCTGAGCCACCTGTAGGCAGGATTGGAACTGCGGCTGCCAGTGCCATCTTACACCTGCCATTTTCATCCCTTTCCCGTTGCTACAGGACTGACTTGTTGAGTTATAGTTGGGGTGGATGGATTTTCTTCCTGCCTACGCAGTGGTGCTTTAAGGAGGAGAGTTTGTGCTGAATGACCCCACCCTTTCAGCCTGGAGATCATCTGTCATGGCCCAGTGAACTGGGATGGCGGCAGCGAGGTCTCCAAGCCATAGGTTTGGATTCAGAGTTTCCCTCTCCTAGGTGGGTTGCCGACTAAGGTTTGAAGGGAACCTCCTTCCCTTGCTATTTTATCCATAGCTGCTTTACCAACAATCATAGTCCATGCAATATGATGTGGTATGCCTTTGGTCCAGAACGTGATGGTCACTTGAGCCACTTGGACTCCTTCTGCCCTGGCAGTTACCCATCCGCCCTCCTCACCCCCGAACCCCTCCTCGTCTTTACCCCAGGCCTCGCTGCTCAACAGATTTTCGGGGAAGAAGCGACTCTCCAGCTCGCTCACCAAATCCTCGCTTCCACCCAGAGAATAATAACGAGCCAAAATTTTAAATAATAAAAAAAGCCGAAGTATCAAATCAGGTCGCGGCCGTCATCAGTCACTCCCACCGGCTGCAACTCGCCGACGCATTAATCCAGCACGGTTTCGCTCCCGCTCGGCCCAAACTCACTGCCTGAGGTCCGAGTCCCGAGTCCCAGGCCCTGGAAACCCGCCTCCCTCACTCTGACTGACAGGCGCTCCGACCAGTCTGCCTCCAGAAACCCGCCCTTAGTCTGAGTGACGGGAACTTTGACTAATCCGCATCCCCAATCCCGCATCCCTCACTCTGACTGACAGGCGCTCCGACCAGTCTGCCTCCAGAAACCCGCCCTTAGTCTGAGTGACGGGAACTTTGACTAATCCGCATCCCCAATCCCGCATCCCTCACTCTGAGTGACATGTGCTATTGACAATCTGCTTGCCCGAGTCCCGGCCCCGAAGCCCCGCCTCCCTGCCATTTGGAAACAGCCTTTCACCCCCTCAGACTGCGCAAAGCGCTTGAGTGATAATGAAGGACTTTTATCGAAGTGTAGTCATTGTTGCAAGGTAGCTAATTTGTGCACAGCAAGATCCCACAGGCAGTAATATGATAATGGACAGAATTGCAGGTCCAGTGTTGTGTAGTAGGAACAGGAGAATGTTGCTGGTTTTCCTTGTGGATTCTACATTGTATTGATGTTGAATGCAGTGCATTGGAGTTCAGACGGGTAAATAGAGTTTAGGTACAGATCAGACATGATCTAATCAAAAGATGGAGAAGCCGCGAGGGGCTGAATGGCCCACTCCTGTTCCGAGCATCCCATGACTTGTTCAGTTTGCTAAGGATGGTGCTCTAAAATTTCTCATGGTATACCAAAGTGAATACATTGATTTGAATGAGTGATTGAATTAACATGGAAAAAACGGTGTGACAATTTCAATCGCTAATTAATCTCCAAACCACAAGAATGTAAATGACCAATAGTGATGAGAAATATCAGTCATGGTGACCGATTCTGACAACTAACTTTCTCAAGTATTATTACCTGGTGGCTCACAGGATGAATGGATCCAGGAGTTAATGTTCTTCAGGTATGTAGCAGCCTTGGAGTTGATGGTACCAGTGGAGGGATTTGAATGTTTAACGTGGAAATTAACTCTGTGCTTGTGGATGATGCAGTCGAAATTGGAACTTGTTTTACCTGCTTTATTTGGTCAAACAGGTACAACGAGGACCAACATTCTGCACCCAATTGGGTCTTGTCATTTTTAGACATCCTGGAGTCCTGGTCAATATTTATCCCAGAACCAGCATCACTAAAACAGATTTGGTCCTTACCACATTGCTGTTCGTGAGATTGTACTATGCACAAATTGGTTGTTGTGTTTTCTACATTTCAACAGTTCGTCAAAGTATTTCATTTGCTGTAAAGTGCTTTAGGAAGTCCTGAGGCTGTGAAGAGTGCTAGGTATTAATACAAGTTATTTTTCCCATATTCATTTATATTCAGATTAACATAATATTTTAAAATTGTAATTGTCTTTCAGAGTTTGGCTTTAAATGTTATTCCCTGAGGAGTTCAATAGGAAATAAAGTACATCATTGTAACTAAATTTTGAAACGGTTTGATAAATTTTGAGGTGTTGTCCCCTTGTACCCTTGCTTGGTTATTAGGTTTTCTCTTTAATAAAGGTCATGATTCGACGTTGATCTGTATTGGTGGCAGTGATAAAATTTATTCAGTACAAATGAGACTTGATGTATTACAGTATGTGAGCAGTAATTTACATTGTATAATTGAGAATTATATTACACAGTTTATGCCTTATGAGGAACAGTCACAGCAACACGTGCTTCTAGCCCTGGCCTGAACGGCTAGCTCATCCTCCGAACGTCTCTTGAAGTCTCTACACTTCCGTACGAAGGAGCCCTGGTCTTATTTTGCCTCTTTCTATAATTCAAAACAACTCAATTTTGCGAGACTAATCATTGATTTACAGCTACCACCTTATTGTCCAATATAAGGATAGCACGTACACAAGACTCCCGTTTTTGCTCATTTTACTCTTTTAATTTTCCCGCTTCTCTTACTACCCCCACTTTGTTACTGTTATCCACTCCTGCAAGGCATAATTGTCTCTTAGGTTAATACAAAGATAAAACAAAACAACTTAGATTTATATAGCGCCTTGAATGTAATAAAATGTCACAGGTGCTTATCGCAGTAGCATCATAGAATAAAAAATGGCATTGTGCCACACATGAAGATATTAGGTCAATACATATATATATGTACAGATAGTCTTTGGGATTATATGGTAACCTACCTTAACAGGTACATTTTCTAATCAAGCACTTATCCGAATGAGCAACTATAGTGAATATACTGCAGAACACCCAGACACTGTACACAGAAATAAAAGTATTTGCTTCATCTGTCTGCAGCGTCTGTGTCAAAATCAGGAGGTGGTGTCAGAATTGCTGAGCACTGCTTGGTGTGTTTACTGAGACATGGAAGTTTGAAGAGAGACTGCGTTTGCTGAGAACGCAACCACTCGGTGGCGCTGCAATGGCACATGCGCAAATGCAGCCAACGTGATGCATTTTGCTTTTATCTGCCGCCTTGCCAGGACGAACCAACGCATGCACCGAAAAACATTCACCAATCCCATCGGCCACTCACTCCCCGCTTCCCCACCCCACCCTCCGCTCGTCCCATTCCCTACTGCTCTCCGACCGCTTCTCCCACTCGCCCCCCCCCCCATCCCCCCACTTCTCCATCCCCCCACTTCTCCAACCACTTCTATCCCCCCCCTCCACCTCTCACCACTCACAACTCTCCGGCCGTTTCTCCCAATCCCCCCCATCCCCCACACTTCTCCCGGCCTCCCCCCCTCCCTCTTCACCCGGCCCGAACCCCTCCCCTCCTTTCCCTCTTCTCCCGCCCCCCTCCCCTCCCCTCCCCACCCACCCCTCCCCCTCACTGCCACCCCTCCCCCTTCTCCTGCCCGCCCTCTCCACCCCTCTCCCCTCCCCTCTCCCCTCCCTCTTCTCTCGCCCCGCCCCCCTCCCCTCCCTCTTCTCTCGCCCTCCCCTCCCTCTTCTCCCGCCCTCCCCTCCCTCTTCTCCCGGCACACCCCCCCCCCCTCCCTGCCCGCTGCCCCTCCCTCCTCCCGGCACAACCTCCCTCTTCTCCCGGCCCGCCCCCCTCCCCTCCTTTCCCTCTTCTCCTGGCCCGCCCCCCTCCCCTCCTTTCCCTCTTCTCTCGCCCTCCCCTCCCCTCCCTCTTCTCCCACCCTCCCCCCCTCCTTTCCCTCTTCTCCCACCCCGCCCCCCTCCCCTCCCTCTTCTCTCACCCTCCCCTCCCTCCCTCCCACTCCTCCCCCCTCCCTCCCACTCCCGCCCCTCCCCCCACTCCCACCCCTCCCCTCCCCCCCACTCCCACCCCTCCCCTCTCCCTGCCCGCCCCCCTCCCCTCCTTTCCCTCTTCTCCCGGACTGCCCCCCTCCCCTCCCCCTTCTCTCGCCCTCCCCTCCCCCTTCTCTCGCCCTCCCCTCCCCCTTCTCTCGCCCTCCCCTCCCCCTTCTCTCGCCCTCCCCTCCCCTCCCCCTTCTCTCGCCCTCCCCCTCCCCTCCCCCTTCTCCCGCCCTCCCCTCCCCCTTCTCCCGCCCTCCCCTCCCCTCTTCTCCCGCCCTCCCCTCCCCTCCCCTCCTCTCCCGCCCTCCCCTCCCCTCCCCTCCCCTCCCCTCCTCTCCCGCCCTCCCCTCCCCTCCCTCTTCTCCCCTCCCCTCCCCTCCCCTCCCTCTTCTCCCGGCACGCCCCCCGCCCCTCCCTCTTCTCCCGGCACCCCCCTCCCTCTTCTCCCGGCCCCCGCTCCCCTCCCCTCCCTCTTCTCCCGGCCTGCCCCCCTCCCCTCCTTCCCCTCTTCTCCCGGCCCCCCAGTCCCCACCCCTCCCTCTTCTCCCGGCCCCCCACTCCCCACCCCTCCCTCTTCTCCCGGCCCCCCACTCCCCACCCCTCCCTCTTCTCCCGGCTCCCCACTCCCCACCCCTCCCTCTTCTCCCGGCTCCCCACTCTCCACCCCTCCCTTTTCTCCCGGCTCCATTCTTTTCCCGCCTGCCCCCTTCTTCTCTCCCCCTCCCCCCTTTATCTCCCGCCCGCCCCCCTTCGGCCACTTCTCTCCCCGCCCGATGACATCAACCCGTGCATGTGCCACCTCGTCCTGGCAAGGTGCCGGCTGTGCATGTGCGCAGCTTGCAGCACTCTAATAACATCCGCGGGCTGTTGCCTTGTCAGGAGTGACGTTAAAAAGAGTTCGAGTGATAGGCCTAATAATTATAGGCCGGTCAGTCTGACCTCAGTGGCCAGGAAATTGTTAGAATCTATTCTGAGGGACAGGTGCCACTTAGAAAGGCACAGATTAATCAGGGATAGTCAACATGGATTTGTTCGGGGAAGGGCATATTTTACTAAATTAATTGAGTTTTTCGAGGAAATAACAAGGAAGATTGATGAAGGTAGTGCAGTGCAATGTGGTCGACATGGACTTTAGTAAGGCATTTGACAAGGTTCCGCATGGCAGACTGGTCAGTAAAACAAAAGCCCATGGGATACAGGGGAATGCAGCAGGTTGGATTCATAATTGGCTCAGTGACAGGGAACAAAGGGTAGTAACGACGAAAATTTTTGTGAATGGAAAGCTGTTTCCACTGGTGTTCCACAGGGCTCAGTGTTGGGTCTCTTGCTTTTTGTGGCACATAAATGATTTGGACATAAATGTGGGATGCATGACTGGGAAATTTGCTGAAGACACAAAATCTCGGCCATGTAGTAGAAAGTGAAGAGGATAGCCGTGGACTCCAGAATGATATCAATGGTTTGGTTGACGGGGTAGAAAAATGGCAAATGGAATTCAATCCAGAGAACTGTGAGGTAATGCATTTGGGGAAGGCTAATAAAGTGAGGGAATCAACAAGAAACGGGAGGATATTGAGAGGGGTAGAAGAAGTGGGAGACCTTGGAGTGCATGTACACAGGTCCCTGAAGGTGGCAGGACTGGTGGTGAAGAAGGCAGATGGAATGCTTTCCTTTATTGGCCGAGGTAGAGAGTACAAAAGCAGGGATGTAATGCTGGAACTGTATAGAATGCTCATTAGGCAACAGTTGGAGTATTGTGTACAGTTCTGATCACCACATTACAGAAAGGACAGAATTGCTCAGGAGAGAGTATAGAGGAGATTTACAAGAATGTTGCCAGGGCTTGAAAGTTGTAACTATGTGGAAAGATTCGATAGGCTAGGGTTGTTTTCCTTAGAACAGAGGAGGCTGAGGGGTGCCTTAAATGAGGTGTACAAAATTATGAAGGGCCTAGAAAGAGCAGACAGGAAGGATCTGTTTCCCCTAGCAGAAAGGTTAATTAGTAGGGGGCACAGATTTAAGGTGATTGGTAGAAGATTAGAGGGGACATGAGGAAAAATGTTTTCACCCAGAGGGTGTTAGGTGTCTGGAATTCACTGCCCATATTGGTGGTGGAGGTAGAAACCTTCAATTCTTTCAAAAGGTACCTGGACATGCAGCTGAAGTACTCTAACCAGCAAGGCTATGGGCCAGGTGTTGGAAGGTGGGATTAGACTGAGCGGCTGGTTTCTTTTTTCTTCGGCTGGTATGGACAAGATGGGCTGAATGGCCTCCTTCTGTGCCGTAATTTTTCTGTGGTTCTATGGGGGCGGGGAGAGAATCAGTGACTTTTAACCGCACAAATCTCAGTGGTGCTGAGTTTTTCCCGCTGCCAATATTCACTCCCGGATTGAAGAAGGGAAAGATTCTCTCAGTGAAAGTGTGGGTGAAAGTGTGGAGATGGACATGTTGTCTGCATTGTAAATGACACCTGTCCACCCTCATAGTCCAGGTAAACCCCGATCTTCCGGGGATTCACACTCGGGGTGAGGCGGGTTCGTGTGGGGGAGGTTGAGGCAAAATAAACATTTCCAGGAATCAGCCACACAATCCAATATCCGCTCTCAGGTTTTGGGTCGTTTCCCTCTTTCCTCTGTACAGACTCTAGGGTCACTCCCAGCCACCACCGAGTCTTGTTCTCCACCTCCACCTCCCAGTAATGTCTCCCTGATGTGAATCCCTCCGATCCCAGGACACATTCCCACCAATCAAACCTCTCCGGGGTGTCAGGGAGTGGCTGCCGTTTGTCTCCGAGTCTCACACTGGTCCGTCCTCAGACAGGATGAGCCAGGGATTCGCTGTGTTCGTATCCAGAGTCAGAGAGGCTGGAGCTGGGGGAAAGTTAAAATAACACAGTCAGTGATTTACAGAGGAGGGGAGTGCGGGATTGAGGATACAGGCAAGTGGAAGGAGGCAGCGTGAGAGGGAGGGAAAAGAAAGGGAAGTGCAGGGGCAGAGAGATAGAGGGGAGGAGAGAGAGAGAGGGTGCAGGAGGGGGAGACTGAGAGTGAGGGGGAGGGGAGAGTGAGGGGGAGGGCAAAGAGAGGGATGTGTTTGGGCAGAGAGGAAGGGGAGAGTGGGTGCAGCAGGGGAATGTTGAGAGTGAGGGAGCTGGGAGGGAGGAGAGAGTGTAGGGCAGTGAGAAAGGGTGCAGGAGGTGGAGTATGAGAGTAAGGGGCAGGGGAAGAGGGAGAGGGGAAAGAGGACAGCAGCAGGTAATGAAAATGAGTGGAACGAGAGCTTGAGAGTGAGGGGGAGGGAAGAGAGAGAGGGCCAAGGAGGGGAGAGAGGCCAGGGAATGAAGAGAGGCCAGGGAGAATGCAAGAGGGTGGAAAGAGCGAGTGGGAGATGAGAGAAAGGAAGGAGGAGAAAATGAAAGAGGGAGGGGAAGAGAGTGGGAGGAGGCACAGAGGGGAAGAGAGTGGGAGGAGGTGCGGAGGGGAGAGAGCACATGGGGAGGGGGAGAAAGAGCAGAAGGGGAGAGACATAGAGTGGAAGGGGGCAGGGCAGGGTTAGGAGAGAGAGTGTGTGTGCAGGAATGGAGGGAGGAGAGAATGTAGGACGGGGAGGGGAGAGATAGCAAGTCGCTGGAGGAGGGGACAGAGAGCTGAAGGGGCCAGGGATGGGAGAGAGTGGATGGGCCATGGATGGGAGAAAGCACAGGGGATGGAGGTGAGGGAAGAGAGAATGTGAGGGGGGAAGGGGAGAGCGCGGGGGCCCGGGAAGGAAGAGAGCAATGGGGAGGGGGGAAATGCAAGGGGGAGAGGAGAGAGGGGGGAAAGAAAGACGTGCATTTATAAAGCGCCTTTCATGACCACCAAACGTCTAAAAGTGCTTTACAGCCCATGCAATTTTACTGAGTATAGTCACTGTTGTAGGAAACACAGCAGCTGGTTTGCGCCCAGCAATTTCCACAAATAGCAATGTGATAATGACAAGATCATCTGTTTTTGTGATGTCGATTGAAGGATAAATATTGGTCAGGACACGGGGGAGAACTCTCCTGCTCGTTTTTGAAATCGTCATATAGTCATAAAGTCATACAGCATAGAAACAGGCCCTTTAGCCCACCGCGTCCATGCCGATCATAATCCCTATCGATACTAATCCCACCTATCTGCATTAATTCCATATCCCTCTACGCCTTGGTCATTCAAGTACCTGTCCAGATGCCTCTTAAATGTTGCTATTGTTCCTGCCTCCACCACCTCTCAGGCAGCTCATTCCAGATACCCACTATTCTTTGTGTGAAAAATTTACCCCTTTGATCCCCTTTAAACCTCCTCCCTCTCACCTTAAATCTATGCCCTCTAGTTTTAGTAACCCCTACCATGGGAAACAAACTCTGGCTATCTACCCTAGCTATGCCTCTCTTAATTTTATATACCTCTATCGTGTCCCCTCTCAGCCTCCTTCACTTCAGGGAAAACAGTCCCAGCCTATCCAATCTCTCTTTATAACTCAAGCCCTCCAAAGCAGGCAACAGCCTTGTGAATCTTTTCTGCACCCTCTCTAGCTTAATCACATCTTTCCTGTAGTGCGGCGACCAGAACTGCACACAGTACTCCAAATGCGGCCTAACCAACGTTATGTACAACTGTGACAAGACGTCCCAACTCTTGTACTCAATGTCTCGGCCGATGAAGGCAAGCATGCCATTCGCCTTCTTCACCACCCTGCCTACCTGTGTTGCCACTTTCAGGGAACTGTGTAAGCGCACCCCAAGGTCTCTCTGCTCAACAACTCTCCCCAGGGCCCTGCCATTCACTGTATATGCCCTACCCTGGTTTAACTTCCCAAAATGCATCACTTTGCACTTGTCTGTGTTAAATTCCATTTTCCAATCCCTTGTCCAATTTCCCAGTTGATTTATATCCTGTTGTAACCTTAGACAACCTTCTTCACTGTCCACTATACCACCAACTTTGGTGTCATCTGCAAACTGACCAATCATGCCCCCTACATTCACATCCAAGTCATTAATATATATGACAAACAACAGAGGGCCCAGCACCAATCCCTGAGGCACACCACTGGTCATCAGCCTCCAATCTGAAAAACAACCCTCCACTACCACCCTCTGCCTCCTATCACCAAGCCAATTTTGTATCCAATTTGCTAGCTCACCCTGGATCGCATGTGTTCAAACCTTGTGGACCAGCCTACCATGCGGGACCTTGTTAAAGGCCTTGCTACAGTCCATGTAGACAACGTCCACCGCCCTGCCCTCGTCAATCCTCTTGGTCACCTCCTCAAAAGATTCGTGAGACATGATTTCCCACGCACAAAGCCATGCTGACTATCCCTAATCAGACCATACCTTTCTAAATGCATATAAATCCTGTCTCTCAGAATCCCTTCCAATAACTTTCCCACCACTGATGTAAGGCTCACCGGCCTGTAGTTCCCTGGCTTATCCCTGATGCCCTTCTTAAATAAAGGCACAACATTAGCTATCCTCCAGTCTTCTGGCACTTCACCCGTGGCTAACAATGAAAGAAAAATCTCTGCCAGGGCCTCAGCAATCTCCTCCCCTGCTTCCCATAGCATCCTAGGATACACCTGGTCAGGCCCTGGGGATTTATCCACCTTAATGTGCTTCAAAGCCTCCAACACCACCTCCTTTGGAATGTTGATATGCTCCAGGATATCACTGTTCCCTCCCTTGAACTCACTAGCTTCCATGACCTTCTCCACGGTAAATACAGACGAGAAGTATTCATTTTAGACCTCGCCCATTTCCCGTGGCTCCACACATAGATTACCACACTAATCCTTAAGGGGACCTACTCTCTCCCTAGCTACCCTTTTCCTCTTAATATACTTACAAAATCTTTCAGGATTCTCCTTTATCTTATCTACCAGGGAAATCTCTTGGCCCCTTTTCGCCCTCCTAATTTCCTTCTTAAGTGTACTCCTACATCCCTTATAGTACCATGGGATATTTTACATCCACCCGTGCAAGCAGATGGGGACTTGGTTTAACATCTCATCCAAAAGACGGCACTTCTGCCTGTGCAGAACTCCCACAGTACTTTTAGAACATTACAGCGCAGTACAGGCCCTTCGGCCCTCGATGTTGCGCCGATCATCTGACCTACACTATTCCATTTTCATCCATATGTCTATCCAATGACCACTTAAATGCCTTTAAAGTTGGCGAGTCTACTACTGTTGCAGGCAGGGCGTTCCACGCCCCTACTACTCTCTGCGTAAAGAAACTACCTCTGACATCTGTCCTATATCTTTCACCCCTCAACTTAAAGCTATGTCCCCTCGTGTTTGCCATCATCATCCGAGGAAAAAGACTCTCACTATCCACCCTATCTAACCCTCTGATTATCTTGTATGTCTCTATTAAGTCACCTCTCCTCCTCCTTCTCTCTAAAGAAAACAACCCCAAGTCCCTCAGCCTTTCCTCGTAAGACCTTCCTTCCATACCAGGCAACATCCTAGTAAATCTCATCTGCACCCTTTCCAAAGCTTCCACATCCTTCCTATAATGCGGTGACCAGAACTGCACGCAATACTCAAGGTACGGCCTCACCAGAGTTTTGTACAGCTGCATCATGACCTCGTGGCTCCGAAACTCGATCCCCCTACTAATAAAAGCTGACACACCATATGCCTTCTTAACAGCCCTATTAACCTGGGTAGCAACATTTCAGGGATTTATGTACCTGGACACCAAGATCTCTCTGCTCATCTACACTACCAAGAATCTTCCCATTAGCCCAGTACTCTGCATTGCTGTTACTCCTTCCACTGGAGTGTCAGCCTTGAGAGAGAGAGAGCACATTCGGTAAGAGTGATACAGCGAGTGTTATGGGGATGCGTGGGAGGGATAGTGTGAAGGGGAGGGTCAAGTTTAAGTAGGTGGATGATTGGTGAGAGTGCGGGGGAGGAGTAGGGTGTCAGTGAGATGGATTGGGGAAGGTGGGAGAGGGAGGGGCAAGAGCAAGCAGGAGGGTTAGCGGGAGAGAGAAAGAAAGATTGAAAGAGGGGAAGAGCAACATCGAAGTGTGAGATAGTGAAGGGGCAGTGGAGAAAGGGAGCAGTAGGTGGAGAGAAGGGGAGGCAGAGGGGAGAAAGACTGAGTGAGAGAGAGTGGGAGGATGAGGGGAGAGAGAGCGGCACAGAGAGACACGGTGAAGAATGAGAGAGAAAGAGAGCAGGGCAGGGGTAGCGGGAGATCGCAGGAGGGTGAGAGAGTGAGAGAGAGAGGGAGAGAAGGAGGACGAGAGAGTCAGCGAGAGCAGGAGGGGGAGAGAGCAAGAACAGGAGGAGAAGAGAGTGAGAGCAGGAAAGACAATGTCAGCGAAGGCGTGAGGGGGAGAGATAGAAAGATCAGAAGAGAGTGTGCGACAAAGCAGAAGGAGAAACAGTGAGCAGGATGGGGAGAGCGCGAGAGAGAGCAGCAGCGGAAGAGACCTAGATAGCAGCAGGGAGAAAGAGCAAGATAGTGCAGGAGGGGAAAAGAGTGTGAGAGAGCACGGGGAGAGAGCAGGAGGGAGATAACAGGAGAGAGTGAGAGAGAGCAGGAGGGGGATACAGTGGGAGGGTGAGGGGAGAGAGCAAGACGGAGAGAGTGGCAAGGAGAGAGAGTGACATGGAGAGAGTGCAGGACGGTGAAGGATGAGAGAGAAAGAGAGCAGGGCAGGGATAGCGAGAGAGAGCAGGAGGGCAAGAGAGAGTGAGAGAGAGAGAGAAGGAGGGCAAGAGAGTCAGAGAGAGCAGAAGGAGAAGAGAGCGAGAGCAGGAAGGACCAGAGTCAGAGAGGGCATGAGGGAGAGAAAGAGAAAGGGCAGAAGAAAACGTGAGACAAAGCAAAAGGGAAGACAGTGAGCAGGAGGGGGAGAGTGCAAGAGAGAGCAGGAAGGGGAAAGAGTGAGAGAGAGCACGGGGAGAGAGCAGGAGGGGAACAAAGTGAGGAAGACCAGGAGGGAGATAACAGGAGGGAGTGAGAGAGCAGGAGAGAGAGAGAGAGAGTAACAGAGACCAGAAGGGGGAGAGAGTCAGAGAAATTAGGAAGGGAAGAAAGTGAGAGAGCAGAAGGCGGACAGCAGGAGAGAGAGTGAGAAAAAGCACGAGGGGAGCAAGAGAGGGAGTGAGCAGGAGGGAGAGAGAGTGAGAAACAGCAGGAGGGGAGAGAAAGAAAGAGCAGGAGAGAATGAGAGAGAGCAGGAGTGGAGACCGGAAGTGAGCAGGAGGCGAGAGTCAGAGCGGGAGCGGAAGAGAGTGAGGGGGAGCAGGACAGGGAAAGATTCAGAGAGAGCAGGAGGGTGAGAGAGAGTGAGAGATAGCAGACTGGAGAGAGAGAGAGCAGGAAGGAGAGAGATTGAGAAAAAGAAGTAGTAAGTGAGTGAGAGAGAGCAAGAAGTGGAGAGAGCAGAAAGAGAGTGAGTGCGAGAGAGCAGGATGGGGACAGAGTCTGAGAGAGCGGGGGGAATAGAGCGGGAGGGGGGAGAGAGAGAGAGAGAGAGCAGGGGGAAGAGAGTGAGGAAGAGCAGGAGGTGGAGAGAGTCAGAGAGAACAGGATGGAGTAAGAGAGTGGGAGGGAGACAGAGTGAGGCAGAGCAGTAGGGGAGAGAGTGAGCAAGAGCAGGAGGGAGAGAGACTGAGGGAGAGCGGGGGAAGAGCAGAAGGGGGAGACAGTCAGAGAACAGGATGCAGTATGAGAGAGCGGGAAGGAGATAACAGGAAGGAGAGAGAGTGAAGCAAATCATGAGGGGGAGAGAGTGAGGCAGCGCAGGAGGGGGAGAGAGTGAGGCAGAACATGAGGGGGCGAGAGCGAGGCAGAACATGAGGGGGCGAGAGTGAGTCAGCGCAGGAGGGGGCGAGAGTGAGTCAGCGCAGGAGGGGGAGAGAGTCAGTCAGCGCAGGAGGGGGCAGGAGTGAGTCAGGGCAGGAGGGTGCAAGAGTGAGTCAGTGCAGGAGGGGATGAGAGTGAGTCAGGGCAGGAGGGTGCGAGAGTGAGTCAGGGCAGGAGGGGGCAAGAGTGAGTCAGGGCAGGAGGGGGCGAGAGTGAGTCAGGGCAGGAGGGGGCGAGAGTGAGTCAGGGCAGGAGGGGGCGAGAGTGAGTCAGGGCAGGAGGGGGCGAGAGTGAGTCAGGGCAGGAGGGGGCGAGAGTGAGTCAGGGCAGGAGGGGGCGAGAGTGAGTCAGCGCAGGAGGGGGCGAGAGTGAGTCAGCGCAGGAGGGGATGAGAGTGAGTCAGGGCAGGAGGGGGAGAGAGTGAGTCAGGGCAGGAAGGGGCAAGAGTGAGTCAGGGCAGGAGGGGGCAAGAGTGAGTCAGGGCAGGAGGGTGCGAGAGTGAGTCAGCACAGGAGGGGATGAGAGTGAGTCAGGGCAGGAGGGTGCGAGAGTGAGTCAGGGCAGGAGGGGGCGAGAGTGAGTCAGGGCTGGAGGGGGCGAGAGTGAGTCAGGGCAGGAGGGGGCAAGAGTGAGTCAGGGCAGGAGGGGCAAGAGTGAGTCAGCGGAGGAGGGGGAGAGAGTCAGTCAGCGCAGGAGGGGGCAAGAGTGAGTCAGGGCAGGAGGGTGCGCGAGTGAGTCAGGGCAGGAGGGGATGAGAGTGAGTCAGGGCAAGAAGGGGCGAGAGTGAGTCAGCGCAGGAAGGGGGCGAGAGTGAGTCAGCGCAGGAAGGGGGCGAGAGTGAGTCAGCGCCGGAAGGGGCGAGAGTGAGTCAGCGCAGGAAGGGGGTGAGAGTGAGTCAGGGCAGGAGGGGGCGAGAGTGAGTCAGGGCAGGAGGGGGCGAGAGTGAGTCAGGGCTGGAGGGGGCGAGAGTGAGTCAGGGCAGGAGGGGGCAAGAGTGAGTCAGGGCAGGAGGGGCAAGAGTGAGTCAGCGGAGGAGGGGGAGAGAGTCAGTCAGCGCAGGAGGGGGCAAGAGTGAGTCAGGGCAGGAGGGTGCGCGAGTGAGTCAGGGCAGGAGGGGATGAGAGTGAGTCAGGGCAAGAAGGGGCGAGAGTGAGTCAGCGCAGGAAGGGGGCGAGAGTGAGTCAGCGCAGGAAGGGGGCGAGAGTGAGTCAGCGCCGGAAGGGGCGAGAGTGAGTCAGCGCAGGAAGGGGGTGAGAGTGAGTCAGCGCAGGAGGGGGCGAGAGTGAGTCAGCGCAGGAGGTGATGAGAGTGAGTCAGGGCAGGAGGGGGCGAGAGTGAGTCAGCGCAGGAGGGGATGAGAGTGAGTCAGCGCAGGAAGGGGGCGAGAGTGAGTCAGCGCAGGAGGGGATGAGAGTGAGTCAGCGCAGGAGGGGATGAGAGTGAGTCAGCGCAGGAAGGGGGCGAGAGTGAGTCAGGGCAGGAAGGGGGCGAGAGTGAGTCAGCGCAGGAGGGGATGAGAGTGAGTCAGTGCAGGATGGGGCGAGAGTGAGTCAGCGCTGGAAGGGGCGAGCGTGAGTCAGCGCAGGAGGGGGGCGAGCGTGAGTCAGCGCAGGAAGGGGCGAGAGTGAGTCAGCGCAGGAAGGGGCGAGAGAGAGTCAGTGCAGGAGGGGGGAGAGATTGAGTCAGCGCAGGAAGGGGCGAGAGTGAGTCAGCGCAGGAAAGGGGAGAGAGTGAGTCAGCGCAGGAAAGGGGAGAGAGTGAGTCAGCGCAGGAAAGGGGAGAGAGTGAGTCAGCGCAGGAAGGGGGATAGAGTGAGTCAGCGCAGGAAGGGGCGAGAGTGAGTCAGCGCAGGAAGGGGCGAGAGAGAGTCAGTGCAGGAGGGGGGAGAGATTGAGTCAGCGCAGAAGGGGCGAGAGTGAGTCAGCGCAGGAAGGGGGCGAGAGTGAGTCAGCGCAGGAAGGGGGCGAGAGTGAGTCAGCGCAGGAAGGGGGCGAGAGTGAGTCAGCGCAGGAAGGGGCGAGAGTGAGTCAGCGCAGGAAGGGGGTGAGAGTGAGTCAGCGCAGGAGGGGGGAGAGAGTGAGTCAGCGCAGGAAGGGGGCGAGAGTGAGTCAGTGCAGGAGGGGGGAGAGAGTGAGTCAGCGCAGGAAGGGGGCGAGAGTGAGTCAGCGCAGGAAGGGGCGAGAGTGAGTCAGCGCAGGAAGGGGCGAGAGTGAGTCAGCGCAGGAAGGGGGCGAGAGTGAGTCAGCGCAGGAAGGGGGAGAGAGTGAGTCAACGCAGCAAGGGGCGAGAGTGAGTCAGCGCAGGAGGGGATGAGAGTGAGTCAGCGCAGGAAGGGGGCGAGAGTGAGTCAGCGCAGGAAGGGGGCGAGAGTGAGTCAGCGCAGGAGGGGGCGAGAGTGAGTCAGCGCAGGAGGGGGCGAGAGTGAGTCAGGGCAGGAAGGGGGCGAGAGTGAGTCAGCGCAGGAAGGGGGCGAGAGTGAGTCAGCGCAGGAAGGGGGCGAAAGTGAGTCAGCGCAGGAAGGGGGCGAGAGTGAGTCAGGGCAGGAGGGTGCGAGAGTGAGTCAGCGCAGGATGGGGGCGAGAGTGAGTCAGCGCAGGAAGGGGGCGAGAGTGAGTCAGCGCAGGAAAGGGGAGAGAGTGAGTCAGCGCAGGAGGGGGGAGAGAGTGAGTCAGTGCAGGAGGGGGGAGAGAGCGAGTCAGCGCAGGAAGGGGGAGAGAGTGAGTCAGCGCTGGAAGGGGGCGACAGTGAGTCAGCGCAGGAGGGGGCAAGAGTGAGTCAGGGCAGGAGGGTGCGAGAGTGAGTCAGCGCAGGATGGGGGAGAGAGTGAGTCAGCGCAGGAAGGGGGCGAGAGTGAGTCAGCGCAGGAGGGGGGAGAGAGTGAGTCAGCGCAGGAGGGGGGAGATAGTGAGTCAGTGCAGGAGGGGGGAGAGAGCGAGTCAGCGCAGGAAGGGGGAGAGAGTGAGTCAGCACAGGAAGGTGGCGAGAGTGAGTCAGTGCAGGAGGGGCGAGAGAGTGAGTCAGCGCAGGAAGGGGGCGAGAGTGAGTCAGTGCAGGAGGGGGGAGAGAGTGAGTCAGCGCAGGAAGGGGGCGAGAGTGAGTCAGCGCAGGAGGGGGCAAGAGTGAGTCAGCGCAGGAGGGTGCGAGAGTGAGTCAGCGGTGGAGGGGATGAGAGCGAGTCAGGGCAGGAGGGTGCGAGAGTGAGTCAGCGCAGGAGGGGGGCGAGAGTGACCGAGCACTGGAGGGGGAGAACGCAAGAGAGAGCAGTAGTGGAGAGAGCGAGAGAGCAGTAGGGTGGAGAGAGCAAGCAGTAGTGGAGAGAGAGAGCAAGAGAGAGCGGTAGGAGAGAGTGAGAGAGCGAGAGAGAGTAGTAGGGGTGAGAGAGAGTGAGAAAGCAGTAGGGAAGAGAGAGAGAGAGATATCGTGGGGGGGGGGGGAGAGAGCAGCAGGGGAAAGAGATAATGAGAGAGAGCAGTAGGGGAGGGAGATACAGAGAGAGAGCAGTAGGGAAGGGAGATACAGAGAGAGAGCAGTAGGGGAGGGAGATACAGAGAGAGAGCAGTAGGGGAGGGAGATACAGACAGAGAGCAGTAGGGGAGGGAGATACAGACAGAGAGCAGTAGGGGAGGGAGATACAGAGAGAGGGCAGTAGGGGAGGGAGATACAGAGAGAGAGCAGTAGGGGAGGGAGATACAGAGAGAGAGCAGTAGGGGAGGGAGATACAGAGAGAGCAGTAGGGGAGGAAGACTGGGCGGCACAGTGGCGCAGTGGCTGGCACCGCAGCCTCACAGCTCCAGCGACCGGGGTTCAATTCTGGGTACTGCCTGTGTGGAGTTTGCAAGTTCTCCCTGTGTCTGCGTGGGTTTCCTTCGGGTGCTCCGGTTTCCTCCCACATGCCAAAGACTTGCAGGTTGATAGGTTAATTGGCCATTATAAATTGCCCCTAGTATAGGTAGGTGGTAGGGAAATATAGGGACAGGTGGGGGTGTGGTAAGGAATATGGGATTAGTGTAGGATTAGTATAAATGGGTGGTTGATGGTCGGCACAGACTCGGTGGGCCGAAGGGCCTGTTTCAGTGCTGTATCTGTAAACTAAAACTAAGATACAGAGAGAGAGCACTAGGGGAGGGAGATACAGAGAGAGAGCAGTAGGGGAGATCGAGAGAGAGAGATAAGCAGTAGGGGAGAGAGTGAGCAGTAGGGAGGAGAGAGAGCAGTAGGTGAGAGAGAGAAAGAAAGAAAGCAGTCGGGGAGAGAGATAATGAGAGAGAGCAAGAGGGGAGATGGAGAGAGAGAGATGAGCAGTGGGGGTGGGGGGGGGGGTGGGTGGAGAGAGAGAGCAGTAGGGGAGAGAGAGAGAGAGCAGAGTAGGGTGGAGAGAGAACAGTTGGGGGGAGAGAGCGAAAGAACAGCAGGGGAGGGAGAGAGAGAGCAGTGGGGGGGGGGGGGGGTGAGAGAGAGAGAGCAGTAGAGGACGAGAGAGAACGGGAACAGTCCGGGAGACAGAGCAGTAGGGGGGAGAGAGAGAATGAACAGTAGGGGGAGAGTAAGAGAAAGCAGTAGGGGGGAGAGAGAGAGAACAGTAGGGTGGAGAGAGAGAGAGAGTGACAACAGTCGGGGAGACAGAGCAGTAGGGGGCAGAGAGAGAGTGAGAGCAGTAGGGGAAAAGAGAGCAATGGGGGGGCAGAATGGGAGAGAGCAGTGGGGGGGGGGTGGCTAGAGAGCGGCAGGGGTGAGAGAGAGAGAGAGAGAGAGAGAGAGAGAGCAGTAGGGTGAGAGAGAGAGCAATAGGGGGAGAGAAAGCAGTTGGGGTGCGGGGGGAGAGAGAGAGAGAGCAGTAGGGGAGGGAGATACAGAGAGAGAGAGCAGTAGGGGAGGGAGATACAGAGAGAGAGCAGTAGGGGAGGGAGATACAGAGAGAGAGCAGTAGGGGAGGGAGATGAGCAGTGGGGGAGAGAGTGAGCAGTAGGGGGGAGAGTGAGCAGTAGGGGGGAGAGAGAGCAGTAGGGGAGGGAGATACAGAGAGAGAGCAGTAGGGGAGGCAGATGAGCAGTGGGGGAGAGAGTGAGCAGTAGGGGGGAGAGAGAGCAGTAGGGGAGGGAGATACAGAGAGAGAGCAGTAGGGGAGGGAGATACAGAGAGAGAGAGAGCAGTAGGGGAGGGAGATGAGCAGTAGGGGAGAGAGTGAGCAGTAGGGGAGAGAGTGAGCAGTAGGGGTGAGAGAGAGCAGTAGGGGAGGGGGATACAGAGAGAGCAGTAGGGGAGGGAGATGAGCAGCAGGGGAGAGAGTGAGCAGTAGGGGGGAGAGAGAGCAGTAGGAGAGGGAGATACAGAGAGATGAGCAGTAGGGGAGGGAGATGAGCAGTAGGGGAGGGAGATGAGCAGTAGGGGAGAGAGTGAGCAGTAGGGGAGGGAGATACAGAGAGAGAGAGCAGTAGGGGAGGTAGATACAGAGAGAGAGAGAGCAGTAGGGGAGGGAGATACAGAGAGAGAGAGAGAGAGAGAGAGAGCAGTAGGGGAGGGAGATACAGAGAGAGAGAGAGCAGTAGGGGAGGGAGATACAGAGAGAGAGAGCAGTAGGGGAGGGAGATACAGAGAGAGAGAGCAGTAGGGGAGGGAGATACAGAGAGAGAGCAGTAGGATAGGGAGATAGAGAGAGAGCGCAGTAGGGGAGGGAGATAGAGAGAGAGAGCAGTAGGGAAGGGAGATACAGAGAGAGAGCAGTAGGGGAGGGAGATACAGAGAGAGAGCAGTAGGGGAGGGAGATACAGAGAGAGCAGTAGGAGAGGGAGATACAGAGAGAGAGCAGTAAGGGAGGGAGATACAGAGAGAGCAGTGGGGGGCAGAATGAGAGAGAGCAGTGGGGGGGGGGGTGTAGAGAGCAGTAGGGGAGAGAGAGAGAGAGAGAGAGCAGTAGGGTGAGAGAGAGAGCAATAGGGGGAGAGAGAGCAGTTGGGGTGCGGGGGGAGAGAGAGAGAGAGAGCAGTGGGGGGGGGGGGGGTGGTGGGAAAGAGAGAGAGAGAGAGAGAGCAGCAGGGGAGGGAGATAGAGAGAGAGCAGTAGCAAGGGAGATACAGAGAGAGCAGTAGGGGAGGGAGATACAGACCGAGAGCAGTAGGGGAGGGAGACAGAGCAGTAGGGGGGAGAGAGAGAAAGAACAGTAGGGGGAGAGTAAGAGAAAGCAGTAGGGGGGAGAGAGAGAGAACAGTAGGGTGGAGAGAGAGAGTGACAACAGTAGGGGAGACAGAGCAGTAGGGGGCAGAGAGAGAGTGAGAGCAGTAGGGGAAAAGAGTGCAGTGGGGGGCAGAATGAGAGAGAGCAGTGGGGGGGGGGGTAGAGAGCAGTAGGGGAGAGAGAGAGAGAGAGAGAGCAATAGGGGGAGAGAGAGCAGTTGGGGTGCGGGGGCAGAGAGAGAGAGAGCAGTGGGGGGGGGGTGGGAGAGAGAGAGAGAGAGAGCAAGAGAGAGAGAGCAGTAGGGGAGCGAGAGAGAGAGAGAGAGAGAGAGCAGTAGGGGAGAATGGGAGAGAGAGTCAAAATGTAGATACTATCAGTCTAATAATGCTGAAATTCAGCCCATGCATGTAAAAGAGAAATACAGTCTCTCTGAAATAAACATCTACTTTTCCCAAGCTTAATTACTTAACAGTATAATTACCATGCAATGCAATGGCTTCACGAAAAGGTTGCAAGTCAGCCTCTACAGATGAACTAGTTTCTGTTGTGGGTGCTTGAGTGGGAGAGGTTAATACTGTCAGTCAGAGTGAGAGAGCAGTAAGGGGGAGAGAGAGAGAGAGAGAGAGAGAGAGAGAGCAGTAGGGGGTGGGGGAGCAGTAGGGGAGAGAGAGAGAGAGAGAGAGAGAGAGATACAGAGAGAGAGAGCAGTAGGGGAGGGAGATACAGAGAGAGAGCAGTAGGAGAGGGAGATACAGAGAGAGAGCAGTAGGATAGGGAGATAGAGAGAGAGCGCAGTAGGGGAGGGAGATAGAGAGAGAGAGCAGTAGGGGAGGGAGATACAGAGAGAGAGCAGTAGGGGAGGGAGATACAGAGAGAGAGCAGTAGGGGAGGGAGATACAGAGAGAGCAGTAGGAGAGGGAGATACAGAGAGAGAGCAGTAAGGGAGGGAGATACAGAGAGAGCAGTGGGGGGCAGAATGAGAGAGAGCAGTGGGGGGGGGGGGGTAGAGAGCAGTAGGGGAGAGAGAGAGAGAGATAGAGCAGTAGGGTGAGAGAGAGAGCAATAGGGGGAGAGAGAGCAGTTGGGGTGCGGGGGGAGAGAGAGAGAGAGCAGTGGGGGGGGGGGGTGGGAAAGAGAGAGAGAGAGAGAGCAGCAGGGGAGGGAGATAGAGAGAGAGCAGTAGCAAGGGAGATACAGAGAGAGCAGTAGGGGAGGGAGATACAGACCGAGAGCAGTAGGGGAGGGAGACAGAGCAGTAGGGGGGAGAGAGAGAAAGAACAGTAGGGGGAGAGTAAGAGAAAGCAGTAGGGTGGAGAGAGAGAGTGACAACAGTAGGGGAGACAGAGCAGTAGGGGGCAGAGAGAGAGTGAGAGCAGTAGGGGAAAAGAGTGCAGTGGGGGCAGAATGAGAGAGAGCAGTGGGGGGGGGGGGGTAGAGAGCAGTAGGGGAGAGAGAGAGAGAGAGAGAGAGCAATAGGGGGAGAGAGAGCAGTTGGGGTGCGGGGGCAGAGAGAGAGAGAGCAGTGGGGGGGGGGGGGGGTGGGAGAGAGAGAGAGAGAGCAAGAGAGAGAGAGCAGTAGGGGAGCGAGAGAGAGAGAGAGAGAGAGCAGTAGGGGAGAATGGGAGAGAGAGTCAAAATGTAGATACTATCAGTCTAATAATGCTGAAATTCAGCCCATGCATGTAAAAGAGAAATACAGTCTCTCTGAAATAAACATCTACTTTTCCCAAGCTTAATTACTTAACAGTATAATTACCATGCAATGCAATGGCTTCACGAAAAGGTTGCAAGTCAGCCTCTACAGATGAACTAGTTTCTGTTGTGGGTGCTTGAGTGGGAGAGGTTAATACTGTCAGTCAGAGTGAGAGAGCAGTAAGGGGGAGAGAGAGAGAGAGAGAGAGAGAGAGAGAGCAGTAGGGGGTGGGGGAGCAGTAGGGGAGAGAGAGAGAGAGAGAGCAGTGGAGGGAGAGAGCAGTAGGGGAGAGAGAGCAGTAGCGGGGAGAGGGAGGGAGAGAAAGAGAGAGAGAGCAGGAGGTGAGAGAGAGAGAGAGCAGAAATGGGGCGAGAGAGAGCAGTAGGGTGGGAGAGAGAGAGAGAGAGATCAGTGGCGGAAAGAGAGAAAGAAAAAGAACAGTGGTGAGAGAGAGCAGTAGGGGGAGAGAGAGCAGTAGGGGGAGATGGAGGGGGAGATAGAGAGAGAGAGAGAGAGCAGGAGGGGAGAGAGAGAGAAGATTAGGGGGAGAGAGAGACAGCAGTAGGGGGTGAGAGAGCAGTGGGGGGGGGGAGAGAGAGAGAGAGAGAGAGAGAATGAGCAGTGTGTGGGGGGGAGAGAGAGAGAGCAGTAGGAGAGAGAGAGCAGTAGGGGAGAGAGCAGTGGGGGGAGAGAGAGAGAGAGAGAGCTGTAGGGGAGAGAGCAGTGGGGGGAGAGAGAGCAGTAGCGGGGAGAGAGAGAGACAGCAGTAGGGGGAGAGAGAACAGTGGGGGGGGGGGGGGAGAGCAAGAGAGAGAGTGTGCAGTAGGGGGGGAGAGAGCAGTGGGGGGAGAGAGAGAGAGATAGCTGTAGGGGAGAGAGAGCAGTAGCGGGGAGAGAGAGAGACAGCAGTAGGGGGAGAGAGAGCAGTGGGGGGGGGGGGAGAGAGAGAGAGAGAGAGTGAGCAGTGGGGGAGAGAGAGATAGAGCAGAATGGAGAGACAGAGCAGTCAGGGGAGAGAGAGAGCAGTAGGGGGAGAGCAGTGGGGGGAGAAAAGAGAGAGATGTACAGGAGAGAGAGCAGTAGGGGGGAGCGAGTGAGAGAGAGAGCAGTAGGGGGAGACAGAGAGAGCAGTAGGTGAGAGAGAGTGAGAGAGAGCAATATGGGAGAGAGAGAGAGAGAGAGCAGTAGGGGAGAGAGAGAGAGCAGTAGGGGTGAGTGAGAGAGAGAGAGCAGTAGGGGTGAGTGAGAGAGAGAGCAGTAGGGGTGAGAGAGAGAGAGCAGTAGGGGAGAGAGAGAGAGCAGTAGGTGAGAGAAAGAGAGAGAGAGAGAGCAGTAGGGGGGAGAGAGCAGTAGGGTGGTGAGAGAGAGAGAGCAGTAGGGGAGCGAGAGAGAGAGACAGAGCTGTTGGAAGAGAGAGCAAGAGCAGTAGGGGCAGCACAGTGGTGCAGTGGTTAGCACAGCAGCCTCACAGCTCCAGGGACCCGGGTTTAATTCTGGGTACTGCCTGTGTGGAGTTTGCAAGTTCTCCCTGTGACTGTGTGAGTTTTCGTTGGGTGCTCCGGTTTCCTCCCACCACCAAAAGACTTGCAGGTGATCAGTAAATTGGCCATTGTAAATTACCCCTAGTGTAGGTAGGTGGTAAGGAATATGGGATTACTGTAGGGTTAGTACTGTAGAGAGAGAGACATAGCAGTGGGTGTGAGAAACAGAAAGAGAGCAGCAGTAAGGGGGCAGAGAGCAATAGGAGAGACAGAGAGAGAGCAGTGGGGAGAGAGAGGGAGAGGGACAGAGCAGTGGGGCGAGAGACAGCAAGCAGTAGGAGAGAGAGCAGTAGTGGGGAGAGCGAGAGAGCAGCAGAGAGAGCAGTAGTGGCGAGAGGGAGAAAGAGCAGTCAGGGAGAGAACAGATCTAGCACTCCAAAATGGGCATCCATGAGGTGCTGTGGTCCATCAGCAGAAATGTAACCACATATCCCAGCATATTTCCCACGCTATCATTAACATCATGCCAGGGGATCGACCCTGGTACAATGAGGAGTTTAGGACAGCATATCAGGAGCAGCATCAGGCATACATAGAAATGAGGGGCCAACCTAGTGAAGCTACAGTATAATACTACATGCATGCTAAACAGCAGAAGCAGCATGCATAGACAAAGTTAATATCAACGCTCTGCAATCCTGCCACGCCCAGTCGTGAATGATAATGAACAATCAAACAACTAACTGAAGAAGGATGCTCCACAAACATTCCCATACTTAGTGATGGGGAGCACAGCACCTCAGTGCAAAAGACAAGGCTGAAGCATTTGTAACAATCTTCAGCCAGAAGTGTTTAATGGATGGTCCATCTCGACCTTTTCCTGAGGTCCCCAGCATCACAGATGCCTGTCTTCATTCAATTCGATTCACTCCACGTGATATAAGGAACTGACTGAAGGCATTGGTATTCCGAAAAGGCTGTGGCCCTGACAGCATCCCGCCTGTGCACTGAAAACTTGAGATTTAGAACTAGCCATGCCCCTAAGCCAGTACAGCAACAACACTGGCAGGCTCACTGTTACCTTCTCAAGGATAATTATAGATGGACAATAAACGTTGACCTTGTCATCGACCCCCATATCCCATGAATGAAAAAAAATTCCAAAAGAGTATGGGTGTCCAATTTCGACTTCCCCTCTCCTCAGCCCTCACAATTCCACTCTCCAAAACCAGGCAAGTCAATCAGCTTTGGGTTTTTAATTTTTGGCAGCTCTTTATCATACTCTCTCTTGAAGTCGCTGGCATGCTCAGTCCAAATACACCTCTCCTACTTTCCATAACCTCTGCATAAAGCAGTTGGAGTGACTTATATCGCACTATCAGTATCCTAAATGGCACAGTAACAAAACTAAAATCACATGCAATATTTATTACCTGGTTCCCACCACCTGGCAATCATATAGCAGCTGTGAAATTGTTATCCCGAGTTCCCACAGTAAACATGAGGAAGCCTCATTAGTATATGCAAACCAGAGACCTTTTACATACATGGGGACTCAATGCAATTGTGGTGTTCCTTAAATGGTGGGACTAGCTGGCTGTGGTGGGGAAGAGACGGTCGCACACCTCCTCCTGGAATGTGCCTTTGCAAAGCAGGTGTGGAAAGAGACGCAGTGGTTTTTGTCAAGGTTCATCCCAAGCAGCTCTGTAACACAGGAGTCTGTGCTCTACGGGCTGTTCCCAGGGACGCACACCGAGACAAACATCAACTGCTGCTGGAGGACTATCAATTCGGTGAAAGATGCCCTTTGGTCTGCCCGAAACTTGCTGGTCTTCCAGCGCAAAGAGTTGTCCACCACCGAATGTTGCAGACTGGCACATTCCAAGGTCCAGGACTACGTGCTGAGGGACGCACTAAAGCTTGGGGCAGCCGCAGCAAAGGCTCAATGGGAAAAGACCAGTGTAAGGTTCCCCCACCAAGCTGGACTGAGGGGCTGGATCCATGGAAACCCCTCGAACTGTATCGTTAATATTCTGAATTGCTGTAAATGTAAAACTGTAATTGACATGACAATTGTGAAACGGAAGGGTTGGGAAGAAACTCATGACAGTATTGAAGGAAACTGATCTCCCTTGCAATGTGTGTATTTTTTGGTGCTGTTTGGAAACTGTTTGGCAATGTAATTTTTACAGATTTTTATGAATAAAGTATATTTTGGAAATAAAAAAAACAACTAGCTGCTGTGTGGGGAAAGACCACAGTGTAAGGTCCCCCCCCACCCCCCCCCAAGCTGGACTGAGGGGCTGGATCCATGGGAAACCCCTCGAACTGTATCGGGAACATTTCTGTAAAAATGTATCTGGCAGGACAAATGTGAAATGGAAGGGTTGTGAGGCAACTCATAATTGTATAGCAGGAAACTGATCACCTTTGCACTGTTTGTATTTTTTGACTTGATGCTGTTTTAAACTGTTTGGGAATGTAATTTTTACAGATTTTTATGAATAAAGTATATTTTGGGGAAAAAAAACTAGCTGTGCAAGCCCCACCAGTGGAATAGTCTGCAGAATGGCCGAACCACTGGTCTTAAAGGTATCGCTGGAAATCCCATAGGAAATGATGCAAGGAGTTAGCTCTCTCGGTATCCTGCCCAATATTTATTCCACAACCAATAGCACTAAAACAAATGACGTCATCATTATTAGACTGTTTTTGTACTGTTTCCAAATTGGTTGTCTCGTTTCTTAAATTACAACAGTGACTAATCTCCAAAAAGATTTCATTGGTTGTGAAGCGCTTTGCTATTTAAATGCAAAGTCTTTAAAAAAATCTTTTGTAACATTTGTTCTGTGGCCAGGAAATGCATGATTTTTTCTTACTGCTGCTCGCTGCTGATTTGCTTTCCCTCTCACCATTCCCCCCATTGTATATTCATGTCTCCCCCCCACCCCCACCTTAATGTGCTGTCTCCAGCCTCCATCCCCAAGGACCATTAAGCACCTTCTCATTGTACAAATCCTTGGAAAACTGGTTAGCAACATTGTACTGAATTCCAATCCTCAGAAAGGATTTTTTGCCATCGACTAAATTCACGGAGTGAGCGGTGGGCGCACTGACTCCCGATCAATGGGGTCAGTCAAAAATATACTTCGTTACATCTAAACTAACCTTTCACCTTTCCTTTTCTCTGTTTGAGAACAAAGTGCGGAAGACGAGGAGGGAGATAACAGGAGGGAGTAAGAGAGCAGGAGAGAGAGAGAGAGAGTAACGGAGACCAGAAGGGGACGAGAGTCAGAGAAATTAGTGGGATACATTACGCTTCCAGGGAAATTTGAGCACAGAATGGAGCCGAAATTAATGCATGTAGCTACGGATTCAAATAAAGCAAACGTATCATCTATATGTCGGAAATATGCAAGAGGTAGGAGGTTACATGTTATTCCATCAAAGACCCATTTCTCATGGAACCCATACGAGAGCTGGGCCGAGAGGAATCCATGGCAACACCATCTATTTGGGCATACATGGTGTCATTAAAACTGAACTGAACTGTGCATGTTGCTGAGTTCATAAGTTCAATGAATACTGATTCACGCAATGGTGGTGAGTCTAGATCGCCATGATATAACGCCGCAGCAGAAACGTCTATGGCTTCCATAAGTGGTACATTGGTGAATAGGCCTGTAATGTAAAATGAGCACATGGGCAGTGCATTTCTATCAATAAGCAAGTCCTGTATGGTCTTCACAAATGTGAAGGAATCCTTCACTGTTTATGTGGCGAACTTGCTCAAAACTGGTGCAGCCCATACATACGCAGATGCAGCGAGCCATGAGGACGACCCCTGTCATATATATATCACCTGGCAGCTCATTGCTCTTACACAAGTCCAGCAAGCTTTTATTTAGCTTACTTTCGAGTAAGGCTGACCGGTCATGTTGAGCAACAGGTCCAATGGATACGAATTTGGACCCGTCAATAAGAATGGCGTGCATTTTGTTGCATTTAAGATTGTCAGTAGGGCTCGAAATGTGGTGCATTTGCATGTACTGGAAGCTACATATATTAATACACAGAGCCCTGTTCTTTGCAGACAGAACAAATATGTACATATATTGCACTTGTTTCAGCTGAACAAAATAAGTGACAGCCATCGCTGATTTATTCTTCCAGGCCTTGACCAATCAGAGTCAAGCTGCCTGGTTTAAAATTCAAACAAAGCCTGGCAGTTCATTGGCAGTCATTGTAAACTGGTGCATTCTCCATGGCAACGCCTCTACCCATCAGAGTTCACTTTCCAACCAATCAGCACTCTTTTCTCATGCAGCATAAATTGTTGTTTTCCCTTACATTGGTTATTCTTGCAGATTGTCCTGATGAGTGCAAGATGGAAAAACTTTGGGACAACATGTCTCTATTTTCAGCAATGTTAAAAGGTCCTGTATACAAGGTGTTCAGGAAAGATAGGAAAGGGGAAAAGGGCAGTATGGATTAAGGAAAGCATTGCAATGCTGGAGAAAAAGGATGGCTAGAACTCAGGACCAAAAAAGATGCAGTTACATGGTTCGGTGTTGTCTATAAGCCACCAACTAGTGGGAAGGACATAAAGGAACAAATTCACAAGGAAATTACAGAGAAGAGCAAAAATTATAGGGTAGTTATAATGGGGGACATTAATTATTCAAACATAGAATGGGATAAAAGTACTGGAAAAGGCAGTGAGGGGCAAAAGTGTCTGGAGTGTGTTCAGGATTTTTTTTTCTACAGCAGTATGTTTCTAGTCCAATGAAAAAGGAGACACTGCTGGACCTGGTTCTTGGGAATGAGGTGAGTCAAGTAGATCAAGTATCAATAGGAGATTATTTAGGAGACAGTGATCATTGTATCATAAGATTTAGGCTGACCATGGAAAAGGACAAATAAAAATCCAGAGTTAGAATAATTAACTGGGGGAAGGCCAACTTAAATGAGGCAAGAATGGAGCTGGGGAGAACAAATTGGAGTCAAAGGTTGGCAGGAAAATGGTAGCCGAACAATGGGCTACCTTCAAAGAAGAGATAGCTCGGGCACAGTCAAGGTATGTTCCCTCGAAGGGGAAAGGTAGGTTAAACAATACCAGAGCTCCCTGAATGACAATAGAGATGGAGATTAAGGTAAAGAAGAAAATGCGTGCTGATGACAGATGCCAGGTAGGAAATACTATTCAAAACCAGGCTGAATATAGAAGATCCAGAGGGAAATGAAAAAGCAAATAAGAGAAGGAAAGAGAGAGCATGAAAAGAGAATGGCAGCTAACATAAAAAAGAATCCCAAAGTTTTCTCTTGGCATATAAATAGTGAAATTATGATAAAAAGGAGTTGACCGATTAAGGACCAAAAGGGATTAAAAGAATACTTTGCATCTGTCTTTACCAAGGAAGAAGATTCAACCCAGGCAATGGTGAAAGAGGAGGTAATTCAGACACTAGAAGGATTGAAAATTGATAAGGAAGAGGTATAAGATAAGTTCTCTGTATTTCAAGTGGATAAAGCACGAGGACTGAATAAGATGCATCCAATGATATGGAGGGAAGTGAGGGCGAAAATTGATGAGGCACTAGTCATAATTTTTCAGTCTTCCGTAGACTCAGGGGTGGTGCCAGAGAACTGGAGATTTGCAAACGTTACTCCCTTGTTCGAAAAAGGGTGTAAAGATAAGCCCAGCAACTACAGGCCAGTCAGTTTAACTTTGGTGGTGGGGGAACTTCTAAAAAGAATTCAGGACAAAATTAATAGTCACAAGGATAAATGCGGGTTAGATAAAGAAGACCAGCATGGATTTCGTAAGGGAAAATCATGTTTAACTCACTTGCTGGAGTTTTCTTTTTGAATAGGTAACAGAGAGAGTTGATGAGGGCAATGCTTTTGATGTGGTGCACATGGACTTTCAAAGGCATTTGATACAGTGCCACAAAACAGACCTGTGAGCAAAGTTATAGTTCAGAGAAGCAACATGGATACGAAATTGACAGAATTGACTGAGTGACAGAAAACAATGAGTAGTGGTGAATGGATGTTTTTTTCGGGCTGGAATAAGGCTTGCAGTGGAGTTCCCCAGTGTCAGTTTTGGAACTCTTGCTGTTCCTGATATAGATTAATGACCTAGACCTTGGCGTACAGGGCACAATTTTAATGTTTGCAGATGATACAAAACTTGGAAGCATTGTGAACTGTGAGGAAGATAGTATAGAACTTCAAAAGGACGTAGACAAGTTGGTGGAATGGACAGACAGGTGGCAGATGAAGCTCAATGCAGAGAAGTGTGAAGTGATTAATTTTGGTAGGAAGAACATGGAAAGACAATATAAAATACAGGGTACAATTCTAAAGGGGATACAGCAGCACAGGGACCTAAGTGTAAATGTTTATAAGTCATTGAAGGTGTTAGGACAGGTTGAGGGAACGGTTAATAAAGTATACAGTATATTGGGCTTTATTAATAGGGGCAGAGAGTACAAGGGCAAGGAAGTTATGTTGAACTTGTATAAGACACTAGTTCGGCCTCAGCTGGAGAATTGCATCCAGTTCTGGGCGCTGCAATTTAGGAAAGATGTGAGGGCATTGGAGAGAGTATAGAAAAGATTCCCGAGAATGATTCCAGGGATGAGGAACTTCAGTTATGAAAATAGGTTGGAGAAGTTAGGAATGTTCTCCTTTGAGAAGAGAAAGCTGAGAAATGATTTGATGGAGGTATTCAAAATATTGAGGTGTCTGGACAGAGTAGATGGGGAGAAACTGTTCCCACTCACGAAAAGATCGAGAACGAGAGGGCACCGATTTAAAATAATTGGTAAAAGAAGCAAAAGTGACATGAGGAAAAACGTCTTCACACAGCGAGTGGTTAAGGTCTGGAATGCACTGCCTGGGAGTGTGATGGAGGCAGGTTCAGTTGAAGCATTCAAAAGGGAATTAGACAATTATGAGAAGGAAGAATGTGCAGAGTTACGAGGAGAAGGCGGGGGAATGGGACTGAGTGAATTGCACTTTCAGAGAGCTCGTGCAGACACGATGGGCCGAATGGTCTCCTTCAGTACTGTAAAGGTTCTGTGATTCTGTAATATCCTGAGATTCGTGTTCTATTCCTGTGGTGATACAGATCCCTTTACTGCTTTGACACACTGTGCTGATGGTTTCATCCACTTCCCCAGAGGTAGCCACCTGAAAGGAAAACATGTAAATGGAGAGGCTCCCAGAATTAACAATCGGCAATGTGATCATTTAATCTGGGGTCTTTTGGTTGCTTCACCACAGGATTTATAACCAGAAATTAATGTCAGAGTTTTACCGGGATTAATGACGTCTATCATTTCTCTCCACGTCATGTATTGCAGAGGGCCGTTGAACTTTCCGAAAGGCAAAGCGCCATCTGCTACTGAGAGTTTGTTACGGTCGTCACTAACCCTGTAAGTATTAAACAACTGATGTTATAAAATCATCTCTGTTGGAATGTTTAAGAAATGGAAATGGTCAAACTATCCTAACATTCCTATCTTTCAGCATTTTTTTTTGTGTTGGAACAAACGTAGTAGAAAGTGAAATGTTAATTTTATTTCTATAAAGGAGCAAAAAGTAGCTTGGCAACACAAGGGCCGAGTTACGTCAAGAAAATGGCTCATAGCCTGGTAACCAATTAACTGCCAAGATATCACATACTACAGGAGCAGATGAGCGTTTAGACAATGCACTTGTTGTATTATAAACAAAGCTTGTAGAACAAAGACAAAGTCTTAAATTATTAGAAGCTGTGTAAACATCCAAAAATTGTCCAGCAGCTTAATGTCCAACTATGTAATACGTGGGCCCCACAACCCTCCGAGACACCTGCTCTCCTCTACTTCTGGCCTCTTGAACATCCCTGCTCACTATTGGTGGCTGGGCCTTCAGCTGCCGCGGACCTATGCTCTGGAAATCCACCCCCCTCCCCCAACCCCTCCCTCCCAATCTCTCCGCCCTTCTCCCTCTGTTTCCTCCTTCAAGGTTCTTTCAAAAACCTACCTCCATCATCTGTGTTAATATCTCCTTATGTGGCTCGGTATCTAATTTTGATTAAAAATGCTCTGTGAAGCTCCTTGGGATGTTGTACTATGTTAAAGGCGCCAAATAAATACTAATTGTTGCTGTTGTGGCTGTTGTGGGCACAGAGTAAGTTTGTATTATAGTATAACAATAGAACTCATTCCCCCTTTAAGGTTTTGCTTTCTCGGGTTGGTCAGGAGCCATGCAGACACATGGATGACCCACTCCTTGGAAACATGCGCCCTGTGGCTCTCTCAGGGTCAGTCAGAAGGTCACAGTCTCGCTGACAGCCGACAACCTGCAAGTGATCACCTAGGTTCCAGGTTGTCTTATTTTGCATGTCATCTTGTCATTTATTACAATATTGTAGAGCAGTTATATAAAATCTAATACTGTTTAATCACTGCAATAAAGCTTGTTATTATGAAAAAGAACAGTCGTGTGTGATCCATAAATGGAGTTATTGTCACCTGACCAACCACCCTTTGGCCCGATTTTAACTCTGGAGGTGAATGGGTTTTGTTCGATGTTACAGCAGGTGAGGAGAGGGTTACAGTTGCCCCTCTTGTCTCTCCTCTTACTGGACTGAAACAGGGTTTATTCCTTTTTAAACAATGGTTGTGCTTACCACTTCCGTGAGTGTTTTACCTTTTACCTTTACTGTGATCGTGAAAGAACTAATCGGACAAGTTTTCTTGAGCTTTAACAAGAGGTAAGTTTATTATATTTAACCGTCTAACCCAATTTTTAATGACTAAAAAGTAGTACACTACACGGTCATGCACACATTTACATGATAATCATACACGCACAAATAGATTACAGAGGGAAAAATAGATTTGGTGGTTGGATGAAAGTCAAGAATAAATGGAACTCAAATCCACATTCTGTGAAGTGCATGATCTGGTAGCCCCAGGCTGCAGGTGTATTCTTGGAACCCTCTCTGGTCAAAGTGCCTGTTGGTTGGCTCCTTTGGTCAGGTTTCCTGAAGGCATGTAGTTGGCTCTCTTCCCCTATCTCTCGCTGTGGCAATCTGTAGGCTTGGAGGGTCCCTCAGTCGCAGATTGTTTTCAAACTTGATGTTTTCTGGCGTGCGAGAAAGGGAGAGAGAAAAGGAGAAGCACACGGCTTCTTCTGCTACTGCAGTCTCCGTTATCCCTGTCTTCTCATCTCTGTAACAACTCCAAGTTTCTTCAGAGATGAACAGATGGTCACATGGTTCTGTCAATCCCCTTTATTTCTAATGATGTTTTCTGGAAACTTCCACCAGAGGATGCAGCACAGTGGTATACAGTAGGGAGGGAGATGCCCTGCGAGTCCTCAACATTGACTCTGGACCCCATGAAGTCTCAAAGCATCACATCAAACATGGACAAGGAAACCTCCTGCTGATTACTACCTATCGCCCTCCCTCAGCTGATAAGTCAGTACTCTTCCATGTTGAACAGCACTTGGAGGAAGCACTGAGGATGGCGAGGGCACAGAATGTACTCTGGGTGGGGGACTTCAATATCCATCACCAAGAGTGGCTCGGTAGCACCACTACTGACCGAGCTGGCCGAGTCCTGAATGACATATCAGCTAGACTGGGTGTGCCGCAGGTGGTGAGGGAACCAACAAGAGGGGAAAACATACTTGACCTCGGCCTCACCAATCTGCCTGCCACAGATGCATCTGTCCATGACAGTATTGGTAGGAGTGACCACAGCACAGTCATTGTGGAGACAAAGTCCCTCCTTCACATTGATACCCTCCATCGTGTTGTGTGGCACTACCACTGTGCTAAATGGGATAGATTTCAAACAGATCTAGCAAGGCAAAACTGGGCATCCATGAGGCGCTGTGGGCCATCAGCAGCAGCAGAATTGTACTCAACCACAAGCTGTAATCTCATGGCCCGGCATATCCCCCACTCTACCACTACCATCAAGCCAGGAAACCAACCCTGGTTCAATGAAGAGTGCAGGAGGGCATGCCAGGAGCAGCACCAGGCATACCTCAAAATGAGGTGTCAACCTGGTGAAGTTACAACACAGGACTATCTGCGTAAGCAGCATGTTATAGACAGAGCAAAGTGATCCTAAGCGATCCCATAACCAACGGATCAGATCAAAGCTCTGCAGTTCTGCCACATCCAGCCGTGAATGGTGGTGGACAATTAAACAATTAACTGGAGGAGGTGGCTCCAAAAATATCCCCATCCTCAATGACGGGGGAGCCCAGCACATCAGTGCGAAAGATAAGGCTGAAGCATTTGCAACAATCTTCAGCCAGAAGTGCCGAGTTGATGATCCATCTCGGCCTCCTCCTGAAGTCCCCAGCATCACAGATGCCAGACATCAGCCAATTCGATTCACTCCGCGTGATATCAAGAAATGACTGAAGGCACTGGATACTGCAAAGGCTATGGGCCCTAACAATATTACGGCAATAGTGCTGAAGACCTGTGCTTCAGAACTTGCCGCACCCCTAGCCAAGCTGTTCCAATACAGCTACAACACTGGCATTTACCCTGCAATGTGGAAAATTGCCCAGCTATGTCCTGTACACAAAAAGCAGGACAAGTCCAACCCGGCCAATTACTGCCCCATTAGTCTTCTCTTAATCATCAGTAAAGTGATGGAAGGTGTCATCAACAGTGCCATCAAGTGACACCTGCTTAGCAATAACCTGCTCAGTGACGCTCAGTTTGGGTTCCGCCAGGGCCACTCAGCTCCAGACCTCATTACAGCCTTGGTTCAAACATGGACAAAAGGGCTGAACTCAAGAGGAGAGGTGAGAGTGACTGCCCTTGAAATCAAGGCAGCATTTGACCGAGTATGGCATCAAGGAGCCCTAGCAAAACTGAGGTCAATGGGAATCACAGGGAAAAGCCTCTGCTGGCTGGAGTCATACTGAGCGCAAAGGAAGATGGTTGTGGTTGTTGGAGGTCAATCATCTGAGCTCCAGGCCATCACTGCAGGAATTCCTCAGGGTAGTGACCTAGGCCCAACCATCTTCAGCTGCTTCATCAATGACCTTCCTGCTATCATAAGGTCAGAACTTGGGATGTTCGCTGATGATTGCACAATGTTCAGCAGCATTCGTTACTCCTCAGATACTGAAGCAGTTTGTGTAGAAATGCAGCAAGAATTGGACAATATCCAGGCTTGGGCTGATAAGTGGCAAGTAACATGCACGCCACACAAGTGCCAGGCAATGACCATCTCCAACAAGAGAGAATCTGACCATCTCCCCATGACATTCAATGGCATTACCATCCCTGAATCTCCCACTATCAACATCCTAAGGGTTACCACTGACCAGAAACTGAACTGGAGTAGTCATATAAATACCATGGCTGCAAGAGCAGGCCAGAGGCTAGGAATCCTGCAGCGAGTAACTCACCTCCTGACTCCCCAAAGCCTGTCCAAATCTACAAGGCACAAGTCAGGAGTGTGATGGAATACTTTCCACTTGCCTGGATGGGTGCAGCTCCAACAACACTCAAGAAGCTCGACACCATCCAGGACAAAGCAGCCCACTTGATTAGCACCCCATCTACAAACATTCACTCCCTCCACCACTGACGCACAGTGGCAGCAGTGTTTACCATCTACAAGATGCACTGCAACAATGCATCAAGGTTCCTTCGACAGCACCTTCCAAACCCTCGACCTCTACCAACTAGAAGGACAAGGGCAGCAAATGCATGGGAACACCATCACTTGCAAGTTCCCCTCCAAGTCACACACCATCCTGACTTGGAACTATATCACCGTTCCTTCACTGTCGCTGGGTCAAAATCCTGGAACTCCCTTCCTAAAAGCACAGTGGGTGTACATACCCCACATAGACAGCAACGGTTTAAGAAGGCAGCTCACCACCACCTTCTCAAGTGCAATTAGGGATGGACAATAAATGCTGGCCTAGCCAGTGACGCCCACATCCAATGAATGAATTAAAAAAAAATAAGCATTTAGACAATGCACTTGCTGTATTAGAAACAAAGCTTGTAGAACAAAGACAAAGACTGAAATTATTGGAAGCTGTGTAATCATCAAAAATTGGGCAGCAGCTTCATGTTCAACTATGTAATACATGGGCCCCACAACCCTCCGAGACACCTGCTCTCCTTTACTTCTGGTCTCCTGAACATCCCTTATTTTGTCTCTCCACCATTGGTGTCTGGGCCTTCAGATGCCGAGGCCCTAAGCTCTGGAATTCCTTCCCTGAACCTCTCCACCTCTCTCACTCTTTTTCCTCCTTTATGACGCTCTCTAAAACCTACCTCCATCATCTGTGTTAATGTCTCCTTATGTGGCTCAGTGTCTAATTTTGATTTATAATGCTCCGGTGAAGCAACATAGGATGTTGTATTCTGTTAATTGTGCTATATAAATACAAGTTGTTGTTCTTGTGGTTGTTGTGGGCACAGAGTAAGGGTGTATTATAGTATAAAATAGAACTCATTGCCCCTTTAAGGTGTGTCTTTCTCGGGTTGGTCAGGAGCCATGCAGACACATGGATGAGCCACTCCTTGGAAACATGGGCTGTGTGGCTCTCTCAGGGTCAGTCAGAAGGTCACAGCCTCGCTGGCAGCCGACAACCTGCAAGTGATCACCTCGGGCCTGGGAAGCAGGTTGTATTAATTTACATGGTACCTTTTTATTGAATACAATATTGTAGAGAAGTTATATAAAATCTAATACTGTTTAATCACTGTAATAAAACTTATTATTAAAAAAAAACTCTCGTGTGTGAGACATAATTGGAGTTATTGTTGCCTGACTAACAACCCTTTAATGTTGTGACAAGACTAGGAAATAAATCCGTTAACATCCATAATAACACTTTCCTGAGTTATTTGATCAAACTGTGCAGAGTTTCAGTAAAGAGCATGTCCTACCTTCTCTTCCGACAAGCTTCCTCCTGAAATAAATAAATCACAAACAGTGAGGATGATAGTAACAGACTTCAGGAGGATACAGATAGGCTGGTGAACTGAGCAGACACAGGGCAGTGAGATTTAACATGGAACTGTAAAATGGTGCATTTTCGAAGGAAGAATGGGGAGAGGCAAAATAAACTAAATGGTCCAATTTTAAAGGGGGTGCAGGAACAGAGAGACCTGGAGGATTACATACACAAATCTTCAAGATCATTGACAAAAAAGATGGAGACTTTTCTTTTAACAATAACTTGTGATGATCTGGAATGCACTGACTGACATGGTGGAGGAAGCAGATTCCATAGTAATTTCCAGAGGGATTTGGATATATATTTGTAAAGGGAACAATTGCAGGGCTCTGGGGAAAGAGCAGGGGGATTGGGAATAATTGTATAGCTCTTTCAATGAGCCAGCACAGGCAGGATGGGCCGAATTGTCTTCCTCTGTGCTGTAGGATCCATGATAGTATGAAGTTGAAAAGTCTGATCTTTGTGTCAGATACTGGAACTCAACATCAGTCCCTCTCACAGACACAGTGACTCTCACACCCACCGTACCACACACACCCACACACTCACAACATGGAACTGTAACTGGATTACAATGTGAGTTCCAGCAGAAAATTAAACTGGTACAACACGGAAATAATTACAAACCAAGTATCAAGATCACAACAACTCATTCCCGGGAGGTTGCCGGTATTCCCGGGATTCTGCAGACAGTGTGGGAGTCGGTTAGTTCAGTGACAACAGCAGAACCGCCCCAGAATGGACAAAATTCAGTTTAATTTTGTTTCTAATTTTTTCATTAAATGCTCCATTTATTTCACAATTATCATCAGTTATTTGTGACTGTGTGAAGTTTCACTGAACTGACCCACAATATATTCCCTCACCTTCAGAAATATCAGCTCGTCTCTTTGCTCCATCTGTTTCTGCAACTTTGAAAGCTTTTCCTCAATAGAATTTAAATTCTCCTGAATATCTCGAAGATTTTTCTCCATTGTTTCTAGAATCCTCTCCTCTTCTTCCCTGAGATCTCTGAGTAAACTCTGCTCTTTCTCCATGAGAATCTGGTGCATTTTAGTGAACTCGGATGTGATGTGGGTCTGCAGACTGCTCGACTGTTCCTACAGAATGAAATGTGAAACAGAATTAATGTCCCGCGATAAAGGGAACAAAACTAACCGAGATCCCAGAAAATCAGCACAGGGAGACCTTACCCTAACTTCAGAAATCAGCCGTTTCTGTTTCTGTTCCGTTTCTAGAACCTCCGATTTCTTCCCTGTGAGAGAATCTAAGGAAGATTTCAGCCGTTCCTGGGATTGGGAGAGAAAATCACAGAATCAAAATGTCAGACCATGAAAACCTGATAAAATTATCAATTTTTAAAATGTTTATCCCTTTTACCTTGTAGATTTGAACAGCTTCATTAACGGGCAGGAAATGGTGGTCTCTGTGTTCCCGCGAATCTTTACAAATCAGACAGATCAATTTCTTGTCAGTTTCACAAAACAGCTTCAGTTCTTCCTGATGTTCCTCACAGTGAAGTTTACTTTCCTTCTCTTCCGGATTCAGCTTTAATTTTGGAGCTTTCTCGGCCAGACTCGCTAAAGCCCGATTTACCCTGAGGTTTCTGTCCGGAAATTCCTCTCTACATTCCGGGCAGAAGTTTATCTCCTTCTTTTCCCAACACTGTGTGATACAGGAGCGGCAAAAGTTGTGTCCACAGTCCAGTGTAACCGGATCGGTGAAGAAATCAAGACAAATGGGACAAATTAAATCCTCGGCCAAACTCTCAGCCTTCAGTCTGGAAGCCATGTTCACACTCGGCACTTCCTGATTCAAACCGCTTTCAGTTTCGATGTTACTGCGCTGTCGAAAACATTCAGTTCAGAGATTTCCCGATGATGTTCACTGGCAGACTCAGGGAATTACTATATAGCCGTATGTCCCATCAACCTTTAGACAAGGAGATAAAACCCAGAGCAGTTTGAAGGATAAACAGGGAGGGGAATAATTGACCTCAGGGGAGGGTGAAGCTCCATGGAGGGTTGGTGAAGGGGAGGGGGCGAGAGAGAGAGGGAGATGGTGAGGATCGAGATTCCATTGCATTTTGCTCGAGACTGGAATCATCGCCGATTACAAGGCCTCTGGTGAACACCGTGTAAGATCTAAATTCATAAACTGGTGTTAATGATTGCAGCTGCTCACCAGAAAACACAAATGTCAAGGAGACATTCGAGATGATGGGTATAGAGAAAATCTTTAGAAGAACTGGACCTGTGGGGTTCGATTTTATCTGCTAGAAAGACTTGCATTTATTTAGCGCCTATCGCAACCTCAGGACTTCCCAACGCGCTTTTGAAGTACAGTTATATTTGTGCTCCAGTGATACACAGCAGCCAATCTGAGAACCGCACGGACTCTTCAGCTTATGTATTGGGATTTGATTTTGTGATTTTCTCACTCAGTGGGAGGAGCGCTCCCAATACTCCACAGCTGACAACTACCACTAGAGGCGCCGCGGTTATCCAGCTGCTTCTGGAATGCTTGTTTGCAGAGGAAGTCTGGAGAGATGATGCAGTGGATTTTCTGTCAAGGCCGGGTCCTCCCAGACAACTCCATAACACAGGTCTCTGTGCTCACTAGTTCCTTCTCAGGGACGCTAGTCCAGTAAACGAAAACATCAGCTAATGTTGTAAGGCCTTGGAAAATCATCGTTCCTAAATATTAGGAGGAATTTCTTTACGCAGAGAATGGTGAAATGTGGAACTCGCTGCCACATGGAGTGGTTGCGATAGAGAGCATTGATACATTGACAGGGAGGCTGGAATTCCAAGATGATTTTATACCACACAGAATGTATTTGGAACTTGTTTTCTATATGTTTGAGCAAATGAAGATTATTTTCGGATGTAAATAAAATCGTGAGAAACTCACTCTGTCTCGGGGATTTTGGAGTTTGTGGATTCACATCTCAGGCAGTGCTGCCCTCCCAGAACCTGATAAAGAGGAAGCAGATCACAGGGTGTGGGGGTAGGACTGTGGGACAGACCAGTGAAAAATAGGAGGTGAAACGAAATGCTATTGGGATTGACCTTGAAACGCTACCCCCTACAGGAAGGACAGTCGCCAATCCAGCAGGGAAAAAAACACAGGCTGTGACGTTTTGGGATGCAACTTTCATCGGATTGAGAGGAAGACAGGCATTTTAATAAATCATCATAAAAGACAGCTTAACTCATCTCATTTTCTCTCCATGGGACCGCCAAGAAGAAAAAGAGAGAAAGAGCAGCTTCCTCTGGCATTAAAAGTTGTTTAAAAACAGAAACAAATCTGCGAAAAAAAATTAAACACTGTTTGGGGCTGATTTTAATGGGCTTGAAATTTAATATTGAAGTCAATGGAAGTGAAAATAGGGCGGAGTGCAATAACGGGCGGTCATTAAACTAGTACTTTCACTTGAAGGGGGAAGTTTTTAATGGTATTTCTAGTATAGCTTCATTCGGGGGCCTTGTGTGTGTTTTTGAGGTTAATTTAAATTTTGGTAATGGTGTAAACGGGTGAGCACGAATTTTGAAGTCAATACAAAGAACAAAGAACAGTACAGCACAGGAACAGGCCATTCGGCCCTCCAAGCCTGCGCCGATCTTGATGCCTGCCTAAACTAACACCTTCTGCGCTTCCGGGATCCGTATCCCTCAATTCCTTTCCTATTCATATATTTGTCAAGATGCCTCTTAAACGTCTCTTTGGTACCTGCTTCCACCAACTCCCCCAGCAACAAGTTCCAGGCACTCACCATCCTCTGTGTAAGGAACATGCCTCGCACATCCCCACTAAACTTTGCCCCTCTCACCTTAAACTTATGTCCCCTAGTAAATGACTCTTCCACCCTGGGAAAAAGCTTCTGACTATCCACTCTGTCCATGCCACTTATAACTTTGAAAACCTCTATCATGTTCTCCCTCCACCTCCGTCGTTCCAGTGAAAACAATCCGAATTTATCCAACCTCTCCTCATAGCTAATGCCGTCCAGACCAGGCAACATCCTGGTAAACCTCTTCTGTACCTTTTCCAAAGCCTCCACGTCCTTCTGGTAGTGCGGTGACCAGAATTGCACGCAATATTCTAAGTGTGGCCTCACTAAAGTTCTATACAGCTGCAGCATGACTTGCCAATTTTTATACTCTATGCCCCAACCGATGAAGGCAAGCATGCCGTATGCCTTCTTGACTACCATATCCACCTGCGTTGCCACTTTCAGTGACCTGTGGACCTGTATGCCCAGATCTCTCTGCCTGTCAATACTCCTCAGGGTTCTGCCATTTACTGTATACTTCCCACCTGCATTAGACCTTCCAAAATGCATTACCTCACATTTGTCCGGATTAAACTCCATCCAAGTCTCCAACCCATCTATATCCTGCTGTATCCTCTGACAATCCTCATCACCGTCCGGAACTCCACCAACCTTTGTGTCGTCTGCAAATGTACTAATCAGACCAGCTACATTTTCCTCCAAATCATTTATATATACTACAAACAGTAAAGATCCCAGCATTGATCCCTGCGGAACACCACTAGTCACATCCCTCCATTTAGAAAAGCACCCATCCATTACTACCCTCTGTCTTCCATGACCGAGCCTGTTCTGTATCCATCTTGACAGTTCCGCTCTGATTCCATGTGACTTCACCTTTTGTATCAGTCTGCCATGAGGGACCTTGTCAAAGGCTTTACTGAAGTCCATATAGATAACATCCACTGCCCTTCCTTCATCAATCATCTTCGTCACTTCCTCAAAAAGCCAATCAAATTAGTGAGACACGACCTCCCCTTCACAAAACCATGCTGCCTCTCGCTAATAAGTCAATTTGTTTCCAAATGGGAGTAAATCCTGTCCCAAATAATCCTCTCTAATAGTTTCCCTACCACTGATCCAAGGCTCACCGGCCTATAATTTCTGGATTATCCTTGCCACCCTTCTTAAACAAAGGCACAACATTGGCTATTCTACAGTCCTCTGGGACCTCACCTGTAGCCAATGAGGATGCAAAGATTTCTGTCAAGGCCCCAGCAATTTCTTCCCTTGCCTCCCTCAGTATTCTAGGTTATATCCCATCATGCCCTGGGGACTTATCTACCTTAATGCTTTGCAAGACACCCAACACCTCCTCCTTTTTGATAATGAGATGACTGAGACTATCTACACTCCCTTCCCTAGGCTCATCATCCACCAATTCCTTCTCTTTGGTGAATACTGATGCAAAGTACTCATTTAGTACATCGCCCATTTCCTCTGGCTCCACACATAGATTCCCTTCTCTGTCCTTGAGTGGGCCAACCCTGTCCCTAGTTACTCTCTTGCTCTTTATATACGTATAAAAAGCATTGGGACTTTCCTTAATCCTGTTTGTCAATGACTTCTCATAACCCCTTTTAGCCCTCCTGACTCCTTGCTTAAGTTCCTTCCTACTTTCTTTATATTCCTCAAGGGATTCGTCTGTTCCTAGCCTTCCAGCCCTTACGAATGCTTCCTTTTTCTTTTTGACGAGGCTCACAATATCCCGTGTTATCCAAGGTTCCCGAAACTTGCCAACTTATCCTTCTTCGTCACAGGAACATGCTGGTCCTGGATTCTAATCAACTGACGTTTGAAAGACTCCCACATGTCAGATGTTGATTTATCATCAAACAGCCGCCCCCAATCTAAATTCTTCAGTTCCTGCCTAATATTGTTATAATTAGCCTTCCCCCAATTTCGAACCTTCACCCGAGGACTACTCTTATCCTTATCCACAAGTACCTTAAAACTTATGGAATTATGGTCACTGTTCCCGAAATGCTCCCCTACTGAAACTTCGACCACCTGGCCGGGCTCATTCCTCAATACCAGGTCCAGAATGGCCCCAGCCCTCGTTGGACTATCTGCATATTGTTTCAAGAAGTCCTCCTGGATGCTCCTTACAAAGTCTGCCCCATCCATGCCCTAGCACTAAGTGAGTGCCAGTCAATATAGGGGAAGTTAAAATCACCCACCACTACAACCCTGTTACCTTTACATCTTTCCAAAATCTGTCTACATATCTGCTCCTCTGCTTCTCGCTGGCTGTTGGGAGGCCTGTAGCAAACCCCCAACATCGTGACTGCACCCTTCCTATTCCTGAGCTCCACCCATATTGCCTCGCTGCACGACCCCGCCGAGGTGTCCTCCCGCAGTACAGCTGCGATATTCTCCTTAACCAGTAATGCAACTCCCCCACCCCTTTTACATCCCCCTCTATCCCGTCTGAAGCTTCTAAATCCTGGAACATTTAGCTGCCAATCCTGTCCTTCCCTCAACAAGTCTCTGTAATAGCAGTGGAAATCGGGGGGTGCAGTCATTATAGATCATCAACCAAATTTCATTTTACACAATTGATTGAACCAGACTAGGATGAGAAGGTGGTGACAGAAAACAGACTCTGAGGCCAATTCCAGGGAGAAATTAAATCGAGAAACTAAATCCAGGGACCACCAACACAGAGAGACCAAATCCAGGGATCACATACACCAATAGAGCAATCCACGGATCACATACACCGCGGGACAAAATCCAGGGATCACTTGCACTGAGAGACCAGATCCAGGATCACAGACACCGAGCCACATATCCAGGACTACATTGTTAAGCCACTTCAGAGGGCAGTTAAAAGTCAACCAGACCACGCCATGGCAGCAAATTTCCTAAAGAGGATTAGGGAAACTTAAGGGTTTCTGAAAAAATCAGTTTCATAGAATTAATACTGGGACTAGTTTTCAATTCCAGACTCCATGGTGCGATTTGAACTCATACCCCCAAAGAATGGGGACATTAGCCTGCACATTTGATTTATTAGTCGAGTGACATTAGCATTCCCCTTTGGGGAAGCATGTTAAATTCTAATGTGCCTGATGTCTTTTCTTCTATGAGGACTGTAGTGATGTGGAAGAAGGGATAAATTCTGTCTCGGGCCAGAAGAAGTTTCCTTGAATGAACAATTCAACAGCCTGTTCGATGACTTGTCTGTATAAGATAAAAATATGAAATGGAAAACGGGTGAGAAATCAGCTGAATAAAACTTGGAAATAACTGAATGGAGATGATTTATCTGAATGGTAAACGTTTAAAACCAGCAGATTGCCATTACAAGGTGTCACGAGAGATGGTTTTGAAAACTGAGGTCTGTGTGCCTTAAAGACTGAAAAAAGAAGATTTTCTGTGAACAGTGACTGCCGGGACTTTGTGTTTGAAGTGAAGACTGTAAAATTTGTATCCATGCAAACATAATGATTTATGATTGTCTTGTGACTTGGTTTTGGAAAGCTTTTAGTGTTCATTTTGGTAGAGTGAAACAGACCAGGGAGCTCTGAGCAGCTAGCAGTGATTTCGTGTTGGAGACCTGGGTTTGCAGTCCAGAAAAAGAACTCTTCCTGAAAGGAAGACTTGTCTCTCTCATTTAAAAAAGGAATCTTACATTTGAGTTATGGCTGTGTTCTGCCTGAAGAGAAATGAAGACACAGAGAAAGAAGAGTTGTTGCAGTCTGTGGAGAAAGGCTCCTTGCTGAGAGTAAGCCCTGCATTTTAAATGGTAGAAAATTTCCATGACCTCCAGTCTCTGAAAATCCCTACCTCAAGAGTGATTAATTTTGCCTTTTGTGCTTTTAGAAGATCTTGAAACCACAACAAAGTTTCTAATGTAAAGACTGCTACTTAAAGATTTAAATGGACCTATTGCTAAACCTTTTGCTGAAAGGTCTGTATGATGCCTGCTGCAGACGAATTAACTTGAGTACCTACCCATCACAGACTGTTCATTTATTTTACCTGGAGAGACTTAGAGTCGCATCCAACTATTCAGCTCTGGGACACCTCATCGAAATATCCTACCAGGCTATGGCAACTAATTGATTTATTATTCCGAAGAAACCGTTGCAAATTAAAACAACCTTTTAAAAACTGGTTAACCGTTAATTTTTGAATGTATGTGTGTGTGTATGAGGGTTAGGAAGAATAAGAAGTTATAACATCTTTTCATACATATTGATTTATCTCATTATCGTTTAACATTTGGTTGATTAATAAATCATTATTTTATTGTTTAAAGAAACCTGGTTTTGTGTGGTTATTTTGGGGATAAATAACTTGTTTAATTTGGCTAATTTTCGATAGGTGGGAAACTTTATTTGTATGCTGTAACCTGTGGTGTAGTGGGACTGAATTGGCAGTGCATTCCTCCTGCCTTGGTCGTAATATATTACTTTGGGGGCTGTTGTGAGATTGAAAATCCAATGCTGTTTGCATTAATTATAAGGAGAATATTAATTTGAAAGAGAAAAACAAATAATAGAACCAGGGTAAAGGTTATATTATCAGAATGGCATGACCAGTTGCAGTAGAGGGAAAGGAGGGAAAGGAGACTGTGTCCTTCAGTGACTTGTCAACTTTAACCAGGATTAAATTAATAGTCTTGGCAGTGCAATTGAGCAGTAACAAGAAATTTAAAAAGAAAAACTTGAAGCTGGAAAAGAACAGGTTGATGGGCAAAGTTCATGAAATTTATGCCACGTTTCCTGAAGAGGATTCTCCAGATTATGAGATGGCAAAAAAGTCTATTCTCGATGCGTATGATTTAGTCCCTGATGTTTACCGACAGAAGTTTCGGAACTTACAGTGATTGGCTGGGCAGACTTATGTAGAATTTGAGAGGGTAAAGCAAATTAATTTTGATCGTTGGATATGGCAATTAAAGATGGAAGCAACGTGTGAGAACCTTAGAGAATTGATTCCTTTAAAAGTTCAATCCCTCGAGTAGTGAGAACTCATGTAGAGAACTGGAAAGTTTTAAAAGCCAGGCAAGCAGTGGAAATTGCTGAAGATTTGAGTTTGTGAGCTTTTGTCCGTCACCCCCACAAAGCCAAGAAGGATAGATGGTGGGAGATTGAAAGGAAGGCAAGTTGCCGGGGACAAGAAGGAATAGCAGGACATGCCCCAGGATCACCTCCTCAGGTCTGAAAGGAAGATGCTGAGGGTAGAAGTGAGGTCCACAAACCGAAGTGTTATCATTAACAAAAGTTGGGACATCTTCATTCAGAATACTGGAAATTGTGAGGTAAAACAATGGGACTTGTTGGGGTACACAAAGCTAATGTAGAGAAAAGACTCTGACTGAGAGTATAGCAGACCAGGCTATAGCTTTAACGGCAGCTGTAAAACCAGATACAAAAACTAAAATGAGTTTAGTGGTGAAGGGAGAGAGAACTGAAAATTAGAATGAATTCTTGTCAAAAGGAAAAATAACTCCATAGCCCTCAAGTGAGGCAGATAAACCTATCATTATACTTAGGGATACAGGAACAACCCAAACTCCTTTGCTGGGGAGGGGTATAACATTTCTACCAGAGAGAGAATTACACGCTAAAAGGTTTAGTTAATGGTATCAGCAGGGAGTATATAACTGTACTTTTGTATTGTGTAAACCTAGACAGTGACCTGATATCTGGGATGATAACTTGCCAAAAACAAATGCACGAGATCAATATATACTTACTATCATGTATATGGCTACTCAATTTCCAGAGGCTATTCCTTTGAGGACAATAACTGCTAAAGTAGTAGCAGAGAAGTTAACCCAATTCTTTCAAAAGATATGGATTACCACTTGAAGTTCAATCGAAGCAATGTTCTCCATTCATATCTAAGATATTTCAAGAAGTCATGGGTAATTTGGGTATCAAATAGTTGAAATCTTCAGTATATCACCCACAGACACGGAGCTTTTGAAAGGTACCATCAAACTCTCAAAATAATGATTCGAGCATACTCTAATGGGTGAGGTGCGAAATGAGTACTTTGCATCAGTATTCACCAAAGAGAAGGACTTGGTGGATGATGAGCCGAGGGAAGGGAGTGTAGATAGTCTCAGTCATCTCATTATCAAAAAGGAGGAGGTGTTGGGTGTCTTGCAAAGCATTAAGGTAGATAAGTCCCCAGGGCCTGATGGGATCTAACCTAGAATACTGAGGGAGGCAAGGGAAGAAATTGCTGGGGCCTTGACAGAAATCTTTGCATCCTCATTGGCTACAGGTGAGGTCCCAGAGGACTGTAGAATAGCCAATGTTGTGCCTTTGTTTAAGAAGGGTGGCAAGGATAATCCCGGAAATTATAGGCCGGTGAGCCTTGGATCAGTGGTAGGGAAACTATTAGAGAGGATTATTCGGGACAGGATTTACTCCCATTTGGAAACAAACGAACTTATTAGCGAGAGACAGCATGGTTTTGTGAAGGGGAGGTCGTGTCTTACTAATTTGATTGAGTTTTTTGAGGAAGTGATGAAGATGATTGATGAAGGAAGGGCAGTGGATGTTATCTATATGGACTTTAGTGAAACCTTTGACAAGGTCCCGCATGGCAGACTGGTACAAAAGGTGAAGTCACACGGGATCAGAGGTGAGCTGGCAAGATGGATACAGAACTGGCTCGGTCATAGAAGACAGAGGGTATCACTGGATGGGTGTTTTTCTGAATGGAGGGCTGTGACTAGTGGTGTTCCGCAGGGATCAGTGCTGGGACCTTTTCTGTTTGTAGTATATATAAATGATTTGGAGGAAAATGTAGCTGGTCTGATTAGTAAGTTTGCGGACGACACAAAGGTTGGTGGAGTTGCGGATAATGATCAGGATTGTCAGAGGATACAGCAGGAGAAAGATCGGTTGGAGACTTGGGCGGAGAAATGTCAGATGGAGTTTAATCCAGACAAATGTGAGGTAATGCATTTTGGAAGGTCTAATGCAGGTGGGGGGTATATAGTAAATGGCAGAACCCTTAGGAGTATTGACAGGCAGAGAGATCAGGGCGTGCAGGTCCACAGGTGGATAAGGTAGTCAAGAAGGCATACGGCATGCTTGCCTTCATTGGTCGGGCATGGAGTATAAAAATTGGCAAGTCATGTTGCAGCTGTACAGAACCTTAGTTAGGCCACACTTGGAATATTGCGTGCAATTCTGGTCGCCACACTACCAGAAGGACGTGGAGATTTTGGAGAGGGTACAGAGGAGGTTTACCAGGATGTTGCCTGGACTGGAGGGCATTAGCTATGAGGAGAAGTTGGAAAAACTCGGATTGTTTTCACTCGAATGACGGAGGTGGAGGGCCCACATGATAGAGGTTTACAAAGTTATGAGCGGCATGGACAGAGTGGATCGTCAGAAGATTTTTCCCAGGGTGGAAGAGTCAGTTACTAGGGGACATAGGTTTAAGGTGCGAGAGGCAAAGTTTAGATGGGGATGTGCGAGGCAAGCTTTTTACACAGAGGGTGGTGAGTGCCGGGAACTTGCTGGACACAGATACGACAGCGACATTTAAGAGACATCTTGACAAATATATGAATAGGAAGGGAATAGAGGATATGGGACCCAGAAGTGCAGAAGGTGTTAGTTTAGGCAGGCATTAAGAGCGGCGCAGGCTTGGAGGGCCGAATGGCCTGTTCCTGTGTTGTACTGTTCTTTGTTCTTTGTTCTGTCACAAATATCTGCACGACTGGGATAAAGGGCCACGAGAGAGACACTGAATGAGTCTACAGGTTCAATCCTTTTGAATTGGTTCACGGGTATGAAATGAAAGGCCCTCTAAGACTCATCAAAGACCGATTCGTAGAACAAAGGAATGAATCTTCGATACTAGACTATGTACCTGTGTTCCGGGAAAGGCTTATGAAAGCTTTCAATGTGGCTCAGGTACATCTTAAAGAATCCAAAGCTAATATGAAAAATGGGGAGACAAGAATGCAAAAACCTGAATTTTCAATCAGAGGATGAAGTATTGGTTTATTACCGTTACAGGATGAACCATTAAAAGCAAGGTTGAGTGGTCCATATAAAGTGGTCCAAAGACTAGGTAAGGTAAATTACTTGATTGACACCCCTGATCACTGGAAAAAGAATCGGTTGTGACATATCAATGTGTTAAAGCAATATTATCACAGGGAGGAGGATAAGCCAGTACAGGTATGTCAGGTAATGGGGAATGTTAAGAAGGAAAAGAATAGTGAAGGTGAGGCAGAAGGAGGCCTAAACAATTCTCAGATAGAACTTCCATTTATCCAGTTAGTGATTAGAGAATGACTAGGAAAAGTGGACAACATGCTTGCGTACTTAGATGCAGCACAACAAGGCTTTGCACAGAATTTAAAAGAGTTTGTAGGGATAAGCCAGGATGTACAACCTGAGCCACACATGATTTGGATATAGGGGTATCAGTTCCTTTAAAACAGTGTCCATATGGCTTAAGTCCAGACAAACAGGCCCAATTAAAAGCATAAATTCAATACATGCCGGAAACAACTTAATTGAACCTAGTCAAAGTAGCTGGAGTTCACCAATAGTCTTAGTGCCTAAACCTGACGGGTCAGTTCGACTTTGCAGAGAGTACAGAAAGGTCAATGCAGTTATGAAGGCAGACTCCTACCCAATTCCTTGCTTAGAAGATTGTATTGACAGAGTGGGCATTGCCATTTTTCTTATCACACTAGATTTGTTAAAGGGATCCTGGCAAGTTCCTTTGACACCTTGAGCTGAAGGGATATCAGCTTTTGTCACAGCAGATGGTCTTTATCAGTGTCAAGTGATACCACACACGTTAATGGGTACTCAAGAAACTTCTCAGAGACTAGTGAACCCAGGAGTGGCCAGTGTTGCTAACTGTGCAGTTCACATTGCTGAGGTGATGGTCCATAGGGACACTTGGAAGGAAAACATGGGTCAACTGGGGGACAATGTTTGGAAAGTTGTGATTGCCCGTTTGGGACAGCCTTTGTGGAAAAGAAAAATTTGAAAATCGAAATGCCAAAATGTGTTGATGAAGTTTATTGTTACAGCCTCATCATTTGACGATTATACACATTTTGAGAAAAAAACAGTATTATTGCCGATGCTTTGTCGTGTTGAGTTATATGAGTAACAATGGTACAAAGAAAAATTGTGTTAACTACCATTAGAATGAATGTAATGAAACACATTCAAGAATGGTGTTTCATTTCACCAAGGGCGGAGGTGTCACAAGAGTGCGTTTTTTTTAAACTAAGAGGTCTGTGTACCTTTAAGACTGAAAAAAAAGGACTTTCTGTCAACAGTGACTGCTGAGACTTGATGTTTGACGTGCAGGCTGTAAAATTTGTTTCCCAGCAACCAGAAAGATTTATGACTACATTGTGACTTGGCTGTGGGAAGCTTTAAGTTTGCATTTTGGAAGACTGAAACAGACCAGGGAGATGTGAGTAGCTAGCAATGAGTTGCTGTTGGAGAGCAGGGTTTGCAGATCAGAAAAAGAATTTCCTGAAAGGAGTACTTGTCTCTCTTGTAAAAAGGAATCATACATTTGAGTTGGGGCTGTGTTCTGTCGGCAGAGAGAGGAAAAGACACACAGAAAAAAGGAGTTGCTGCTCTCCGTGGGGAAAGGCTCCTTTGCTGAGAGCAAGCCCTGCATTTGAAAAGGTAGAAAGTTTCTATGGCCTCCGGTCTTTGAAAATCCCTGCCTCAAGTGTGTTTCCGGTTTCCCTTTGCATTTTTGGGAGATCCTGAATCTGCAAGAAAGTTTGTCATGTTAAGATTGCTACTTAAAAATGTAATTGGACCTGTTGCTACACTTTTTGCTGAAAGATCGGAGTGCCACCTGCTGCAGACGAATTGTCTGTGTGTATCAGGGTTAGGAAGAATAAGAAGTTATAAAATCTTTTCATACATATTGATTTATCTCATTATCGTTTAACATTTGGTTTATTCATAAATAATTATTTTATTGTTGTTTAAAGAAACCTGCTTTGGTGTGCTTTATTCTGAGGGATAAATAACTTGTTTAATTTGGCTAATTTCCAGTAGGTGGGAAACTTTGCTAATATGCTGTGACCTTTGGAGTAGTGGGACAGAATTAACAGTGCATTACACCCGCCTTGGTCGTAACAAAGAAGCAGCTCCTCTTTTCGCATCTTGCACTTTTCCTCCCCACTGTGGTGGCTCCAAAAACATTTCTTCCTGGGATGTGCAGCAAAGTGTTTGTGTTTGTGGTTTTTGTACAATAATTACTAAGGCAGCCAGGAAATCAAAGCAGATATGCATTCCTGACCAGAAAGATGGGTGGCTGTGTCTCAGAACCACTCTCACTTTGTGTACGTCATGTTAGGAGCCCTCCTTCTCATATTTAACAGAAATTCCAGCGTAATATATAGAAATGTTTAAAATGATGAAATAATTAAATTGGGTGGGTAGAAGCAGACTGTTTCCAGTTGTTCACGGGTCAAGAATGAGGGGCGACAGATAGATGGTTATGTGTAAGAGTTTTAGAACATGAAGCAGGAGAAAGCTTTCCACAGAAAGTTGTGATTCTGTGGAATTCACTTGCAGGGTTCGTGTCTAAGGGAGAAAGTTTGTCATTATTCACGGTTTGACTGGAGGTAACTGAAAAAAAGGGTTTTAAGGGATTTAACAAGGTGGCAGTCAATTGTGAATAGAATGCTTGGTTTATGTTGATGGTAAATGATAGCATGGACTGGTTTAGCTGACTGGCTTGTGACCATGTCGTAACATGGATGTTTTTCTCTTTATACTCAGTAGAGCTCCATATCCTTGGGAATATGTATGGTCAAGGTGTGAACCAATACAAAAAGCTGAAGTGTGAAGGCTGGTGAGGACTCATTTGTGAAAAAAATCCTGTCATTCCTATCCATAAGTAACTCCTTCATGTAAATAATGGAAATGGAGAGCAAAGATTAAGGGTTCACTAACAATCCAGCACAACAAATGTCAGGAAACCGAAGTTTACAAGTCTGAACTTCATAAACACAAACTCCTTGCTCCCCCATTCGAGTCCCACTTGAGGCCTTACATCTTCCGTCTGATCCTGACAAGAACTTTTCTCCGTCTGCCCAGTAACATCTGACTTTTTACATTATTCGTTGTTGGGATGTGAGCATCGCTGGCAAGGCCAACATTCATTGCCCATTTCTAATTGCCCTTGAGAAGATGATGGTGAGCTGCCTTCTTGATCTGCCACCAATCATGTGGTGTAGGTACCCACAGTGCTGTTAGGAATGGAGTTCTTGGATTTTGATCCAGTGACAGTGAAGCAACGGTAATATAATTCCAGGTCAAGATGGTGTGTGGCATGGAGGGTAACTTTCAGGTGGTGGTGTTGCCATGCGTTTGCTATTCCTGTCTTTCTAAGATGGTAGAGATCAAAGCTTTGGAAGGAGCTGCAATGCATCTTGTATGTGGCACACACTGATGCCACTGTGTTCTTGTGGTGGAGGGAGTGAATGTTTAATGTGGTGGAGGGGTGCCATCGAGTAGGCTGCTTTGTCTTGGATTGTGTTGAGCTTCTTGAGTGTTGTTGGAGATGTACTCATCAAGACACGTGGAGAGTATTCTATTACATTCCTGACATGTGCCTTGAAGATGATGGACAGGCTTCGGAGAGTAAAGAGGTCGATTACTCATTGCTGCATTCCTAGCCTCTGACCTGCACTTATGACCACAGTATTTATATGGCTGGTCCAGTTAATTTTCTGGTCAATGGTAACCCCCAGGATGTTGATGGTGGGAGATTCAGCGATGCTGTTGAATGTCAAAAGGAGATGTTTAGATTCTCACTTGTTGGAGATCATCATTTCCTGCAACTTCAGTGGTGCCAAAGTTAATTTGGGCAGCTCAATGTGAGGCAGCCGATTTGCTGATTGGCCTTTTGAGGTTTCACTCTGTCTGCTGAAATTATCCACCTTGTTATTTAAATGAGGACTCAAACATGAAATGGTGGAGCAAGTCAAACACCAACTGCGGAGGGAACGGTTCAGCTCAATGAGCTTTCGTCAGAACTGGAAGACATTAGAAATGAACAGCTTTTGAGCAAATACAGGGCCAGGGATGGGGGGTGGGGGTGGGCGGAGGGGGGTGGAATGCTGGGGACTGTAAAAGGGAAGGTGTGTGATAGGATGGGAGGCAGGAGTGACTAAATGACAAAAGGGATGATGGTGTAAGGCAGAAAGGGTGAGGTAATGCAGCAAATCTGGGAACAAACGATGGATCCAGAGGAGGTGTCAATGGTTCCAGCAACTTAACAGAAGGAGGGAAGGGAAACATGGATTATGTGATAAAGTGGGGAGAGTTTGCCGTGGTCATGGACGGGGAATATGTCAGAAGAATGGCAGGTAACGCTCAGGGTTATGGCCCACCCCGCCAGCTGTGTACTGATAGGGGGTGTCCCATCCAAAGCAGGAGCCCACACCTGCTCCACTGCCAGTGTCTGTGCTGCTGCCATCCTCAATTACTATTATCCGCTGTTCAAGAGAGAAGGTAAACTCAATGTTAAGCTCAAAGTGGGAGTAGGATGTCAAATTGAACAGGCAAGTGTCCGGAAGCTCAGTGTTCTGCATGCGGACTGACCAAAATGTTCCGCAAAGTGATAATCCAATCTGTCTTTCATCTCTTCAGTGTAGAGGAGACAGCATTGCGAGCAGTTAATACAGTTCACTGAGCTGAAGGAAGTGTAAAGAAGTGCTGTTTGGGGCTCCCAAAGGTTGGGAAGGTGAAAGGGCAGGTGCTGCATCTCAGGCGCCTGCCTGTGAAGGTACCGGAGAAGGGGAGCAGATGTTGGGGGTGATAGAAAAGTGAAATAGGTTACCGTGGAGGGAACCATCCTTTCGCAATGCTGAGAGGGGAGAGAAAGCTGTGTTTAGTGAGGTTATCGTGATGGAGTGGTGGAAATGCTGGAGGGTGATCCATTGAATGTGGAGACTCGTGGCTGACAAGGTGATGAGAAGCGGGGATGTTTCCTGGGCCTCCAGCATCAAGCAAAAGTGACATGAGGAAAACATATTTCACGCATCGAGGTCTGGAATGGTCTGCCTGAGAGTGTGGTGGAGGCAGGTTCAATTGAAGCATTCAAAGGGAATTAGACAGTTATATGAAAAGGAAGAATGTGCAGGGTTACGGGGAGAAGGCGGGGAATGGAACTGAGTGCATTGTTCTTTTTGAGATCCAGTCCGGCACAATGGGCCGAATGGCCTCCTTACGCACTGGAACAATCCTGTGATTCTGTGACTTACACAAAAGCTTCATTTTTAATGTATTGACATTTACATCCTGTAGCAACAAACGTTACACTGGTATCGATGTTCAGTAATTTTCCATTAGAGCAAAAATCTGAGCATTGATTCTGATCCACACACGCACCCCCCCCCCCCCCCCCACCCCGCCCACTCCACTGCCCCCCACTACTCACCCCCCATCACGCGCTCCCCCAACCCCGCTCTCGTTTTTCTACATGGTTGAACATACATGCAGTAAATAAACAGGCATCGTGCGACTGAGCGAGCACATTGAAATACCCAGCAAATCTGTAAAACCTCATTCCCCATAGGTGTTTCCATGTGAAAGCAATCCCAAGATTCAAGAGTTCGCTGACACTTAATTCCTCGATTTACCGCTGATCTTCAATTTCCCATTACTGATCACTCCCTCATTGAGTGATTCTTTATTGATCAGTGCCCTCTCCCAATTACCCCATTTACTTCTGCTATCACTCTATTTAGCGGCGCCCTGCCCCTATTTCCCCCATTTACTGGTGTCCTGCCCCTATTCCTCCATTTACTGGCGTCCTGTCCCTATTTCCCCCATTTACTGGCGTCCTGCCCTATTTCCCCCATTTACTGGTGTCCTGCCCCTAGTCCTCCATTTACTGGCGTCCTGTCCCGATTTCCCCCATTTACTGGAGCCCTGCCCTTTTTCCCCCATTTACTGGTGTCCTGCTCCTAGTCCTCCATTTACTGGCGTCCTGTCCCTATTTCCCCCATTTACTGGCGTCCTGTCCCTATTCCCCCATTTACTGGTGTCCTGCCCCTATTCCTCCATTTACTGGCGTCCTGTCCCTATTTCCCCCATTTACTGGCGCCCTGCTCTATTTCCCCCATTTACTGGTGTACTGCCCTATTTCCCCTATTTACTGGTGTCCTGCCCCTAGTCCTCCATTTACTGGCGTCCTGTCCCTATTTCCCCCATTTACTGGCGTCCTGTCCCTATTCCCCCATTTACTGGTGTCCTGCCCCTATTCCTCCACTTACTGGCGTCCTGTCCCTATTTCCCCCATTTACTGGCGCCCTGCCCTATTTCCCCCATTTACTGGTGTACTGCCCTATTTCCCCTATTTACTGGTGTCCTGCCCCTAGTCCTCCATTTACTGGCGTCCTGTCCCTATTTCCCCCATTTACTGGTGTCCTGTCCCTATTTCCCCCATTTACTGGAGCCCTGCCCTATTTCCCCTATTTACTGGTGTCCTGCTCCTAGTCCTCCATTTACTGGCGTCCTGTCCTTATTTCCACCATTTACTGGCGTCCTGTCCCTATTTCCCCCATTTACTGGAGCCCTGCCCTACTTCCCCTATTTACTGGTGTCCTGCCCCTAGTCCTCCATTTACTGGCGTCCTGTCCCTATTTCCCCCATTCTCTGGCGTCCTGTCCCTATTTCCCCCATTTACTGGAGCCCTGCCCTATTTCCCCTATTTACTGGTGTCCTGCCCTATTTCCTCCATTTTTTGGCGTCCTGTCCCTATTCCCCCATTTACTGGCGTCCTGTCCCTATTTCCCCCATTTACTGCTGCCCTGCCCTATTTCCCCCACTTACTGGCGCCCTGTCTTATTTCCCCCATTTACTGGTGTCCTGCCCCTATTCCCCCATTTACTGGCGCCCTGCCCTATTTCCCCCATTTACTGGCGTCCTGCCCCTATCCCTCCATTTACTGGCGTCCTGTCCCTATTTCCCCCATTTACTGGCGCCCTGCCCTATTTCCCCCATTTACTGGTGTCCTGACCCTAGTCCTCCATTTACTGGCGTCCTGTCCCTATTTCCCCCATTTACTGGCGTCCTGCCCTATTTCCCCCATTTACTGGCGCCCTGCCCTATTCCTCCATTTACTGGCGTCCTGTCCCTATTTCCCCCATTTACTGGCGCCCGGCCCTATTTCCCCCATTTACTGGTGTCCTGCCCCTAGTCCATTTACATGCGTCCTGACCCTATTTCCCCCATTTACTGGCGTCCTGTCCCTATTTCCCCCATTTACTGGAGCCCTGCCCTATTTCCCCTATTTACTGGTGTCCTGCCACTAGTCCTCCATTTACTGGCGTCCTGTCCCTATTTACCCCATTTACTGGCGTCCTGTCCCTATTTCCCCCATTTACTGGAGCCCTGCCCTATTTCCCCTATTTACTGGTGTCCTGCCCCTAGTCCTCCATTTACATGCGTCCTGTCCCTATTTCCCCCATTTACTGGAGCCCTGCCCCTATTCCCCCATTTACTGGTGTCCTGCCCCGAGTCCTCCATTTACTGGCGTCCTGTCCCTCCTTCCCCCATTTACTGGCGTCCTGTCCCTCCTTCCCCCATTTACTGGCGTCCTGCCCCTATTCCCCCCATTTACTGGTGTCCTGCCCCTAGTCCTCTATTTACGGGGGCCCTGCCCTATTTCCCCTATTTACTGGTGTCCTGCATCAGTCCTCCATTTACTGGCGTCCTGTCTATTTCCCCCATTTACTGGCGACCTGTCCCTATTTCCCCCATTTACTGGTGTCCTGCCCCTAGTCCTCCATTTACTGGCGTCCTGTCCCTTTTTACCCCATTTACTGAAGCCCTGCCCTATTTCCCCTATTTACTGCCCCTAGTCCTCCATTTACTGGCGTCCTGTCCCTCTTTCCCCCATTTACTGGCGTCCTGCCCCTATTCCCCCATTTACTGGCGCCCTGCCCTATTTCTGCCATTTACTGGCGCCCTGCCCTATTTCCCCCACTTACTGGTGTCCTGTCCTTATTCCCCCATTTACTGGCGTCCTGCCCTATTTCCGCCATTTACTGGCGCCCTGTCTTATTTCCCCCATTTACTGGTGTCCTGCCCCTATTCCTCCATTTACTGGCGCCCTGCCCTATTTCCCCCATTTACTGGCGGCGCCTCCTGATTTAGTACTATTGTCACCCAATTTCTCTGTTTTCCATTGCTCTGCCCCCTTGTCCCAATTTCTTGGTTTCCTCAATACTCATTTATAAGTGTTCTGATGCTCTTGGTTTATCATATCATTAGTCATCGAATCAGACAGGACATTCGGCCGATTGTGCCTGTGACAACATTTTGCAAGAGCTATGCAATTAGTCTCACTCACCTGTCCTTTCCCCATAGCCCCACAAATTCCTCCTTTTTTTTAGGTATATATCCATTTCCCTTTTGTAAATTATTATTGAATCTTTTTCCATCACCCTTTCAGACAGCACTTCCCAGATCATAACAACTCGATGCATAAAAACAAATCCCTCCCTGGCTTTTTGCCAATAATTTTGAATCTGCATTCTTTGTTTACAGGCTCTTCTGCCAGTGGAAAGTGTTTCTCTCCATCTATTCCATAAAAGCCCCTCATAATGCGCCTTTATTAAATCTCCATTCAACCTTCTCTGCTCCGAGGAGCACATGCCCAGTTTCACTAGTCTCTTCACATAAAAGTCCCTCATCCCTGGAGTCATTGTTGCAAATCATCCCTGCACCGTCTGAAAAAGCCTGGAAAGTTTTTTTTAAAATACTGGTGCCCAGAACAGGGCTCAAACTATAACAGAATGATGGTAAAGAGGAACCTTCTAGTCTAATGGCAAAAGAACTTAAGGAGGTAAACTGCAATAAATAATAAACGTGCAGCTGTCCTCACCGCCCACGGTAAAAAGAGTGAAGATGAATTATTAGCTGCAACATTAGAATTCCCATGGAACCCCTTCGTGAGCACCTCCAAACCGGTAATCTCTATTACCTACAAGGACAAGGGCAGCATGCTGTGGAAACACCATCATCTCCAAGTTCCCTACCCAGTCACACACATTCTGACTTCGGTAAACATTGGCCGTTCCCTCATTGTTCAGCTACTCTCTTCAGTATTTTCTCAATAGCTGCAATTTCCCTTTTGTACTGCAATGTCTAAACCTGGATACAAGATTCCAAGTGCAATTACCAATTATGTATAAATGGTAGGATAACTTCACTTCTTCTTCTTTGGCCTCCTTATCTCGAGAGACAATGGGTAAGCACTTGGAGGTGGTCAGTGGTGTGTGGAGCAGCGACTGAAGTGGCTATAAAGACCAATTCTAGAGTGACAGGGTCTTCCACAGGTGCTGCAGAAAACTTTGTTTGTCGGGGCTGTTACACAGTTGGCTCTCTCCTTGCACCTCTGTCTTTTTTCCTGCCAACTGCTAAGTCCCTTCGACTCGCCACATTTTAGCCCCGCCTTTATGGCTGCCCACCAGCTCTGGCGAACGCTGGCAACTGACCCCCACGACTTGTGATCAATGTCACAGGACTTCATGTCATGTTTGCAGACGTCTTTAAAGCGGAGACATGGACGGCCGGTGGGTCTGATACCAGTGGCGAGCTCGCTGTACAATGTGTCTTTGGGGATCCTGCCATCTTCCATGCGGCTCACATGGCCAAGCCATCTCAAGCGCCGCTGACTCAGTCGTGTGTATAAGCTGGGGATGTTGGCCGCCTCGAGGACTTCTGTGTTGGAGATACGGTCCTGCCACCTGATGCCAAGTATTCTCCGGAGGCAGCGAAGATGGAATGAATTGAGATGTCGCTCTTGGCTGACATACGTTGTCCAGGCCTCGCTGCCATAGAGCAAGGTACTGAGGACACAGGCCTGATACACTCGGACTTTTGTGTTCCGTCTCAGTGCGCCATTATCACACACTCTCTTGGCCAGTCTGGACATAGCAGTAGAAGCCTTTCCCATGCGCTTGTTAATTTCTGCATCTAGAGCCAGGTTACTGGTGATAGTTGAGCCTAGGTAGGTGAACTCTTGAACCACTTCCAGAGCGTGGTCGCCAATATTGATGGATGGAGCATTTCTGACGTCCTGCCCCATGATGTTCGTTTTCTTGAGGCTGATGGTTAGGCCAAATTCATTGCAGGCAGCCGCAAACCTGTCGATGAGACTCTGCAGGCACTCTTCAGTGTGAGATGTTAAAGCAGCATAGTCAGCAAAGAGGAGTTCCCTGATGAGGACTTTCCGTACTTTGGACTTCGCTCTTAGACGGGCAAGGTTGAACAACCTGCCCCCTGATCTTGTGTGGAGGAAAATTCCTTCTTCAGAGGACTTGAACGCATGTGAGAGCAGCAGGGAGAAGAAAATCCCAAAAAGTGTGGGTGCGAGAACACAGCCCTTTTTCACGCCACTCAGGATAGAAAAGAGATGTTAAGAGAAGCCACCATGTTGAATTGTGCCTTTCATATTGTCATGGAATGAGGTGATGATACTTAGTAGCTTTGGTGGACATCCAATCTTTTCTAGTCGTCTGAAGAGACCATGTCTGCTGACGAGGTCAAAGCTTTGGTGAGATCAATGAAAGCAATGTAGAGGGGCATCTGTTGTTCGCGGCATTTCTCCTGTATCTGACGAAGTGAGAACAGCATGTCAATGGTCGGTCTCTCTGCTCGAAAGCCACACTGTGCCTCAGGGTAGACGCGCTCGGCCAGCTTCTGGAGCCTGTTTAAAGTGACTCGAGCAAAGACTTTCCCCACTATGCTGAGCAGGGAGATTCCACGGTAGTTGTTGCAGTCACCGCGGTCACCTTTGTTTTTATGGAGGGTGATGATATTGGCATCGCGCATGTCCTGAGGTCTGCTCCCTCGTCTCAGCACAGGCATAGCAGTTCATGTAGTGCTGAGAGTATAGCAGGCTTGGCACTCTTGATTATTTCAGGGGTAATGCTGTCCTTCCCAGGGGCTTTTCCGCTGGCTAGAGAATCAATGGCATCACTGAGTTCAGATTTTGTTGGCTGTATGTCCAGCTCATCCATGACTGGTGGAGGCTGGGCTGCGTTGAGGGCAGTCTCAGTGACAACATTCTCCTTGGAGTACAGTTCTAGGTAGTGCTATTTCACTTCAATATTGACCTTTTCATAGAGACTAACAGCTGATATCCTTTACTCACTGCCACCGAACATTATTGCCATTACATCAATTGTCCAGCAGGCCCCTTAGATCCCCTTTATTTTCCATTCACGTTATTTTCTTTCCATTTAAGTAATAGTCGATTCGAGGATTTTTTTTGTCCCCGTTTGAAGAACTTTGCATTTCTCTACATTGAATTTCACCTTCCTGTCTACACAATTCCACAGTATTTTCAAATCCTCATGTAGTTTATTCTGTTCAACGTTGAAGTCTATCCACCAGCATTATTAGTTTTGTATCATACACACATTTAGCCACTATGCTTGTGACTCCCCATCATTTATGATGATATTTTTAAAAAAGATCTCAAAAACAGACCTTTGTGGGACCCCACATACAACATTCTCCGAGGTTCATGACAGTCTCTGTGCTGCTACCCATTTGATTCTGTAAATTCGCCATGAAGCTGAACTGACTGTTCACAACTGTGATGTCATATTTGACCCTGAGCTGGGTTTCTGACCACATATCTGCACCATGATCGCTTATTTTCACCTCTGTAACATCATCTGACTCTGCTCCTGCCTCAGCTCATCTGCTGCTGCAACCCACATCCATACCTTTATTACCTCTAGACTTGACTACTCCAATGCACTCCTTGCCGGCCTCCTGTCTTCTATAAAATTAAGCTCATCCGAAGATCTGCTGCCTGGATTCGAACTCACACCAAGTTCCTTTTACCAATCAACCCTGTGCTCGCTGAGCTACATTGGCTTCAGGTTGAGCAATAACTCAATTTGAACATTCTCATCCTTGTTTTCAAATCCCTTCACCGAATTCTGTCCTTAAATGTCTCCACATCCGGACTCTCTTTCCTCCTTTAAGACAGGCTTTCACGCCTACCTCATTCAGCATATCATCTATCCTAACATCTCCTTGTGTAGCTCGGTGTCACATATTGTTTGCTAACCCTCCTGTGAAGCGTCTTGGGACGATTTTCTACAAGAAAGGCGTTGCATAAATGCAGGTTTTTGTTGTTAACCAATAACGTATCTTTGCAAAATATTCACAGTGATTTCCACTTACTTTGCTTCAGCCTTTCTAGCGGAACTATAAGAAAAGCCTTACTGAAATCCAAGTTCACCACATCCACTACCATACCCTTCTCAATCTCCTCTAATCACACTTTCAAATTAAACCAGCAAGTTAGATTGAAAAGTCCTCACCTTCATTAAACCGCATCGATTATCTTTTATAATTATATTTCTATCCAGATGCTCCATGATAATAAGGAACTCTATAACTGAAAGTCAAACTCACTCATCTTTAGTTACCCAGGACACATTCCAACTTTTCTTAAATATTGGAGTAAGATCTATTTTTTCCAGTTAACCGACACCTCTCCAGTAGTTAGTGATTTCTGGAAGATTTGTGCCAGAGTTCCTTTCATTACTCCTTCATTTCCATAAGGATTCTCGGATGCATCTTATCCAGCCCTGAGATTTGTTGATCTTCAGTTTGCACAGCTGTGGGCAACTATGCCGGTAGTAATGTGAATGTTGTCACGAGTTATCTCTGCAGCACTTTCTATTTCTATTCCCAGATTAAATCAGTTGTGAAGCCTTTCCGGAGAGTGAGGAAAATGCCTCCATTTCTTCCCACTTTCCACAATCCTAAATCCTTAGACAAGGTGAGCTGGGAATGGGCTGTTTTCGGATCAAGAGTTAGACAGGCTGGTGTTCAATTGCTTGGTCAAAGAGATAGGCTTTTAAGGAGCATCTTAAAGGACCAGAGACAGGTGGAGGGATTTAGGTAGAGGGGTATAGGGTTTGGACAGCTGAAGGCACAGTCATCAACAGTGGGTGGCACCAAATTGGAGCTGCGTAATATTCCTGAATTAGAGGAGTGCAGAGATCTAGGAGGGTTGCAAGGTTGGAAGAGAGTTCAGAGATAGGGAAGCTATGGAGGGATTTGAAAACTAGGATAAGAATTTTAAAATTGAGGTATTGAGGAACCTCCATACATAACCAGTCTCAGTCGGATTCATTATTGAAGCTCCCTGACAATGCATCAATTCTCTTTACTTCATCCACTCCATGTGACAGTGCGTTCCTCATTCTCACCACTCTCTGTGTAAATAATTTCCCCCTAATACAGGAGGGGAAAATGATACTGTAAGGATGTAGGACATCATTTGATTTTCTGGGTCAGTGTCTCTGGGAAGGATCCATTGAGCACAGCGGACTATGTTAGGAGTTAACTGGGAGGACCCGGCCTCTGCAGAATATCCACTGCATCATCTCTCCAGACTTCCTTTGCAAACTGACAAGGAACAAGTGGGAAATCTCCACTGCTTCAGTGATAGCTGTCAGCTATGGCTCAGTGGTAGAGCTCTTATTTGTCAGTCAGGATGTCGTGGGCTGGAGCCCAACTCCATAGACTGAATGACGCGACCCGGGATAACACTCCAGAGCGGTAATGAAGAAGCGCTGCACTGTCAAATGGTGCCGCCTCTCGATGAGAGGTTAAACAGTGACGTGGTCTGCCTCTCAGGTGGGTGTAAGATACGTCACTATTCGGAAGAAGAGCAGGAAGTTCTCCTGATGGCCAGAAAAATATTTATCCACAACCAGCACCTAAACATCAGGTGCCCTGTTTATTTATTTCATTGTTGTTTGTGAGAGCTGGCTGTGCTCAAATTGGCTGATGCGATTCACCGCATCACAACAGTGTCTACACTTCAAAAGTACTTCGTGTGTTCTGGAGCGCTGAGAGACGTCCTGGTCTCACGGAAGAAATATATATCTTTTTAATTTCCTTTACAGGTGATTTGTCGAATTGAACATCACAGATCCACTTCACTTATAGATCTTTTCGTAACTGGCATCGAAAATAACGGCTTTTATGACATTTGTGTTAGTTTATGTTTGTGACTGCAATCATTAACACAATTTACTTTATGGATTTAGATCTTACACCATGTTTCGCCAGAGGTTTTATAGTCGGCAGCGAGGTCAGTCTGGAGCAAAGTGCAATGGAATCTTGTTCCCCGCCCATATCCGCCTCTTCCCTCCCCCCCCCCCCCCCCCACCCCCCAATACCCCCCTCCCATCTCTCCCGCTCTCTCTCTCCATTCCCCACTGACAACCCTGCAAGAAGATTCATCTTCCCAGGCTGGGGTCAACTTTTCCCCCTCCGTGCCCTCACCCTCTTTGTCCTGTATTCTGCTTTGGCTTTTCTCTCCCCGTTAAAAGGTCGGAGCGACATAAATTAGTTTATAATAATAATTCCTTGAATATTGCAGGGAATTTCATCGCGAAATCCATGTCTGAAGGTGTTCGGCAGCGCAGTAATATCCAAACGAAAAGCGAGTGGAATCAGGAAACGCCAAGTGTGAACATAGTTTACAGACAGCAGGACAGTTGGACCGAGGAGGCAATTTGTCCCATTTGTCCTGATTTCTTCACCGATCCGGTTTCACTGGAGTGTGGACACAACTTCTGCCGCTCCTGTATCACCCAGTGTTGGGAAAAGGAGATAAATTCCTGCTTGGAATGTCGTGAGGAATTTCCGGAAAGAAACAACTCAGGGTAAATCGGACCTTAGCGAGTCTGGCCGAGAAAGTTCGAAAATTAAAGCTGAATCTGGAAGAGAAGGAAAGTAAATTTCACTGTGAGGAACATCAGGAAGAACTGAAGCTGTTTTGTGAAACTGACAAGAAATTGATCTGTTACACTTGTAGAGATTCACGGGAACACAGAGACCACCGCTTCCTCCCCGTTAAAGAAGCTGTTGATATCTACAAGGTGAAAAGGAAAAACATTTTATAAACTGATAATTTTATCACATTTGCATGGTCTAACATTTCGATTCTGTGATTTTCTCTCCCAACCCCCAGGATCGGCTGGAATCTTCCTTAGATTCTCTCACAGGGATGAAATCGGAGGTTCTCGAAACGGAGCTGAAACATAAACGGCAGGTTTCTGAAGTTAGGGTCAGGTCTCCCTGTGCTGATTTTCTGGCATAGGAACGAGGTTGAGTTTTTGAGTGACCCTTGATCGGGCAGACACTCAGCTTGGTTCATGAATTTGATCAGAGACCCAATCCATTGTGGCGGTTGCTGCTGACTTACCCACCGATTTGGAGCCTGGGAAGATGTTCCGAGTGTTTGAGAGTGGAAGCGGGAGACAGGAAATCCGCCGACACCTCCAGTCCGGCAAGTGAGCAGGAGCTATATAAAGGTGGACTGGCAGCCATGCAAAGTGGTCGGGTGACTGGGGCGGGCAAAGCCGAGGAGCAGCGAATAGCCGGCAGCGAATTCATGCAGCTCCTGCCCACAGAAACATTGTTACTGGGAAATAGAAAAGAAAGAACTTGCCTTTATCTAGCGCCCTTCATGACCTTAGGACGTCCCAAAGCGCTTTACAGCCAATGAGAGCTTTTTTAAAAGTGCCTTCACAGTTGTCATGTAGGAAACACAGCAACCAATTTGTGCACAGCAAGATCCCACAGACTAGTATGACTGTCCAGATTAATCTGTTTTCATGATATTGCTTGATGGATAAATATTGATCAGGGCACCTCCAGAACTAACTCCTTTCATCATTTCCTATTGAACATCCAACCGTCCCTTTAAATACACTGGATAGGCCATTAAACACATTGGGCAGAATTTTCCCTATCCTGGGTTGGGGAGATTGGAGGTGGGGGAAGGGGACAGGAAAATAGGGAGAGCTGCATTGGGACGGCTCCTCAACGCATTCCGGCCACCGGGTAAGTTTCCCAGGGGTGGGCCAGGGAACAGATCAAGGCGGGCAGCAAATCAGTTTATTTAAGACCCCAATTAGGGGCCATTCAGAGCATTCGCCCGCATTTTACCTACTGCAGAGAGGACCCACGCCGCGTGTGGAAGCTGCCAGATTCATTGAAGTGGGCCATTGCAGCCGGAAACTCCATCCCACAAAGAAGGGGCCAGTGGCAGGAAAGGCTCTGCGCCCTCTGCCCCAAAGACCCTTCCACAGGGGTTCCCTCCAAAGAACAGTACAGCACAGGAACAGGCCATTCGGCCCTCCAAGCCTGCGCCGATCTTGATGCCTGCCGAAACTAAAACCTTCTGCACTTCCGGGGACCGTAGATCCAAGGGGTCTTCCTACTTGGCCCTTCTGAATTTCCATTGCAAACTTACCCCTCCTGGTATGAAGGGTTTTAGTCCTATGAGTAAAGGGTGAGCCTATACTCATTAGAAGAATGAGAGGTGATGTTATTGAGACATACAAGATTCTAAGGGGTTCTGATGAAAGTTCACAGACCGTCAAGTTTCGTTAACCCGGCTTCTCTTTCCACAGATGCTGCCTGACCTGCCAACCAGTTCCAGCATTTTCTGTTTTTATTTAAGATTCTGAGGGTGCTTGACAGGCTAGATGGTGAAAGACTGGTTCGCCTCATGGGGGAATCTAGAAATAGGGGGCATAATTTCAGAATAAGGGGTCTCCCATTTAAGATGAGCATCAGAAAACCATCCCATATACACTCCAAGAACTCCTCCTCTTCGGTATTGTCACTTGATAGGGTGGATTTTCCCGATGGTGGGTGAGTCCAGAACCAGGGGTCACAGTCTAAGGATACGGGTAAACCATTCAGGAATGAGATGAGGAGAAATTTCTTCACCCAGAGAGTGGTGAACCTTTCGAATTCGCTACCACAGAAAGCAGTTGAGGTCAAAACATTGTATGTTTTCAAGAAGGAGTTAAATATAGCTCTTGTGTCGAAAGGGATCAAAGGATATTGGGCAAAAGCGCGAACAGGTTACTGAGTTTATCTCAATCTGCAAGTACAAGCTACATGTTAAATCTACCTGTACAGATCACATTGCCCATCCTCGACCCTGCTTGTTCTGTGTTTTTACCTCTGCTCTTTTCAATGGCTGAAACTCTGCCCCCATTAGATTTGCTAAACTCCTGGATTCCTCGGCCATTAGGACTGTGCTGCCCTGCTGAGAAACACTGTGTCTATAAAACTAGACATGGGCTGGGGATGCAAAACAGGTAGCGAATTGATCACCTGTTCTCTGCTCCGCCAGATATTCACTTCCATAGAACACAATATCCTCCGTGTCCTGTAACAATCGACAAATGCAATTCCACCGGTTTTGTATCGCTGCCGATTTCCAATTTCACCCCGGTATTCCGTGCGTGCTGTTACTCTGCTCATCCAATCAATCTCTTCAAGCTTAAAGTAACGTGTTTCAGCCAAAACTTCAGAACTGTACTTCGTGTTTGACAAATCCGTTTTTCAGGATGTATTTTCAGGCTGGTTCAAGGGGAATCAATGAATCTTCTGTTCTTTAAACATTTTCAGGTGTCAGGACCATCGCCGGGTCCCGGTGCTGCTGGTTTCCTTGGGCCGCCCACTTGCACGATCTTTCCAGAGGCGGCCGATGAACAGGCTGCCTCCGACTTCACCTTCCAGGTAAGAATCGGAGAGCAGCCGAACCTGTGTGAGAACAGCCGGACCTCTTCAAGCGCGCTGGAGTTTCGAAAGAAAAGCGGCAATAGTGACGTCACATGAAAGCTGCAAGGTGATTGGGTGGTGAGTCACTGCTGTTAGAGAATAGCTCTAAATAGCTGGGTGAGTAGCTAAGATAAGAAAGGTCTACAGTTTATTTCATCTATAGTAAGTAATTATTTTTAGAGCGTTCTGTAGTAACGAGGACCAGGGAGGAAGGGCCCTAGAGTAACTGATATTATTTGACATTAAGATCTTCCAAAAGGTTAATTTAAAGGGTTGAGTCATGGTAGGAAAGCTGAAAGCTGTGGTGTGCTCCTCGTGCTCCATGTCGGAAGCCAGGAAATTTTCCAGTACCCGGGACCAACATGTGTGCAGGAAGTGTCTCCAGCTGCAGCTCCTGGAAGCCCGGGTTTCGGAGCTGGAGCAGCAGCTGGGGAGTCTGTGAAGCATCCACGAGGCGGAGAGTATTGTGGATAGCAGATATAGAGAAGTGGTCACACCGCAGGCTCAGACTCCACAGGCAGGAAGGGAATGGGTGACCACCAGGCAGAGCAAGAGGACTAGGCAGGGAGTTCAGATATACTGCTTTGGATACTGTTGGGGGGAATGGCCTCTCAGGGGAAAGCAGCAACAGCCCAATTCGTTGCTCCACGGTTGGCTCTGCTACACAGGGGAGGAGTAAAAAGTGCGGGAATGCAAAAGTTATAGGGGATTCAATTGTAAGCGAACAGATAGGCATTTCTGTGGCCGCAAAAGAGACTCCAGGATGGTATGTTGCTTCCCTGGTGCTAGGGTCAAGGATGTCTCAGAGCGGTTACAGGACATTCTGAAGGGGGAGGGTGAACAGCCAGTGGTCGTGGTACACATTGATACAAACGGCACAGGTAAAAAAAAAAAGATGAGGTCCTAAAAGCAGAATATAGGGAGCTAGGAAGTAAGCTGAAAAGTAGGACCTCAAAGGTAGTGATCTCAGGATTGCTACCAGTGCCACGTGCCAGTCAGAGTAGAAATAGCAGGATATATTGGATGAAAACGTGGCTGAAGAGATGGTGTGAGGGGGAGGGTTTTAGATTCCTGGGATATTGAGACCAGTTCTGGGGGAGGTGGGACCAGTAAACTGGATGGGTTACACATGGGCAGGACCGGGACTGCTGTCCTAGGGGGAGTATTTGCCAGAGTGGTTGGGGAGGGTTTAAACTAAAATGGCAGGGGGATGGGAACCTTTGCAAGGAGTCAGAGGAGAGGGGAATCAAAGACAAGAACAAACGACAGTAAGGGGAATAAGAAAAGTGATAGGCAGAGAAATAAAGGGCCAGATTCAAACAGTGCCACAGTGAAAAATAGTGGAAAGGGGACAGTAATGTTAAAAAGACAAGCCTTAAGGCTTTGTGCCTTAATGCGTGGTGCACTCTCAATAAAATTGATGAATTAATCATGCAAATAGATGTAAATGGGTATGATATAGTCAGGATTATGGAGACATGGCTGCAAGGTGACCAGGGATGGGAAATGAACATCCAGAGGTATTCAGTATTTAGGGAGGACAGACAAAAAGCAAAAGGCGATTGAGCTGCATTGCTGGTTAAAGAGGAAATTAATGCAATGGTGAGAAAAGATATTAGCTCTGACGATGTGGAATCTGTATGGGTAGAGCTGAGAAACACTAAGGGGAAAAAAACGTTGGTGGGGGTTGTATATATACCCCCAAACTGTAGTGGCGATGTTGGGAATGGCATTAAACAGGAAACTAGAAACACATGAGATAAAGGAACATCTGTAATTATGGGTGACTTTGATCTGCATCAAATAAGTCACAATACCATAGAGGAGGAATTCTTGGAGTGTATATGGGATGGTTTTCTGTACCAATACGTTGAAGAACCAACTAGAGACCAGGCCATCCTAGACTGGGTATTGTGTAATGAGAGAGGAATAATTGACAATCTAGTGGTCCGAGACCCCTTCGGGGACGAGCGACCATAATATGATAGAATTCTTCATCAAGATGGAGAGTGACGTACTTGATTCTGAGAGTAGGGTCCTGAATCTTCATAAAGGAAACGACGAAGATATGAGGTGTGAGTTGGGAAATGTTACTTAAAGGAATGATGGTGGATAGACAACGGCAAACATTTAAAGAGTGCATAAATGAACTGCAACAATTGTTTATTCCTGTCTGGCGCAAAAGTAAAATGGGAAAGGTATCCAAACAATGGCTTACAAGGGAAATTAGAGATAGCATTAGATCCAAGGAAAAGGCATATAAATTTGCTGGAAAAAAGCAACAGACCTGAAGATTGGGAACAGTTTAGAATTCAGGAAAGGAGGACCAAGGGATTGATTAAGAAGGGGAAAATAGAGTACGAGAACAAGCTTGTGGGGAACATAATCACTGACTGTAAAAGTTTCTATAGTTATGTGAAGGAAAAAGATTGGTGAAGACAAATGTAGGTCCCTTACAGTCAGAAACTGGGGAATTTATTATGGGGAATAAAGAAATGGCTGACCAACAAAATGCATACTTTGGTTCTGTCTTCACAAAGGAGGACACAAATATAATTCCAGAGATGCTGGGAAACACAGGGTTTAGTGAGAGAGAGGAACTAAAGGATATCAGTATTAATAGAGAAATGGTGTTGGGGAAATTGATGGGATTGAAGGGTGAAATCCCCAGGGCCTGATGGTGTGCATCCCAGAGTACTTAAGGAAGTGGCCCTAGAAATAATGGATGCATTGGTGGTCATCTTCCAAGATTCTATAGACTCTGGAACAGTTCCTACAGATTGGAGGGTAGCTAATGTGACCCCACTATTTAAAAAGGGAGGTAGAGAGAAAGCAGGGAATTATAGACCAGTCAGCCTGACGTCGTTACTGAGGAAAAGTTCTAGAGTCCATTATCAAAGAATTTTGAGCAGTTCACTTAGAGAACAGTGGTAGAATCGGACAGAGTCAGCGTGGATTTACAAAAGGGAAATCATGCTTGACAAATCTACAAGATTTCTTCGAGGATGTAACTAGCAGAGTTGATGAGGGGGAGCCAGTGGATAAGGTTTATTTGGACTTTCAGAAAGCTTTCGACAAAGTCCCACATAAGAGATTAGCATGTAAAATTAAAGCACATGGGATTGGGGGTAGTGTATTGCGATGGATAGAAAATTGGTTGGCAGACAGGAAACAAAGAGTAGGGATAGATGGGTCTTGTTCTGAATGGCGGGCAGTGACTAGTGGGGTACCGCAGGGATCGTTGCTAGGACCCCAGCTATTCACAATATATATTAATGATTTAGATGAGGGAACTAAATGTAATATCTCCAAATTTGCAGATGACACAAAACTGGGTGGGAGGGTGAGTTGTGAAGAGAATGCAGAGAGGCTTCAGGGTGATTTGGATGAGTTGAGTGAGTGGGCTAATGTATGGCAGGTGCAGTATAATGTGGATAAATGTGAGGTTATCCACTTTGGAAGCAAAAACAGGAAGGCAAATTATCTGAATGGGTGTAAGCTGAGAGAGGGGAATATGCAGCGAGACCTGGGTGTTCTCGTACACCAGTCACTGAAGGTAAGCATGCAGGTGCAACAGGTGGTTAAAAAAGGAAAATGGTATGTTGGCCTTCATAGCGACAGGATTCGAGTACAGGAGCAGGGATGTCTTGCTGCAATTATACAGGGCCTTGGTGAGGCCACACCTGGAATATTGTGGGCAGTTTTGGTCTCCTTATCTGAGGAGGCATGTTCTTGCTATAGAGGGAGTGCAGCGAATGTTTGCCAGACTGATTCCTGGGATGGCGGGACTGATGTATGAGGAGAGATTGAGGTCGGTTGGGATTATATTCGCTGGAGTTCAGAACAGTGACGGGTGATCTCATAAAAATATATAAAATTCTAACAGAACTAGACAGGGTAGATGCCCGAAGGATGTTCCCGATGATGGGGGAGTCCAGAACCAGGGGTCATCATCTAAAGACTGAGACGAGGAGACATTTCTTTACCCAGAGAGTGGTGAGCCTGTGGAATTCGCTACCACAGGAGTTAGACATAGCTCTTGGGTCTCAAGGGATCAAAAGGTATGCAGTGAAAGCTGGAACAGGTTACCGAGTTGGATGATCAGCCATGATCATAATAAATGGTGGAGCAGGCTCGAAAGGCCGAATGGCCTACTCCTATTTTCTATGTTTCTATGATTTTCCTCGAGGTGGGAGGCCCGGAAGCTGTGCACGGCCGACAGGCTCACCGGGAGAGGTGGGCATTGTTGGAGCATGTAGGACACCTCAAGGTGGAGACGCTCTCTGAAACCTTCTGAAAATGTAAAAGTGAGGAATGGCCACAGTTGTGAAGCCATCATTGTGCAGGGAGATCCTCTGATCCCCGCGGCTCTAGGATGGGGGATAGAAAGAGGCGGCGATGGTCTCCTTGCCTGCCTCCAGGTGGCCGCCACCTGCTGGGCTTCAGCCCAAGCGGGGGACAAGTCAGCCATCAAGAAGATCCCGCAATTGTCACTAATTTGCCGCAAGTGGACACTTAATTGCAAGAAATTAGCGACCCGCCGTTAGCGGGCGGGAAGCTGATGTGGGTCTGAAGCTGCTTCCAATAAGATCATAAAGGCGGGAATGTGTTGGGGAGCCGCCCCAACAGAAGGTGATCTAGTTTTGCTCCTGGACCCGCCTCAAGACCCGTCTCTGTGGGACCGGGTAAATGCTGCCCAGTGGATTTGGATTTGCAAAAAGCATTCAATAAGATGCTGCATAAGAGGTTATTATACAGCATTAGGGCTAGAGATTATACATTAGCCTGGGTTGAGGATTAGCTAATGGACAGAAAACAGAGAGTAAGAATATACAGGTTAATTTTGGGTTGTCAGACTAAGACAAACTAAGTGAATGGGCAAGAACATGACAGATGATATATATCATGGGAAAATGTTAAATTATTCTCTTTGGTAGATAGATAGATAAGCAGAATAATTTTCAAACTGTGAAAGACTGGGAATGCTGGTATTCAGAGGGATCTTTGTGTCCTAGTACACAAATCACAGAAAGTTAACCTGCAGATACAGCAAACAGTTAGAGAGTCAAATGGTATATTCACCTTGACTATAAAGGGATTGGAGTATAAAAGTAAAGAAGTCCAGGACTACATTCCCTCGAGCTCAGAATAAAGAGAGGTGATCTAATTGAATATTATAAAATGTCTTTTAGGGTAAATGCTAGGAGAATGTTTCATCTGGCTGCAGAGTCTAGAACTAGGAGTTGCAGTCTCAGAATAAGGGGTTGTCTCTGTAGGACTGAGATGAGGAGAAATGTCTTCACTCAAAGGGTTGTGAATCTTTGGAATTCTCTAACCCAAGATGTGTGGATTCTCCATCAAAAGTATATCCAAGGAAGCTATTGATAGATTTTTGAGTACGAAGGAATTTAAGGGTTAATGGGGGAAGGTGGAGTTGACATAAGATGATCAGCCATAAGGCAGAGCAGGCTTGAAGGCCGAAGCTTTCTGGCTATACTCTGGTATAGTGTTAGGTTCTGTACATAAATTGCCTACCTTCGCAGTTAAATTCCATCTGCCTTCTAGTCTTTGCTGTGATCAGTTCCATTGGCATTCTGTCAGATAATGAAGCAGTCCATGCCCACATGCAGCAAGAGCTGGATACAATTCAGGCTCGGGCCGATCAATGGCAAGCAAACATTCGAACCGCACAAATGCCAGGCAATGACTATCTCCAGCAACAGGGAATCTAATCACCTTCCCTTTGCAGTGAACATCATTACCATCACTGAATCCCCCATCATTAACATCCTGCAGCTTACCATTGACCAGAAACTTAGCTGGACCAGCCACAGAAATATGTGGCTATAAAGCAGGTCAGAGGCTGGGAATTCTGCAGCGAGTAACTCAACTCCTGATCCTCCAAAGTCTGTCCACTCTCTACGAGGCACAAGTCAGGAGTGTGGTGGAACACTCTCCCGTTTCCCAGAAGAGTGCAGCACCAACAACACTCAAGAGGCTTGACACTATTCAGGACAATGCAGCCCGCTTAATTGGCACCCCATTTACAACCTTAAACATTAATCCCTCCACCACCAGTGCACAGTGGCAGCAATCTGTACCATGTACAAGATGCACTGCAGTAACTCATCAAGACTCCTTCAATAGCACCTCCCAAACCTACGACCTCTATGACCCAGAAGGACAAGGGCAACAAATGTATCGGAAAGCCATGACCTGCAAGTTCCCCTCTGTGTTACGCACTATCCTGACTTGGAAACATTTCCTCATCGTCGCTGTGTCAAAGTCATGGAATTCCAAACCTCACAGCACTGTGGGAGTATCTTCACCGCACATACTGCAGTGGTTCAAGAACGCAGATTACCATGAGCTTCTCAAAAGCTATGAGGGATGGTCAATAAATTCTGGTCTTGCTAGAGACGTCCACATTCTGTGAAATGAATTTTAAAAAAAGACTCCTAATTTGCTGCTTCTTTTTACTGAGTTTGTATTCTCTGCTGGATCCTTCTCCCTTTTCCATTACATCCATTCCCACTAAATGCTGCCCATACGCCATCTCTTCCTGTTTTCCATGCAAGCTTACTTATCAATGATTCCCGCTCCTCCTATCCTTTTCAAATCTAACGTCATAACGCCCTATCTCTATCCTTCTGGCCTTTCACTTGATCACCAATCTTACTTTCCTCAATAAAGTCATTGAATGTATGGTCACTTATAAAATCTATATTAATTTTCCTACAACTGCATGTTTGAACCACATCAAACAGATTAAAATTCCGTCCATCAAGCCAAAGTAGCTCTAATAAAGATCAGAAATGACATGCTCAATGACAGTGAGTATAGGGAATTATCCTCCTCATTCTCTTGGATCTCTCTGCAACAAACTTGACCCCTCCACGTCTCGTGTGTTATCAGACAGCTTATCTGGATTCCAGCTATGGAGGAGCAGAAATTTCATCCAATTAGCATTAGGAAGACAGAAGTAACTGACTTTGGAAATTGTCAAAAGCTGCACCCTTGCTACCAGCTCCATTCGCTCTTTGTCCATTGTCTCAGGCTGATCCGGATAGTTTGCAACCTTGTTGTCCAATTCATTCCCGAGCTGCACTTCTGACCTCAAATCCTGGCAATTACAGAGACTGCCTTCTTCAATCTCTGATACATTGCCTGCCTTCAGTAATGCCTTAGCCCACCTGAAGCTGAAACTCTTATCTATTATTTAGTTACATCCAGTCTCAATCATTCCAAGAACAAAATAGTACAGATGTTGTATCACGCTCATTCCATGCTAATGACCCCTATCTGCAGGAATGGAGCTAACAAAGACTTTTGCATACAGGCTGACTTTGAATCCAAGACCAAGATAATAGCTGTGAAGTATCGCCAAGACACCGAAATGGACCAACCTCAGAGGCCATTGTGTACTGATTGTTCCCCATGTCTTGGGCCATTGTATCAACACCTCAGGGGGAAATATCTTCAGCCACCTGACCGAGAACGAAACCTGAGAATTTTTTACTTTAAAAGAAGGAGGGAGAGAGAGAAAGATTCAGAGAACAGTCAGAAAGCCATTTCCAGCCAAGGAGGCTGTGAGATTGATCCAGCTGATGAACAGACAGTACCTGAAAAACATTTGTAAACCAAATTTAAACAACAGAGCCAGAGACTGCAGGGTGACCTGAAAAACACCTCATCTGAGAAATTGAACCACCACGCCCACCACCAGCTTTGGACTGAGTTCCAACCGAAGAAGCCTGTAACGCTTCAACAACTCCAAGACGAGGAACATCCAGGCCTGCAATACTGTTATAAAATTTTCTCCTAGATGAAACACTGAAGTTTCTAAACAACAAACTCTTTTACTGCAAACAGAGTTTAATAGCATGCTATCCTCTACTCTTTATCTTTTCTTGTGCGTGTGTGTGATTGCAGGAGTGGGTGACATTGTGAACAATTTTGGGTACTGTTTAATAAATAGTTATCTTTCTTTTTAAACATACAAGAAAACCTGTCGTTTGTCTGCTTATTTGACCCGAAAAACACTCAAGTACTAAAATAGCATTTAAAAAATACAATCTGCTGCAAGTTGGGAGGTGGGAAGTGGAAGTCACCCACACTATTTCCCATCTGTCCCATAACAGCAGGAAATTGGAAATTAAAACACAAAATACTCAGCAGGTCTGGCAGCATCTGTGGAAAAAGCAACAGTGTTAACTTCCATGTTAATGACCTTTCATCAGAACGGAGTGAAGTTAGAGATCTAACAGGTTTTAATCAAGTACAGAGTCACTGATGATTCCAATGTTCACTTGATTGACATCCCATCCTCCACCTCTCCCAGCAGTGGTTAGCACCACAGCCTCACAGCTCCAGTGACCCGGATTCCATTCTGGGTACTGCCTGTGTGGAGTTTGCAAGTTCTCCCTGTGTCTGCGTGGGTTTCCTCCCACAAGCCAAAAGACTTGCAGGTTGGTAGGTAAATTGGCCATTACAAATTGCCACTAGTATAGGTAGGTGGTAGGGAAATATAGGGACAGGTGGGGATGTTTGGTAAGAATATGGGATTAGTGTAGGATTAGAATAATTGGGTGGTTGATGGTCGGCACAGACTCGGTGGGCCGAAGGGCCTGTTTCAGTGCTGTATCTCTAAACTAAAACTAAACTAAGAGCCAAAAGAGGTACCTTCAGATCAACCATGAGCTGCAGATACATCTCCACCGTGTGTGGTATATATTGTATACTTAAGAATCTAAATGGTGGCCACTTGGTGGCGTTCCTACCTATCCTCCGTATTTACAAGATTATGATCAAAATAAGAGCGTCTGGTCCATTGTTTTGAGTATATGGTGTATCCCGACTTTCTCATTTCCTCTGATTTTATTTTTTAAGATTTAATCTCCCTCAGCTGATTTTTGGATCTCTTTTCCTTTCTGCAGCAGTTCCCCACCTCAGTTGTGCTTTTAAGGTTCATCCTTCCTTTCTTTTCTCCTGGTCTTGGTACTTCCCTCCCCATCTCGATAGCGCTGATTCGTGGTGTGTGGGTCACGCCTCCAGACATAGATTGCAGGGAAACAGTCGTCTGGATGATAACACAAGACGGACGGTAGTAAATCAGTAGCTCTGTTAACATTGCGTCCACTAGTAATTTCCATTGAAGCTAACAAAAACGAACATTTGAATGGAACGTGACATGAGCTAATTCGTTGTCACCTAAAACACTCCGAGCCACATTAGAACTATCACTGATTCCTTGTTAATTTTTAAAGGCCCTTTATGCTCTGCAGGCACTGAGAATAACGCCAGACTGGGGTTGCAAAGTTCATCACAGTGGGTCAACATCGGAGCAGGACGGCAGAGGCTGAAGAAAAGCCCCAAAACTGCAATTAACCCTCTGAACCCAGTGTCTGCAGAGCACTTTCTGGGTTCGGAAACAAAGGGATAGAAAGTGGTCCGCGTTGTGCCTGTTTTGCAGGGATAAACATTTCCAGTTTCGGGGGTGCAGTTTCCTGCACACAAGGACACATGAAATAGGCCTCAGCTGGACTATTGTGTACAATTCTGGACAGCAGACCTTAGGAAAGGTATCAAAGCCTTAGAGACAGTACATCGGAGGTTTAACAGGATGACAGTAAGGACGAAGGACTTCAGTTATGTGAAAAGACTGGAGAAGCTGAGATTGTTCTTCCAGGAGCAGAGAAAGTAAAGGGAGATTTCATAGAGATTTTTAAACTCACGGGGTGTTTTGATGGTGTAGATAAGGAGGAACTGTTCCCTCTGGCAAGTGAGTCTGCAACCAGAAGTCATACATTTAAAATATTTCACAGAAGAACTAGAGGGAGAATGAGGAAGAATTGTTCAATACAGAGGGTTGTTATTATCCGAAATGAACTAAAGAACAAAGAACAAAGAAAATTACAGCACAGGAACAGGCCCTTTGGCCCTCCAAGCCTGCGCCGATCCAGATCCTCTATCTAAACATGTCGGCTATTTTCTAAGGGTCTGTATCTCTTTGCTTCCTGCCCATTCATGTATCTGTCTAGATACATCTTAAAAGACGCCATCGTGTTTGCATCTACCACCTCCGCTGGCAATGCGTTCCAGGCACCCACCACCCTCTGCGTGAAGAACTTTCCACGCATATCCCCCCTAAACTTTTCCCCTTTCACTTTGAACTCGTGTCCCCTAGTAATTGAATTCCCCACTCTGGAGAAAAGCTTCTTGCTATCCACCCTGTCTATACCTCTCATGATTTTGTACACCTCAATCAGGTCCCCCCTCAACCTCCGTCTTTCTAATGAAAATAATCCTAATCTACTCAACCTCTCTTCATAGCTAGAACTGTCTGAAAGGTGGTGGAAGCAGGTTACTGGAGAATTTTCATCAGGCAGTTGGACATGTCCTTGAAGGGAACTAAAAGTTGGGATGTGGGATTGAATTGGACATGTGTTTCAAAGAGCTGGCACAGGAATGACGGGCTTCTGATTCTACCCGGACTCGTCATTGGCTTGGCATTTTATTCAGATGTGAAAGGCAATGGCCTAAAACACACGTTCGTCCTGCTACATCGATTAATGAGACTCTAATGGCTGTTTAAAGACTCAGTGGAGAAATTTGTAATGCCATGAGTCTCCAACTCACTTGCTTCGGGTTTTTCAGACAGGGATGTTGCTGGTGAAAAGGTGAGTACATTTATTTTCCAACCATTAATGTGGAGGTGGAAGGGGATACTGTGTTTCTCCAGATTCCACAATATTCTTCCTCCCCTCCTCCACCCACTGGCCCCTTCCCTCCCAAAACTGCCTCTCCTCGCCTCTCCCCACCACTGCCTCTCCTCGCCTCTCCCCACCACTGCCTCTCTCCTCCTCTCCCCACCACATCCTCTCCCTCCCACCGCTGTCTCTCTCCTCCCTCCACCACCTCATTTCCTGCCCACCGCAATCCCTCCCCCCTCCCATTCCCTGCCCTCACTTGCCCCATCCCACTCTCTCCCTCTCCCTTTCCCCTCCCACTTCCGTGTCCCGCCAACTCTCTCCATCCCCCGCTCTCTCCCCTCCCGTTTCCACTCTGTGTTCCCTCTCTCCTCCCCCTCTATACACCCACCTCACCCTCTCTATCACCTTCCTCCTAATATGTCTGCCCTCCCTATCCCGCTCTCTCCACCCTCCTCCTCTCACCTTCGCTCTCTTCTCCTTCCTCAAGCTCTTTCTTCCCTCCTGCACTCTCTCCCGTCACTCCCTGCTTACCCATCCCAATCTTTTCCTTCCCTCTTCCCCCTCCCTCGCTCTCCTCTTACCCAATTCCTCATCGCACCTACCTTCACCACACCCCACTCCATCCCCTGCCTCCCCAGTGGCTCAATTTTTCATCTCGCACCCTCTCCCCTTCAGCCCTCTAGTTCCCTCTGCCCCCCATCCTCCCACTTCCACACCCACATCCCTCCCAACTGCCTCTTTTCCCATCCCACATTTCCAATCCCTATCCACCTCGCACTCCTTTCTCCCCCATGGCCTGTTTGCTCCCTTTACCCCAGACCAACCCACTCCCTCTACTTGTCCCTCACTGCCCTTTTGCTCCTCCTCAGCCATAACCTCCTGTTCCCTCTCGCGTGCCTGCCCTCTCTCCCTCTTGCCACAACTGCTCCCACCCTGCAATTCCCTCTTGCTCCCCCACTCCTGCTCACTCTGAGTTGCCGCCGTTCTGCTCCCTTTCATTCCTTCTACCCACCCCCACCCCCCCCCCCCCCCCCACCCCACCACCACACACACACCACAATCCCTCTTCCTACCATCTACCAAGTCCCTCTACCCGCAGCTCCCTCTTCCCCCTCTGGCTTCTCTCCCCATGCTGTCCTCCCACTTCCACCCAGCCGCCTGCTCCCTCATGACCCCCCACCTCCCTCTCAAACCCGCTCCCCCACTCGTTCTCATCCTCCCCGCCCTCCTACCTTTGCTAGTCTTTCCACTGACTCTAACACCGCTCTTTCCCACTGCCACGGGACCTTCCTCTTTCCAGCCACCCCAAGCATTCTCCCAAGCCTCTGCTATCCTCCCAATCCCTCCACACCCTCTTGCCCCATCTTCCCCTCACACTCCCATTCCCTTGCTCCTCGCACCCTCCTGCTCACTATCCCCCATATCCAGCTTTCCTCTCCCTTGTCACTGCTGGACCCATCCTGCACCCCCACCCTCCCTCTCACTGTTTCTCCCCCTGCCCTCCTGCTCCTGCAAAAACCTGAAAAACAAGTTTAAAACCAGTAAATGATTTAAAAAAATCAAAATGGCAGTCATGGTCTGGCATTGTTGAACTCAATGTTGAGTCCAGAAGGCTGTAAAGTGTCTCATCGGAAGATGAGGTAAAGCATGGCTACCCAACCCGAACCCGAGCAGACACGATGACATGCGTCGGGTTCAGGTTGGGTCCTGCTGGATGCGGAGTCTGCGGACACAGTGCTGCCTTGCTCAGGGAGGGGACTTCTGCACGACTCTGCAGGAATAGCCTGCCGCTGGAATGGAGAATCACAACATTTGGACAAGGTATGTTTGATTTAATTAACTTTATTACGTAGGTCAGGTCGGGCGCGGGAAAAAAAAATCAAAGGACTCGGGCCCAGGTCGGGTTCGGGTTGGATGTCGTCGGGTCAGGCACGGGCCGGGTTTCAATGTCATACCCGAGCAGGCCTTTAAAATGAGGTGCTATTCCTCGAACTTGCATTGAGATTCATTGGAAAACTGCAGCTGGCCAAGAACAGAAATGAGAGTGTGACAGCAAGGTGGTGAATTAAAATGGCAAGCAACCAGATGCTTGCGAACTGAGCGGAGGTGTTTCACAAAACGGGCACCCAATCGATGTTTGGTCTCCCTAATGTAGAGGCAACAGCATTAAGCCATTACAGTAAAATAAATTGAAAGAAGTACAAGTATATCGCTGCTTCAGCTGAAAGGAGTGTTTAGGGCCTTGGAAGGTGAGGAAAGGGTAAAAGAGCAGGTATTACACCTCCTGTGATTGCATGGGAAGGTGCCATGGGAAGGGGATGAGGTGTTGGGGGTGATGGAGGAGTGGACCAGGGTGTCGCGGAGGGAATGGTCCCTTCGGAATGCTGACGGGGGAGGGGAGGAGATGGTGTGTTTGGTAGTGGCATCACGCTGAAGGTGGCAGAAATGGCGAAGGATGATGCTCTGGATGTGGAGGCTGGTGGAGTGGAAAGTGAGAAGGGGAATCCTGTCACGGTTATGGGAGGGAGGGTAAGGGATGAGGGCAGAAGTGTGAGAAATCGGCTGGACAGGGTTGAGAGCCCTGTCAATCACAGTGGGGCCGGTGGGGGGTGGGGGTGGGGGGGGGAGGGAATTCTCGGTTAAGGAAAAAGGAAAACACGTCAGAAACACTGTTGTGGAAGGTTGCATCATCAGAACAGTTGCGTAGGACATGGAGAAATAGGAAGGGTGGAGTGGAGTCCTTACAGGAGGCAGTGTGTGAGGAAGTGTAGTCGAGGTAGCTGTGGGAGTTGGTGGGCTTATAATGAATATTAGTGGACAGCCTATCGCCAGAAAGGAGTCAGAGAGTTAAGGAAGGGAATGGAAGGGAATGGGCAGGGATGCACCCTGTGAAGGTGAGAGAAGGGTGGAAAATGGAAGCAAAGTTGATCAAGTTTTCCAGTTCAAGGCGAGAGCAGGAAACAGCACCTCCCCTTTTGTTCTCCCTCCCCGCTCCACCCCCACCACCCCCGTACCCCCTGAACCACTTTCATTTGCTCAAAGCCGATATATTTGTAATGTTTGCCAGTTCTGATGAAAGGCCACAGATCAGAAACGTTAACTGTTCCGCTGTCCACAGATGCTGCCTGACCTGAGTATTTCCAGTACTTTCTGTTTCTATTTCTGACTCCCATCGACGCCTTGGCTCCGCCTCAGAAACCCAACTCCTTCACCCTGAATAACAGGTAATATGGCCAATCCGCTTCCTCAAACCCACTGCCCTCACTACAAGTGACAGGCTCTCCGGCCAATCCGCTTCCTCAAACCCACTGCCCTCACTACAAGTGACAGGCTCTCCGGCCAGTCCGCTTCCTCAAACCCACTGCCCTCACTACAAGTGACAGGCTCTCCGGTCAATCCGCTTCCTCAAACCCACTGCCCTCACTACAAGTGACAGGCTCTCCGGTCAATCCGCTTCCTCAAACCCACTGCCCTCACTACAAGTGACAGGCTCTCCGGCCAGTCCGCTTCCTCAAACCCACTGCCCTCACTACAAGTGACAGGCTCTCCGGCCAGTCCGCTTCCCCAAACCCACTGCCCTCACTGCGAGTGACAGGCTCTCCGGTCAATCCGCTTCCTCAAACCCACTGCCCTCACTACAAGTGACAGGCTCTCCGGTCAATCCGCTTCCTCAAACCCACTGCCCTCACTACAAGTGACAGGCTCTCCGGTCAATCCGCTTCCTCAAACCCACTGCCCTCACTGCGAGTGACAGGCTCTCCGGTCAATCCGCTTCCTCAAACCCACTGCCCTCACTGCGAGTGACAGGCTCTCCGGTCAATCCGCTTCCTCAAACCCACTGCCCTCACTACAAGTGACAGGCTCTCCGGTCAATCCGCTTCCTCAAACCCACTGCCCTCACTGCGAGTGACAGGCTCTCCGGTCAATCCGCTTCCTCAAACCCACTGCCCTCACTACAAGTGACAGGCTCTCCGGTCAATCCGCTTCCTCAAACCCACTGCCCTCACTGCGAGTGACAGGCTCTCCGGCCAATCCGCTTCCTCAAACCCACTGCCCTCACTACAAGTGACAGGCTCTCCGGTCAATCCGCTTCCTCAAACCCACTGCCCTCACTGCGAGTGACAGGCTCTCCGGTCAATCCGCTTCCTCAAACCCACTGCCCTCACTGCGAGTGACAGGCTCTCCGGTCAATCCGCTTCCTCAAACCCACCGCCCTCACTGCGAGTGACAGGCTCTCCGGTCAATCCGCTTCCTCAAACCCACTGCCCTCACTACGAGTGACAGGCTCTCCGGCCAATCCGCTTCCCCAAACCCACCGCCCTCACTGAGTGACAGGTACTCCAGCCCCCACCCACCCCCCCCCACCCCGAAACAGGATATTCACCCTAACTTGTCCATGTCAGTCCTTATGTGCCACACCAGCCTCCTCCCACCCTACTTGGAGTTCAATCAGGGCAAATGCGAGGTGATGCATTTTGGAAGATCCAATTCAAGAGTGAACTATACAGTAAATGGAAAAGTCCTGGGGAAAATTGATGTACAGAGAGATTTGGGTGTTCAGGTCCATTGTTCCCTGAAGGTGGCAACGCAGGTCAATAGAGTGGTCATGAAGGCATACGGCATGCTTTCCTTCATCGGACGTGTTATTGAGTACAAGGGTTGGCAGGTCACGTTACAGTTGTATAAGACTTTGGTTCGGCCACATTTGGAATACTGCGTGCAGTTCTGGTTGCCACATTACCAAAAGGATGTAGATGCTTTGGAGAGGGTGCCTGGTATGGAGGGCGATAGCTATGAAGAGAGGTTGAGTAGATTAGGATTATTTTCATTAGAAAGACGGAGGTTGAGGGGGGACCTGATTGAGGTGTACAAAATCATGAGAGGTATAGACAGGGTGGATAGCAAGAAGCTTTTTCCCAGAGTGGGGGATTCAATTACTAGGGATCATGAGTTCAAAGTGAGAGGGGAAAAGTTTAGGGGGAATATGCATGGAAAGTTCTTTACGCAGAGGGTGGTGGGTGCCTGGAATGCATTGCCAGCGGAGGTGGTAGACGCGGGCACGATGGCGTCTTTTAAGATGTATCTAGACAGATACATGAATGGGCAGGAAGCAAAGAGATACAGACCCTTAGAAAATAGGCGACATGTTTAGATAGAGGATCTGGATCGGCGCAGGCTTGGAGGGCCGAAGGGCCTGTTCCTGTGCTGTAATTTTCTTTGTTCTTTGTTCTACTTCATCTCACCCTGTCAGCACTTCTTTTTGCTCCTCATGTGTCCTGGTTAATATTTATCCCTTAACCAATACCACCAGAACAGACCATTTGGTCATCCTCCCCCCGCTGGTCATCGGAGCTTGCTGTGCGCAAAGTGGTTGCTGCGCTTGCCTACATTACAACAGTGACGACACTTCAGAAGCACTTTTGACTGTGAAGTGATTGAGATGCCCTGAGGATGTTAAAGGTGCTATATAAATTCAATGTGTTTCCAAACAAATTAACAGCTGGGGAAAATTAGCTCATTGGTTTGTGGTGGGTTATCGGCTGCTGACTTTAATCAAAGGAAAAACAAATGTTGCTGTCTTTTTACTAAATTACTCTTCTGTCGGCATCACAAACGGTTTGCAGCACAGAAACAGGCCATTTGGTCCAACTGGTCCGTGCCTGTGTTTACACTGCATGTCGAACAACAGAATTGTCACCGTGCAGAAGGAGGCCATTTAGCCCATCGTGTCTGCACCGGCTCGCTGAAAGAGCAATTTATTCAGTTCCATTCCCCTGCCTTCTCCCCATAATGCTGCACATTCTTCCTTTTCATAGAACAGTCTAATTCTCTTTCCAATGCTTCAATTGAACCTGCCTCCACCACAGTCACAGGCAGAGCAGTCCAGACCTCAACCATTTGGTGCACGAAAAAGTTTTTCCACGTGTCACTTTTGCTTCTCTTACCAAATACTCTAAATCTGTCCCCTCTCGTTCTCAATCCTTTCATGAGTGCTAACAGTTTCTCTCTCTAATCTGTCCAGACCCCTCATGATTTTGAATACCTCTATCAAATCACCTCTCAACCTTCTCTTCTCCAAGGAAAAGAGTCCGAACTTCTCCAATCTATCTTCATAACTGAAGTTCCTCATCCCTGAAACCATTGTCGTGAATTTTTTCTATACTCTATACAATGCCATCACATCTTTCCGAAAGTGCAATACTCCAACGACCGCAATTGTTGACAACGCGATCGGTAGGTGGCGCTGTTTTGGCACATGCGCAAATACAGCATGTGCCACGAAAACGTCACAGCTTGCGACTGCAGCAGCTGCCAGGACTAAAGATGGCGCTGCTCAAAGAATCACAGAGATGAAACCTAACAAACACGTGGCAGAATACAATGGCCGGAGTGAGAGAGTGGAGCGGGCCGGGGAGATCAGCGCGGGGGCCGGGGAGAGCAGCGCGGGGGCCGGGGAGAGCAGCGCAGGGGCCGGGGAGAGCATCGCGGGGGCCATTCTGATGACGTGGGCGATGACGTAGCGTTGTCATGAATTACTTTGTATTAATAAAGCCCAGGATACTGTATACTTTATTAACCACTATCACAACCTGCCCTGCCACCTTCAGTGAATTGTGCACATATGCACCTCACTCCCTCTGCTCCTGCACCTTCTTTAGAATTGTACCTTTTATTTTATATTGTCTCTCCATGTTCTTCCTACTGAAATGAATCACTTCACATTTCTCTGCATTGAGCTTCATCTGCCACCTGTCCATCCATTCACCAACTTGTCCATGTCTTTTTGAAGTTCTACACTATCATCTGTGCCCTGTACACCAAGTCTAGGTCATTAATATACATCAGGAAGAGCAAGGGTCCTAACACTGATCCCTGGGGAACTCCACCTACAAACCTTCCTCAGGCCCAGAAAACATCAATTAACCAATACTCTTTGTTTCCGGTCACTCATCCAATTTCATATACATGTTGTTACAACTGAACGCTCCAGTCAAAGCCCCCAATCAAAATATACGACTCTGATTGTGGTGGGAGAAACGCACTGTTAATTCAATCCCATACCTCCGCAGATGGCCGAACATATCATTTTAAACTTTCCAAATTAAAGAAAGACCCAGCTAAATTGTACCATCTATTAAACCCCGAATGAGGCCAATCATACCAGGTGTCTTCAAATCAACTGTTTAATTAGAAAAACTAAATTCTTAAACACTATGAAGATATAAACATTTAAAATAGAAAAAAAAGAGTCCTTGCAAATTTACTGTGCAATGTTGCTTGAAGTCTTCACAGCCATCCGATGGTGGGGGTGGGGGGAGGTTCTTCAACAGTAGAACAGTCCGTAGTCTAATTCCAGCAGTAATTGATGCTTTCCTTCTTCAGTGATGGATTTCAACAATTAACAACTTGCAAACACTTTCAATAGAATCAATCGGATTTAGAGTTTTTCAGGAATAAAAGATTGTCACAGTCTAACTTCCCTTCCTTCAGTTTAAATTATCAGAGATCTGTGTTTTGGCTTGACTTTTTTTGAATTTTGAGAGATAATAATTAAACAAGACTAAATTCTCTTCTTTCAGCTCTTCTTTCAAGTGCGAACAGCAGCTGTCTGTCTGTGTTCTGTTAGAACAGACTGTCTTCAACTAAAAAAAGGCTCAAAATTGAATTGTAACAAATGTATTGCTTGATGCTCAGCCCAAGTGGCTGTATCCAAGGTAACGAAAATGCACCCTATGAATCGCAGTCTCCAACAGCAACCAAAAATGCACTTTCTCCAACTCCTGAGGCTTGTGGGTTCTTAAAGCAGCACTGATGTTTTTCCAGCCTTAAAGGCACATAGTATATTCCAGAAAAAAAAACTACAGGATCATAACAATGTTGCTACTGTCCCTTTTATTCCATGAGCTATAACTTTGCTCACAAATCTGTTGTATGGCACTGTATCAAACGCCTATTGAAAATCCATGCACACCACATCAACAGTATTCCCCTCATCAACCCTCTCTGTTACCTCCTCAAGAAACTCAAGCAAGTTAGTTAAACATGATTTTCCCTTAAGAACTCCACACCGACTTTCCTGAATTTCCCCACCACCGAACATAGTTGTTGGGCTTATCTTCACACCCTTTTTTGAACAAGGGTGAAACGTTTGCAATTCTCCAGTCCTCTGTCACCACCCCCGATCTAAGACTGAAAAATTATGCTCAGTAACTCTGCAATTTCCACCCTCATTTCCCTCAGTATCGTTGGATGCATCTCATCAGGAGCTGATGCTTTTTCCACTTCAAGTACAGACAGCCTAAAAATACTACTTCTTGATCAATTGTAAACCCTTCATTCCTCTTTCACCACTGCCTGGGTTGCATCTTCTTTCTTGGTAAAGACAGATGCAAATTATTCATTTAATACCTCAACTATGCCCTCTGCCTCCATGTGCAAATTGGACCCACTCCTACCTTTACCACCCTTTTACTATTTCTATGCCGATAGAAAACTTTGGGATTTCCTTTAATGCTAGCTGTCAGTCTCTTCTCATGCTCTCTCTTTGCTTTTTCACTGCCACTCTGGACCTGCTATATTCAGCCTGGTTCTCAATGGTATTTTCTACATGGCATCTGTCATAAGCACACTTTTACTTCTTCATCTTAATCCCTACCTCTTTTGTCATCCAGGGAGCTCTGGATTTGTTTGCCCTACTTTTCTCCTTCAAAAGGAACATACTTTGGCTGTGCCCGAACTATCTCTTCTTTGAAGGCAGCCTATTGTCATCCAGAGAGAAGACTCGGAGGGCGGAGTTCCGGACTGGTAAGTATTAAAATCTTACCTCGGGGATCCGCGGCCTACATCCAGGGAGAAAAGTCGGAGGGCGGAGTCCCGGACCGGTTAAGTTACCTCGGGAGAAAAGAAAATTAAAAAACTGAAAAAATGACATCAAAGGAAAGCCGTGACCTGATTGGATGGAAGGGAATCTGCACTGAATTTGAAAATAAAACATTGATTAAAATTGATTAAAACCCTAATTAACTAATTAATTAATAAGTAGAGGAGTAACAAAACCGGAGGGAGGAGATTACCGGATTAAGCATTTAATATTTACAGTAGAAATATAGCACTAGGGACCATACAGTTTGAGGGTAAATCAACGTCTGACATGTGGGAGTCTTTCAAACGTCAGTTGATTGGAATCAACATGTTCCTGTGAGGAAGGAGGATAAGTTTGGCAAGTTTCGGGAACCTTGGACAACGAGGAATATTGTGAGCCCAGTCAAAAAGAAAAAAGGAAGCATTCATAAGGGTTAGAAGGCTGAGAACAGACGAAGCCCTTGAGGAATATGAAGAAAGTAGGAAGGAACTTAAGCAAGGAGTCAGGAGGGCTAAGAGGGGTCATTAGCAAACAGGATTAAGGAGAATCCCAAGCCTTTTTATACATATATAAAGAGCAAGAGGGTAACAAGGGAAAGGGTTGGCCCACTCAAGGACAGAGGAGGGAATCTATGAGTGGAGCCTAAGGAAATGGGCGAGGTACTAAATGAGTACTTTGCATCAGTTTTCACCAAAGAGAAGGACTTGGTGGATGATGTGTCAAGGGAAGGGAGTGTAGATAGTCTGGATCATGGCATTATCAAAAAGGAGGTGTTGGGCATCTTGCAAAGCATTAAGGTAGATGATTTCTGCAGGGCCTGATGGGATCTACCCCAGAATACTGAGGGAGGCAAGGGAAGAAATTGCTGGGGCCTTGACAGAAATCTTTTCATCTTCATTGGCTACAGGTGAGGTCCCAGAGGACTGGAGAATACCCAATGTTGTTCCTTTGTTTAAGAAGGGTAGCAAGGATAATCCAGGAAATTATAGGCCAGTGAGCCTTACGTCAGTGGTTGGGAAATTATTAGAGAGGATTCTTCGGGACAGGATTTACTCCCATTTGGAAACAAATGAACTTATTAGCGAGAGGCAGCATGGTTTTGTGAAGGGGAGGTCGTGTCTCACTAACTTGATTGAGTTTTTTGAGGAAGTGACGAAGATGATTGATGAAGGAAGGGCAGTGGATGTTGTCTATATGGACTTTAGTAAAGCCTTTGACAAGATCCCTCATGGCAGACTGGGACAAAAGGTGAAGTCACACGGGATCAGAGATGAGCTGGCAAGATGAATACAGAACTGGCTCAATCATAGAAGACAGTGGCAGTGGAAGGGTGCTTTTCTGAATGGAGGGCTGTGACTAGTGGTGTTCCACAGGGATCAGTGATGGGACCTTTGTTGTTTGTAGTATATATAATTGATTTGGAGGAAAATGTAGCTGGTCTGATTGGTAAGTTTGCAGATGACACAAAGGTTGGTGGAGTTGCGGATAGTGATGAGGATTGTCAGAGGATACAGCAGGATATAGATTGGTTGGAGACTTGGGCGGAGAAATGGCAGATGGAGTTTAATCCGGACAAATGTGAGGTAATGCATTTTGGAAGATCTAATACAGGTGGGAAGTATATAGTAAATGGCAGAACTCTTAGGAGTATTGACAGGCAGAGAGATCTGGGCATACAGGTCCACAGGTCACTGGAAGTGGCAATGCAGGTGGATAAGGTAGTCAAGAAGGCATACGGTATGCTTGCCTTCATCGGTCAGGGCATAGAGTATAAAAATTGGCAAGTCATGCTGCAGCTGTACAGAACCTTAGTTAAGCCACACTTAGAATATTGCGTGCAATTCTGGTCGCCACACTACCAGAAGGATGTGGAGGCTTTGGAGAGGGTTTACAGAAGAGGTTTACCAGGATGTTGCCTGGTCTGGAGGGTATTAGCTATGAGGAGAGGTTGAATAAAATCGGATTGTTTTCACTGGAACGACGGAGGTGGAGGGGCGACATGATAGAGGTTTACAAAGTTATGAGTGGCAAGGACAGAGTGGATAGTCGGAAGCTTTTTCCCGGGGTGGAAGAGTCAGTTACTAGTGGACATAGGTTTAAGGTGCGAGGGGCAAAGTTTAGAGGGGATGTGCGAGGCAAGTTCGTTACACAGAGGCTGGTGAGTGCCTGGAACTTGCTGCCGGGAGAGGTGGTGGAAGCAGGTACGATAGCGAAGTTTAAGAGCCATCTTAACAAATACATGAATAGGATGGGAATCGAGGGATACGGTCTCCAGAATTGCAGAAGGTTTTAGTTTAGACAGTCATCAATATCAGCGCAGACTTGGAGGGCTGAATGGCCAGTTCCTGATCTGTTCTTTGTTCTACCAGTTTTCCTGCCAATTTTGACTCCAATTTATTCACCCCAGCTCCATTCCACCAACTTGTCTATGTCTTTTTGAAGTTCTACACCATCCTCCTCACAGTTCACAATGCTTTCAAATTTCCTATCATCTGCCAACTTTGAAATTGTGCCTTGTACACCAAGTTCATTAACATGCATTAGGAAAAGCAAGGGTCCCAACACTGACCCCTGGGGAATTCCACTACAAACCTTCCTCCAAGTAAAAAACCATCCATTAACCACTACTCTTTGCTTCCTGTCACTCAGCCAATTCCATATCTCATTGAAGTTGACTTTTCCCCAGTTAATATTTCTTACCCTAGATTGCTGTTTGTCCTTTTCCATAGTCAGCCTAAACCTGATGATACAATGATTTCTGCCCCTGAAATGCTCTCCTCCTGATACTCGATCCACATGGCCCACCTCATTCCCAAGAACCAGGTCCCGCGGTGCCTCCTTTCTCATTGGACTAGCAAAACACTGTAGAAAATTTCCCCCAAACGCACTTCGGAACTCTTGCCCCTCACTGCCCTTTACACGGCTATTATTCCAATCTCTGTTTGGATAATTAAAGTCCCCCATTATAACGACCCTAGAATTTTTGCACCTCTCTCTAATTTCCTTACAAATTCGTTCCTCCATGTCCTTCTCACTAGCTGGTGGCCCAGAGACGACATCGAGCAATGTAACTGCACCTTTTTTGTTCCTTAGCTCTAGCCAAATCGATTCTGACCTCAACCCCTCTGGAACAGCCTTTTGCTCCAACGCTGCATTGCTCTCCTTATATCAATACTGCCACCCTCCCCCTCCCCACCGTTTTCCCTTTCGTATCTTTCCTCAACACCTTGTGTCCAGGAATATTTAACACCCAGTCCTGCCCTCCTCTGAGCCAGGTCTCTGTTACAGTCACATTATATTTCCACATGGCAATCTGAGCCTGTGTGTCGACAATTTTATGAACCACATTCCGTGCATTCACATACTTGCACATTAACCCTGACGTCGACTTTATTACTTCCTGCCTTACTCTGACCCCATCTAATAACTTACTATTCCCTACTCTCGTGCTATCTATTGTCCCAGTATTCTTTTTTTTTTAGAACATTACAGCGCAGTACAGGCCCTTCGGCCCTCGATGTTGCGCCGACCATCTGACCTACACTATTCCATTTTCATCCATATGTCTATCCAATGACCACTTAAATGCCCTTAAAGTTGGCGAGTCTACTACTGTTGCAGGCAGGGCGTTCCACGCCCCTACTACTCTCTGCGTAAAGAAACTACCTCTGACATCTGTCCTATATCTTTCACCCCTCAACTTAAAGCTATGTCCCCTCGTGTTTGCCATCATCATCCGAGGAAAAATTCTGTGCTTCTTGGTATTCCTCTCTGACACTTGCTGCTTGTTCCCACACCCCTGACGTTACGTTTTGCTTTCCTCTATTCTGCGCTCCCTCTCAGGTTCCCACCCCACTGCCAAACTAGTTTAAATCCTCCCTAACAGCACTAGAAAATGTCCCTGCCAGATATTCGTCCCAGTCCTGCTTAGGTACAACCCGTCCGTCTTGTACAGATCCCACCTGCCCCTGAACTGGTCCCAATGCCTCAAATCTGATGCCCTCCCTCCGATACCATTTCTCCAGCCACATGTTCAATCACTCAATTCTCATATTCTATGCTCACACGTATCTGGGACTGTGAGTAATGATGAGATTACTGCTTTTGAGGCCCTGCTTTTCAATTTCCTTCCTAGCTCCCCAACATCTGCTTTCAGGACCACAACCCCCTTCCTACCCATGTCATTGGTACCAACGTGGACCACGACCTCTGGCTCTTCACCCTCCCCCAGAAGAATGTCCTCTAACTGTTCCCTGACATCCTTGACCCTGGCACCAGGGAGGGAACACACTGTCCTGGAGTCCCGTCTACAGCTGCGGAAACACCTGTCTGTTCCCCTAACTAACGAATCCCCTATCGCTACTGCTCTTCCACTCTTCTTCCTCCCCTCCTGTGCAGCTCAGCCCCATGAGCCTCGTCCCACTCTATCATATCCTTTAATTTCTTTCTTCCTCATTTGTTTATCTAGTTTCACATGAACTGCATCAATACTATCCCCCACAACAACTGCAACTAATCTCTGCATGAAACCAACCCCTTTATAGTGTGTGACCAGAGGGAAACATCAGCATCAAGAAGTGTCCCACCTCCTCCTTTTTTATACTAGCGGGTTGTTTTTGGTTAAAAAAAAAGAGAGAATCAGAATGTCATGGTTCAAGTCCCACTCCAGAGGCTCGATTCCCATAATCTAAGCCAACACTCTCAACGGCAGTACTAAGAGAGTGCTGCACTGTCAGAGGTGCCGTCTTTGGGATGCAACGTTCAACCATCTGCCCTCTCAGGTGGATGTAAAAATCCTATGGCACCATTTTGAAGAGGAGTGGGGGAATTCCCTCCAATGTCCTGAACAACGTTTAACCCTCAATCAAATTCTCTAAAAGAAAAAAGGCAACTGATCTGATCATTATCACATTGCTGTTTCTGGGAGCTTGCTGTGCACAAAGTGGCTGCCCCGTTTCCTGTGTTATAACAGTAACAGCACTTCAAAAAGTACTTCATTGGCCGTAAAGCTCTTCGGGACATCCTGAGATTGTGAAAGGCGTTATATAAATGCAGGCCTTTGTTTCTACAGGATTAATACACACTATTATTGCAGTATGTCCTGAAAGGTCCACAATCCTTTGAAGAAATTTCTCCTCATCTCAGTCCTAAATCCTTGATCCCTTATTTTGAGACTGAGACTCCACAAGTTCCAGATTCCTCAGCCAGTGGAAACATCCTCTCAGCATCTACCCTTCAAGTCCCTTAAGAATTTTATATGTTTCAATGAGATCATTTCAGTGATGTTGGGTATTTGGATTTTTAAAAAGCATTCGATAAGGTGCCACATAAGAGATTATTGCACAAAATTAGGAGTCATGGGATTGGGGATGATATATTAGCAGGGGTTGGTTAACAGAAAACTGTGGGTAGGAATAAATAGGTCATTTTCAGGTTGACAGTTTGTAACTCATGGGGTACTGCAAGGATCAGTGCATGGGCCTCAGCTATTTACAGTCCATATTAATGGCTTAAATGAGGGATCGAATCATGTATGCAAGTTTGTTGCTGATACAAAATCAGGCAGGAAAGTAGGTTGAAGAGGAGACAGAGGCTGCAAAGGGACATAGGTTAAGTGATAGGGCAAGAAGATAGATGGACTACAACGTGGGGAAGTGTGAAGTTATCCACATTGATGGGAAAAATAATAACGCGGAATATTTTTTGAATGGTGAGAGACTGGGAAATGTTGGCTTCCAAGCATCTTTCTACAAGGATCTCAAAGTTAGCATGCAGGTACAGCAAGGAATTAGGAAGGCAAATGACGCGTTAACCTTTATTACAATGGGATTGGAGCATATGAATAAAGAAGTCTTGCTGGAAAGGGCCTTGGTGGGAGCACATCTGGAATACAGTTTTGGTCTCCTTACCCAGGAAGGACAGAATTGCTTTCGAGCGACAGGAGCCTAGGTTCACTAGATTGATTCCTGGGATGAGGAGATAGTTCTATGTGGAGGGAGTGAGTAGACTAGGCCGATATTTCCAAGAGTTCAGAAGAATGAGAGGTAAAGTCTGGCTACCCGACCCAAACCCGACTCCGTGTCGGGTTCGGGTCGGGTCTAGATTCTTGGTCCAGCAATCAGGCTCGGCTCGGGCTGGACGGCACTGCTTCGGGGAAGTCACGGGATCAGGCTTACCCATGATTCCCCACAACTCCAGCTGCAGGAATAGCCTGCTGCCGGAAGGGATGAGGGATATTTGGGTCGGGCGCAAAAACACAATTAAAGGACTCGGGCTTGGGTCAGGTTCAGGTTGGCAGTGGTCAGGTCAGATTTTAATTTTATACCTGAGGCAGGCTTTAATGAGGTGATCTCATTGAAACATATAACATTTTTAAGGGACTTCACGGGGTAGATGCTGAGAGGATGTTTCCACTGACTGAGGAATCTGGAACTTGAGGGGTCACAGTCTCAGAACAAGGGATCAAGGGATCAAGGATTCCATCCAACCCCCACCCCCACATCTACTCCGCTAGTTACAACTTCAAAAAACTAAGATTTATCAAACACAATTTCTCTTTCTGTCTTAAATCTGGGTTGACTTTACCCATTCACATGATTTTCTAAGTGCCCTGTTACCACGTACCTAACAATAGATTCTGGCACTTTCCCCACTACTGTCCTATAGTTCCCTGATAATTTACACTAAGTGCATGCTCATTTTAAAAGCTTTGCTACCGGAATTGTTTTAGTTTCAATTCCAGGACAGAGGAGTCTGGGAGCTGATCCCTGATAACACCACCTCTAAATCCACTCCTTCATCATGCAAGCAGAGCTGTTTCTCCATTTGTCTTCACACATCAACAGGTTTTTCTACAGTAAGTGTATAAATGCAAGCTCTCGCTACGGCTCCTGTCATTCCCTCCACCACAAAAACACTGAGTTTGCCACTGGGATAAGGGAAGAGGATTTTGGTAAACATTGGGAGCAGACTGACTCTCTCTCTGAATTCAAACAGAAACAGCTCCAATATGACTACAGAAATTGACAACTTGCATTTATATAGTGCCTCTGACATAGTGAAACAGCCCAAGGCAATTCCCAGGAGCGATATTCAGGAATCATAGAGTTATACAGCACAGATACAGGCCCTTCAGCCCATCATGTATGTGCTCGCCATCCAGCACCCATTATTCTAGCAGCCAACTATTCTAATCCCATATTCCTGCACTTGGCCCATAGTCTTGTATGCTATGGCTTTTCAAGTGCTCATCTAAATACTTCTTACATGTTGTGAGGGTTCCTGCTTCCATCACCTCTTCAGGCAGTGCGTTCCAGATTCCAACTACCCTCTGGATGAATTTTTTTTCTCAAATCCCCGCTAAACCTCCTGCCCCTTATCCAAAACCTATGCTCCCCTGATTAGTGATCCCTCCGCTAAGGGAAAAAGTTTCTTCCTATCTAACCTATCAATGCCCCTCATAATCTTGTACAACTCAATCATGTCCCGCCTCAGCCTTCTCTGCTCCAAGGAAAACAATCCTCGCCTTTTCAGTCTCTCTTCATAGGTGAAATGTTCCAGCCCAGGCAACATCCTGGTGAAGAAGTATCCGAAGAAGGGTCACTGACCCGAAACGTTAACTCTGCTTCTCTTTCCACAGATGCTGCCAGACCTGCTGAGTGATTCCAGCATTTCTTGTTTTTGTTTCAGATTTCCAGCATCCGCAGTATTTTGCTTTTATAACATCCTGGTGAATCTGCTCTGCACCCTCTCCAGTGCAATCACATCCTTCCTATCGTGTGGTGCCCAGAACTGTACACAGTACTCCAGCTGTGGCCGAACTAGCGTTTTATGCAGCTCCATCATAACCTCCCTGCTCTTATATTCTATGCCTCGGCTAATAAAGGCAAGTATCCCATATGCCTTCCTAACAACCTTATCAACCTGTGCTGCTGCCTTCAGTGATCTATGGGCAAGTACACCAAGGTCCTTCTGTACTTCCTAGGGTCCCACCATCCACTTGCCTTGTTCGTGCTCCCAAAATCCATCACCTCACACTTCTCAGGATTAAATTCCATTTGCCACTGCTCCGCCCATCTTACCAGCCCATCTATATCTCCCTGTAATCGAAGGATTTCCTCCTCACTATTTACAACACCACCAATTTTCATGTCATCTGCAAACTTGATCATACCTCCTATATTCACGTCTAAATCATTAATGTACACTACAAACAGCAAGGGTCCCAGCACCAATCCCTGCGGTACACCACTGGTCACAGGCTTCCAATCGCAAAAACAACCCTCGACCATAACCCTCTGCCTCCTACCGCTAAGCCAAAATGTGACAGTGAAGCAGATTCACGGAGAGGTGACCAAAAGCTTGGTCAAACAGGTCAGATTTAAGGGGCGTCTTGGAGAAGGAGAGTGAGGTAGAGAGGCTGGAGAGGTTTAGGGAGGGAATTCCAGAGCCTCGGACCTAGGCAGCTGAAGAGACGGCTGTGGTTTGTTTATTTAATAATCACATTATATATCGTGCCCACTCCAAATAACTGAGACTTGGCAGGTATGTAATTCCGTGTAAAACCTTCAAATGGATTACACATTAGATCTGTACCATCTGCAGTACATCCTGGGCCCACCAGCCAGGACTACAGCTCACTCACTGGTCAGCACACCTGTGATTGCAGACAAAACTTACATGTGTTTCCCCGATGTGTAATAATCCACTACAAAGTATCGTCCAGACCGTACCAAACTCCTTACCCCACCCAGTTAGACTCAATCTGTGAGCAGTCACCTCACCAGGTGGAAGGGTATCTGAAAGTTACATATTCTGAATCTTTCTGCTGCAGGACTGCACAGTTCAGTTTCTCAATTGTTTAGGGCCATGTGTAAAATATGAAACTGGACACCCAAAGGCCAGATTTCTATTCTTAAAAATAGCACACACCAATTTATTCAGCATCTTGTGCTATAACAATAAGGATGACATGAAATTTTTAAACAGCAGCAAAGAGAACTTCACAACACAGTCCTAATCTCACCCCTTTTCCAGAAGATGTTTCCAAACTATTCCATGCTGAGAATCCCCTGTGACACACACCCAGGGAACCCCTGTAAACACTTGCAACCACACACTCTCCCTACAGAGACGTATTGTCTTAACTGAGATCATATACAGGGTCAATGAGCCAAAGGAAACAATGGCACAGGTTCCTGCTCAGCAGACAGTAACAGAAATTACACACAGTCGATGCACAAAGATATACAAATAATGAATGAAACAGATTTCAGACACAGCACAACTGGCACCTCACAAACTGCACATCAAGACCCTCCCCAACGCCTCACCATCAATTCCCCCTCCATAACCTCAATCCCCCCTCCATAACCTCAATCGCCCCTCTATCCCCCTCCTCAACCTCAATCCCTCTCCTCCGTCACCATCCTCACTCTCAATCCCCCCTCCATGCCCTCAATCCCCCTCCTCCATACCCCTCCTCAACCTCAATCCCCCTCCTCACCCTCAACCCCATCCTCAAACCCCCCTCCATACCCTCAATTCCCCCAGGCCTCGCTGCTCAGCAGCTTTTCGGGGAAGAATCGACTCTCCAGCTCACTCACCAAATCCGTTACCATGACGTCTCCGCTTCCACCCAGTGACGAAGAACAAGTCTAAAGTTTTAAATAATAAAAACCATGAAAATAAAATCATGCAGCGGCCGCCAGCCTCAACTCGCCAAGACAAATGGGTGGTTGATGGTCGGCACAGACTGGGTGGGCCGAATGGCCTGTTTCAGTGCTGTATCTCGAAATAAATAAATAAAATAAACAAGAGCCCAGCCTCACTCCCGCTCAGCCGAAACTTACTGCCCGAGGTCCGAGTCCAACTTCTCCAAACCCGCCTCCCTCACGCTGACTGACAGACGGTCCGGCCAATCAGCTTCTCCAATCCTGTATTCCCCACTCTAATTGACAGACACAAAAACAAGAAATGCTGGAGTCACTCAGCAGGTCTGGCAGCATCTGTGGAAAGAGAAGCAGAGTTAACGTTTCGGGTCAGTGACCCTTCTTCGGAACTGACAAATATTAGAAAAGTCACAGATTATAAACAAGTGAGGTGGGGGTGGGGCAAGAGATAACAAAGGAGAGAAAGCAATGAAGGTGAACAAGGTAAAAGAGACAAACGAAAATCCCTTCGAAGAGAAGAGCAGAACTTTCTCAAGGTAGGCATTCCTGGAAGAGAAGTGGCAGTGAATTAAACACTAAAATAAAAGCAAAATACTGCGGATGCTGGAAATCTGAAACAAAAACAAGAAATGCTGGAGTCACTCAGCAGGTCTGGCAGCATCTGTGGAAAGAGAAGCAGAGTTAACGTTTCGGGTCAGTGACCCTTCTTCGGAACTGACAAATATTAGAAAATTGACAGACACTTTGACTAATCGAATTCCAGGTTTCCACCACCCTCACTCTGACTGACAGACGGTCCGGCCAATCACCTTCTAGAATACTGTACGCTAATTGATAGACACATTAACCAATAGAATTCCAGATTTCACTGACTGACAAGTGGTAGATCCAATCAGAATTGCGGACGCCCACGAGTTCAGGCGGGTAAATGGAGTAGAGGGACAGACATGATTTAATCAAAAGATGGAGAAGCCTCGAGGGAATGAATGGACCACTCCTGTTCCTCGCTTCCCATGTTTCTATTTTGCTACCACTGAAAGCTGGGACAGCTGGGTAAGTAAAAACTATATATTTGGGTGGTTTAAAATCTCTTTCTTTTAGTTTTGGTGACTGCAGCTTTGACAGTAGCGAAGGTGCGAGAGCGAGCTTACAGCTGGGAAGTCAATTTCAGTGGAAGTTTAAAAGTTAATTCCCTTTTGTTTTCGGAGGACCAGGGAACTGCTGGGTAAGTAAAAAGACATGGTTAGAGCAGGGGCAGGAATGGATGTTGCAGGTTCAGGGATTTAGATGTTTCAGTAAGAACAGAGAAGATGGTAAAAGAGTGGGGGGGGGGTGGGGGTGTGGCATTGTTAATCAAGGAGAGTATTACAGCGACAGAAAGGACGTTTGAGGACTCGTCTGCTGAGGTAGTATGGGCCGAGGTTAGAAACAGGAGAGGTGAGGTCACCCTGTTGGGAGTCTTCTATCGACCTCCGAATAGTTCCAGAGATGTAGAGGAAAGGATAGCGAAGATGATTCTCGACAGGGGCGAGAGTAACAGGGTAGTTATTATGGGGGACTTTAACTTTCCAAATATTGACTGCAAATACTATAGTTCGAGTACTTTAGATGGGTCAGTTTTTGTCCAGTGTGTGCAGGAGGGTTTTCTGACACAGTATGTGGACAGGGCGGCACAGTGGCACAGTGGTTAGCACTGCAGCCTCACAGCTCCAGGGACCCGGGTTCGATTCCGGGTACTGCCTGTGTGGAGTTTGCAAGTTCTCCCTGTGTCTGCGTGGGTTTTCTCCGGGTGCTCCGGTTTCCTCCCACAAGCCAAAAGACTTGCAGGTTGATAGGTAAATTGGCCATTATAAATTGTCACTAGTATAGGTAGGTGGTAGGGACAGGTGGGGATGTTTGGTAGGAATATGGGATTAGTATAGGATTAGTATAAATGGGTGGTTGATGTTCGGCACAGACTCGGTGGGCCGAAGGGCCTGTTTCAGTGCTGTATCTCTAATCTAATCTAATCAGGCCAACCAGGGGCGATGCCACATTGGATTTGGTACTGGGTAATGAACCCGGCCAGGTGTTGGATTTAGATGCAGGTGAGCACTTTGGTGTTAGTGATCACAATTCGGTTAGGTTTACCTTAGCGATGGGCAGGGACAGGCATATACCGCAGGGCAAGAATTATAGCTGGGGGAAAGGAAATTATGATGCGATTAGGCAAGATTTAGGATGCGTAGGATGGGGAAGGAAACTGCAGGGGATGGGCACAATCGAAATGTGGAGCTTATTCAAGGGGCAGCTACTGCGTGTCCCTGATAAGTATGTACCTGTCAGGCAGGGAGGAAGTTGTCGAGCGAGGGAGCCGTGGTTTACTAAAGAAGTTGAAGCGCTTGTCAAGAGGAAGAAGAAGGCTTATGTTAGGATGAGACGTGAAGGCTCAGTTAGGGCGCTTGAGAGTTACAAGCTAGCCAGGAAGGATCTAAAGGGAGAACTAAGAAGAGCAAGGAGAGGACACGAGAAGTGATTGGCAGATAGGATCAGGGAAAACCCTAAGGCTTTCTACAGGTATATCAGGAATAAAAGAATGACTAGAGTTAGATTAGGGCCAATCAAGTGTAGTAGTGGGAAGTTGTGTGTGGAATCAGAGGAGGTAGGGGAAGTGTTAAATGAATATTTTTCGTCAGTATTTACAGTAGAGAAAGAAAATGTTGTCGAGGAGAATACTGAGATTCAGGCTACTAGGCTAGATGGGATTGAGGTTCACAAGGAGGAGGTGTTATCAATTTTGGAAAGTGTGAAAATAGATAAGTCCCCTGGGCCAGATGGGATAGAACATAGAACATACAGCACAGAACAGGCCCTTCGGCCCACAATGTTGTGCCGATCCTTTGTCCTCTGTCAAGGACAATTTAATCTATACCCCATCATTCTCCTTTATCCATATACCTATCCAAAAGCCTTTTGAAAGTCCCTAAAGTTTCTGACTCAACAACTTCCCCGGGCAAGGCATTCCATGCCTCGACCACTCTCTGGGTAAAGAACCTTCCCCTGACATCCCCCTTATATCTCCCACCCTTCACCTTAAATTTATGACCCCTTGTAACGCTTTGCTCCACCCGGGGAAAAAGTTTCTGACTGTCTACCCTATCTATTCCCCTGATCATCTTATAAACCTCTATCATGTCACCCCTCATCCTTCTCCTTTCTAATGAGAAGAGGCCTAGAATGTTCAGCCTTTCCTCGTAAGACTTATTCTCCATTCCAGGCAACATCCTGGTAAATCTCCTCTGCACCCTCTCCAAGGCTTCCACATCCTTCCTAAAATGAGGCGACCAGAACTGCACACAGTACTCCAAATGAGGCCTTCCCAAGGTCCTGTACAGCTGCATCATCACCTCACGGCTCTTAAATTCAATCCCTCTGCTAATGAACGCTAACACCCCATATGCCTAGGATATATCCTAGGATTCTCTGGGAAGCTAGGGTGGAGATTGCAGAGCCTTTGTCCTTGATCTTTATGTCGTCATTGTCGACAGGAATAGTGCCGGAAGACTGGAGGATAGCAAATGTTGTCCCCTTGTTCAAGAAGGGGAGTAGAGACAGCCCTGGTAATTATAGACCTGTGAGCCTTACTTCAGTTGTGGGTAAAATGTTGGAAAAGGTTATAAGAGACAGGATTTATAATCATCTTGAAAAGAATAAGTTCATTAGAGATAGTCAGCACGGTTTTGTGAAGGGTAGGTCGTGCCTCACAAACCTTATTGAGTTTTTTGAGAAGGTGACCAAACAGGTGGATGAGGGTAAAGCAGTGGATGTGGTGTATATGGATTTCAGTAAGGAGTTTGATAAGGTTCCCCATGGTAGGCTATTGCAGAAAATACGGAAGTATGGGGTTGAAGGTGATTTAGAGCTTTGGATCAGAAATTGGCTAGCTGAAAGAAGACAGAGGGTGGTGGTTGATGGCAAATGTTCATCCTGGAGTTTAGTTACTAGTGGTGTACGGCAAGGATCTGTTTTGGGGCCACTGCTGTTTGTCATTTTTATAAATGACCTGGAAGAGGGTGTAGAAGGGTGGGTTAGTAAATTTGCGGATGACACTAAGGTCGGTGGAGTTGTGGATAGTGCCGAAGGATGTTGTAGGGTACAGAGGGACATAGATAGGTTGCAGAGCTGGGCTGAGAGATGGCAAATGGAGTTTAATGCGGAAAAGTGTGAGGTGATTCACTTTGGAAGGAGTAACAGGAATGCAGAGTACTGGGCTAATGGGAAGATTATTGGTAGTGTAGATGAACAGAGAGATCTTGGTGTCCAGGTGCATAAATCCCTGAAGGTTGCTACCCAGGTTAATAGGGCTGTTAAGAAGGCAAATGGTGTGTTAGCTTTTATTAGTAGGGGGATCGAGTTTCGGAGCCACGAGGTCATGCTGCAGCTGTACAAAACTCTGGTGAGACCGCACCTGGAGTATTGCGTGCAGTTCTGGTCACCGCATTATAGGAAGGATGTGGAAGCTATGGAAAGGGTGCAGAGGAGATTTACTAGGATGTTGCCTGGTATGGAGGGAAGGTCTTACGAGGAAAGGCTGAGGGACTTGAGGTTGTTTTCGTTGGAGAGAAGGATGAGGAGAGGTGACTTAACAGAGACATAGAAGATAATCAGAGGGTTAGATAGGGTGGATAGTGAGAGTCTTTTTCCTCGGATGGTGATGGCAAACACGAGGGGACATAGCTTTAAGTTGAGGGGTGATAGATATAGGACAGATGTTCGAGGTCGTTTCTTTACTCAGAGTTGTAGGGGCGTGGAACGCCCTGCCTGCAACAGTAGTAGACTCGCCAACTTTAAGGGCATTTAAGTGGTCATTGGATCGACATATGGATGAAAATGGAATAGTGTAGGTCAGATGGTTTCACAGGTCGGCGCAACATCGAGGGCCGAAGGGCCTGTACTGCGCTGTAATGTTCTAATTCTAATTCATTTGTGGCCAAAACATTGTATGTTTTCAAGAAGGAGTTAGATCTAGCTCTTGGGTTTAAAGGGATCAAAGGATATAGGGCAAAAGCGGGAACAGGTTACTGAGTTGGATGATCAACCATGATCATAATGAATGGCAGAGCAGGCTCGAAGGGCCGAATGGCCTACTCCTCCTCCTATTTTCTATGTTTCTATGACTTGCTCAGTCCCAGTTTGCTAATTGGCAGAGGTGATGTCCTTCCAGTGAGATCATAAATCAAGGGCAGTCACTCTCACCTCATCTGTTGAGTTTGGCTCTTTTGTTCATGTTTGAACCAAGGTTGTTATGAGGTCAGGAGCTGAGTGGCTCTGGCGGAACCCAAACTGAGCATCACTGAGCAGGTTATTGCTAAGCAAGTGCCGTTTGATAGCACTGTTGAGGGCCCCTTCCATCACTTTACTGATGATCGAGAGTAGACCAATGGGACGGTAACTGGCTGAGTTGGATTTGTCCTGCTTTTTGTGTGCAGAACATACCGAGGTAATTTTCCACAATGCTGGATGAATGCCAGTGTTGCAGCTGTACTTGAACAGCTTGGCAAGGGGCGTGGCAAGTTCTGGAGCACAACTCTTCAATACTATTCCTGGAATGTTAGCAGGACCCATTGCCTTTACAGTATCCAGTGCGTTCAGACATTTCTTGATATTGCGTGGAGTGAATCGGATTGACTGGAGACTGGCATCTGTGATGCTGGGGACGTCAGGAGGCTGAGATGGATCATCCACTCGGCACTTCTGTCTGAAGACTGTTGCAACTACTTGGTGCCCGCGTGGGTTTCTGCCGGGTTTCCTCACAGCCAAAGACTTGCAGGTTGATAGGTAAATTGGCCATTGTAAATTGCCCCTAGTGTAGGTAGGTGGTAGGAGAATGGTGGGGATTTGGTAGGGAATATGGGATTAATGTAGGATTAGTATAAATAGGTGGTTGATGGTCAGCACAGACTCAGTGGGCCGAAGGGCGTGTTTCAGTGCTGTATCTCTCTGTGACTCTCTGACTTTAGCCTTATCTTTCGCAGTGAAGTGCTGGGCTCCCCCATCATTGAGGATAGGGATATTTGTGGAGCCACTTCCTCCAGTTAGTTGTTCAATTGTCCATCACCATTCATGAATGGTTATGGCAGGACTGCAGAGCTTAGATCTGATCCGTTGGTTGTGGGATCACTTATCCCTGTCGATCGCATGCTGTTTATGCTGTTTGGCCAGCAAGCAGTCCTGTGTTGCAGCTTCACTGGGCTGACACCTCATTTTGAGGTTTGTCTGCTGCTGCTCCTGGCATGCCCTCTTGCACTCTTCATTGACCCAGGTTCATCCCCCAGCTTGATGGTAATAGTAGAGTGGGGGATATGCCGACCCATGAGGTTACAGATTGTGGTTGAGTACAATTCTGCTGCTGCTGATGGCCCACAGCACCTCATGGATCCAGGAGTTAATGTTATTCAGGTACGTAACAGCTTTGGATTTGATGGTGCCAATGGAGGGATTTGAATGCTTAATGGATATTAATTCTGTACTTGTGGATAATGGGGTAGAAATTGGACCTTGTTGTACCTGCTTTATGGAGTCAAACATGTGCAACGAGGACCTACATCCTGCACCCAATTTTGCCATTTTTCAACATCCCTGGAGTCCTGGTCAATACTTATCCCAAAACCAGCATTACTAAAACAGATTTGGTCTTTATCACATTGCTGTTTGTGGGATCTTACTATGCACAAATTGGCTGTTTTCTACATTTCAACAGTTACTGTACTTCGAAAGTACTTCATTCACTGTAAAGTGCTTTGGGTCACCCTGAGGCTGTGAAAGGTGCTGGATATTAATACAAGTTCTTTTTTACCTTCAATATTCATTTATATTCAAATTAACCTCATTTTAAAATTGTAATTTTGTTTGGCTTCAAATGTTCTATCCTGAGGAGTTCAATAGGAAACAAAGTACATCATTGTAACTAAATATTGAAACAGTTTGATAAAGTTTGAGGTGTTTTCTCCTTGTTTAGTTATTAGACTTTCTCTTTAATAAAGGAGGAAGGTTTAGGGGAGATGTCAGAGGTAGGTTCTTTACACAGAGAGTGGTGGGTGCATGGAATGCACTGCAGGGTGGTAGCAGAAGCAAATACATTAGGGACATTTAGGCGACTCTTGGATAGGTACATGGATGATAGTAGAATGAAGGGTATGCAGGTAGTTTGATTTTAGAGTAGGTTAAAGGGTCGGCACAACATCGTGGGCCAAAGGGCCTGTACTGTGCTGTACTGTTCTATGTTCTATGTTCTGATTCAACGTTAATCGGTATTGATGGCAGTGATAAACTTTATTCAGTACAAATGATACTTGATGTATTACAGTATCTGAGCAGTAATTTACATTGTATAATTGATAATTATATTACACTGTTTATGGGACAAGTCGCAGTAACACGTGCCTGTACCCCTGGCCCGTCCTCCGAGTGTCTCTTGAAGTCTCTACACTTCCATACGAAGGAGCCCTGATCTTATTTTACCTCTTTCTATAATTCAAAACAATTACATTTGGCAAAACCAATCAATAACTTGCAACCATCACCTTATTGTTCAATTATAGGATAGCACGTAAACAAGGCTCCTGTTTTTGCTCATTTTACCCATTACCCCTCTTTTAATTTTCCTGTTTCTCCTCCTACCCCCACTGTGTCACTATTATCCACTCCTGCAAGGCATAATGGTGTCTTAGATTAATAGAAAGGTAAAACAAAACAACTGAGATTTGTAAAGTGCCTTTAATGTCACAAGCTGCTTATCACAGGAGCATCAGAAAACAAAAAGATGACATTGAGACACACATGGAGATATTCGGTCAAAACATTTAATTATTTATTTATTTAGAGATACAGCACTGAAACATGCCCTTTGGCCCACCGAGTCTGTGCCGACCATCAACCACCCATTTATACTAATCCTACATTAATCCCATATTCCTACCACATCCCCAACTTCCCTCAATTCCCCTACCACCTACCTATACTAGGGCCAATTTATAATGGTCAATTTACCTATCAACCTGCACGTCTTTGGCTGTGGGAGGAAACCAGAGCACCCAGCGAAAACCCACGCGGTCACAGGGAGAACTTGCAAACTCCGCACAGGCAGTACCCAGAATTGTACCCGGGTCACTGGAGCTGGTAGCATTATCTTAACAGGTACATTTTCTAATAAAGCACTTGTTGGATCCCATTAGTTGCACCAAGAGAGATGAAGTCCGACTGTAGCTTTAAGAAACTTTATTGCAGTACTTAATTGTTTCATCTTCAGAAAACTTAACAATGAACTAACCTAAAACTAAAAGCAACACACACACTAAACTAACCCTGAACTAACCACCACCGCCCACCACCCCCCCCCCCCCCCCGAACTAACAGTTCGCGCCAAATGAAGCCTTATTATAGTTATTCATACAAATCATAAACACCTACTCTTTGTTCCCAATTGGTCTACAAACTTCTGCAGTTTCTTGTTGTCGGGGCCTGATTGGGGTACTGCCTTGTCAATTTGTTTTAACTTACTCCAGTTTCCCATCCCCTTATCTCCTTGTGAACCGTTAGGCTGACTGTTATACAAAGGGTTATTATTAAGCAGTATACAGCTGTCCTGATAGTTTCTGCTTGTTCGTCGGTTTCTACTGATAAGCTGTCCCTACAGCACTGAATAGGCTACTATTAATTTCTGATAAGCTGTCTGCTGAAGCTCTAAAGTTATTTTGTTAGTAGGCTATACTTAATTGATTAGTTCACTTTAAATGTCCCCAAGTTCTGTTCCCATAGTTCTGTTCCCACAGTCCCCCCTTTGATTCTTCAAACACTTTTAAAAATCAATCCCTTGATCCCACCTAGGTGCCTTTAATGGTCTCTATTTGTCTAGAAACAGCCTTCAACACCCAGAGGGGTCGCACTCAATACGTTGCCTGCTTGTGCCATAAGAGGGGCCCACGGGAGCTCTGTAAAGGCAAAAGTTTTGCAGGGGCTTCAGTTACTTGTTTACAACAGCACTTAATAAGCAAAAACATAAAAGGTAGTACACATGTACAATTACAATTTCATTTAAGCATCACTATTACATAATCGATTGTACAAACATAATACAATTGTTCTTAGAATACATTGATCATTAATTAACTCATTTTAAGTATATATGAAAAGATTATACAATTACCCTTTTATGGCATAACTAATTGTCTCTCCTTTTATAGAGCAAGTTTGAACACTAATTGCTTTATCGGGTAGCTGGCCAACCTGTATTCATACATCCTCTTACATTGCCTAATTAATTTCTTAAGTTGCCAAATTAAGTAGGTCACATCTAACACCATAATACCCAAAACCACTATCAGGACATGGGAGATCATTCTAAACCAGGGGTGTATCTGCATGTTTGACCCCCCAGTTCCATAAGTCCTCCCACCAGGTAGAATCATTTATCTCATCAATCTCATCTTGTAGCATCTACGACTGTTGTTCCAGATTGTAGTACACTACAGCAATGGCTTCTAGCTGCTGTATCTCTTTACTCAAGCGTGTAGGCAATGGCTGAATAGTATATTCATATTCCCAGAGGTAATTTGCCAAATCCTCCTTAATACTTTCTGTCACAGTTATTGTTTCTGTCTTTCATTTATGTATCTCTACCAACACCATCTTCCCTACTCGGGTTGGTATTTGTGGGTTGAACCAAAATGTACTGTTGCTCATCGGACAAGTCCGTTTATGTCCATACTGGTACTCCTTCACTATGGTGGTTAAGCAATATCTCCCCTTTCCCATATCGACCACATGGGTTAGCCCTGATAATACTTTCCTAGTCTCCATGGTGCAATTTACAGTGGCATTAAATCCACATTTTGATTCTGCCGTTTTATATATAGTATGAGGACATATGACCACCTGGTTTTCCAGACTACACTCAGACAATGTTGTTCCAATTACCTCTTTTCCAATTTCCACAACATAGGGTCATATATCATAGTATTTTGTGTAATCTTTTCCCCTCATCATCCCTATATTTTCTACTTCACGTAATTGCATCCCTAACTTATCTCTCAGAATTACAGATATTCCCAATACTACTCCAATACTCATAGATCCTGTTTTTACACATTCCTGATCTTTCCATACCTTAAGTTTTCTGAGTTGGCACCTGGTAATTTTATCATTTGTGTGACTAGCTAAGTATTCCAACTGGGTGTCATTGATCCAAACTGGCACCTGTCTTGCATCAATTTGCCTCCAATCTGAGATATTCAATATTACCGGTACCAACTCAAGCTTTATATTAACATATACAATTTTATTAGTTTTTATTATCACAAGTCCATTTTCTGATCCTGCAGTTAAGGCAGGGCAAGGGAGACCAGTCACTTGTGGCTGCTGGGTCGTAACCTTATTCGTCGATAATTCGGATGTGGGGGTAACCGTGGGGGTTGGTGCTTCTTGTCTGTTTAATCTCACAACCTGGAATAGGAACTGTCCTTTTCCATCTTAGACCTTTGATATCTTGTGCTAGGGGGAGTTCGAGGATTGTCTGCACTCACCTTTGCTCTGTCTCATGCTTTCCCTGTGTTATTACTATTCCCAAATAAGAAACCTTTTCCTTCATTATCTGTGCCTTTTTCAGCTTAACTTTCACTCTGACCTTCTGGAGGAAGGTGGAATATCGATGGATTATTATGAAATCCCTGGGAGAGACACGTCCTGGTGTACTGTTGTCCCTGGAACGTAAACGTAAATTTATATTGACGCTCGTGCCAGTGGTATGAACCAAAACATTACTGTCCAACATAGTAAACCACTTAGACTGTTTTGTTGTTTATTTTCTAAAACTTTGATTGTCCTCTTAAATATCAGATAAATTTCCCTTTGAGTGCTGTAAATAACCACGCATATCAATTAAATTTTGTTTATTGATTCCAATTTCTTATGCCCAGACTTCTCGGTATTTTTCGTACGTTAAAGACAGAAGTGCTTGCAACTACCTCTCCTTCTCAAGTACTTTGTCTCATTGATGAAAATGCTGTGACATTTGATGTCTGCAATTAAGTTCTTCAATTCTCAAAGCTGCTGGATCTCTTGCTGTGGCATCAGTTCTCATGTGGCCTTGGAACCTGCCGTCACCTGCTTAAAAAAAAACACAAAGAATCCATTGTGGCTCTGCCCCAAAGCCCAATGGGTTAATTTGTCCACTTATATCTGTTCTCAGTTGCGTCACTTTACGTAACCTTTTTTTCTGATGGAAAAGAACTACTCCATTTTAAACTTTTTTCAATCCTTTTGGTATCCTTAGGGTTTGAAAACAGCAAAATCATTAGTAACATTATCAACTTCAAAGGAAAGCATCTCCATCAGGAAAGACAGCATCCCAGATCAAACTGCAATTGTTTTCAAATTTTTAGCATCTTTTCTAAGAGGTTCCTAATGCCAGGATTTTTTTTTATAACAAAGATGATTCCAAATTCCAATTCACTGCAATAAATATTTAAAAATCAAAACTGCCAATGTTATATGAACGAGTCTTGTGTCCAGAACTGAAGACTCCTCCAAAACATGACATAATAAACTTGAAAGTTCATTGTGGCCACAAATGAAATTTCCAGTTCTTCTATTTAACAGGTCAATTAACCTTAATCGTATAAACTTATCTCAGACTTATTACTTATAATACTTATTAACTACACACAGAACAGAATAGCACGTGCTTTTTTAAAAAGATATGTAAATTACGTCATTTTTCTTGTTCTTTCTTCAGGCACCTTTTCAAATGCCTGTAATAAAATCAAAAACTAAAGGAGAGTTATTTAACATTCTTAACACAAAAGATTTAACACCAAATCCTTACACAAACTTTAAACAAGATTTCTTTCTTATATCTCCTTTGTTTATCCTTCTCTCCCTGAAACCAATATCCAATTCCTGACATTTGCTAACTAAACAGTCAGTAAAACACAGTCTTCAAGTTTAGACTGCAAAATAAACCAACAGCAAAGATGCCAATTAAAGCACTGTTTTAAACTTCAAATTGGATTTTTGCCAGACATCTTCAGACCTTCAAGGCTGAAGCTTATCTCTTAGAAAATTGTTCATTGCCATTTCACAGTTGCAAAACCAACTTTTAAAATAAAAATAAACTTTAATGTAGGATATAAAATTGAATTATAATTTATTCCTGGGTGCAGAATCTTAAATTGAAATTAATACACTCAACAATCACTTTTCTCACCCATTCAATTCCAAACACATTAATAGACCCATGCTTTCAACATTAAATCCAGACAACAAAGAGTTAACGACAATCAGTTCCATGGAACATAAGTTGGACAGAACACAAGCTGTATCCCAGGAACATTCAATTCATTCGTGGCAGCTTCCAACATTCACACATTCAAATCAAAGACACAGTAACTTGATTTTACTCGAAAACACAGTCCTTTATGTCACTCTGCCATAAACTTTGTCATGGAGCCCTCTGGCCTTTATCGGCCAGGGACCATTGGGTCCGTTCTTTATCCTTACCCAAACACTCTTCATATCTTCCAGGGACCACTGTCCTGTGGAGGTGCCATATCTTTGCCCAATCTCAGTGTATATTTTAGCCAGATTAAACTGTTGCTCTGCATATTCTTCCAACTGCCGAAGTGTTTCATCTTCGGGAATGTCAGGTGGGGCCCGCCAACCTTTGTCAGTATTTGGTAACTGTCGGTTGCCTTCATCTGTCATTTTATCCATTGAGGTAGGGAAGGAGGTCTCGAGCCGTCAGGCTTTTCGCCAAGTAGGTATTTCGTCAAATATCGCCAAGTTAGACGTCCAGAAAGGGGGTCTCGAGCAGCACAAGAAAGGGTATTTCCGTCAAATACCGCCAAGTTCGGGATCGCGTGGCAGGGAACCGAAATTTAGACAACGACCAATGAATTTGAACATAACGAGGAGTCCTTACCTCTGGGGCGCCGATTATAGGTCCGATGTCTGTGGCTTCAAAGAACAAAGAACAGTACAGCACAGGAACAGGCCATTCGGCTCTCCAAGCCTGCACAGATCTTGATACCTGCCTAAACTAACACCTTCTGCACTTCCGGGGCCCATATCCTTCTATTCCTTTCCTATTCGTATATTTGTCAAGATGTCTTTTAAACGTCGCTATTGTATCTGCTAACACCACCTCCCCTGGCAGCAAGTTCCAGGCACTCACCACCCTCTGTGTAAAAAAAACACTTGCCTCGCACATCCCCTCTGAACTTAGCCCCTCGCACCTTAAACCTATGTCCCCTAGTAACTGACTCTTCCACCCTGGGAAAAAGCTTCTGACTATCCACTCTGTCCATGCCGCTAATAACTTTGTAAACCTCTAACATGTCGCCTCTCCACCTCCGTCGTTCCAGTGAAAACAATCCGAATTTTTCCAACCTCTCCTCATAGCTAATGCCCTCCAGACCAGGCAACATCCTGGTAAACCTCCTCTGTACCCTCTCCAAAGCCTCCATGTCCTTCTGGTAGTGAGGCGACCAGAATTGGACGCATTATTGTAAGTGTGGTCTAACTAAAGTTCTGTACATCTGCAACATGACTTGCCAATTTTTATACTCTATGCCCCGACCGATAAAGGCAAGCATGCCGAGTGCCTTCTTGACTACCTTATCCACCTGCGTTGCCACTTTCAGTGACCTGTGGACCTGTACTCCCAGATCTCTCTGCCTGTCAATACTTCTAAGGGTTCTGCCATTTACTGTACACCTCCCACCTGCATTAGACCTTCGGTCTGAAGACTCGGCGATCCTGCCGACTACGCCAAATTGTTGTATCCCATTAGTTGCACAAAGAGAAACGAAGTCCGACTGTAGCTTTAAGAAACTTTATTCCAGTATTTAATTGTGACATCTTCAGAAAACATAACAATGAACTGAACAAAAACTAAAAGCAACACATACACTGAACTAACATTGAACTAAAAGCAACACACACACACTGAACTAACCTAAAACTAAAAGCAACACACACACTAAACTAACCCTGAACTAACCACCACCACCCCCCACCCCACCCCCACCCCCGAACTAACTCTTCGCGCCAAATAAAGCCTTATTATAGTTATTCATACAAATCAGTAACACCTACTCTTTGTCCCCAATTGGTCTACAAACTTCTGCAGTTTCTTGTTGTCGGGGCCTGATTGGGGTACTGCCTTGTCAATTTGTTTTAACTTACTCCAGTTTCCCATCCCCTTATCTCCTTGTGAACCGTTAGGCTGACTGTTATACAAAGGGTTATTTTAAGCAGTATACAGCTGTCCTGATAGTTTCTGCTTGTTCGTCGGTTTCTACTGATAAGCTGTCCCTACAGCACTGAATAGGCTACTAATAATTTCTGATAAGCTGTCTGCTGAAGCTCTAAAGTTATTTTGTTAGTAGGCTATACTTAATTGATTAGTTCACTTTAAATGCCCCCAGGTTCTGTTCCCATACAAAAAATAAAGAAAACTACAGCACAGGAACAGGCCCTTCGGCCGTCCCAACCTGCGCTGATCCAGATCTTCTATTTAAACATGTCGTCTATTTTCTAAGGGTCTGTATCTCTTTGCTTCCTGCCCATTCATGTATCTGTCTAGATACATCTTAAAAGATGCTATCGTGCCCGCGTCTACCACCTCCGCTGGCAACGCGTTCCAGGCACCCATCACCCTCTGCGTAAAGAACTTTCCACGCATAACCCCCCTAAACTTTTCCCCTCTTACTTTGAACTCGTGACCCCCAGTAATTGAATCCCCCACTCTGGGAAAAAGCTTCTTGCTATCCACCCTGTCTATACCTCTCATGATTTTGTACACCTCAATCAGGTCCCCCCTCAACTTCCGTCTTTCCATAGTTCTGTTCCCACACACTTATACTAATAGTGAATATACTGGAGGACTCCCAGATACCCGAACACCCTGCACACAGAAATAAAAGTATTTGCTTCATCTGTCTGCAGTGTCTGTGTCTAAATCAGAAGGTGGTGTCAGAATTGCTGAGCACTGCTTGGTGTGTTTACTGAGATACACAGACCAGGGAGGTTCCAGGCTGGAGCAAGGTGATAATAGAATAAACAAGACATTTTCTTTGTGTTTGTGGTGTTTAATGAAGCAGTGAATTGCCTTTTGAAGAAAGTGCTGCTTCTATTGTCTAGTTTAATAACAGCGCTTGTCAGCAGAGGTGTTTCACTGATTCATCTCAAACACGGCCATGTAGCGCCACCTTCCGCCTGTGGAGCAACATTACAGGCAGGAAGGTCACCGGGTTCCTGCAGTTCACAGCTCATTCTACCCACTCAGTTTCTCTCTACAATTCAGCTTCTATTTGTTTCTTCACTCCCACTCCTTCTTTCCCCAGTTTATATTCAACTGAAAATATCTTGTCATTTCTCACACAGCATTCCTACTTCATTGGAGAGCAAACTTCCCTCCTCCTTATTCTGTCATTGTAACAGGCAGTGGGAGGAATCAGTGACTTTTAAACCCGCAGATTCTCAGCGGTGCAGAGTTCTTCCCGTTGTAATTCCATCCCGGATTGAAGATGGGAAAGATTCTCTCAGAGAAAGTGTGGGTGAAAGTGTGGAGATGGGACATGTTGTCCGCATTGTAAAATGACACCTGTCCACCCTCATAGTCCAGGTAAACCCCGATCTTCCGGGGATTCACACTCAGGGAGATGGGGGTCGTTGAGGGGGAGGTGAGGGCAAAATAATATCTTCCGTCAAACAGCCCCACAATCCAATATCCAGTCTCAGGTTTCAGTTTGAATATTCCTTTCCTGTTCACAGACTCTCGGACCACTCCCAGCATCCACTCAGTCTTGTTCCCCACCTCCACCTCCCAGTAATGTCTCCCTGATGTGAATCCATCCGATCCCAGGACACAGGGCCAGGGATCAAACCTCTCCGGGGTGTCAGGGAGCGGCTGCTCTGTGTCTCCGAGTCTCACACTGGTCCGGTCCTCAGACAGGATGAGCCGGGGATTCGCTGTGTTCAGATCCAGAGTCAGAGAGGCTGGAGCTGGGGGAAAGTTAAAATAACACAGTCAGTGATTTAGAGAGGAGGAGGAGCACGGGATTGAGGATACTGGGCATGAGGGGAGGGAGAGTGAGGAGGAGGGAGTGAGGAGCAGGAGGAGGGTATAGGAGAGACAGAGAGGAGAGGATGAGGAGGGAAGTGAGGGGGAGGAGGAGAGAGGGGAGAGAGTGAGGAGGAGGGGAGTGAGGGGCAGGAGGAGGGTATAGGAGAGACAGAGAGGGGAGGATGAGGGAGGGGAGAGAGAGGGAAGATGGTGAATGGAGAATGCACCAGTTTCCGATGACTGACAGTGAACTGCCAAGTTTTGTTTGAAATTTAAACCAGGCAGCTTGACTCTGATTGGTGAAGACATTGCCCTGAGGAATGAACCAGCGAATGGCTGTCTCTTATTGTTTCGCTGAAACAGGGGTTGTGTGTGTACAGTTCTTTCTGTTGTATTCGCCATGGCAACACCTCTACCAATCAGAGTCCACTTGCCAACCAATCAGCACTCTCTTCACATACAGTATAAATTTGTTGCTTTCTCTTACATTGATATTCTTGCAAATTCTCCTGTGGAGTGCAAGATAAAAAGTTTCAAAAAATATTTCTGTTTGCAGGAATACTTCAAACCTAATTTCCTTCAATTCCTCATTCTCCCGAGACCCTTGGATTTCTAATTCTGGGAGATTTATTTGCATCTTCCTCGGTGAAGACAGACACAAAGTAATCATTTAGCTTCTCTTCCATTTCTTAATTCCCCATTATAAATTCTCCTGTCTCTGCCTGTAATGGACGCACATTTGTCTTAGAGAAATGTTTCCTTTGTACGTGACTATAGACTGTTTATGTTTTTTGCTAGTTTACATTCATATTCTATTCTCTGTTTCTTTATCAGTTTCTTGGTCCTCCTCTGCTGTATTTTAAAGGTTTACTACTATTTCTGGCAACTTTGTAGGCCTTTTAGTTTAGTTTAGTTTCGAGATACAGCACTGAAAAAGGCCCTTCGGCCCACCGAGTCTGTGCCAACCATCAACCACCCATATTATACTAATCCTACACTAATCCCATATTCCTACCACATCCCCACCTGTCCCTATATTTCCCTACCACCTACCTATACTAGGGGCAATTTGTAATGGCCAATTTACCAATCAACCTGCAAGTCCTTTGGCTGTGGGAGAAAACCGGAGCACCTGGATGAAACCCACGCAGACACAGGGAGAACTTGCAAACTCCACACAGACAGTACCCAGAATTGAACCCGGGTCGCTGGAGCTGTGAGGCTGCGGTGCTAACCACTGCGACTCTGCGCCGCCCCTTTAAATCTTATACACTCCTTAACTTCCTTTGTTAGCAATGGAGTTTTTGTGCCTTGAAGGAATGTATAGTTGCTGCAAACTATGTAATAATTCTTTCCATTACCTCTGTACTGTTATACATTTTAATATATTTTCGCAATCCACCTCAGCCAATTTGCCCCTCATACCTTCATTTTTTTTTCCAAAATACACTTTATTCATAAAAATCTGTAAAAATTACATTCCCAAACAGTTTAAAACAGCATCAAGTCAAAAAATACAAACAGTGCAAAGTTGATCAGTTTCCTTCGATACAATTATGAGTTGCCTCACAACCCTTCCATTTCATTGTCATGCCATATACAGTTTTACATTTACAGCACACAAAATTTTCCGGATACAGTTCGAGGGGTTTCCCATGGATCCAGCCCCTCCATTCAGCTTGGTGTGGGGACCTTACACTGTGGTCTTTCCCCATTGAGCCATTGCTGCGGCTGCCCCAAGCTTTCGTGCGTCCCTCAGCACGGAGTCCTGGACCTTGGAATGTGCCAGTCTGCAACATTCGGTCGTGGACAACTCTTTGCGCTGGAAGACCAGCAAGTTTCGGGCAGACCAAAGGGCATCTTTCACCGAATTGATAGTCCTCCAGCAGCAGTTGATGTTTGTCTCGGTGTGCATCCCTGGGAACAGCCCGCAGAGCACAGACTCCTGTGTTACAGAGCTGCTTGGGATGAACCTCGACAAAAACCACGGCATCTCTTTCCACACCTACTTTGCAAAGACACATTCCAGGAGGAGGTGGGCAACCATCTCTTCCCCACCACAGCCACCGCGGGGGCATTGCGCGGAGGGGGCGAGACTTCGGGCATGCAGGAAGGATCTGACGGGGAGGGCCCTTCTCACCACCAGCCAAGCTACATCTTGGTGCTTGTTGGAAAGTTCTGGTGATGAGGCATTCCGCCAAGTGACTTTGACGGTCTGCTCGGGGAACCAGCCGACAGGATCCACCGTCTCCTTTTCCCGTAGGGCCTTGAGGACATTCCATGCAGACCACTGCCTGATGGACCAGTGGTCAAAGGTGTTTTCCCGCAGAAACTGCTCCATGAAGGATAGGTGGTACGGCACGGTCCAACTGCATGGAGCGTTCCGCGGCAATGTGACCAGGCCCATCCTTCGCAACACCGGGGACAGATAGAACCTCAGCACGTAGTGACACTTGGAGTTTGCGTACTGGAGGTCTACACACAGCTTGACGCAGCCGCACACGAAGGTGGTCGTCAGGATGAGGGCGACGTTGGGTACGTTTTTCCCGCCCTTATCCAGAGATTTGAACATCGTGTCCCTCCGGACCCGGTCCATTTTAGATCCCCAGATGAAGCGGAAAATGGCTCGGGTGACTGCCACAGCGCAGGAGTGGGGTATGGGCCAGACCTGCGCCACGTAGAGCAACAACGTGAGCGCCTCGCACCTGATGACCAGGTTCTTACCCACAATGGAGAGAGATCACTGCCCCCACATGCCCAACTTTTGCTGTACCTTGTCTACTCGCTCTCCCCGGGGAGAGAGGACAGTCCTGTCTGACTCTAGATTGGATCAGGAAACTTGATTGAGACTGCACTACTGATGTTTGTGTAGAGCAGTTCGATCCAATTGCAGATTCCCTCCCCAAACCCCATTTTGGAAAGCACGTCCATCATGTAGGTGTACGATATCCTGTCAAAAGCCTTCTCCTGGACCAGGCTGATGAGGCAGGTGTCCACCCTCCTGTCCTGCACGCAGGCGATCGTATCCCTGTGAAGCGCGAGACTATCAGAGATCTTCCTGCCGGGTGCAGTACAGGTCTGATCGGGGTGGATCACCAACTCCAGAGCAGACTTGATTCGACTGGCTATGAGTTTGGACAGAATCTTGTAATCAACATTAAACAGTGAGATGGGCCGCCAATTTCTGATTTCTGCCCTCTCCCCCTTCCGCTTGTAAATGAGGGTGATGATGCCTGTCCTCATGGATTCTGACATGCTGCCGGCCAGGAGCATACTCTCGTATACTTCCAGCAGGTCTGGGCCGACCCAGTCCCACAGGGCCGAGTACAACTCGAACGGAAAGCCGTCGCTTCCGGGAGATTTACTCGTCTTGAAGGACTCGACGGCCTTTGTCAGCTCGTCCAGATTTAGCGGCTTGTCCAGTCCCTCCCTCCTGCTGTCATCTAAGACCTCTGTGATTGATGACAGGAAGGACTGGGAGGCTCTGCTGTCTGTGGGCTTCGCGTCATACAGCCCAGCATAAAAGGATTTGCTGATCCTTAGTATGTCGGACTGCAAAGACGTTACCGAGCCATCTTCTTCCTTCAGGCTGCTGATAACAGAGCTCTCTCTGTGTGTACCTTTTGGAAGAAGTAACGCGAGCACGTCTCATCCTGCTCGATGGAGCAGACTCTGGACCGGAAGATGATCTTAGAGGCCTCCTTGGCAAAGAGCGAGGCTTGCTGGCTCTTCACCTCTTGGAGGTCCTCCTTGACCTTGACCATCATTGACTGCATCCGGAGCAGATTTTGCATACTTTTCTGGAGTCGGGACATTTCCCTCTGTCTCTCTCTCGCCCTCTGAACACCTTTGTGGATGAAGAACCTCTTGATGTTCTCCTTAATCGCTTCCCACAGTGAACTGGAGACTCAAAGAGGGGTTTCACGGTCCTCCAACCTTTGTAATCCCTTTTGAGTTCCTCAACATTCTCTGGGGTCAGCAGTGTAGCATTGAGCTTCCACGTCCCTCTGCCAACCCGCTGGTCATCCTGTAAGTGACAGTCGGCCAGTAAGAGGCAGTGGTCGGAGAAGAACACCGTCGGTGTTTGACGTCGGTGGATCTGACCGTGACAGCACGGGACACAAACAGGAAGTCAATTCTGCAACGGGCAGACCCATCCGATCTTGACCATGTGTATCTGCGCTGCTGAAGACGTCGTGCAGTTTGGCATCTTTAACTGTTTCTATTAGGAATCTGGACGTAGAGTCCAGTTTGCTGTCGTCACTGCCAGATTGTCCTACCGCATCGATGATGCAGTTGAAGTCACCGCCTAGGATGACTGGCCTGGACGTTGCCAGCAGCAGTGGGAGCTGCTGGAAGACCATCAGCCGCTCACTGCGTTGTACCGGGGCGTACACGTTGATCAACTGGAGCGGAGCGCTGTTGCACATCATGTCTGCTATGAGGAGGCGACCGCCCACCACCTCCTTAACTTCAGAGATGGTGAAGAATACCCGCAGCAGAATACCCAGGCCGGAGGAACGGCAATCATTACTCCCCGACCAGATCGATGGCCCGTGGGACCACCATCGCGACCACTGCCTGTAGGTGCTGAGGTGTGGTATTCCACACTCCTGCAGAAACAGTAGGTCAGCTTTGACCTTGGAGAGGTAATCCAAGGTTGAAACACATCGCGTAGTAGATTTAATGCTACGCACATTAATGGAAGCAATCCTTACACCCAGTTTTAAAAGTTAGTTGTTGCTTCCCATACCATTTGTCCTTGCTAGTCCCAGTCCTTCGGGATGTTCCTGCATATCCATCATGTGCGCAAGCAGTTTCACGTTGGTTGGGCTCAGAAACCCTCCTGGTTTTTCATGCAGGGTTTGTTCCGCTGGGGTGACATCGGGGGGGCGTCTTGTCGGCAGCAAGGATTGGATTGTCCTCTGCTCCTTCCCTCTGTTCCTTCTCGAAAACATCACTGCTCCTGGCCTCCCGGAGCTGAGGTGCGCCAGACGTGTCTTTGCTCTCGGTGTCCCGGAGCTGAGATGCGCTGGCCACATCGTTACGTGTGGCGCTTTGGGGTTGGGGCACGCCGGGCCCATCACAGATTCCCGTGGGCTGGGGGGCTTTATCTTCCATCTCCTTGGAGTTCTGCCGCCTCTTTTAAAGGGGCTGTCGTTCCAGCATTTCCCCGTCCAGTGAAGAGGAGTTGTTGCAGTCTGATTCAGAAGATAGCCTCCCCTTGCCACTGGTTTGGGTGGTGACCTGTTCCGCTTTTGGATGTTTTTTCTTTGTGGTTTTCCTCTGGACCACTTGCCACTGACCTGTTTGTCCATCTGCTGCCTCCTCCTCCATTGATTCTGTCTGTGGAGCGGGGGAGGTTTCCGGGCGCAGGGTAGGTGCTGGGTCGCTGGTTTCAGCTGCCTCCCCTTTCTTCTCCTTCTCTGGTTGAAGTTCCTCACTGTGGAGAAGGTTGCTCGTCTCCTTTCGAACACCGGATGCCTTCGTCGAACCTTGTCCCGGCCTTTCCTTGGACCTTGCCACCTGAGCATAACTGAGGCAGTGTTTGGGGCAGGTTTTGTAGAGGTGGCCTGCCGCACCACACAAGTTGCAACACTTAGTCAGCTTACAGTCCTTGGTCTGATGGCCTTCCTCCTTGCAGTTCTTGCAAACAACCGTGCTGCAGTTGGCTGCCACGTGACCAGATTTGCCACAGGTGCGGCAAACTCTGGGCTGCCCAGCGTAGTAATAATTCTTGAAAGACTTTCCATTGCCTCTGTACTGTTATATCTTTTAATGTATTTTCGTAATCCAACTCAGCCAATTTGCCCCTCATACCTTCTTTTTTTTTTATTTCCAAAATATACTTTATTCATAAAAATCTGTAAAAAATACATTGCCAAACAGTTTCCAAACAGCACCAAAAATCCAAGCATTGCAAGGGAGATCAGTTTCCTTCAATACTGTCATGAGTTTCTTCACAACCCTTCCGTTTCACAATTGTCATGTCAGTTTTACAGTTTTACATTTACAGCAATTGAGAATATTAACGATACAGTTCGAGGGGTTTCCCATGGATCCAGCCCCTCAGTCCAGCTTGGTGGGGGAACCTTACACTGTGGTCTTTCCCCATTGAGCCTTTGCTGCGGCTGCCCCAAGCTTTACTGCGTCCCTCAGCACGTAGTCCTGGACCTTGGAATGTGCCAGTCTGCAACATTCGGTGGTGGACAACTCTTTGCGCTGGAAGACCAGCAAGTTTCGGGCAGACCAAAGGGCGTCTTTCACCGAATTGATAGTCCTCCAGCAGCAGTTGATGTTTGTCTCGGTGTGCGTCCCTGGGAACAGCCCGTAGAGCACAGACTCCTGTGTGACAGAGCTGCTTGGGATGAACCTTGACAAAAACCACTGCATCTCTTTCCACACCTGCTTTGCAAAGGCACATTCCAGGAGGAGGTGGGCGACCGTCTCTTCCCCACCACAGCCAACGCGGGGGCACTGTGCGGAGGGGGCGAGACTTCGGGTGTGCATGAAGGATCTGACGGGGAGGGCCCTTCTCACCACCAGCTTTGACGGTCTGCTCGGGGAACCATCCGACAGGATCCACCGTTTCCTTTTCCCGTCGGGCCTTGAGGACATTCCGTGCAGACCACTGCCTGATGGACCGGTGGTCAAAGGTGTTTTCCCGCAGAAACTACTCCAAGAAGGATAGGTGGTACGGCACCACCCAACTGCATGGAGCGTTCCGCGGCAATGTGACCAGGCCCATCCTTCGCAACGCCGGGGACAGATAGAACCTCAGCACGTAGTGACACTTGGAGTTTGCGTACTGGAGATCTACACACAGCGTGATGCAGCCGCACACGAAGGTGGTCATCAGGATGAGGGCCACGTTGGGTATATTTTTCCCGCCCTTGTCCAGAGATTTGAACATCGTGTCCCTCCGGACCCGGTCCATTTTAGATCCCCAGACGAAGTGGAAAATGGCTCGGGTGACTGCCACGGCGCAGGAGTGGGGTATGGGCCAGACCTGCGCCACGGAGAGCAACAACTTGAGCGCCTCGCACCTGATGACCAGGTTCTTACCCACAATGGAGAGAGATCGCTGCCCCCACATGCCCAACTTTTGTCGCACCTTGGCTACTCGCTCCTCCCATGTTTTGGTGCACACCCCGGCCCTTCCGAACCATATCCCCAGCACCGTCAGGTAGTCTGACCTGACGGTGAAGGGGACAAAGGATCGGTCAGCCCAGTTGCCAAAGAACATGGCCTCGCTCTTGCCGTGGTTAACTTTGGCTCCCGAGGCCAGTTCGAACTGGTCGCAGATGCTCATCAGTCTGCGCACGGACAGCGGATCCGAGCAGAAAACGGCGACGTCATCCATGTACAGGGAGGTTTTGACCTGAGTGCCTCCGCTGCCTGGGATTGTCACCCTTCTTATGCTCGCATCCTTCCTAATAGACTCAGCAAAGGTTTCAATACAGCAAACAAACAAGACTGGGGAGAGAGAACTGCTCTGTCTGACTCCAGATTTGATGAGGAAACTTTCCGATTCCCACCCATTGATTGAGACTGCGCTACTGATGTTTGTGTAGAGCAGTTGGATCCAATTGCAGATTCCCCCCCCCAACCCCCATTTTGGAAAGCATGTCCATCATGTAGGTGTGCGATATCCTGTCAAAAGCCTTCTCCTGGTCCAGGCTGATGAGGCAGGTGTCCACCCTCCTGTCCCGTACGTAGGTGATCGTATCCCTGAGTAGTGCGAGACTATCAGAGATCTTCCTGCCCGGTACAGTACAGGTCTGATCGGGGTGAATCACCAACTCCAGAGCAGACTTGACTCGACTGGCTATGACTTTGGACAGAATCTTGTAATCAACATTAAGCAGTGAGATGGGCCACCAATATCTGATTTCTGCCCTCTCCCCCTTCTGCTTGTAAATGAGGGTGATGATGCCTTTTCTCATGGATTCTGACATGCTGCCGGCCAGGAGCATACTCTCGTATACTTCCAGCAGGTCCGGGCTGACCCAGTCCCACAGGGCTGAGTACAACTCGACCGGTAAGCCGTCGCTCCCGGGAGTTTTACTCGTCTCGAAAGACTCGACGGCATTTGCCAGCTCGTCCAGAGTTAGCGGCTTGTCCAGTCTCTCCCTCCTGCTGTCATCTAAGACCTCTGTGATAGATGAAAGGAAGGACTGGGAGGCTCTGCTGTCTGTGGGCTTCGCGTCATACAGCCCAGCATAAAAGGATTTGCTGATCCTTAGTATGTCGGACTGCGAAGACGTTACCGAGCCATCTTCTTCCTTCAGGCTGCTGATAACAGAGCTCTCTCTGTGCGTACCTTTTGGAAGAAGTAACGCGAGCACGTCTCATCCTGCACGATGGAGCAGACTCTGGACCGGAAGATGATCTTGGAGGCCTCCTTGGCAAAGAGCGAGACCTGCTGGCTCTTCACCTCTTGGAGGTCCTCCTTGACCTCGACCCCCATTGACTGCAACCGGAGTGGATTTTGCATACTTTTCTGGAGTCGGGACATTTCCCTCTGTCTCTCGATCACCCTCTGAACATCTTTGTGGATGAAGAACCTCTTGATGTTCTCCTTAATCGCTTCCCACCAGTGAACTGGAGACTCAAAGAGGGGTTTCATGGTCCTCCAACCTTTGTAATCCCTTTTGAGTTCCTCAACATTCTCTGGGGTCAGCAGTGCAGCATTGAGCTTCCACGTCACTCTGCCAACCCTCTGGTCGTCCTGTAAGTGACAGTCGGCCAGTAAGAGACAGTGGTCAGAGAAGAACACCGGCTTGATGTCGGTGGATCCGACCGTGACAGCACGGGACACAAACAGGAAGTCAATCCTGGAACGGGCAGACCCGTCCGATCTTGACCATGTGTATCTGCGCTGCGCTCCGTCTGCATGTTTGCTGAAGACGTCGTGCAGTTTGGCATCTTTAACTGTTTCTATTAGGAATCTGGACGTAGCGTCCAGTTTGCTGTCGTCACTGCCGGATCGTCCAGCTGCATCGATGATGCAGTTGAAGTCACCACCTAGGATGACCGGCCTGGACGTCGCCAGCAGCAGTGGGAGCTGCTGGAAGATGGTCAGCCGCTCGCTGCGTTGTACCGGGGCGTACACGTTGATCAACCGGAGCGGAGCGTTGTTGGACATCACGTCTGCTACGAGGAGGCGGCCGCCCACCACCTCCTTAACTTCGGAGATGGTGAAGTTACCTCCCCGCAGCAGAATACCCAGGCCGGAGGAATGGCAATCATTAACCCCCGACCAGATCGATGGCCCGTGGGACCACCATCGCTACCATTGCCTGTAGGTGCTGAGGTGTGGTATTCCACACTCCTGCAGAAACAGTAGGTCAGCTTTGACCTTGGCGAGGTAATCCAAGGTTGAAACACATCGCGTAGTAGATTTAATGCTACGCACATTAATGGAAGCAATTCTTACACCCATTTTTTTACTAAAAATTAGTTGTTGCTTCCCATACCATTTGTCCTCGCTAGTCCCAGTCCTTCGGGATGTTCCTGCATACCCATCGTGTGCGCAAGCAGTTTCACGTTGGTTGGGCTCAGAAACCCCTCCTGATTTTTCATGCAGGGTTTGTTCCGCTCGGGTGACATCGGGGGGGTCTTGTAGGCAGAGAGGATTGGGTTGTCCTCAGCTGCTTCCATCTGTTCCTCCTCGAAAACATCACAGCTCCCGGTCTCCCAGAGCTCAGGTGCGCCAGACGTGTCTTTGCTCCCGGTGTCCCGGAGCTGAGATGCGTTGGCCACGTCGTTACGTGTGGGGCATTGGGGTTGGGGCACGCCGGGCCCATAACAGCTTCCAGTGCCCGTGGGCTGGGTTGCTTTATCATCCATCTCGGAGTTCTGCCGCCTCTTTTGAAGGGGCTGTCGTTCCAGCATTTCCCCGTCCAGTGAAGAGGAGTTGTTGCAGTCTGATTCAGAAGAGAGCCTCCTCTTGCCACTGGTTTGGGTGGTGGCTTTGGGATGTTTTTTCTTTGTGGTTTTCCTCTGGACCACTTGCCACTGACCTGTTTGTCCATCTGCTGCCTCCTCCTCCATTGATTCTTCTGTGGAGGAGGGGTTTCCGGGCGCTGGGTAGGTGCTGGGTCGTTGGTTTCATCTGCCTCCCCTTCCTTCTCAGGTTGAAGTTCCTCACTGCGGAGAAGGTTGCTGGTCTCCTTTCGAACAGCGGACGCCTTCGTCGAATCTTCTCCCGGCCTTTCCTTGGACCTTGCCGCCTGAGCATAGCTGAGGCAATGTTTGGGGCAGGTCTTGCAGAGATGGCCTGCCACACCGCACAAGTTGCAACACTTAGTCTGCTTACAGTCCTTGGTCTGATGGCCTTCCTCCTTGCAGTTCTTGCAAACAATCGTGCTGCAGTTGGCTGCCACGTGACCAGATCTGCCACAGGTGCGGCAAACTATGGGCTGCCCAGCGTAGACCAAGAAGCCTCGACTTCCCCCGATAGCGAAGCTGGAGGGAGGGTGGATGATGCCTCCACTGGTATCTACCTTCAAGGTCACCTTGACCTGCCGCTTGCTGGTCCAAATCCAAAACGGGTCCTTGACATCAGTGCTGCTGCCGGCCACCTCGACGTACCTGGCGAGAAAGGTGAGTACATCCACCACCGGAACATGGGGGTTGTAGAGGTGAATCGTCACCACCCGGTCCCATTGTGACGGAAGCGTGAAGAGCGGCTCCGCTGTGAGGATCGACAGTGGCGCCTGGTCCCCTTTCTCCTTGAACGCCTTCAGGAACTTGATGCATCCCGCCACGTTCCGGAACGTCACGTCGAAGTATCCACTGCTGGGGAAATCCTGCAGGCAGAAGACGTCCGTCGCTTGAAATTCGCAGCAATCGAAGAGAATTTTCTTGATGAAGTAGGTGCGATCGACCGGTGCATCTCCATCCTTGTCCTTCACAACCACCCAAACGGTGCTGCGCACTCGAAAATTGGTTATAGCCATTTTACTCAAAGCTTCCCCAGGATCAAAAGGCAATGATCATGGTCTCTTCTCAATCAAATAAGAACAGATACGACACTTGATCTTAACCAAAAGGCCCCTCATACCCTCATAATTTCCTTTGTTCAAATATAACACCCTGGCTTCAGAGTGAACTACCTCACTTTCATAGATAAAGTAAAATTCTATCATATTATGGTCATTCTTCCCGAAAGGTTCTTTGACAACAAGATTGTAAATTAACCATTTCTTATTATATAATAGTGGATGTAAAATAGCCTGTTCTCTGGTCAGTTCCTCAACATATTGCCCTGGGAAACCATCCCGAACACACTCCAGAAACTCGTCCTCCACAGCATCAGTGCTCATTAGGTTTACCCAGTCTATATGTAGATTGAAGTCACTCATGATTATTGTATTGTCCGTGCTACATGCTTCTCTAATCTCCTGATTAATGCCGTGCCTGCCCCACACTACCAGTACTGGTTTGGTGGCCTATACTTCCAATCTGAGCTACCCTTCAGATTCCCACCCACCTGACAAGCTAGTCTAAACCCTCCCCAACGGCACCAGCAATCTCCCTGCGAGGATATTAGTTCTGGTCCTGTTAAGGTGGAGCTAATTTATCTTATACAGGTCTCACCTGCCTCAAAACCAGTTCCAATGCCTAAATGATGTCTTTGATTCACCCTATTTCAGCATCAAGCTTGCATGGTCAGCAAATGGCTCAGGCCCTATTTACGAGGATGCCGATAAGACCAATTTTATAGCACATGGAACTGTAAGACTCCCAACGCGTGTATTGACCAGTGAAGGTAGGTTTGTGGTAGAACGTGGTAGAGAACCCCTCAGCAGATTTCTGAACTAGTACGTCAAGTAAAGGGAGCTCATTTGACTGCTCCGTTTTAATGACACGATGGATGCCCAAATAGATGGTGTTGCCATGGGACGCACTCTGGGCTCAGCCCTCGCAAACATCTTTGTTGGGTTCCGCTTGGATTTGTCAGGGGGAGATCGTGTCTGACTTACTTGACTGAAATTTTTGAGGCGGTGATGAGATTTGTAGATGAGGGTAAAGCAGTTGATATAGTCTACATGGACTTCAGTCAGGCTTTTGATAATCTCTTACATGGGAGATTGGTTAAGAAGGTAAGAGCCCACGGGATCCAGGGCAATTTGGCAAATTGGATCCAAAAATTGGCCTCGCGGTAGGAGGCAGAGGTTTATGGTCGAGGGTTGATTCTGCGCGTGGAAGCCTGTAACCAGTGGTGTACCACAGGGATTAGTGCTGGGACCCTTACTGTTTATCGTGTATATTAATGATTTAGACGTGAATATAGGAGGTATGATCAGTAAGTTCACAGATGACACGAAAACTGGTGGTGTCGTAAATTGTGAGGAGGAAAGCCTTAGATTACAGGACGATATAGATGGTCTGGTAAAATGGGCGGAACAGTGGCAAATGGAACTTAATCCTGGGAAGTGTGTGGTGATACATTTTAGGAGGACTAACAAGGCAAGGGAATATACAATGGATGGCAGGACCCTCTTAAGTACAGAAGGTCAAACGGACCTTGGTGTACTTGTCCATACATCACTGAAGACAGCAGCACAGGTAGATAAAGTGGTTAGGACGGCATATGGGATATTTGGCTTTATTAGCCTAGGCACAGAATAAAAGAGCAAGGAGGTTATGATGGAGCTGTACAAAACACTGGTTAGGCCACAGATGGAGTACTGTGTACAGTTCTGGGCACCACACTATAGGAAGGATGTGATTGAACTGCAGAGGGTGCACAGGAGATTCACCAGGATGTTGCCTGGGAAGGAGTATTTCAGCTACGAAGAGAGACTGAAAAGGCGAGGGTTGTTTTCCTCAGAGCAGAGAAGGCTGAGGGGGAACATGACTGAGGCATACAAAATTATGAGGGGCATTGATAGGTTAGATAGGAAGGAACGTTTTTGCTGAGTGGAGGGGTCAATAACCAGGGAGCATAGATTTAAGGTAAGGGGAATGAGGTTTAGAGGGAATTTGTGGGAAAAAAAATTCACCCAGAGGGTGGTTGGAATCTGAAACGCACTGCCTGAAGAGGTGGTAGAGGCAGGACCCCTCACAATATTTAAGAAGTATTTAGATGAGCACTTGAAATGCCATAACATAGAAGGCTAGAGGCCAAGTGCTGGAAAGTGGGATTAGAATAGTTAGGTGCTTGATGGCCGGCAGAGACACGATGGGCCGAAGGGCTTCTTTTCCGTGCTGTAGGATTCTATGATTCTATGACATTATGACTCTTGCATATTTCCGATTTGCAGATGATATGTTTGCTGTATTTGAATCCGCAGCTGCTTGCAATAATTTCCTTTCACGTCTTAATGGGCTCCATCCTGCGGTCAAATTGACCTTTGAAATGAAGCAGTCAAATAAACTCCCTTTCCTTGATGTACTAGACATCCTGCGTGACAACGGCTACCCCGAACAGATCATTTCTTGCTGTATTTTGCACAAACTAATCAATGGCCCTAAGGACGTCATTTTCAGCCCTGAACAGTACCCAGTCTATCTCAAATTATCCTGCAAGGGTAATGTATCCCAAAAATTTGAGCAACAGGTGAAGCTAGATGCAGTAACAACACGTGTGGTGTTCACCACGAACAGGATGCTGTCGTCAAGCCAAAAAGATGTCCTGCCTATCACACAAATGAGTAATGTGGTATATGAATTTAAATGTCAGTGTGATGCTAGCTACATAGGCCGTACATCCCAAAGACTGGCAGATCGTATCAAACATGTCCCGTCTGCTGTTCGCAAAGGGCAAGGTACCCGCCGTACCCAACCAGCCCATTCTTGCAAAACTCAAAACACAACGTCCAAGATTAGATGTGCTTAGATGGGGCGGCACAGTGGCGCACTGGTTAGCACCACAGCCTCACAGCTCCAGCGACCCGGGTTCAATTCTGGGTACTGCCTGTGTGGAGTTTGCAAGTTCTCCCTGTGTCTGCGTGGGTTTTCTCCTGGTGTTCCGGTTTCCTCCCCACAAGCCAAAAGACTTGCAGGTTGGTAGGTAAATTGGCCATTACAAATTGTCTCTAGTATAGGTAGGTGGTAGGGAAATATAGGGACAGGTGGGGATGTGGTAGGAATATGGGATTAGTGTAGGATTAGTAGAAATGGGTGGTTGATGGTTGGCACAGACTCGGTGGGCCGAAGGGCCTGTTTCAGTGATGTATCTCTAAACTACACAATTGGACAACATTTGCTAAATAATCCTCAGTTTAAGATTGTCAGTCGGACTGAGTGTGTGTTGCATTTGCACGTATTGGAAGCTACATCTATTAATACACAAGGCACTGTTCTTTGCGCCTGTTTCAGCTAAACAAAATAAGTGCCAGCCATTCACTGGTTCGTTCCTCAGGGCAATGCCTTGACCAATCAGAGTCAAACTGGTTGGTTTAAATTTCAAACTAAGCTAGACTGTCAGTCACCAGAAACTGGTGCATTCTCAATAGCAATGCCTCTCCCAATCAGAGTTCACTTGCCAATCAATCAGCACTCTCTTGTCATATAGTATAAAGTTGTTGTTTTCGCCTACGTTGGCATTCTTGTGGATTGTCCTGATGAGTGTGGATACAAAATTGGCTGGCCCATAGAAGTCAGAGGGTGGTAGTAGATGGAAAGTATTCAGCATGGAGCACGGTGACCAGTGGTGTTCCACAAGGATCTGTTCTGGGACCTCTGCTCTTTGTGATTTTTATAAATGACTTGGATGAGGAAGTGGAAAGCTGGGTTAGCAAGTTTGCCGATGACACGAAGGTTGCTGGAGTTGTGGATAGTGTGGAGGGCTGTTGTAGGTTGCAACGGGACATTGACAGGATGCAGAGCTGGGCTGAGAAGTGGCAGATGGAGTTCAACCTGGAAAAGTGTGAAGTGATTCATTTTGGAAGGTCGAATTTGAATGTGGAATACAGGCTTAAAGACAGGATTCTTGGTAGTGTGGAGGAACAGAGGGATCTTGGGGTCCATGCCCATAGATCGCTCAAAGTTGCCACCCAAGTTGATAGGGTTGTTAAGAAGGCGTATGGTGTGTTGGCTTTCATTAACAGGGGGATTGAGTTTAAGAGCCGCGAGGTTATGCTGCAGCTCGAAAAGGCCCTGGTTCGACAACGCTTGGAATATTGTGTTCAGTTCTGGTCACCTCATTATAGGAAGGATGTGGAAGCTTTAGAGAGGGTGCAGAGGAGATTTACCAGGATGCTGCCTGGACTGGAGGGCATGTCTTACGAAGAAAGATTGAGGGAGCTAGGGTTTTTCTCATTGGAGCGAAGAAGGATGAGAGGTGACTTGATAGAGGGGTACAAGATGATGAGAGACATAGATAGAGTGGATAGCCAGAGACTTTTTCCTAGGGTAGAAAGGGCTATCACCAGGGGGCATAATTTTAAGGTGATTGGAGGAAGGTTTCGGGGAGATGTCAGAGGTAGGTTCTTTCCACAGAGAGTGGAATGTGCTGCCAGCGGTGGTGGTAGAAGCAGCTACATTAGGGGCATTTAAGCGACTCTTGGATAGGTACATGGATGATAGTAGAATGAAGGGTAGGTAGTTAGTTTGATCTTAGAGTAGGTTACAGGTTCGGCACAACATCATGGACCGAAGGGCCTGTACTGTGCTGTACTGTTCTATGTTCTATGAGTGCAAGACGAAAAGCTTCAACAACATGCCTCTATTTTCATCAACACTCAAGTCTGTACTACCAAATGACTATTTATACACCATGTGGTTGAGACAATGTCCCAGACACTCTTAGATTGATCACAATCAGCAGTACGATTCCAGACAGCAAGTGTCTGGCTCACACTGAGACGGTGGACAAGGAGGGGATGGAGTTGGTAACAACGGAACAGAGTTGTTTGCAATTTCTGAAGCCAATGTCTTGAATCTTCCTGATGTTTAACTGGATGAGATCTGACTTCCCGCATAACTGGTTTCCAGACAAACTGGCAGTGGAAGGGTTGAGAGAGGTCATGGAGAGGTAGAGCTGGGTGTCAGTGGTGTACATCTGTAAACTGACCCTCTTTCTGTGGATGAGGTTACCAAGTGACAGCATGTAGATCAGTAAGAGAAGACCAAGAATAAATAATTGGGAGACTCCTGGGGTAGAATGCGGGGGCAGGAAGAGAAACCATTGCTGGAGTTAGTCTGGCTACAATCAAATGGACAAATATGGAACCAAGTAAAGACAGTCCAACTGAGTAGGACAATTGAGGAGAGACATTGGAGGAGAATGGTGGTGTTGACCATGTCAATGGATGCAGAGAGGTCAAGGAGAATGAGGAGGGATAATGCACTATACTCACTGTCATAGAGCATGTTATTTGTGACCATTATTAGGGCCACTTTGGGGCTATGACAGGGATGAAAATCTGTATGGTGTGGTCCAAACATGCAGGAGAGGGAAAATGCACATGGATTTCAGAAGTGACCGCATGTTGAAGGAGTTTGGAGAAGAAAGTAATGTTGAAGAACAAGTGCAAGAACAGAGGGATTGAGGGTGAGGATTTTTCAGTTGGGGTTTATGACAGTGGATCGGAAAAGAAGTTGGATAGGACGTGAGGAGAGGGAACCATTTACAATGTGAGCTAGCACAGAAGACTTGAGGAGAAGTTGGGTGGACAGTGGTTTAATGGGAAGGGGGTCGGTGCAGCATAGAACAGGCACTACAGCCTGTTTTCCAACCCATGTCCAGTTTTATAGACACAGTGTTTCTCAGCAGGGCAGCACAGTCCTAATGGCCGAGGAATCCTGGAGTTCAGCAAATCTAATGGGGGCAGAGTTTCAGCCATTGAAAAGAGCAGAGATAAAAACACAGAACAAGCTCTGTGCAGGTAGATTTAACGTGTAGCTTGTACTTGTACATTGAGATAAACTGTGCTCACTATCAGGGACAGGGATCTTAAACAGTGGAGGAGAGGAGGCTGGGCCTCCATTCTGCATTCCATTGGCACCCTATCTTCTGACTGGTTACTTGCCCCATGGATATGTATAATAAAGAGAATAATGTAGCATGAGAATAAAAATAATGATAGGAAACATTGAACTGAGTTTTGATGTTTTATCCAGTAGGAATATTGGTATAAAATATCAGAACAGAGATAAATGTGAATTTAAGGAGTGAAGTAAGAACTGTAAATAACTCAAAGCAGATCAGAGAAAGTGGGTGAGAGTCTAGGTTGAAGTGAGTGATGATGGGATTAGTGTTACTGTGTGAAGCTGCTTTCAAAGATGATGTGATGACTTTCTAGCGTAGTTCTAGACTAGGGTTTAAGCAGCTGTTTTCAAAGGTCACAATGAAATTACTGTTGTGAATAAAATATTTCACAGATAAACAAGAGTCCAGCAGAAGAGATGTGTTGGAAATAAATACACTGCAATTACACCTGAAGGAGAAACTTGTGCTCCTGACAAATACCTCAAAGTACTTCACACAATGTATTACTATTGAAATATATTTTCCGTTGTGATATAAGGCAGGTTCACTAATGTCCTTCAAGGAAGGAAATCTGCCATCCTTACCTGGGTCTGTCCTGCATGTGACTCCAGACCCATAGCAATATGGTTGATTCTTAACTGCTCTCTGAAATGGCCTAGTAAACTCAGTTGGTGCAAAAAAGTTGAATGAGAATAAAACCAGTTGGATCACTGCATCAACATCGACACCAGAAATGACAAGGTACAGCCTGCCCAGTCGAACTTGCAAAGACCTCCTCACGAACATCTGGGGTCTTGTGCCAAATTTGACAGAGCTGTCCCACAGACTAGGGAAACACCAGCCAGCCATAAAAACAAGAAATGCTGGAAATACTCAGCAGGTCTGTCAGCATCTGTGGAGAGAGAAGCAGAGTTAACGTTTCAGGTCAGTGACCCTTCATCAGAACTGGCAAAGATTAGAAATGTAATAAGTTTTAAGCAAATAAAGAGGGAGTGGGGCAAGAGAATAACTGACAAGAAGGTCATGGAGCAAAGGCAAATGATATGTTAATAGTGTGCTGAAAGACAAAGCGTTAGTGCGGAGAGGGTGTTAATTGACAGAAAAATGAAGAATCCTGGCCCAAAGCACAAACATGAAAAAAAGTGGGCAGGCACATGAAAAAAAAAGTGAATGATGAAACAAACATAAATAAAATAAATAAAAAAGAAAAAGATAAAATAACTAAAAATAAAAAGGGAGGCCCGTCATGCTTTGAAATTATTGAACTCAATATTCAGTCCGGTAGGCTGTCGCGTGGCTAATCAGTAAATGAGATGCTGTTCCTCTGGAACACTGCAGCAGGCCCAGGACAGATATGTGGGCATGAGAGCAGGGGGCTGTGTTGAAATGGCAAGCAACCGGAAGCTCGGGGTCATGCTTTCAGACTGAGCAGAGGTGACCAGCCAAATATAGCCATACTCACCAAATCATACCTTTCAGACTGTTCCATCACCATCCCTGGGTATGCCTTGTCCCTCTTACAGGACAGACCCACCTGAGGTGGTGACACAGTGGTATACAGTTGGGAAGGAGTGGCCCTGACTGTCATCAACATTGACTCCAGATACGATGAAGTCTCATGGCATCAGCTCAAACATGGCTGAGGAAACCACCTGCAGATTAACACCTACCTCGCACCACCCCCTCCCCCAACCAGGTGATGAACAAATGCTCCTCCGTGTCGAACACCACTTGGAAGATGCACTGAGTGTAGCAAGAGCACAGAATAAGTTCTAGCTGGGGGACTTCTGTGTCCATCACAAACAGTGGCTCTGTATCACCACTACTGACCGAGCTGGCCAAACCCTGAAGGATATAGCTGCCAGGACATAAACTGAGCATTCATCAGGTGGTGAGAGAACCAACAAGAGGGAAAACCTACTTGACATCATCCTAACAAACCTACCTCTTTCAGATGCATCTATCCATGACAGTATTGGCAGGAGTGACCACCGCACACTCCTTGAAGAGACAAAGTCACATCTTCATAATGGGTGGAAAGGGCTATCACCAGGGGGCATAATTTTAAGGTGAATGGAGAAAGGTTTCGGGGAGATGTCAGAGGTAGGTTCTTTACACAGAGAGTGGTGGGTGCGTGGAATGCGCTGCCAGCGGTGGTAGTAGAAGCAGATACATTAGGGACATTTAAGCGACTCTTGGATAGGTACATGGATGATAGTAGAATGAAGGATAGGTAGTTAGTTTGATCTTAGAGCAGGTTAAATGTTCGGCACAACATCGTGGGTCGAAGGGCCTGTACTGTGCTGTACTGTTCTATGTTCTATGTTCATAATGAGGACACTCTCCACCATGTTGTATAGCATTGCCAGCATGCTGAATGGAATTGATTCAGCTCAAAAATGGGCATCCAATCCATCAGGCAGCAGCAGAATTGTATTCAACACAATCTGAAGTGAGAGTGACTGCCCTTGGGATCAAGGCAGCATTTGAACGAGTATGACATCAAGGAGCTTTTAGCAAAACTGGAGCCAATGGGAATCGGGGGGAAATTCTCCACCAGTTGGGGTCATACCTAGCAAAAAGGAAGGTGGTTGTAGTGGCTGGAGGTCAGTCATCTCAGCTGCAGGACATCACTGCAGGAGTTCCTCAGGGTAGTGTCCTTGGCCCAACCATCTTCAGCTGCTTCATCAATCCTTCCTTCAATCATAAGGTCAGAAGTGGGGATCTACACTGCTGATTGCACAATGTTCAGCACCATTCAGGACTCCTCAGATACTGAAGCAGTCCAAGTCTAAATGCAACAAGACCTGGACAACATTCAGGCTTCAGCTGAAAAGTGGCAAGTAATATTCACACCACACAAGTGCCAGGCAATGACCATCTCCAACAAGAGAGAATCCAATCACCTCTTCTTGACATTCAATGGCATTTGGATCATTGAATCCCCCACTATCAACATCCTGGGGTGAACACTGACCAGACAATAAACTGCAGTAGCCATAGAAATAAAAAGTGGGAAAACAGCAGGTCAGAGGCTCAGAATTTTGTGGCCAGAAACTCATCTCCTGACTGCCCAAAGCTTGTCCACCATCTACAAGGCATAAGTCAGGAGTGTGATGGAATAGTCTCCACTTGCCTGGATGGGTGCAGCTCCAGGAATACTCAAGAAGCTCGACACCATTCAGCCCTGTTGATTGGCACCCCATTCATAAACATTCACTCCCTCCACCACTGACGCACAGTGGCAGCAGTGTGTACCATCTCCAAGATGCACTGCAGCATCTTACCAAGGCTTCTTCAACAGAACCAGCCAAACCTGAGACCTCTACCATCTAGAAGGACAAGGGCAGCAAATGCATGGGAACACCACCAGCTGCAAGTTCCCCTCCAAGCCACACACCGTCCTGACTTGCACTATATTGCCGTTCCTTCACTGTTTCTGGGTCAAAGTCCTGGAACTGCCTTCCTAAAAGCGCGTGGGTGTACCTATCCCACATGGACTGCAGCGGTTCAAGTAGGTAGCTCACCATCACCTTCTCAAGGGCTAGGGATGGACAATAAATTCTGGTCTAGACAGTGATGCCATATCCCATGTATGAATAAAAAAGACCTCATGGCCCAGCGAATCCATCACTCTAACATTATCATCAAACCAGGGAACCAATCCTTGTTCCATGAGTCGTGTAGGAGAGCAGCACCAGACATACATAAAATGAGGTGCCAACCTGGTGAAACTACAACACAGGATAATGTGTGATAGACAGTGGAAGCCGCATGCTATAGACAGAACTAATCAATCCACCGACCAACGGATCATACAAACATACGAATTAGGAGCAGGAGTAGGCCACTCGGTCCCTCGAGCCTGCTCCACCATTCAATATGATCATGGCTGATCTGATTGTAACCTCGAGTCCACAGATCTACAGTCCTGCCACATCCAGTTGTGAATGATAGTGGACAATTAAACAAATAACTGGAAGAGGAGTCTCCATGAACACTCCCATACTCAGTGATGGGGGAGCCCAGCACGTCAGGACAAAAGACAAGACTGAAGCATTTACAACCATTTTCAGCTGGAAGTGCCGAGTGGATGATCCATCTCAGCCTCCTTGTGAGGTCCCCAGCATCACAGATGCCAGTCTCCAGCCAATTTGACTCACTCCACATGATAACAAGAATTGGCTGAAGGCACTAGATACAGCAAAGCCCATGGGACCTGACAACATCCCAGCTCTATTACTGAGTACTGGTGCTGCAGAACTAGCCACACTCCAAGCCAATCTGTTCCAGTGCAGCCACACACTGGAAAATTCTCTAAATATGCCCTATTCACAAATGCAATTCGGCCAACTACCCAACAGTGTACTCTCAATCATCACCATAGTGATGGAAGGGGTCATCGATAGTGCTAGAAAGTGGCACTTACTCAGCGATAATTTGTTCACTGATACTTAGTTTGGGCTCCACCAGGGCCACTCATCTCCAGACCGCATTGTTGCATTGGTCCAAACCTGGACAAAAGTGTTGAATTCCAGAGGTGAGGTGAGAGTTATTGTCCTTGACATCAAGGCAGCATTTGACCAAGTGCAGTATTAATGAACCCGAGCAAAATCAACATCAATAAAAATCAGGATGGGAACTGTTCACTGGTTGGAGACATACCTAGCACAAAAATGTTGGTTGTGGTTGTTGGAGGCCAATCATCTCAGTCCCAAGACATCACTGCAGGAGTTCCTCAGTCCTAGGCCCAAGCATCTTCAGCTGCTTCATCATATGTTCACAAGTGGTAATGTTGTTTGATGATGGCACAGGGTTCAGTACCATTCGCGACTCCTCAGATATTGAAGCACTGTATTCCACATTCAGCTGCATTACCATCACTGACTCCCCACAATCAGCATCCTGGGGGTTCTCACCGACCAGAATCTGAACTTGACCAGGCAGAAATATACTGTTGCTACAAGAGCAGGTCAGAGGTTGAGAATTCTGTGGCAAGTAACTCACCTCCTGACTCCCCAAAGCTTGTCCAACGTCACAAGGCAGAAGTCGGTAGTGAGGTAGCAAACTCTCCACTTGCCTGGATGAATGAAGCTGCAATAACATTCAAGAAACTCAACACAATCCAAGACAAAGTATCTCTCTTGATCAGCACCCCATGCAGCAGCTTAAACATTCACTTCCTCCATCACTGGTGCACCGGCATACAATGTGTCCATCTACAAGATGCACTTCAGCAACTTACCAAGGATCCTGCCACAGCACCTTCCAAACCCTTGACCTCTACCACCTAGCAGGACAAGGGCAGCAGACGCATCGGAACACCACCACCTGCAAGTTCCACTCCAAGCCACACACCATTCTGATTTGGAAATATATCGCTGTTCCTTCACTGTAGCTGGATCAAAATCCTGTAACTCCCTCCTTAACAGCACTGTGGATGTATCTATAACATATGAACTGGAGCTGGTCAAGAATGCAGTTCACCACCAGGTTTTCAAGGGCAATTAATGATGGGTGATATATGTTGGCCTTGCCAGTGACACTCATATCCATGAATGAAGGAAAAAGTATGCCCAGGAGAGCAGGGGTGTTCAAATTCGACCTCCCCTCTCCTCAGCCCTCACAATCACACTCTCCAAGCCTAGGCAGCTCAATCAGATTTGGGTTTCGAATATTTGCCAGCTGGTTAAGAAACTCTCTCTTGAAGTTGCTGACAACCTCAGCCAAATAGACCTCATTTACTTCCCATCCCCTCCACATAAAGTAGTTGGGAGTGATTTACATCTCACTATCACTCAGATTTATACCATAAATGGAGCAGTAATGAGACTAAGGTCACACACAGTACTTATTACCTGGTTCCGTCAATGCCCACTGGCAATGATATAACAGCTGTGAAATAGTTATCCAGAGTTCCCACACTAAACATGGGGGAAGCCTCATTAGTATCTGCAAACTGGAGACCTTTAATGTACGTGGGGACGCAATGCAATCTTGGTCTTCCTTTGGATGGTGCACTCGCTGTGCAAGACCCACCCAGTGGAACAATCTGCAGAATGGGCGAACCACTGGTCATAAAGGGACCGCTGGAAACCCCATTGGAAATGATTCAAGGAATTAGTTCTCTTGATGACCTGCCCAATATTAATCCCACAATCAACGTCACCGAAACAGATGACTTTGCCATTATCAAAATGCTGTTTGTGCGACCTTGCTGTTCATAAATTGGTTCCCTCATTTCCTACATTACAACAGCGACTCTTCCTCAAAAGTACTGCATTGTCAGTGAAAGGGACTATTGAAAAGCAAGTTTTTAAAAATCTTTTGTAACAATCTCATTGTGACCAGGAGGTGGGTGAATTGTTCTTACTGCTGCTTGCTGCTCCTTTGTTTTCCCGCTCACCCCCTACTGTATATTCATGCCCCACTTCCTCAACGGAGTTGTTGGTGGATTTCCTGTCTCCCACCTCCCTCCTCAAGGACCACTGAGTACCTTCCCACAACATAAATCCGTGGACAACTGACCAGCAATATTGTACTGAAGTCCAACCTCGAGAGTGGATTGGACCTCTGACCAATTTCATGGAGTGAACATTGAGCTCACTGCCTGCCCGATCCATGGGGTCACTCCAAAACTCAACCTCCTGAAATCTAAACTGTCCTTTCACCCTCTCTTTTCTCTGTTTGAGGCTATCTCTACTTTGTTGTAGACTCTCTGACTGTGTTAAACCTATGGATGTTTATCTTCTCTATACTGTTTTGAATATTGAATACTTCAATAAGATCACCACAAGTCCTCCCTTATCCAGTGCAGACTCACAGTTTCTGCAGCCACTCTTCTTGACTAAGGTGTCTCATTCCACCTAACAGATTAGCTGCCTTTGAACACATGTTCTCCAATACCTGCCTGTCTTCCTGACAATAATTGGTTAAAAATGTTACCCAGTACTCCAGACAGGGACAGACCAGTCTCCTCTAGAAATTCAGTCTCACATCCTGAGATTCGTGCTCTATTCCTCTGGTTATCCAGATCCCTTTACTGCTTTGACACACAGTGCTGATGGCTTCAGTCACTTACCCAGAGGTATCCACAGAAAGCAAAACATGAGAATGGAGAACGTCCCGGGGATTAACAACTGTCAATGTGAATCTCGAGCCTTTATTCCCTTCACATCTGGATTTATAATCAGGAAAATTAATGTAAGAGCCTTACTGGGGTTAATGATGTCCATTATTTCTCTCCACGCTGCGTACTGGTAAGGGCCGTTGAACTTTCCATTAGACAGGGTGCCATCTGTTACTGAGAGTGTTTTACCCTCCTCTCTAATCCTATAAGTATTAAACAGCAGATGTTATAAATTAGCCTATGTTCAAATATTGAAGAAACAATTTAAATAGTCAAACTAACCCAACATTTCTATCTCTCAGCGTTTTCACGTTTGAGCAAATGCGGTAGAAAGTGAAATGTTAATCTTGTTTCTATAACTCAGCAAAAGATAGCTTGGAAATGCAAGGGCAGTGTTGCAACTGAATGAGGAAGAGGTCTTAGTCTTCCCTCTTTGGCCCTTTCCTAGTCTGGCCGGAACAGGGTTTATCTTTGAAAATACAGTGTTTTTAACTTAACACCTCAGTGAGTCCTTGCTCACTGCTCTCTAATTGTAATTGCAAAATGGACCAACTAGACAGGTTTCCTTCGGTTTAAACAAGAAAGATGTAAAGTTTATTAGCCTTAACACTCTAACTCAGTTTAATTTACTAAAAATGCATGATGCAACCACGCTAGCATGCATACGAGATATATACACACAAATAGTTATAGAGGGGTAGAAAGAATCAAAGGGGAGGTTTACGCAGGGTTAGCAATAAGTAGAATTCAGTTACTGTCTTTCGGTTTTGATGTTAAGTCATTGATTGGAGTTAAGGTCTTGCAGTTCTCGCTGGGGCCCAGTGCACACTTTCAAACTTGCTTCTCTGGCAGCAGACGACTGAAGGTGTTCTCTGTCTTGAGGTTTAAGCTGCTTCTGTGCATCCTGTGACTTTGCTTGAGAGAGAGAGAGAGAAAGCTTCCTTCTCTTTGGTCTTCAAATTACCCAAACCTTTCCGTGAGGCACAATTCAAACAGTTCCCTGTCTGGCCAGCAGTTAAGTCATATGACCAGCTCTTTGTTTGAAACAGCATTGTCTGCAAGGGCTGTTGATTCTCAAAGTTCTTCAGTCACACTCGGTGGGATGTGGAACTCTGGCTCTTACACAGACAAAGAAGGTTGCTTATTATGATTTCCCAGCCCAGTCTTGTTAATTGAATCAGTGAGCACTCCCATTGTCCCTCTAATCAAATGTGCAGCCATGTTTCAGCTGTCCAAAACTGTGGTCTTTTTTAAACAGCTTCTGTGCAAAGTCCAGCAAAAGGGTTCGAGTAGTGTTCCATCTGACGAAATTAATATGTTTCAATTCGGCAGGTGTGGTTTCCATCACTCCTCCACCTCTCGCCGAATGCATTGTGATATTAGGGGCGCATTTTGTTATAAATTAGAAGGAAGAGAAAATACAGCAAAGCACACATGCATTTCTCTCATTCGTTCAGAAATCTTAAAATTATTTCAGCCTGTCCTTCCTTTGTGCTACTTTAAACTGCCCTTTTCCTTGAGCTGTGTCTGAGATCGTTATGTGCTGTCCAAGGGGTTTAAAGTTTCTTCAATATCAGTCTGAAATAGGTTGGAACTAGGTTTCGCAATAAATATGTGATTTTTGGGAAGGTTTGACGTTTGCACATTTCCATGGTTGTCTCGGGTACATTTGTTCCTGTTGGGATCTGCAGGGGAATGGGTAGATTTAGTTAGTTCTGGTTTAGAGCTCCGATCATTGGAGGTGGCAGTGAGTGGATCCACTCTGACCTCACTTTCAGTGCTCTGGTGAGTCATGCAAGTGCTGTTCACTTCAGGGTATTGTTGGTTCCCTTTTCTTCTGATTGTGGGGGTGGAATCTTTGTTGATCTTCCCTTTGTCCTCTGGGGCATTCCTGTTTGCAGGTATTTGTCCAGATTCTACTGCACTCTGCTGTGGCACTTCATCTAGGTAAGGCATGACCCTCCTGGTTTCCCGGCCCTCTTCTGGACTTTCTTTGTCCCTCTGGATTTCTCTAAATGCTGTCAGCAACCTTGGTGGGGTACTTCTGGTGTCTGCATTTACATAGGAGGATGTGGGATCTAATGTATTCAACATTTCGGGGCTGGCTGACCGGACAGTAGGAATTTTCATTTGGGAATCCTTCCGGATTTCCTTTAACTTGTCCTGTTTGTCACTTTTTCCCCTTTCCTTTCTGACATTTTGCCAGCCCTGTGCCTGTCTATCCCCTTTTGTTCTTGGCAGGGGTCCCTTATAATTCACTAGCCCTCTGCTGGATTGTCCTCCAAACACTGGTACAGGAATTAGGGATGCAGATTTCACTACAGGTTTCCCCTCATCCTGGCCTATGTGGCAACTCCTACAGTACTCCACCACATTCTTGTGGAGCTTTGGCCATTCAAACTGCTGTCTTATGCGGGCTTTGTTTTGTCATATACTGACATGTACCGCCATTATAATCTCATGGGCCATTCTTAATATTTCTCTCCGGTACCTCTGCAGCACCACTATCTGGTGAACTACTGTCCACTCTTTGCCCTCAGTTCTGTGAGGAGAACTCCATTTCCTCATAAGTACCTTATTCTTTAAACAGTAGCAACCAGGGACTCCCTCTGCTTCACTTTCTGCCTGGGCAACTTGTGCTAACTCTCAGAATACTGGGTTAGCTCACTGAGCCTCAACTAAGGAACATGCATTTAATCCATTCCCTGGGTCCTCTAACTTTCTAAAGTTTCAGACAGACACACCACATGGTCATGGCAGTACCAATTCAGTCTCCTCTGGGGGAGCTGGTTTGATCATGGCCTGATTCATTACACATTCAGGGAAACTTCAGAGAACTGTCTCCTGCCACGGTCCTGTCTCTCTGACCTCCTGCGGTCTTTCTTTCACTACTGGGGAAGCTACCACCTTCACCCCCACCAGATCATTACCTAGGAGCAGGTCAACCCCATTCACAGGCAAACTTGGTACAAACTATGTCGCACTCCAGCTGCACTTGGTGCGAAGGTCCAGGTGTACCCTCCCCTCCAATACCGTTTACTATCATTCTGGTATTTACTGCACTCTCTGGGGGAAAGGTCATGCCTTTTCCCAGCAAATGAGATCTGGTGGCCCCTGTATCCCTATGGATTATTATGGGCTTACTTGTCCCACTCGAAGGATCAGGGGTTACTCTCCCTTCAGATATAAATTCTTGATAACCTTCAGGGATTCTATTAAATTTTCCTGCACCCACAGCAGTATATTTTCTGGGTCTTACTGCTGCTGCAGTTCAAGCCACAGCCTGCTTGGCTGCACTTTCCATCAGGGTCCCTTTTCCTGCACTGAGCGGGTGTGCCCTGATTAACTCTTACAGGCTTTCCCTGTAGGTTCCAGCAGTAAGCTCTTAAATGACCTGCCTTATTACAATGGAAGCACATCGGCCTTTGGGTCTCACTTCTACTTACAGCACTATCCTTTTTGGCTGGAGGAGGGCCCTCTGTGTGTCCAAATTTTCTTTCTCTCCCAGGACTGCTTCGGCTCCTGCCACCTTTGCACCCTTTGTCCTTTATGGCATTGTGGGGGTGACGAGCAAAGGTTTTGCCTTGAGGAACCGACTTGTAAATAAGAGCGAGCTTATCAGCGTGAACTGCAAGTTGCCTCACTCTATGTACTTTTTGTTCCTCCAAATAGGTCTTTATGGAGAGGGGGAGACAGTTTTTAAATTCCTTGAGGAGAATTATGAACTTCTCTTTGAGGTTTTCATCGCTGGGCTGTACTTTAACAGCCCTCAACCACTGGCCAAAAGCCAGCTGCTTACTTCTCTCAAGCTCCAAGTAAGTTTGATCAGCTTATTTCCAGAGAATTTGGAACTTCTGGCAGTAAGCTTCCGGTACTAGCTCATATGCCCTGAGGATATCATTTCTAGTCAGTTCATAATTTGATGAACTCTCATCTGGCAACAGGGTATAAAACTCATGGGCTTTTCCTGTGAGCTTGCTTTGTAGCAGTGGAGTCCAGTTCTCAGCTGGCCATTTTAAGGCTTTGCAGGTTTTTCAAAAGATACAAAAAATTCTTCCAGTCTCCCTCATTGAACTTTGGAATCAATTGAGAAAATCTTAAAAAGTCAGCACACAGCTCCGCAGTACTTGTGGTTTCACTCTGTCGCCCCTTAGCAAAATTAAGCCGCCTCAGCACTCTTTCCTCCTGTTCCTTCAGGAAGTTTCTTTCTCTCTCTCTGTCTTCCAATTCATGTTTCCTTTGTTCCAATAGTATCTTTGCTAACATTACCATGTCTGTCTCTAATTTTAACCCTGTCTCTGATGCTTTGGGTTTCAGGAAAAAATGGTTGGTCACTATTGTTAGGAGTTCCGATTTCCTAGCTTTGGCATGGAAAGTGATCCCACACTGCTCAGCCGTACTCCTTAACTCCTCCATAGATACTGCCTTTAACTTATCACAACTTACTTCACGCTGGCTTGGGGAGTTACTAGCTTCGATCATGGACATGTTAGTATTCTGGCACACAAACCACACGAAAATCTGGAATGAAATCGTTTTGATTGGAATCACTTTGATTTCCCACTTCCAATATTTAATTTGTCTGTGGGTCCAATCTGGACGCTAGCCCCCAAATTTCTGTTATGAACGGGTGAGTAAGGGGTCTCGGGCTCCCTTTCCTGGTCTGGCCGAAACAGGGTTTATCTTTTAAAACATGGTGTTTTTAGCTTAACCTTGTTCACTGCTCTCTAACTGTAATTGCAAAATGAACCAACAAGATAAGTTTTCTTAGGTTTAAACAAGACAAATGCAAGTTTATTAGCCTTAATACTGTAACTCAGTTATAATTACGAAAAATACATGACACAAACATGCTAGCATGCATACGCAATAAAGACACAAACACAAATAGATAGAGAGGAGGAGAAAGAATTAAAGGGGGAGGTTTACTTAGGGTTGGCAATAAATAGAATTCAGTTACTGCCTTTCGATATTGATGTAAAGTGCCTGGTTGGACTTGAGATCTTGCAGTTCTCGTTGGGGCATAGTGCATACTTTCAAGCTTGCTTCTCTGGTTCCAGATGTCTGAAGGTATTCTCTGGCTTGAGGATAAGGCTGCTTCTGTGCATCCCTGGGACTTTTCTTGAGAGCAGAGAGAGACCCAAAAGGAGAGACAGCTTCCTTCTCTTTGGTCTTCAAATTGCAGTCTGTCCAAACCATTCCGCGAGGCACAATTCAAACAATTCCCAGTCTAGCCAGCAGGTACGTCATGTGACCAGCTCTTTGTTTGAAACAGCATTGTCTACGAGGGTTGTTGATTCTCAGAGTTCTCCAGTCACACACGGTGGGGTGTGGAACTCTGGCTCTTACACAGACAAAGAAGGTTGATTATTATGATTGTTCAGACCAATCTTGTTAATTGAATCAGTGAGCACTCCCGTTGTCTCTCTAGTCAATTGTCTCTCAGAATGCAAATGTGCAGCTATGATTCAGCTGTCCAACTCTGTGATCTTTTAAAAAAAAAGTTCTGTTCAATGTCCAGCAAAAGGGTTCAAGTAGTGTTCCATTTGATGAAATTAACAAGTTTCCATTTGCAGGTGTGGTTTCCATCACACTAGAGAATTGTATTAATTTTTATGGCATCTTGTTATTGAATACAATATTGTAGAGCAGTTGTATAAAAACTAATACTGTTTAATCACTATAATAAAGCTTATTATTAAAAAAAGCTTTTGTGCGTGAGACATAATCGGAGTTACTGTTGCCCGACTAACAACCCTTCAATGTTGTGACAAAACAAGGACAGAAATCATTAACAAACATAACAACACTTTCCTGAGTTATTTTATCAAACTGTGCAGAGTTTCAGTAAAGAGCATGTCCTACCTTCTCTTCCGACAAGCTTCCTCCTGAAATAAATAAATCACAAACAGTGAGGATGATAGTAACAGACTTCAGGAGGATACAGACAGGCTGGTGAACTGAGCAGACACAGGGCAGTGAGATTTAACATGGAACTGTAAAATGGTGCATTTTAGAAGGAAGAATGAGGAGAGGCAATATAAACTAAATGGTCCAATTTTAAAGGGGGTGCAGGAACAGAGAGACCTGGGGGATTACATACACAAATCTTCAAGATAATTGACAAAAAAGATGGAGACTTTTCTTTTAACAATAACTTGTGATGATCTGGAATGCACTGACTGACATGGTGGAGGAAGCAGATTCCATAGTAATTTCCAGAGGGATTTGGATAGATATTGGAAAAGGAAACAATTGCAGGGTTATGGGGAAAGAGCAGGGGGATTGGGATTAATTGGATAGCTCTCTCAATGAGCCAGCACAGGCAGGATGGGCCGAATTGTCTCTTTCTGTGCTGCACGATCCATGATAGTATGAAGTTGAAAAGTCTGATCTTTGTGTCAGATACTGGAACTCAACATTAGTCCCTCTCACAGACACAGTGACTCTCACACCCACCGTACCACACACACCCACACACTCACAACATGGAACTGTAACTGGATTACAATGTGAGTTCCAGCAGAAAATTAAACTGATACAACACGGAAATAATCACAAACCAAGTATCAAGATCACAACTCATTCGGGGAAATTGACGGTATTCCCGGGTTTCCACAGATAGTGTGGGAGGCGGTTAGTTGAGTGACAACAGCAGAACCGCCCCGGAATAGACAAAATTCAGTTTAATTCTAATTTCTAATTTTTCATTTCATACTCCATTTATTTCACAATTATCATCGGTTATTTGTGACTGTGTGAAGTTTCACTGAACAGACCCACAATATATTCCCTCACCTTCAGAAATATCAGCTCGTCTCTTTGCTCCATCTGTTTCTGCAACTTTGAAAGCTTCTCCTCAATAGAATTTAAATTCTCCTGAATACCTCGAAGATTTTTCTCCATTGTTTCTAAAATCTTCTGCTCTTCATCCCTGACATCTCTGAGTAAACCCTGCTCTTTCTCAGTGAGAATCTGGTGCATTTTAGTGAACTGGGATGTGATGTGGGTTTGCAGACTGCTCGACTGTTCCTACAGAATGAAATGTGAAACAGAATTAATGTCCCGCGATAAAGGGAACAAAACTAACCGAGATCCCAGAAAATCAGCACAGGGAGATCTTACCATAACTTGAGAAATCAGCCGTTTCTGTTTCAGTTCCGTTTCTCGAACCGCCGATTTCTTCACTGTGAGAGAATTTAAGGAAGATTTCAGCTGATCCTGGGATTGGGAGAGAAAATCACAGAATCAAAATGTTAGACCATGAAAACGTGATAAAGTTCTCAGTTTATAAAATGTTTTTCCCTTTTACCTTGTAGATTTCAACAGCTTCTTTGATTGGCAGAAAGTTGTGAGATTTGTGTTCCCGCGAATCTCTACAAATCACACAGATCAATTTCTTGTCAGTTTCACAAAACAGCTTCAGTTCTTCCTGATGTTCCTCACAGTCAAATTTACTTTCCTTCTCTTCCGGATTCAGCTTTAATTTTCGAGCTTTCTCGGCCAGATTCGCTAAGGCTCGATTTGCCCTGAAGTTTCTTTCCGGAAATTCCCCTCGACATTCCGGGCAGGAGTTTATCTCCTTCTTTTCCCAACACTGGGTGATACAGGAGCGGCAGAAGTTGTGTCCACACTCCAGTGTAACCGGATCGGTGAAGAAATCAAGACAAATGGGACAAATTAAATCCTCGGCCAAACTCTCAGCCTTCAGTCTGGAAGCCATGTTCACACTCAGCACTTCCTGATTCAAACCGGTTTCAGTTTCGATGTTACTGCGTTGCCGAACACATTCAGTTCAGAGATTTCCTGATGAAGTTCACTGAAATACTCAGGGAATTATTGTCATACACTAGTCTATGTCCCGTTGACTTTTACATGGAAAGACAAAACCGAGAACAGCATGAAGGACAAACAGGACACGAAAGTGGAATTGAACCCAGGCTGGGAGGGTGAAGGTCAATGGAGTGTTGGCAGTGGAGGGAGGGACAGAGATAGGCAGGGATGGAGATTCCATTGCACTTTGACTCAGACCAGACTCACTGCTGATTACAAACCCCCTGGTGAAACACAGTGTAAATTAAATTGTGTGATAATTGTAGCCGCTCACCCTCAAACAGTAAGTGCCGTAAATGTCAAGAAGACATTTTCAGCTCAGGTACAGAAAATGTTTTATTTTTAATTCTTTCATGGGATGTGGGTGTCACTGGCAAGTCCGGCATTTGTTGCCCATCCCTAATTGTCCTTGACAACTGATTGAAATTGCCGAGCAAGCCAGAGGGCAGTTAAGGGTCGACCATCTTTACAAGGATTGAGCCTGTGAGGTTTGATATTCTTTGCAAGACAGAAAAAATTGCATTTATATAGCGCCATTCACATTGCCAGTACGTCCCAAAGTGCCTTAAAGAACACTAAGTACTTTTGAAGTGTAGTCACTGTGGTGATGCAGAGAAATACATCAGTCACCTTGAACACAGAAATGGAACAAGTGACCAGAACATCTGTTTTGTCGGTGTTTATTGATGGATAAATATCAGTAAGAACACAGGGGAGAATCCCCCTGTCCATGTTAGAATAGAGTCAAACAATCATTATCATTCATCTAAGGAGAAAGTTTAATGTTTCTTTGGGAAAACACCACCTCTCACATTCTCTCACTCCCTCAGTACTGCAGGAGAGTGTCAGTCTAGATTATATTCACAAATCCCCGGAGTGGAACTCAATCCCACCATTTCTGACTTGGAAGGGAACAGCATTACCACTGAATCACAGCTGACCCCTGCCACTGGGACAGAGGAGGTTGACCACCTGTATCTGGAATATTTGTTTACAGAGGAAGTCTGGAGAGATGATGCAGTCGATTTTCTGTCGAGGTTGGGTCCTCCCACACAACTCCATAACATAGGTCTCTGTGCTCAATGGATCCTTCCCAGGGATGCTGGACCGAAAAATAAAAACATCAACTGATTCTGTGCTCTTGTAGCCACGGTATTTATATGGCAGTTCCAGTTCAGTTTCTGGTCAATGGTAAACCCCAGGATGTTGATAATAGGGAATTCACTGATCGTAATGCTGTTGAATGTCAAGGAGAGATGGTTAGATTTTCTGTTGGTGGGGAGGGTCATTGCCTGGCACTTGTGTGGTCTTTTTCTATCTGTTTTTCTCTCTCTCTCTCTCTCCATTTCTTTCTTGCAATCTCTCTCTTTTTTTAACTGCCCACCTCTCTTTCTATATCTCTCTATCCCTGACTTTTTGTCTCTATGTCTCTCTCTTTCATTCTCTTTCACTTTTTCTCCAACAATATGAGGAGTAATTTCTTTACACAGAGGGTGGTGAGAATGTGGAACTCGCTGTCACATGGAGATTTTTAAATTTTATTCATTCATGGGATGTGGCTGGTGAGCTGGCGAGGTCAGCATTTATTGCCCATCCCCAATTGCCCTTGAGAAGGTGGTGGTGAGCTGCCTTCTTGAACCGCTGCAGTCCATGTGGGGTCAGTACACCCACAGTGCTGTTAGGAAGGGAGTTCCAGCATTTTGACCCAGCACCAGTGAAAGAACGGCGATTTAGTTCCAAGTCAGAATGGTGTGTGGCTTGGAGGGTGACTTGCAGGTGGTGGTGTTCCCATGCATCTGCTGCCCTTGTCCTTCTTGGTAGTAGAGGTCATGGGTTTGGAAGGTGCTGTCGAAGGAGCCTTGGTGTGTTGCTGCAGTACATCTTGTAGATGGTACACACTGCTGCCACTGTGTGTCGATGGAGGAGGGACTGAATGTTTGTGGATGGGATGTCAATCAAGTGGCCTGCTTTGTCCTGGATGGTGTCGAGCTTCTTGAGGGCTGTTGGAGCCGCACTCTTCCAGGCAAATGGAGAGTGTTCCATCACACTCCTGACTTGTGCCTTGTAGATGATGGACAGGCTTTGGGGAGTCAGGAGGTGAGTTACCTGTTGCAGGATTCCTATCCTCTGGCCTGCTCTTGTAGCCACAGTATTTATATGGTGATTCTAGTTCAGTTTCTAGTCAATGGTAAATGCCAGGATGTTGATAGTGGGGGATTCAGCGATCGTAATGCCTTTGAATGTCAAGGCGAGATGGTTAGATACTCTCTTGTTTGAGATAGTCATTGCCTGGCACTTGTGTGGTGTGAATGTTACTTTCCACTTATCAGCCCAAGCCTAGATATTGTCCAGTTCTTGCTGTAGTTCTAATTAGACTACTTCAGTATCTGAGGAGCCGTGAGTGGTGCTAAACATTGTTCAATCGTCAGTGAACATCCCCACTTCTGACCTTGAGATGGAGGGAAGGACATTGATGAAGCAGCTGAAGATGATTGGGCCTCGGACAATACCCTGAGGACCTCCTGCAGTGATGTCCTGGAGCTGAGATGATTGACCTCCAACAGCCACAACCATCTTCTTTTGCGCTAGGTATGACTCCAGCCAGTGAAGAGTTTTCCCCCTGATTCCCATTGACTCCAGATTTGCTAGGGCTTCTTGATGCCATACTCAAACAAATGTCACCTTTATGTCAAGAGCAGTCACTCTCACTTCACCTCTTGAGTTCAGCTGTGTTGTCCATGCTTGAACCAACGCTGTAATGAGGTCAGGAACTGAGAGGCCCTGGTGGAATCCAAACTGAGCATCACAGAGCAGGTAATTGATAAGCAAGTGTTGTTTGATAGCACTGTCAATGACACCTTCCATCAAGTTACTGATGATCGAGAGTAGACTGATGGTACTTGGCCGTGTTGGATTTGTCCTGCTTTTTGCATACAGGACATGCCTGGGCAATTTTCCACATTGTGGGGCAGATGCCAGTGTTGTAGCAGTACTGGAACAGCTTGGCTAGGGGCGTGACACTTTCTGGAGCACAGGTCTTCAGTACCATTGCTGGAATGTTGTCAGGACCTGTAGCCTTTGCAGTATTCACTGCCTTCAGTCGTTTCTTGATATCACGTGGATTGAATTGGCTGAAGACTGGCATCTGTGGGACCTCAGGAGGAGGCCGAAATGGATCATCCGCTCGGCACCTCTGGCTGAAGATTGTTGCAAATGCTTCAGCCTTATTATTTGCACTGATGTGCTGTGCTTCACGATGTGAATGGGATATTTGTGGAGCCACCTCCTCCTGTTAGCGCTTAGGTCTGATCCTTTGGTTGTGGGATCGCTTAGTTCTGTCCACAACATGCTGCCTACGCAGTTTGGCACGCAAGTAGACGTGGGTTGTAGCTTCACCAGGTTGACGCCTCATTTTGAGGTATGCCTGGTGCTGCTCCTGGCATGCCCTCCTGCACTTTTCATTGAACCAGACCTGATCCCTTGGCTTGATATAATGGTAGAGTGGGCGATATGTCGGGTCATGAGGTTACGGATTGTGGTTGAGTAGAATTCTGTTGCTGCGGATGACCCACAGTACCTCATGGATGCCCAGTTTTGAGTTGCCAGATCAGTTCAAAATCTATCTCATATAGGACGATGGTAGTGCCACACAACACAGCGGAGGGTATCCTCAATGTGAAGACAGGACTTCGTCTCGACAAGGACTGTGCAGTGGTCACTCCCACCAATACTGTCGTGGACAGATGCACCTGCAGCAGTCAGGTTGGTGAGGACAAGGTTGAGTATATTTTTCCCTCTTGTTGGTTCCCTCACCACCTGCCGCAGACCCAGTCTAGCAGCTATGTCCTTTAGGACTCGGCCAGTAGTGGTGCTACTGAGCCACTCTTGGTGATGGATATTGAAGTCCCCCACCTAGAGTGCATTCTGAGCCCTTGCCACCCTCAGTGCTGTTCAACATGGAGGAGTACTGATTCATCAGGTGAGGGGGAGGGCAGTAGGTGGTAATTAGCAGGAAGTTTCCTTGCCCATATTTGACCTGATGCCATGAGACTTCATGGGGACCGGAGTCGACGTTGTCCCAAGACAACTCCCTCCTGACTGTATACCACTGTGCTGCCACCTCTGCTGGGTCTGTCCTGCTGGTGGGACAGTACATACCCGGGGATTGTGATGGCATTGTCTGGGACATGGTCTGTAAGATATGATACTGTGAATATGATTATGTCAGACTGTTGCTTGACTAGTCTGTGGGACAGCTCTCCCAACTTTGGCACAAGCCCCCAGATGTTAGTAAGGTGGATTTTGCAGGGTCGACTGGGCTGGGTTTGCCGTTGTCGTTCTGGTGCCTTGGTCGATGTCAGGTGATCCGTACAATTTCATTCCTTCTTGATTTTGCACTGGTTTCATACAACTGAGTGGCTTGTTCGGCAATTTCAGAGGGCATTTAAGAGTCAATTACATTACTGTAGGTCTGGTGTCACATGTAGGCCAGACCAGGTAAGGACAGCAGATTTCCTTCCCTAAAAGACATTTGTGAACCTGATGGGTTTTTACAACAATCAACAGTGGTTGAGTGGTTGAGGTAGAGAGCAGTGATGCATTGACAGGAAAGCTGGAATTCCAAGATGACTTTATACCGCACAGAATGTACTTGGAACGTGTTTTTTATATGTTTCAGCAAATTAATTTTATTTTTCGGAATTTTCGGAATTTAAAATAATAAAAAAAATTTTACTTTCAAAATAAAAAAATAATTTAAAAAAATTGAAAAATCATAAATAGAAATCTATCATGAGATACTTAAACTCTGTCTCAGGGATTTGGGTGTCTGTGGATTCACATCTCAGGCAGTGCTGCCCTCCCAGACCCTGATAAAGAGGAAGTCGAAGAGGAAGTGTGGGGGTAGGACTGTGGGACAAACCAATGAAAAATGGGAGGGGGTGAAACAATATCCTATTAGAATTGATCTTGAAGCACCTCCCCCTACAGGAAGGACACTCGTACCAATCCAGCAGGGAGAATACACAGGTTATGATGTTTTGAGATGCAAATTTGATTGACTGAGAGATAAAGAGACATTTTCATAAGGCCTGAAAAATAGAGACTAAAATAGAAAGGAGAGGATTGATCAATATTGATGTGAATAAAATTACTTATACTGTAAAGATATTGTACATGAATCTATTGTTCAAAATATTCAATAACATTCATAATATGCAATTTTGCGTTCTATAATATATACACCCTTCCTGGCTGTTAAACAATGCCTGTGTGGGGCACATGGAACTGAAGGCAAATTATTGACCTGGTTCGGAAATTGGCTGAGTGGCAGGAGACAGAGAGTAGGGATAATAGACAGGTATTTTAATTGTTAGGACGTGGCTAGTTGTGTCCCTCAAGCATCTGTGTTGGGGCCTCAACCATTCACTGTTGTTATGGCCAATTATATGCAAGGGTAATTGCAACCCATCAGGTGAGTAAGTTGTGTTTGAATCAGAGTTGATCACAGGATATAGCACATTAGTTATACAGCAGTAGCATGTGACTGTGACTGTGGCAAGTCGCTGGTACTGGGCTCTGCTGGACAGACAGTCTGGTGCGAACTGTTATGACCGAGATGGGAGGATTACACTGTTAATTCAGTCCCACTTTTCCACAGGTCACTGCATGTCAACAAATTTTCCCACTTACAAAGCAGCCAATCAGATACTTTATTTGTCCCCAGAAGAAAGCACATCAACCAGGCTTTTTTTTATAAACATCAAAGTTATCCGTTTTATATAAAACCAAGTCTGAACCAATAAGGAAGTAAATATATAAACAAATTGAAGTATTAAAACCCCGTATTTTTTATATCCTAGCCTTCACGCAATAACTGAGAAAAGGGGGGATTTTTGTTCACCGCTGTTACAAAAATAGAAGGAATTAAAAAAAACTGAAGAGATGAAAGTCGTTTGTTTGGTAACAGGTCAAATAGTTGGCTGCCACGAGGAATCTTTCCAGGCGAGATTGACAAACGGGGTAAGTGGGGAAGAGAGAGACAGGATAGGGAGAGGAGGGAGACTGCAAGAGGGAGGGAGTGGGGGAGCAAGCGGCCACAGGGCGATAGGACGAGGCCATGGATTCTGTTGAAATGCACAGACAATCCTGCACATGCAGTTATCCTGGAGCTCAGTTCTAAACACAAAGCTCACTGAAGTGATCCGGGATCATGTTGATTTGGCTCTTATTACAACACAGAAGCAGCTCTCTGCCGCTGTTCCTGCTGAACACGAGCTCCCAGGATTTATCTATTCCAATTTCCAGAATTTTAGGAATCTGTCTTAAAAACGCTCACTGGTTTAAAATTTGGGTTTGTGTCCTGAAATAATCATCAATGAAATTCATGCCATTTTGGTTTCATTTGTTTTTGTGATAGAATGAGCAGCGCCATCTTTGCTCCTGGCAGCCGCCAAAACATCGCAGACAGTGACGTTGAGTGCATGAGACTGCATTTGTGCATGTGCAAGTCCATGCAACATCCACCTAGTGGTTGCATTGTCAGTAAACACTGCCCTTGGCAGCAGAGGTGCTTCACTGATTCATTTCAAACATGGCTATGTAGTACCACCTTCTGCCTGTGGAGCAACATTACAGGAAGGAAGGTCACCTGGTTCCTGCAGTTTGTTTATTTTGAGACACAGCACTGAAACAGGCCCTTTGGCCCACTGACTCTGTGCTGACCAACAACCCATTTTATACTAATGCTACATTAACCCCATATTCCCTACCACATCCCCATCATTCTTCTACCACCTACCTACACTATGGGCAATTTACCTATCAACCTGCAAGTCTTTTGTTGTGGGAGGAAACCAGGGCACCCAGCAGAAACCCACACAGTCACAGGGAAAACTTGCAAACTCCGCACAGGCAGTACCCAGAACTGAGTCCGGGTTGCTGGAGCTGTGAGGTTGCGTTGCTAACCACTGTGCCACCATTCTACCCTACCAGTTCCTCTCTATAATTCAGCTAATATTTGTTGCTTCACTCCCCCTCCTTCTTTCCCCCAGCCCTTCACTAGGTCCTTGATGATCTTTCAGTTCCCAGTTCCAATACAGGGTTTAGACTCGGAACGCTGACCTCTTTTCTCTTGGTGGGTGAGATGACCTTGTCCACTCTCTGTTCTAAACACTGGAATGTTCTGTTCATTTCTCTGAGATGCAGAGGGATCTGGCTGTCCTAGTGCATGAATCGCAAAAGCTTAATATGCAGGTAGAGCATGTAATTAGGAAATCTAATAGAATGGTATCATTTATTTTGAGGGGGATTGAATACAGAAGTCGGGAGCTTATGCTTCAGCTAGACAGGGCATTGGCGAGACCACATCTGGAGTACTGTGTACAGTATTGGTCTCCTTATTTAAGGAAGTAAATGCATTGGAGGCAGTACAGAAAAGGTTCACTAGACAGCACCTCATTTACCAATTAGGCACGCTACAGCTTGCCAGACTGAACATTGAGTTCAATAATTTCAGAGCATGGTGGGGCCCCACTTTTTATTTTTAGTTTTTTCTTTTTTCCTTTTTCTTTGTTTATTTTATTTTATTTTGATTAATTTGCTTCTACTGTGCCTACCCACTGTTTTCTTTTTCATGTTTGTGCTTGGGGCCAGGGCTGTTCATTTTTCTGTAATTAACACCCTCTTTGTACTAATGCTTTGTCTTTCAGCACACCATTAGCATACCGTTTGACTTTACTCTGTGACCTTCCAGTCAGTTATTCTCTGTGACCTTGTCCTATCAACACCTTCTCTTTCGTTAACTCTTGCCCCACCCCTACTTTACTTGCTTAAAACCTTTTACATTTCTCTTAGTGTGGAGGGGCAGATGGGATGGGAAAATATTTAACTGGGGGAGGGGGAATTACAATGCTATTAGGCAGGAACTGGGGAGCATAAATTGGGAACAGATGTTCTCAGGGAAATGCATGACAGAAATGTGGAGGTTGTTTAGGGAGCACTTGCTGCAACTGCTGGATAGGTTTGTCCCGATGAGGCAAGGAAGGGATGGTAGGGTGAAGGAACCTTGGATGACAAGAGATGTGGAACAGCTAGTCAAGAGGAAGAAGGAAGCAGTACGAAAGGTTGAGGAAGCATGGATCAGACAGGGCTCTAGAGGGTTACAAGGTAGCCAGGAAGGAACTGAAGAATGGACTTAGGAGAGCTAGAAGGGGACATGAAAAAGTTTTGGCGGGTAGGATTAAGGAAAATCCCAAGGCGTTCTACACTTATGTGAGGAACAAGAGGATGGCCAGAGTGAGGGTAGGGCCGATCAGGGATAGTGGAGGGAACTTGTGCCTGGAGTCGGAGGAGGTAGGGGAGGTCCTAAATGAATACTTTGCTTCAGTATTCACTAGTGAGAGGGACCTGGTCGTTTGTGAGGACAGCGTGGAACAGGCTGATATGCTTGAACAGGTTGAGGTTAAGAGGGAGGATGTGCTGGAAATTTTGAATGATATGAGGACAGATAAGTCCCCAGGACCAGACGGGATATACCCAAGGATATTACAGGAAGCGGGGGAAGAGATTGCTGTGCCTTTGGCGATGATCTTTGCGTCCTCACTGTCCACTGGAGTAGTACTGGATGATTGGAGGGTGGCAAATGTTGTTCCCTTGTTCAAGAAAGGGAATAGGGATAACCCTGGGAATTATAGACCAGTCAGTCTTACATCGGTAGTGGGCAAATTATTGGAGAGGATTCTGAGAGACAGGATTTATGATTATTTGGAAAAGCATGGTTTGATTAGAGATAATCAGCATGGCTTTGTGAGGGGCAGGTCATGCCTCACAAGCCTTATTGAATTCTTTGAAGATGTGACAAAACACATTGATGAAGGAAGAGCAGTGGATGTGGTGTATATGCATTTTAGCAAGGCGTTTGATAAGGTTCCCCATGGTAGGCTCATTCAGAAAGTGAGGAGGCTGTCTGGATACACAATTGGCTGGCCCATAGAAGACAGATGGTGATAGTCGCTGGAAAGTATTCAGCATGGAGCACGGTGACCAGTGGTGTTCCGCAGGGATCTGTTCTGGGACCTCTGCTCTTTGTGATTTTTATAAATGACTTGGATGAGGAAGTGGAAAGCTGGGTTAGCAAGTTTGCCGATGACACGAAGGTTGCTGGAGTTGTGGATAGTGTGGAAGGCTGTTGTAGGTTGCAACAGGACATTGACAGGATGCAGAGCTGGGCTGAGAAGTGGCAGATGGAGTTCAACCTGGAAAAGTGTGAAGTGATTCATTTTGGAAGGTCGAATTTTAATGCAGAATACAGGCTTAAAGACAGGATTCTTGGTAGTGTGGAGGAACAGAGGGATCTTGGGGTCCATGTCCATAGATCGCTCAAAGTTGCCACCCAAGTTGATAGGGTTGTTAAGAAGGTGTGTTGGCTTTCATTAACAGGGGGATTGAGTTCAAGAGCAGCGAGGATATGCTGCAGCTCTATAAGGCCCTGGTTCGACCACACTTGGAATATTGTGTTCAGTTCTGGTCGCCTCATTATAGGATGGATGTGGAAGCGTTAGAGAGGGTGCAGAGGAGATTTACCAGGATGCTGCCTGGACTGGAGGGCATGTCTTGCGAAGAAAGATTGTGGGAGCTAGGGCTTTTCTCATTGGAATGAAGAAGGATGAGAGGTGACTTGATAGAGGGGTACAAGGTGATGAGAGGCATAGAGTGGATAGCCAGAGACTTTTTCCCAGGGTGGAAAGGGGGCATAATTTTAAGGTGATTGGAGGAAGGTTTCGGGGAGATGTCAGAGGTAGGTTCTTTACACAGAGAGTGGTGGGTGCATGGAATGCGCTGCCAGTGGTGGTAATAGAAGCAGATACATTAGGGGCATTTAAGCGACTCATGGATAGGTACATGGATGATAGTAGAATGAAGGGTAGGTAGTTAATTTGATCTTCGAGTAGGTTAAAGGTTCGGCACAACATCGTGGGCCGAAGGGCCTGTACTGTGCTGTACTGTGCTATGTTCTATGTTCGATATTTGCCAGTTCTGATGAAGGGTCGTTGACCTGAAACATTAACTCTGCTTCTCTCTCTCCAGATGCTGCCAGACCTGCTGAGTATTTCCAGCATTTCTTGTTTTTATTTCAGATTTCTAGCATCTGCAGTATTTTGCTTTTATAAAAAAAATAAAGGACGCCGGCTCAGGTCAGGTTCGATCTGGCTGTGGACGGGTCGGTCCCTAAGTTTATACCCGAGCCAGGCTTTACGCTGTCACCCATTCCCTCTCTGCCTTTATGCTCCTAACCTGTGGTGTGACCACCTCCCTGAACGTGCTCTCCACGTTGTACTCCGCCTTGCAGATGCACAACAGTGACTCCAGCCACTGCTCGAGTTCCAAAACCCAGAGCTCAAGCTGTTGCAGCCGGTGACACTTCCTGGACATGTGTTCCTCTAGGACACGTGGTATGTCCATGACTTCCCACATCCCGCAGGACGTATATTCCACTTGGCACTTGGTTTTGAGATACAGCGTTCACCAGTCTGAGAGATGAACACACATTTTAATAAAATATGGTAAAAGAGAGATTACTCGTCATTCATCTCATTTTCTCTCTACAGGATCGTGTTATGTGTAAAATGAGTGCTGCATTATGTAAGGCCGCCACCTGCAATTTCGAGTACTGCGGATGTAGTAAGTTTCTGGGATGAGTTGAGACGCTGAATGAACGCAAGTCTTTCATTGTTACAAAGTGCACCGCAGCCACCTGCTGGCAGAATATCAGTGCTGCATGAAAATGGCCCGAAAAGTGGCAACTGTCTTTGAAGGTTCGCAGGCGCGATGTTCCGAACGGCCTCATTCTGTGTTGGATCAACTATGATGAGGTGTGGTCCCAGAGGACTGGAGAATAGCCAATGGCCTTTGTTTAAGAAGGGTAGCAAGGATAATCCAAGAAATTATAGGCCGATGAGCCTTACGTCAGTGGTAGGGAAACTATTAGAGAGGATTATTCGGGACAGGATTTACTCCCATTTGGAAACAAACGAATTTATTAGCAAGAGACAGCATGGTTTTGTGAAGGGGAGGTCGTGTCTTACTAATTTGATTGAGTTTTTTGAGGAGGTGACGAAGATGATTGATGAAGGAAGGGCAGTGGATGTTATCTATATGGACTTTAATAAAGCCTTTGACAAGGTCCCTCATGGCAGACTGGTACAAAAGGTGAAGTCACACGGGATCAGAGGTGAGCTGGCAAGATGGATACAGAACTGGCTCAGTCATAGAAGACAAAGGGTATCAGTGGATGGGTGTTTTTCTGAATGGAGGGCTGTGACTAGTGGTGTTCCGCAGGGATCAGTGCTGGGACCTTTGCTGTTTGTTGTATATATAAATGATTTGGAGGAAAATGTAGCTGGTCTGATTAGTAAGCTTGCGGATAACACAAAGGTTGGTGGAGTTGTGGATAATGATGAGGATTGCTTGGGCGGAGAAATGGCAGATGGAGTTTAATCCGGACAAATGTGAGGTAATGCATTTTGGAAGGACTAATGCAGGTGGGAAGTATACAGTAAATGGCAGAACCCTTAGGAGTATTGACAGGCAGAGAGATCTGGGCGTACAGGTCCACAGGCCACTGAAAGTGGCAACGCAGGTGGATAAGGTAGTCAAAAAGGCATACGGCATGCTTGCTTTCATCGGTCAGGGCATAGAGTATAAACATTGGCAAGTCATGTTGCAACTGTCCAGAACCTTAGTTAGGCCACACTTAGAATATTGCATGCAATTCTGGTCGCCACACTACCAGAAGGACGTGGAGGCTTTGGAGAGGGTACAGAGGAGGTTTACCAGGATGTTGCCTAGTCTGGAGGGCATTAGCTATGAGGAGAGGTTGGAAAAACTAATATGATAGAGGTTTACAAAGTTATGAGTGGCATGGACAGAGTGGATAGTCAGAAGCTTTTTCCCAGGGTGGAAGAGTCAGTTACTAGGGAACATAGGTTTAAGGTGTGAGGGGCAAAGTTTAGAGGGGATGTGCGAGGCACGTTTTTTACACAGAGGGTGGTGAGTGCCTGGAACTTGCTGCCGGGGGAGGTGGTGGAAGCAGATACGATAGCGACGTTTAAGAGACATCTTGACAAATATATGAATAGGATGGGAATAGAGGGATATGGGCCCCGGAAGTGCAGAAGGTGTTAGTTTAGGCAGGCATCAAGATCGGCGCAGGCTTGGAGGGCCGAATGGCCTGTTCCTGTGCTGTACTGTTCTTTGTTAGTTCTGTGATCCTTCTGTATTCTTATATGTGGATCTGATTAAACCCACCTTCTGAAAGTTGATTCCATTTAATCCCATTTTGATTATACGTTGCTTGACTATCATGGGGAATGATTAGCAAGACAATGCACATTAAGATCCAAATTATGTGGGAAATATATACACATCAGGATTCGCCATTAATGTGTACGATTTGATATATTCTGCAGTATTTAAATAGCTTTGAATTGAGCTACATAAACCAATATTATCAACATCAAGACATTATTGTTCTAACAGAATGATTTAAGTACAGTAATGGTGGAGAACAAGTGATTGGTGAACTGAGGAACTGAACAGGATCACTGTCAGTCTTGGTATCAAGACTCTGCCTTGGGAAAGGCAACTTTAATCTGCTGAACTCCTGGTTTGTCCGTTATTCTGGAGAATATTGCAATGGGATCAATTCTGCTCAGCTCTATCCACTGACCTCGTCAGACTCGGCAGCTGATCACAGGGACAACTAACCCAATAAAAATGATTGTGAACCCCCTGTTTTCCATCTACATTGTCCTTACATAGTTCTGACTCCTCGTTTACCCAATTCACTCCTGACTCCTCTATTTGTCCCTATTACAAAAGGATGGGGATATGAGTGAAGAAGTCTCAACGCAATTATATAGGAGATTGATGAGAACTCACCTGGAGAACTGTGTACAGTTTTGGTCTCCTTACCTGCGGAACAATAAAATTACCTTGGCGGGAGTGCAACGAAGTTTCACTGGACTAATTTCTGGGGTGATTGTCCGATGAGGAGAGATTGAGTAGACCGGGCCAGTATTTCCTACAGCTTAGAAGATAGAGAGATGATCTCATTGAAATATATAACCATCTTATGGGGCTTGACATGGAAGATGCTGGGAGGATGATTCCCCTGAGGCGGGAGTCTAGAACTAGGGACCTGAGCGAGTCTGGCCGAGAAACCTCGAAAATTAAACCGGAATGGGAAAGAGAAGGAAATTAAACTGTGAGGAAGATCAGGAGGAACTGAAACTGTTTTGTGAAATTGACAAGAAATTGATCTGTATGACGTGTCTTCCTGGGGGAGATGGACAGTCACGAGTCGCGCAGCCTCCTGCTGATCAATGATGTTGTTGAGATCTACAATGTACAATGAACAAGAGACTCACTTGATCTAGTGTTTCACTCGCATGTTTTAAGAAACACTTTCATTCTGTGATTTTTTTTTGCCAATCCCAGGATCGGCTGAAATTTTCCTTGGATTTTCTCGGAGAGAAGAATTCAGCTGTTCTGGAAACTGAAATCGAATAGAAGCGGCAGATTTCTGAATCGAGGGGAAGGTCTCCCTGTGCTGATTATCATGAATGATATCAAGTGGATAATGCAGGTGAGAATCAGGCAGAATTTAGAAGGTCAGAGGGGAAGTGAAAAAGGAACTGAGAGGCAAAGAGAGAGTATAAGAGACTGACAGCTAACATAAAAGGGAATCCCAATATCCTCTAAAGGCATATAAACAGTAAAAGGAGGAGCGGGGCCGATTAGGGACTAAAAGAGGATCTACACATGGAGACAGAGGGCATGACTAAGGGACTATACGGGCACTTTGTATCTGTCTTTACCAAGGAGGAGATGCTGCCGAGGTTATAGTGAAAGAGGAGGTAGTTGAGATGATGCATGGGCTCAAAATCAATCAAGCGGAGATATTAGAAAGGCTGGATGTATACTCGGTTGATAAGTCACCAGGACCAGATGCGATGTTGAGAGAAGTAAGGGTGTAAATTGTGGAGGCACTGGTCATAATCTTCCAATCCTCCTTAGATACAGGGAAAAGGGCCAGAGGACTGGAGAATTGTAAATATTTGCACCCTTGTTCAAAGGAAGGGTCTAAGGATAAACACAACAACTACAGGACAGTCAGCTGAATTTCGATGGTGGGAAAGCTTTTAGAGATATTTGGGACAACATTGACAGTCACTTGGACAAGTGTGGATCAATTAAGAAAAGCCAGCATGGATTTGTTAAAGATAAATCATGTTTAACTAACTTGATTGAGCTTTTTGATGAGGGAGCAGAGAGGGCTAATGAGGGTAATGTGGTTGATATGATATATATGGATTTCAAAAAGGTATTTGATAAAGTGCCACATAATAGGCTTCTCAGCGAAGTTGAAGCCTACAGAATAAAAGGGTCATGGCAGCATAGATAAGAAATTGGCTGAGTGATAGGAAATAGAGAGTAGTGGTGGAGGGAGGTAGGTAGTGGGATTCCCCAGGAGTCAGTCCTCCTTTTCCTGCTGTATATTAATGGCCTACATTAGGGTGTTTAGGGAACAATGTCAAAATTTGCAGATAACACAAAGCTTGGAAGTGTTGTGAACTGTGAAGAGGATATTGACAGACTTCAAGAGGACATGGACAGGCTGGTGAAATGGGCGGACTCGTAGCAAATGAGATTTAATGCAGAGAAATGTCAAGAGATACATCTTGGTAGAGAGAATGACAAGAGGCAATATAAAATAAAGAGTACAGTTCCAAAGAGAAGGCAGGAGCAGAGGGACCTGGAGGTATATGTACCTAAATCTTTGATGACAGGGGAGGTAGAGACAGCTTTTTTTTAAAGAAAGTATACTGGATCCAGGGCTTTATACATAAAGACATCGAGTACAAAAGGAAGGAAGTTATGATGAACTATTATACAATTCTGCTTTGACCTCAGATGGAGTATTTTGTCCAAAATTGGGCACAACACTTTCTCAAGGAAGTGAAGAGAGGGTGCAGAAATGATTTATGACAATTGCCCCAGGTATGAGTGACTTCAGTTACTTGGGTAGGTGGGTGAAGCTGGGGTTGTTCTCCTTCGAGAAGAGAAGGTTGAGAGAAGTTTTTTCATAAGTGTTCAAAATCATGGGAGGTCTGGGCAGAGTAGATAAAGAGAACCTGTTTCCATTGGTGGAAATGTCGAGGAGCAGAGGATGTTGATTTCAGGTGAATGGCAAAAAAAAACAAGGGCGACATGAGGAAAAAGGTTTTTTTATGCAGCGAGTGGTTAGAATCTGGAATGCAGTACCTCAGTAACTGGTGCAGGCAGATACAATTGTGGCTTTCAAAGGGGAATTGGATAAACAGCTGAAAAGGAAAATGAATTGCAGGGCTGCGGGGAAAGAGCAGAGCAGGGAGATTAGCTGAGATACTCTTGCAGTGAGCTGGCACGGACCCGACGAGCCGAATGGCCTCCTTCTATGCTGTAACCATTCTCGGTTTCACATTCCCATTTAGAAGGAACAGTCGAGCAGTTTTCAGACACACAACATATCCCAGTTCACTAAAATGTACCAGATTCTCACTGAGAAAAAGCAGCGTTTACTCAGCGATCTGAGTAAACAAGAGGAGATTCTAGAAACAATGGGGAAAAAAACCTTCGAAAAATTAAAGGGAATGTAGATTGTATTGTTCAAATGTTCTCGGACTTAGAGATACAAACGGATCAACAAGATTGGCTGATATTATTCAAGGCGAGGGGATTGTCTCCTGTAATTAATTCATTATAAAGGCCAGGTATAAAAGGAGAAATAATATTTTAATGTGAGATTCCACTTTTAGTTCCCATTATGTTGGCCAAGAACACAGTATTCACTTTTACATCACAGTGAAATCTATGTATTCATGTTTATGAATGTACCTCTAGGTTTTAGTGTTTTGGGAAAGTTTGTGTGATGGGTGTACATGTTTGGATTTGCCTGATTGTGTTTACTTGTGTATGATTACGTTTCCAGCAGCCGCAACACCTCAATGTTAAAATTCTGACCCTCGTGTTCAAATCCCTCCTTGGCCTCATCACTCCCTATCTCTGTAACCTCCCCCAGCCCTACAACCCTCCTAGATCTCTGCCACCTTTCAATTCAGTCCTCCTTTGCGACCCCGATTTCCTCCGCCCCACCATTGGCTGCCCTGCCCTCAGCGTCCCGCTCCCAAGATCTGGAATTACTTCCTTAAACTGCACCCCACCACCCACCGCGACCCCCTCACTCTCGCTTTCTTTCAGAGGCTCCTTAAATATCTAAAATAAAAACAAAATACTGCGTTTGCTGGAAATCTGGAAAAAAAAACAGATAGTGCTGGAAAAACTCAGCAGGTCTGGCAGCATCTGTGAAGAGAGAAGCAAAGTTAACGTTTCAGGTCAGTGACCCTTCTTCAGAACTCGGAGTTTTCCCAGCACATTCTGTTTTAATTCCTTAAATATCGACCTCGTGGACCAAGCATGTCCCTCACCGTCACATATTGATGATTGTTTTATGATTATTTTGGTGGGCAGCCTCCAGGACTGTCTTTAAGTCCAGGGCCGCAGGTTAAGCCACTGAAGAACCGTCTGACAACTAAACTTGGGGATAAGTTGAAGATCTTTCCTGTGTGTTATGGGCAGGAATGCCCTGAACAGGGGAATAACAACACGAAGAGCGCAATGTAATGTTACACTGTGGGTGTCAATCAGTGTGTGTAATGTTTGAATGGAGGTGGTGGATCAGTGGGGTTCAGATTCACAGAATGTGGCGAGAAACCTGAGTCAGCTGAATATGGGACATTGGAACTTTCCAAAGCCCAGGATCTCCTCCCCCATTCACACTTCCCACCACGTGATGCAGAGCTCAGTACATCCCCTCCCCCATTCACACTTCCCACCACGTGATGCAGAGCTCAGTACAGCCCCTCCCATTTTCTAATGAGGCCAAGGAGGGATTTGAACATTTTCTATTATTGAGGCTCAGAGTTGTCTCTGGGACAGGAGAGGTGATCATCATTCCGGGGAATAGAAGCAGCGTGTGCTCCAGTCCAGGACATCACAGGATCCAAAACTGCTGAACAATTCTTCAATCTCCCAGCCGGGTGTCCACACAGAGAAAGAGGAGACAGATAAACAATCTGATCAGTGTTGTCAGCTTCTGGAACTCAGTAACAGTCTCACTCAGAGACACAGTGTCTCTCAGCCCCACCGTACCAGATACACCCACACACTCACAACATGGAACTGTACCTGCATTGTAATGTCAGATCCCGGAGAATATTCAACTCCTGGGCATCACAGAAATAATTACAGTCTGAGTGTCAAGATCAGGGCACCGAATTCCCGGGAGTTTGCAGGTATTCCCGGGATTCTGGAGACAGTGTGTGTCCATTAGTTCGGTGACAAAAGCAGAACCGGCTCGCAATGGGCAAAACAATGAGTTTCAATCCGTTTCGCATTATTCAGCAAATGCTGCATTTATTTCACCGGTTACCGTGAGGTTCTGCACATCCTCAGAACCTCGCACTTCGTACTGGATGATAAAAGAGTCAATAACCTTCTCCACACCCCAGGAGAGGTGGAAGAAGTTCGCTGTGATGTTAGAGACTGAAAGATTCTCCAGTTTAATCATTTTACTTGGCTTTACTTTGACTTGATCTGTGGAAGCTAAACAGGGAACATTGATATGAACTTTTACCGAGCAACAACAGCTGAGAGGCATTTGATGATGTCCCATTCAGTCATCAAGGGTTATATTGTGATAGTGGGATCACAACCTAAAGGAAGAATCAGGCAGGATCAAAGGATTTCACTTTGAATCTTCAGGTCTTTCCTTGGACCGGGGAATCCCAGGGCTTTTTCACAATGGCCTTTAGTTCATATCAAACCCTTCATAATTTTGAACACCTCCATCAAATCACCTCTTAACCCTCTCTTCTCTAAGGTGAACAAACCCCAGCTTCTCCAATCTATCCACAGAAATGAACTTCCTCATCCCTGGAACTATTCTCCTAAATCTTTTCTCTCCCCTCTCCAAAGCCTCATTCCCGAGGGACTGCCTGAGAAGAAGGTGAAAGCAGTTTCAATAGAAACATTCAAAAGGGAATTGAAGGAATATTTAAAGCTGAAATATTGCAGGGCTGTGGAGAAAGGGCAGGGGGAAATGGGACCAGTTGCACGGCCCGTTCAAAGAGCCAGCACAGGCACGAAGGGCCGAATGAACTCCTTCTGTGTTGTCTGATTTTATGATTCGATATTGAATCCCAGCTGAAACGGCGGGTGTTCCATTAGATTAATAGAAAAGGTAAAGCAAAAACAACTGAGATTTATGTAGTGCCTTTAATGTAGTAAAATGTCACAAGCTGCTTATCACAGGAGCATCAGAAAACAAAAAGATGACATTGAGACACACATGGAGATATTCGGTCAAAACATATATATATATATGTACAGATAGTCTTTGGGATTACATCGTCGCAGTATCTTAACAGGTACATTTTCTAATGAAGCACTCACACTAATAGTGAATATACTGGAGGACTCCCAGATACCCGAACACCCTGTACACAGAAATAAAAGTATTTGCTTCATCTGTCTGCAGTGTCTGTGTCTAAATCAGAAGGTGGTGTCAGAATTGCTGAGCACTGCTTGGTGTGTTTACTGAGATACACAGACCAGGGAGGTTCCAGGCTGGAGCAAGGTGATAATAGAATAAACAAGACATTTTCTTTGTCTTTGTGGTGTTTAATGAAGCAGTGAATTGCCTTTTGAAGAAAGTGCTGCTTCTATTGTCTAGTTTAATAACAGCGCTTGTCAGCAGAGGTGTTTCACTGATTCATCTCAAACACGGCCATGTAGCGCCACCTTCCGCCTGTGGAGCAACATTACAGGCAGGAAGGTCACCGGGTTCCTGCAGTTCACAGCTCATTCTACCCACTCAGTTCAGTATTCTTCACTCCCACTCCTTCTTTCCCCAGTTTATATTCAACTGAAAATATCTTGTCATTTCTCACGCAGCATTCCTACTTCATTGCAGAGCAAACTTCCCTCCTCCTTATTCTGTCATTGTCACAGACAGTGGGAGGAATCAGTGACTTTTAAACCTGCAGATTCTCAGCGGTGCAGAGTTTTTCCCGTCGAAGTTCCATCCCGGATTGAAGATGGGAAAGATTCGCTCAGTGAAAGTGTGGGTGATAGTGTGGAGATGGGACATGTTGTCAGCATTGTAAAATGACACCTGTTCACCCTCATAGTCCAGGTAAACCCCAATCCTCCGGGGATTCACACTCGGGGTAAGGGGGGTCCGTGAGGGGGAGGTGAGGGCAAAATAATCTCCGTCAATCAGCCACACAATCCAGTATCCAGTCTCAGGTTTCCAGCCGATTCCCCCTTTCCTGTTCACAGACTCTCGGACCACTCCCAGCATCCACTGAGTCTTATTCTCCACCTCCACCTCCCAGTAATGTCTCCCTGATGTGAATCCCTCCGATGCCAGGACAGAGGCCCAGGAATTAAACCTCTCCGGGGTGTCAGGGAGCGGCTGTAGTTTGTCTCCGAGTCTCACACTGGTCCGGTCGTCAGACAGGATGAGCCGGGGATTCGCCGTGTTCAGATCGAGAGTCAGAGAGACTGGAGCTGGGGGAAAGTTAAAATAACAGTCAGTGATTTAGAGAAGAGGAGGAGCACGGGATTGAGGATACTGGGCATGAGGGGAGGGAAAGTGAGGAGGAGGGGAGGGAGGGCCAGGAGAAGTATATAGGAGAGACAGAGAGGAGAGGATAAAGGGGAGGGCAGAGAGAGGGAAGTGTTTGGGCAGAGAGGGAGGGGAGAGAGAGGGAAGTGTTTGGGCAGAGAGGGAGGGGAGAGAGGGAAGTGTTTGGGCAGAGAGGGAGGGGAGAGAGATGGGGCAGCAGAGGAAGATGGTGAACGGAGAATGCACCAGTTTCTAGTGACTGACAGTGTACTGCCAAGCTTTGTTCGAAATTTAAACCAGGCAGCTTGACTCTGATTGGTCAAAGCATTGCCCTGAGGAATGAACCAGCCAATGGCTGTCTCTTATTTTGTTTCGCTGCAACAGGGGTTGTGTGTGTACAGTTCTTTCTGTTGTATTTGCCATGGCAACACCTCTGCCAATCAGAGTTCACTTGCCAACCAATCAGCACTCTCTTCGCATACAGTATAAATTTGTTGCTTTCCCTTACATTGGTATTCTTGCAAATTGTCCTGAGGAGTGTAAGATGAAAAGTTTCAACAAAATGTCTCTGTTTACAGGAATACTCAAAAGCTAATTTCCTTCAATTCCTCATTCTCCCGAGTTCCTTGGATTTCTAATTCTGGGAGATTTATTGCATCTTCCTCAGTGAAGACAGACACAAACTAATCATTTAGCTTCTCTGCCATTTCTTAATTCCCCATTATAAATTCTCCTGTCTCTGCCTGTAATGGACACACATTTGACTTAGAGAAATGTTTCCTTTGTACGTGACTATAGAAGCTTTTATAGTCTGTTTATGTTTTTTGCTAGTTTACATTCATATTCTATTCTCCATTTCTTTATCAGTTTCTTGGTCCTCCTCTGCTGTATTTTAAAATCCTCCCAATCCTCAGGTTTACTACTATTTCTGGAAACTTTGTAGGCCTTTTCTTTTAATCTTACACAATCCTTAACTTCCTTTGTTTGCAACGATTGACTGGATTTTCTTTTGGAGTTTGTGTGCCTTGAAGGAATGTATAGTTGCTGCAAACTATGTAATAATTCTTTAAAGACTTTCCATTACCTCTGTACTGTTATACCTTTTAATGTATTTTCACAATCCACCTCAGCCAATTTGCCCCTCATACCTTCTTTATTTTATATTTCCAAAATATACTTTATTCATAAAAATCTGTGAAAAATACATTGCCAAACAGTTTCAAACAGCACCAAGTCAAAAATACAAACAGTGCAAAGGCCATCCGTTTCCTCCGAGACAATCATGAGTTGCTTCACAACCCTTCCATTACATTTGTCATGCCATTAACGTTTATACATTTTCCAGCAAACGAAAATTTTCCCAATACAGTTCGAGGGGTTTTCCATGGATCCAGCCCCTCCTTTCATCTTGGTGGGGGGACCATACACAGTGGTCTTTCCCCATTGAGCCTTTGCTGTGGCTGCCCCAAGTTTTCGTGCGTCCTTCAGCACGTAGTCCTGGACCTTGGAATGTGCCAGTCTGCAACATTCGGCCATGGACAACTATTTGCGCTGGAAGACCAGCAAGTTTCGGGCAGACCAAAGGGTGTCTTTCACCGAATTGATAGTCCTCCAGCAGCAGTTGATGTTTGTCTCAGTGTGCGTCCCTGGGAACAGCCCATAGAGCACAGACTCCTGTGTTACCGAGCTGCTTGGGATGAACCTCGACAAAAAACACTGCATCTCTTTCCACACCTACTTTGCAAAGACACATTCCAGGAGGAGGTGGGCAACCGTCTCTTCCCCACCACAGCTACCACGGGGGCATTGCGCGGAGGGGGCGAGACTTCGGGCGTGCAGGAAGGATCTGACGGGGAGGGCTCTTCTCACCACCAGCCAAGCTACATCTTGGTACTTGTTGGAAATTTCTGGTGATGAGGCATTCCGCCAAATGACTTTGGCGGTCTGCTCGGGGAACCATCCGACAGGATCCCCCGTCTCCTTTTCCCGTAGGGCCTCGAGGACATTCCGTGCAGACCACTGCCTGATGGATCGGTGGTCAAAGGTGTTTTCCCGCAGAAACTGCTCCACGAAGGATAGGTGGTACGGCACGGTCCAACTGCATGGAGCGTTCCGCGGCAATGTGACCAGGCCCATCCTTCGCAACACCGGGGACAGATAGAATCTCAGCACGTAGTGACACTTGGAGTTTGCGTACTGGAGGTCTACACACAGCTTGATGCAGCCGCACACGAAGGTGGTCATCAGGATGAGGGCCACGTTGGGTACGTTTTTCCCGCCCTTATCCAGAGGTTTGAACATCGTGTCCCTCCAGACCCGGTCCATCTTAGATCCGCAGATGAAGCAGTAAATGGCTCGGGTGACCGCCACAGCGCAGGAGTGGGGTATGGGCCAGACCTGCGCCACGTACAGCAACAACGTGAGCGCCTCACACCTGATGACCAGGTTCTTACCCACAATGGAGAGAGATCGCTGCCCCCACATGCTCAACCTTTGTTGTACCTTGGCTACTCGCTCCTCCCAGGTTTTGGTGCACGCCCCGGCCCTTCCGAACCATATCCCCAGCACTTTCAGGTAGTCTGACCTGACGGTGAAGGGGACAAAGGATCAGTCAGCTCAGTTCCCAAAGAACATGGCCTCGCTCTTGCCGTGGTTAACCTTGGCTCCCGAGGCCAGTTCGTACCGTTTGCAGATGTTCATCAGTCTGCGCATGGACAGCGGATCCAAACAGAAGATGGCGACGTCATCCATGTGCAGGGAGGTTTTAACCTGAGTGTCTCCACTGCCTGGGATTGTCACCCCTCTTATGCTCGCATCCTTCCTAATAGACTCAGCAAAGGGTTCAATACAGCAAACAAACAAGACTGGGGATAGAGGACAGCCCTGTCTGACTCCAGATTGGATCAGGAAACTTTCTGATTCCCACCCATTGATCGAGACTGCGCTACTGATGTTTGCGTAGAGCAGTTTGATCCAATTGCAAATTCCCTCCCCAAACCCTATTTTGGAAAGCACGTCCATCATGTCGGTGTGCGATATCCTGTCAAAAGCTTTCTCCTGGTCCAGGCTGATGAGGCTGGTATCCACCCTCCTGTCCTGCACATAGGCGATCATATTCCTGAGTAGCGCAAGACTATCAGAGATCTTCCTGCCGGGTACAGTACAGGTCTGATCGGGGTGGATCACCAATCCAGAGCAGACTTGATTCGACTGGCTATGACTTTGGACAGAATCTTGTAGTCAACATTAAGCGGTGAGATGGGCCACCAATTTCTGATTTCTGCCCTCTCCCCCTTCCGCTTGGAAATGGGGGTGATGATGCCTTTTATTTATTTATTTAGAGATACAGCACTGAAGCAGGCCCTTCAACCACCCATTTATACTAATCCTACACTAATCCCATATTCCTACCACATCCCCACCTGTCTCTATATTCTCCAACCACCTACCTATACTAGGGGCAATTTATAATGGCCAATTTACCTATCAACCTGCAAGTCTTTTGGTGGTCGGGGGAAACCGGAGTACCTGGCGAAAACCCACGCAGACACAGGGAGAACTTGCAAACTCCACACAGGCAGTACCCAGAATTGAACCCAGGTCACTGGAGTTGTGAGGCTGCGGTGCTGACCACTGTGCCATTGTGCCACCCGAGATTTATTCAGGATTATTTTGTACCCAGTGCTGCCCTTTTGTAAACGAGGTCTCTGCTATCACCATGACATCATGTTTCCATGTAGTAATTTGCACCTGCCACTCACCAACCTTATTTACCACATTCTGCACATTCACATCCATCCACAGTAAACCAAATTTAAACCTTATCACATACCCTATTACTCGAACCTCACCTAATATCTATTTTTCCTTTCAAAATGATCTCTTGATTCTCATACCCCTGCCAATTTCGTTTAAACATTCCCCAATATCACTAGCAAATTTCCCCACAAGGCCCTTGGCCCTGACTGTGTTCAGGTGCAACGCATCCTGGGTCCTATCTCCCCCAGAACATGTCCCAGTGCCCCAGTGCTCCATAAATCCAAAGCTCTCCCTCCAGCACCATCTTTCCAACCACACTTTTATCTGCTGTATCTTCCCATTTCTATACTCACCTGTTCAGTGTACTGGGAATAATGTGGAGATTGCTGACTTTGAGGTCCTGATTTCTAGTTTCTTTCCTTCCTTCCTAAACACTGCCTACAGCACGTCATCCCTCTTTTTAGCCATGTAATTGGTACTGATATAGACCAAGACCGCTGTCTGTAGACCCTCCCCCCTTCGAGTGCTTTGCAGCTGCTCAGTAAGATCCTTGACCCTGGCACCAGGAAGGCAACATATCATCCTGGATTCAGGTCTATGACAGCAGAAAGACCTGTCTGTTTCTTTAACTATCAAATCCCCAATCGCTACTGTTTTCCCAATCACCCTCCTTCCCCTCTATGCAGCTGAATCAACTGTGGTGCCGTGGACCTGACTCTGGCCGCACTCCGCAGAGGGCGCATCACTCTCACCAGTATTCGGAACTGAATACTGCTTGGAGAGTGATATACACTCAGGGGACTCTGGTATTACTGGCTTGGTCCATCATCGCTGTCTGGCGACACACGAATCTGTATCCCAGTGACTTTTACACTGGTGGACAAATCCGAAAGGAGTAGAAGAAACAGTTTGATCAGGTCGGGAACAATTGAAATCTGGCCGGGAGGGTGAAACTCCATGGGGGGTACGAAGTGGCGGGAATGGGGTTGAGGGGTGTTAATGGAGGGGGACGAGAGAGGGACGAAGGAGGTGGAGATGGCCGATGATCAAGATTCCATTGCACTTTGCTCCACACTGAACTCACTGCTGACTACAAACCCTCTGGTGAAACACGGTGTTAGATCTAAATCCATAAACTGAATTGTGTTAATGATTTTAGCCGCTCTCCCAATATCACAAATGTGAAGGAGACATTTTAGACACAAGTACAAAGACGGGCTTTAAAAGGTTTAGGCTTGTGAGGTTCGATTTTAAAAAGAACAGGGAACTTTGCATTTATGTAGCGCCTTTCACAATCCCGAGGCGTCACAAACGCTTTAAAACCCAGGAAGCACTTTTAAAGTGTAGCCGCTGTTCGGATGCAGGGAAACACAACAGCCAAAATGAGTACAGCAAGATCCCACTAAGAGAAAGGAAATAACTGACCGGAGCATCTGTTTTTGTTGTTAGGTGAGCGGGATTAACTTCAGCCAGGACACGAGGGAAAAGTCCCCTGCTCATAAAATAGTGCGATGGAATTATTTCGATCTAATTGAGAGCGGAGACTCTGGCTCGGTTAATGGAGTCATGGAGTCATAGAGTGATACAGCACAGGAACAGGCACTTCGACCCATCGTGTCCGTACATGCCATCAAGCGCCTATCTATTCTAATCCCATTTTCCAGCACTTGACCCGTAGCATTGTATGTTATGGCGTTTCAAATGTTCATCTAAATACCTCTTAAATGTTGTGAGGGTTCCTGCCTCTACCACCCCTTAGGGAGTCCGTTCTAGATTCCAATCATCCTCTGGCTGATTTTTTCCCCTAAAATCCCCTCGAAACCTCCTGCCGCTTACCTTAAATCTATGCCCTCTGGTATTGACAAATCTGCTAATGGAAAAAATGTCTGCCATTCTACCCAATCTATGCCCCTCATAATTTTGTATACTTCAATCAGCCCCCACCTCCCCCGCCCCCCTCCAACCTTCCCTACTCGAAGGAAAACAACCCTAGCCTATCCAGTCTCTCTTCATAGCTGAAATGCTCCAACATCCTGGTGAATCTCCTCTACACCCTCTCCAGTGCAATCATATCCTTCAGATAGTGTGGTGACCAGAACTGTACACAATACTCCAACTGTGGCCTACCTAGCATTTTATACAGCTCCATAATAACCTCCCTGCTCTTAAATTCTTTGCCTCGGCTAACAAAGGCAAGTATCCCACATGCCTTCCAAAGTACCTTATCTACCGGTGCTGCTGTCTTCAGTGATGTATGAAAAAGTACACCAAGGTCCCTCTGACCCTTTGTATTTCCTACGGTCCTACCACCCATTGTATATTTCCTTACCTTGTTAGTCCTACCAAAATGCATCACCTCACACTTCTCAGGATTAAATTCCATTTGCCGCTGCTCCGCCCATCTTACCAGCCCATCTATATCATCCTGTAATCTAAGGCATTCCTCCTCAGTATTTACGACACCACCAACTTTCGTGTTATCTGCGAACTTACTGATCATACCTCCTATATTCACCCCCAGATCATTAATCTAAAAGTGCAGCACTCTCTCAGCACTATACCCAAGTGTCTGCCTAAATTGTGTGCACAAGTATTCGGAGTGGGACCGGATGTCATGATCTTCTGACTCAGAGGGAAAAGAGCTCTGAACTACACTGAACGACAGCTGACATTGTCCACTGGGGCAGAGGAGGTTGTCCACCTGTTTCTGGAGTGTCTGTCTGCAGAGGATGTCTGGAGAGATAATGCAGTGGATTTTCCATCAAAGCTGGCTCCTCACAGACAACTCCATAACACAGGCCTCAATGGATCCTTCCCAGGCACGTGGGCCAATGAGTCGGTGGGGAAAATGGGAGCGGGGGTGGTGGGGAGGGTGGAAGTTTTGGGAACAACGCTGGAAGGCCTTGGAGAGTCATCTTTCCTCCAATATTAGGAGGAATACACAGAGAATGTTGGGAATGTGAAACTCGCTGCCACATGCAGTGGTTGAGGAAGAGAGCACTGGTACATTGACAGTGAGGCTGGAATTCCAAGATGATTTATGCCGCACAAAATGAATTTGGAGCTTGTTTTGTATATGGTTGAGCAAATGAAGATTATTTTAGGAAATTGAAAAAATATGGAGATATTCAAACTCTATCTCGGGGATTTTGGGGTCTGTGGATTCACATCTCAGGCAGCGCTGCCCTTCCATTAGAGAATCTAATAAAGAGGAAGTAGATCACAGGGGGTGGGGGTAGGAATGTGGGACAGACCAGTAGAAAATGGGAGGGGATGGAACAACATCCGATTGGGATTGATCTTGAAGCGCGACAGGAAGGACACTCGTCCCAATCCAGCATAGAGAAAACACAGGCTGTGACGTTTTGAGATGCAACTTTCATCAGACTGAGAGATAAACAGACATTTTAGTCAGACTGGGCAGATAGGGGTAAAGCGGAAAAGGAGCGAGGAGAGACCAATGCTGATATCAAATAAACAATTTGTTTTCTGGCAGCGAAATTGTATGTGATTCTATTTTACAAAATGTTTAATATATTTTAAAACATGCCATATTTGGGTATGATTTTATTTTTACTGCCTGGGTGTTAAACAGCGCCTGCACGAAGGACAGGACAGGAAACCAGGCGTGGGGTTCCCGTACACCATTTACACTGCCCAGCGGGATTTGCGGACAGGAAAATCTGGGAGATTTCTGTCATTGGCGGAAATCCTCCCCACCTGCCGGAATAGTACATCCAGAATACGGTGGCACCATCTTCAAAATTAGACCTAGGCTATTTAGGAGTGAAATCTCAAAGTAGCTTTATACGTAAAGGGTAGTGGAAATACGGATCTCTCTCTCCCCCAAAATGCTCTGGATAAGGGGCCAAATACAGCTTTACAGTTCCCAGCGTATGGAGTGATATGGAGCTAAATCGGGTACATGGGTTTGAGATACAAAGCACAAAGAACAGTACAGCACAGGAACAGGCCATTCGGCCCTCCAAGCTTGAGCCGATCTTGATGCCTGTCCAAACGAACACCTTCTGCACTCCAGGGGTCCAAATCCCTCTATTCCCTTCCGATTCATGTATTTGTCAAGATGTCTCTTAAACGTCGCTATCATATCTGCTTCCACCACCTCTCCAGGCACCACCCTTTGTGTAAAAAACTTGCCTCGCACATCCCCTCTAAACTTTGCCCCTCTCCCATTAAACCTATGTCCGCTAGCAACTGACTCTTCCACCCTGGGAAAAAGCTTCTGACTATCCACTCTGTCCATGACGCTCATAAATTTGTAAACCTCTAACATGTCGTCCCTCCACCTCCGTCGTTCCAGTGAAAACAATCCGAGTTTATCCAACCTCTCCTCATAGCTAATGCCCTCCAGACCAGGCAACATCCTGGTAAACCTCCTCTGTACCCTCTCCAAAGCCTCCACGTCCTTCTGGCCGTGTGGCGACCAGAATTGCACGCAATATTCTAAGTATGGCCTAACTCAGGTTCTGTACAGCTGCAACATGACTTGCCAATTTCTATACTCTATGCCCTGACCGATGAAGGCAAGCATGTCCATAGATCGCTCAAAGTTGCCACCCAAGTTGATCGGGTTGTTAAGAAGGCGTATGGTGTGTTGGCTTTCATTAACAGGGGATTGAGTTTAAGAGCCGCGAGGTTATGCTGCAGCTCTACAAGGCCCTGGTTCGACCACACTTGGAATATTGTATTCAGTTCTGGTCGCCTCATTATAGGAAGGATGTGGAAGCTTTAGAGAGGGTGCAGAGGAGATTTACCAGGATGCTGCCTGGACTGGAGGGCATGTCCCACGAAGAAAGATTGAGGGAGCTAGGGCTTTTCTCATTGGAGCGAAGAAGGATGAGACGTGACTTGATAGAGGGGTACAATATGATGCGAGGCATAGATAGAGTGGCTAGCCAGAGACTTTTTCCCAGGGCGGAAAGGGCTATCACCAGGGGGCATAATTTTAAGGTGATTGGAGGAAAGTTTCGGGGAGATGTCAGAGGTAGGTTCTTTGCACAGAGAGTGGTGGGTGCGTGGAATGTGCTGCCAGCGGTGGTAGTAGAAGCAGATACATTAGGGACATTTAACCGAATCTTGGATAGGTACATGGATGATAGTAGAATGAAGGGTAGGTTGTTATTTTGATCGTAGAGTAGGTTAAAGGTTCGGCACAACAGCGTGGGCCGAATGGCCTGTACTGTGCAGTACTGTTCTATGTTCTATGTTCTATGTTCTATGCTGTATGCCTTCTTGACTACCTTATCCACCTGCGTTGCCACTTTCAGTGGCCTGTGGACCTATACGCCCAGATCTCTCTGCCTGTCAATACTCCTAAGGGTTCTGCCATTTACTGTATACCCCCCACCTGCATTAGACCTTCCAAAATGCATTACCTCACACTTGTCCGGATTAAACTCCATCTGCCATTTCTCCGCCCAAGTCTCCAACCGATCTATATCCTGCTGTATCCTCTGACAATCCTCATCATTATCCGCAACTCCACCAAACTTTCTGTTGTTCGCAAACTTATTATCAGACCAGCTACATTTTCATCCAAATCATTTATATATACTACAAACAGCAAAGGTCCCAGCACTGATCCCTGCAGAAGACCACTAATCACATCCCTCCATTCAGAAAAACGCCCTTCCACTGTCACCCTCTGTCTTCTATGACCGAGCCAGTTCTGTATCCATCTTGCCAGCTCACCTCTGATCCCGTGTAACTTCACCTTTTGTACCAGTCTGCCATGAGGGACCTTGTCAAAGGCTTTACTAAAGTCCATATGGACAACATCCACTGCCCTTCCTTCATCAATCATCTTCGTCACTTCCTCAAAAAACTCAATCAAATTAGTAAGACACGACCTCCCCTTCACAAAACCATGCTGTCTCTCGCTAATAAGTTCGTTTGTTTCCAAATGGGAGTAAATCCTGTCCCGAAGAATCCTCTCTAATAATTTCCCTACCACTGACGTAAGGCTCACCGGCCTATAATTTCCTGGATTATCCTTGCCACCCTTCTTAAAGAAAGGCACAACATTGGCTATTCTCCAGTCCTCTGGGACCTCACCTGTAGCCAATGAGGATGCAAAGATTTCTGTCAGACCCCTGCAATTTCTTCCCTTGCCTCCCTCAGTATTCTAGGGTAGATCCCATCAGGCCCTGGGGACTTATCTACCTTAATGCTTTGCAAGACACCCAACGCCTCCTCCTTTTTGATAATGAGATGACTGAGACTATCTGCACTCCCTTCCCTAGGCTCATCATCCACCAAGTCCTTCTCTTTGGAGAATACTGATGCAAAGTACTCATTTAGCACCTCACCCATTTCCTCTGGCTCCACACATAGATTCCCATCTCTGTCCTTGAGTGGGCCAACCCTTTCCCTGGTTGCCCTCTTGCTCTTTATATTTGTATAAAAAGCCTTGGGATTTTCCTTAATCCTGTTTGCCAATGACTTTTCATGACCCCTTTTAGCCCTCCTAACTCCTTGCTTAAGATCCTTCCTACTGCCTTTATATTCCTCAAGTGCTTCATCTGTTCCTAGCCTTCCAGCCCTTACAAATGCTTCCTTTTTCTTTCTGACTAGGCTCACAATATCCCGCGTTATCCAAGCTTCCCGAAACTTGCCAAATTTGTCTTTCTTCCTCACAGGAACATGCTGGTCCTGGATTCTAACCAGCTGACATTTGAAAGACTCCCACATGTCAGATGCTGATTTATCCTCAAACAGCCGCCCCCAATCTAAATTCTCCAGTTCCTGCCTTCTTCTTCTTTGGCCTCCTTATCTCAAGAGACAATGGGTAAGCGCCTGGAGGTGGTCAGTGGTGTGTCGAGCAGCCCCTGGAGTGGCTATAAAGGCCAATTCCAGAGTGACAGACTGTTCCACAAGTGCTGCAGAAAAATTTGTTTTTCTCAGCTGTTACACAGTTGGCTCCCCCCTTGCGCTTTTGTCTTTTTTCCTGCCAACTGCTCAGTCTCTTCAACTCGCCACACTTTAGCCCCGCCTTTATGACTGCCCGCCAGCTCTGGCGAACTGACTCCCACAACTTGTGATCAATGTCACAGGACTTCATGTCGCATTTGCAGAGACATGGACGGCCGATGGGTCTGATACCAGTGGCGAGCTCACTGTACAATGTGTCTTTGGGGATCCTGCCATCTTCCATGCGGCTCACATGGCCAAGCCATCTCAAGCGCCGCTGACTCAGTAGTGTGTATAAGCTGGGGATGTTGGCCGCCTCGAGGACTTCTGTGTTGGAGATACGGTCCTGCCACCTGATGCCAAGGATTCTCTGGAGGCAGCAAAGATGGAATGACTTGAGACGTCGCTCTTGGCTGACATACGTTGTCCAGGCCTCGCTGCCGTAGAGCAAGGTACTGAGGACACAGTCTTGATGCACTCAGACTTTTGTGTTCCGTGTCAGTGTGCCATTTTTCCACACTCTCTTGGCCAGTCTGGACATAGCAGTGGAAGCCTTTCCCATGCGCTTGTTGATTTCTGCATCCAGAGACAGGTTACTGGTGATAGTTGAGCCTAGGTAGGTGAACTTTTGAACCACTTCCAGAGCGTGGTCGCCAATATTGATGGATGGAACATTTCTAACGTCCTGCCCCATGATGTTCGTTTTCTTGAGGCTGATGGTTAGGCCAAATTCTTTGCAGGCAGCTGCAAACCTGTCGATGAGAAGCTGCAGGCACTCTTCAGTGTGAGATGTTAAAGCAGCATCGTCAGCAAAGAGGAGTTCCCTGATGAGGACTTTCCGTACTTTGGACTTCACTCTTAGGCGGGCAAGGTTGAACAACCTGCCCCCTGATCTTGTGTGGAGGAAAATTCTATCTTCAGAAGACTTGAACGCATGTGAAATCAGCAGGGAGAAGAAAATCCCAAAAAGTGTGGGTGTGAGAACGCAGCCCTGTTTCACGCCACTCAGGATAGAAAAGGGGTCTGATGAGGTGCCGCCATGTTGAATTGTGCCTTTCAGATTGTCATGGAATGAGGTGATGATACGTAGTAGCTTTGGTGGATATCCAATCTTTTCCAGTAGTCTGAAGAGACCACGTCTGCTGACGAGGTCAAAGGCTTTGGTGAGATCAATGAAAGCAATGTAGAGGGGCATCTATTGTTCACGGCATTTCTCCTGTATCTGACGAAGGGAGAACAGCATGTCAATGGTCGATCTCTCTGCACGAAAGCCACACTGTACCTCAGGGTAGACGTGCTCGGCCAGCTTCTGGAGTCTGTTTAGAGCGTCTTGAGCAAAGACTTTCCCCACTATGCTGAGCAGGGATATTCCACGGTAGTTGTTGCAGTCACCGCGGTCACCTTTGTTTTTATAGAGGGTGATGATATTGGCATCGCGCATGTCCTGAGGTACTTCTCCCTCGTCCCAGCACAGGCATAGCAGTTCATGTAGTGCTGAGAGTATAGCAGGCTTGGCACTCTTGATTATTTCAGGGGTAATGCTGTCCTTCCCAGGGGCTTTTCCGCTGGCTAGAGAATCAATGGCATCACTGAGTTCAGATTTTGTTGGCTGTATGTCCAGCTCATCCATGACTGGTAGAGGCTGGGCTGCATTGAGAGCAGTCTCAGTGGTAACATTCTCCCTGGAGTACAGTTCTAGGTAGTGCTCAACCCAGCGGTCCATTTGTTTGCGTTGGTCAGTGATTATGTCCCCTGATTTAGATTTGAATGGGGGCGATCTTCTTGATGGTTGGCCCAAAAGCTCTCTTAATGCCATCATACATTCCTCTGATGTTTCTGGTGACTGAGGCCAGCTGAATCTGACTGCATAGGTGTTGCCAGTAGTCATTTGCCCAGCGCCTGGCTGTTCTTTGAGCAGTGCTTCTGGCTGCTTTAAGTGCTACGGATGTTAACTCGCTGTGGGCTTTCTTGTAGTTCAACAGTGCAGTGCACGTAGCAGCTATGATAGGTTCCACATCTTCACTATGAGATTGAAACCAGTCTGCATTTCTCTTTGCACGTTTGCCATAGGTGGTCAAAGCTGACTCATAGATGGCATCTCTGATGTGGGCCTACTTGGTCTCAGCATCCCCTGTGGGAGTGTTTTGAAGGGCTGTTACAAGTGAATTTAGAAATTTATCTAACAGCTGTGGATGAGAAATTCTGCTTGTGTTGATGCGCGGGTGGCCCTTCTGCTTGGAATGATGCAACTTCTTTGGTCTGAGTCTAACCTTGCTGCACACCAGGGGGTGATCGGTGTCACATTCCACACTGTGGAAGCTGCGTGTGATTTGAACACTGTTTAAGGAGGCTTGCCTTGTGACGATGAGGTCCAGCTGGTGCCAACGACGTGATCCTGGGTGCCTCCATGAAACCTGGTGACAGGGTTTAGTGTGAAAGAACGAGTTGGTGATGCAGAGGTTATGATAGGTACACAATTAAAGCAGTCTCTGCCCGTTCTCATTCATCCTTCCAACGCCATAGCGCCCAAGGCAGGAGGGCCATGAGTCATGGTCGGCCCCAACCCTGGCATTAAAGTCCTCCAGCAGGAATAGGTGTTCGGTGTTGGGGATGCTGCTCATGATGTTATGGAGTTCCTCGTAGAACTGGTCTTTAGCTTCATGTGGGGAGCAGAGTGTTGGAGCATAGATGCTGAGTAGGTTTACTGGACCAGAGGTGGTGAGCAGTCGGATGAACAGTATGCATTCCGAGCCATTTGAGGGAGGCTCTATCATGCTGAGCAAGGAGTTTCTGATGGCGAAGCCCACTCCATGCTGTCTTAGTTCTTCAGTATCCCTACCCTGCCAGAAGAAGGTGTAGTCTTGCTCTGCTAGAGATCCACTCGCAGGGAGGCGTGTCTCCTGAAGTGCTGCAATGTCTACATTGAGTCTACTGAGCTCGTTGTTAATGATGGTGTTCTTCCGAGAATCGTTGATTTGTTTAAGGTCTTCCTACAGGCCAGGACACATAGTTCTGACGTTCCAGCTTGCAAAGCGAAGGGCTGGTGCCTTCTTTCCTTTTTTCATGTTGTTTGGTGTGGTGTTGCAGTCCACCTTTCGGGCAATGACCCTGAGCTCCAAGCACCCATTGAAGCAGGTAGACTGTGGCGGGACAGAACCTTATTGACCGGAGGCTGCCCGGTTTGAGGCAGGAGGTAGCTGTCCAGTGAGGTGCGATGACCTCTCCCATTCTGCCCCTTCTGGCAGTCACCCATCTATCTGCCTGCACCTTGGGTGTAACCACTTCTCTAAAACTCCTGTCTATGACACTTTCTGCCACCTGCATGCTCCTAAGTGCATCTAGTTGCCGCTCCAACCGATCCATGCGGTCTGTGAGGAGCTGCAACTTGGTACACATCCTGCAGATGTAGTCGCCCGGAACGCTGGAAGCGTCACGGACTTCCCACATCTCACAGGTGAAACACTTCACGCCTCTAACTGACACTATTAACAATAATTTGTTAATTAATATAAAATAAATAAATACTTATTAAATCCTTACTAAATTATGATACACTTAACTATATGGTCCCGAGTGCTAGATTTCTACAATAAATGTTAAATGCTAACTAAATACAATAATCTCCTCCCTCTGGTTTAGTTACTCTACTTATTAATTTGTTAATTAGTGTTTTAATCAATTTTTATCAGTTTTATTTTCAAATTCGGTACAGATTCCCTACCAGCCAATCAGGTCACAGCTTTCCTGTGATGTCACTTTTTCCGTTTTTTTTCCCACCCGAGGTTACTTCCCGTTCTGGAACTCCGCCCTCCGAGTCTGCTCCGAGTATCCCCGAGGTTAACTCCGCCCTCCGAGTCTTCTCCGAGTATCCCCGAGGTTAACTCCGCACTCCGAGTCTTCTCCGAGTATCCCCGAGGTTAACTCCGCCCTCCGAGTCTGCTCCGAGTATCCCCGAGGTTAACTCCGCCCTCCGAGTCTGCTCCGAGTATCCCCGAGGTTAACTCCGCCCTCCGAGTCTGCTCCGAGTATCCCCGAGGTTAACTCCGCCCTCCGAGTCTTCTCCGAGTATCCCCGAGGTTAACTCCGCCCTCCGAGTCTGCTCCGAGTATCCCCGAGGTTAACTCCGCCCTCCGAGTCTGCTCCGAGTATCCCCGAGGTTAACTCCGCCCTCCGAGTCTGCTCCGAGTATCCCCGAGGTTAACTCCGCCCTCCGAGTCTGCTCCGAGTATCCCCGAGGTTAACTCCGCCCTCCGAGTCTGCTCCGAGTATCCCCGAGGTTAACTCTGCCCTCCGAGTCTTCTCCGAGTATCCCCGAGGTTAACTCCGCCCTCCGAGTCTTCTCCGAGTATCCCCGAGGTTAACTCCGCCCTCCGAGTCTGCTCCGAGTATCCCCGAGGTTAACTCCGCCCTCCGAGTCTGCTCCGAGTATCCCCGAGGTTAACTCCGCCCTCCGAGTCTGCTCCCAGTATCCCCGAGGTTAACTCCGCCCTCCGAGTCTGCTCCGAGTATCCCCGAGGTTAACTCCGCCCTCCGAGTCTGCTCCCAGTATCCCCGAGGTTAACTCCGCCCTCCGAGTCTGCTCCGAGTATCCCCGAGGTTAACTCCGCCCTCCGAGTCTGCTCCGAGTATCCCCGAGGTTAACTCCGCCCTCCGAGTCTGCTCCGAGTATCCCCGAGGTTAACTCCGCCCTCCGAGTCTGCTCCGAGTATCCCGAGGTTAACTCCGCCCTCCGAGACTGCTCCGAGTATCCCCGAGGTTAACTCCGCCCTCCGAGTCTGCTCCCAGTATCCCCGAGGTTAACTCCGCCCTCCGAGTCTGCTCCGAGTATCCCCGAGGTTAACTCCGCCCTCCGAGTCTGCTCCGAGTATCCCCGAGGTTAACTCCGCCCTCCGAGTCTGCTCCGAGTATCCCCGAGGTTAACTCCGCCCTCCGAGTCTGCTCCGAGTATCCCCGAGGTTAACACCGCCCTCCGAGTCTGCTCCGAGTATCCCCGAGGTTAACTCCGCCCTCCGAGTCTGCTCCGAGTATCCCCGAGGTTAACTCCGCCCTCCGAGTCTGCTCCCAGTATCCCCGAGGTTAACTCCGCCCTCCGAGTCTGCTCCGAGTATCCCCGAGGTTAACTCCGCCCTCCGAGTCTGCTCCGAGTATCCCCGAGGTTAACTCCGCCCTCCGAGTCTGCTCCGAGTATCCCCGAGGTTAACTCCGCCCTCCGAGACTGCTCCGAGTATCCCCGAGGTTAACTCCGCCCTCCGAGTCTGCTCCCAGTATCCCCGAGGTTAACTCCGCCCTCCGAGTCTGCTCCGAGTATCCCCGAGGTTAACTCCGCCCTCCGAGTCTGCTCCGAGTATCCCCGAGGTTAACTCCGCCCTCCGAGTCTGCTCCGAGTATCCCCGAGGTTAACTCCGCCCTCCGAGTCTGCTCCGAGTATCCCCGAGGTTAACTCCGCCCTCCGAGTCTGCTCCGAGTATCCCCGAGGTTAACTCCGCCCTCCGAGTCTGCTCCGAGTATCCCCGAGGTTAACTCCGCCCTCCGAGTCTTCTCCGAGTATCCCCGAGGTTAACTCCGCCCTCCGAGTCTGCTCCGAGTATCCCCGAGGTTAACTCCGCCCTCCGAGTCTTCTCCGAGTATCCCCGAGGTTAACTCCGCCCTCCGAGTCTGCTCCCAGTATCCCCGAGGTTAACTCCGCCCTCCGAGTCTGCTCCGAGTATCCCCGAGGTTAACTCCGCCCTCCGAGTCTGCTCCGAGTATCCCCGAGGTTAACTCCGCCCTCCGAGTCTGCTCCGAGTATCCCCGAGGTTAACTCCGCCCTCCGAGTCTGCTCCGAGTATCCCCGAGGTTAACTCCGCCCTCCGAGTCTGCTCCGAGTATCCCCGAGGTTAACTCCGCCCTCCGAGTCTGCTCCGAGTATCCCCGAGGTTAACTCCGCCCTCCGAGTCTTCTCCGAGAATCTCCGAGGTTAACTCCGCCCTCCGAGTCTGCTCCGAGTATCCCCGAGGTTAACTCCGCCCTCCGAGTCTGCTCCCAGTATCCCCGAGGTTAACTCCGCCCTCCGAGTCTGCTCCGAGTATCCCGAGGTTAACTTCGCCCTCCGAGTCTGCTCCGAGTATCCCCGAGGTTAACTCCGCCCTCCGAGTCTGCTCCGAGTATCCCCGAGGTTAACTCCGCCCTCCGAGTCTGCTCCGAGTATCCCCGAGGTTAACTCCGCCCTCCGAGTCTGCTCCGAGTATCCCCGAGGTTAACTCCGCCCTCCGAGTCTGCTCCGAGTATCCCCGAGGTTAACTCCGCCCTCCGAGTCTTCTCCGAGTATCCCCGAGGTTAACTCCGCCCTCCGAGTCTGCTCCGAGTATCCCCGAGGTTAACTCCGCCCTCCGAGTCTGCTCCGAGTATCCCCGAGGTTAACTCCGCCCTCCGAGTCTGCTCCCAGTATCCCCGAGGTTAACTCCGCCCTCCGAGTCTGCTCCGAGTTTCCCCGAGGTTAACTCCGCCCTCCGAGTCTGCTCCCAGTATCCCCGAGGTTAACTCCGCCCTCCGAGTCTGCTCCGAGTATCCCCGAGGTTAACTCCGCCTTCCGAGTCTGCTCCCAGTATCCCCGAGGTTAACTCCGCCCTCCGAGTCTGCTCCGAGTATCCCCGAGGTTAACTCCGCCCTCCGAGTCTGCTCCGAGTATCCCCGAGGTTAACTCCGCCCTCCGAGTCTGCTCCGAGTATCCCCGAGGTTAACTCCGCCCTCCGAGTCTGCTCCGAGTATCCCCGAGGTTAACTCCGCCCTCCGAGACTGCTCCGAGTATCCCCGAGGTTAACTCCGCCCTCCGAGTCTGCTCCCAGTATCCCCGAGGTTAACTCCGCCCTCCGAGTCTGCTCCGAGTATCCCCGAGGTTAACTCCGCCCTCCGAGTCTGCTCCGAGTATCCCCGAGGTTAACTCCGCCCTCCGAGTCTGCTCCGAGTATCCCCGAGGTTAACTCCGCCCTCCGAGTCTGCTCCGAGTATCCCCGAGGTTAACTCCGCCCTCCGAGTCTGCTCCGAGTATCCCCGAGGTTAACTCCGCCCTCCGAGTCTGCTCCGAGTATCCCCGAGGTTAACTCCGCCCTCCGAGTCTTCTCCGAGTATCCCCGAGGTTAACTCCGCCCTCCGAGTCTGCTCCGAGTATCCCCGAGGTTAACTCCGCCCTCCGAGTATTCTCCGAGTATCCCCGAGGTTAACTCCGCCCTCCGAGTCTGCTCCGAGTATCCCCGAGGTTAACTCCGCCCTCCGAGTCTGCTCCCAGTATCCCCGAGGTTAACTCCGCCCTCCGAGTCTGCTCCGAGTATCCCCGAGGTTAACTCCGCCCTCCGAGTCTGCTCCGAGTATCCCCGAGGTTAACTCCGCCCTCCGAGTCTGCTCCGAGTATCCCCGAGGTTAACTCCGCCCTCCGAGTCTGCTCCGAGTATCCCCGAGGTTAACTCCGCCCTCCGAGTCTTCTCCGAGTATCCCCGAGGTTAACTCCGCCCTCCGAGTCTGCTCCCAGTATCCCCGAGGTTAACTCCGCCCTCCGAGTCTGCTCCGAGTATCCCCGAGGTTAACTCCGCCCTCCGAGTCTGCTCCGAGTATCCCCGAGGTTAACTCCGCCCTCCGAGTCTGCTCCGAGTATCCCCGAGGTTAACTCCGCCCTCCGAGTCTGCTCCGAGTATCCCCGAGGTTAACTCCGCCCTCCGAGTCTGCTCCGAGTATCCCCGAGGTTAACTCCGCCCTCCGAGTCTGCTCCGAGTATCCCCGAGGTTAACTCCGCCCTCCGAGTCTTCTCCGAGTATCCCCGAGGTTAACTCCGCCCTCCGAGTCTGCTCCGAGTATCCCCGAGGTTAACTCCGCCCTCCGAGTCTTCTCCGAGTATCCCCGAGGTTAACTCCGCCCTCCGAGTCTGCTCCGAGTATCCCCGAGGTTAACTCCGCCCTCCGAGTCTGCTCCGAGTATCCCCGAGGTTAACTCCGCCCTCCGAGTCTGCTCCGAGTATCCCCGAGGTTAACTCCGCCCTCCGAGTCTGCTCCGAGTATCCCCGAGGTTAACTCCGCCCTCCGAGTCTGCTCCGAGTATCCCCGAGGTTAACTCCGCCCTCCGAGTCTGCTCCGAGTATCCCCGAGGTTAACTCCGCCCTCCGAGTCTGCTCCGAGTATCCCCGAGGTTAACTCCGCCCTCCGAGTCTTCTCCGAGAATCTCCGAGGTTAACTCCGCCCTCCGAGTCTGCTCCGAGTATCCCCGAGGTTAACTCCGCCCTCCGAGTCTGCTCCCAGTATCCCCGAGGTTAACTTCGCCCTCCGAGTCTGCTCCGAGTATCCCCGAGGTTAACTCCGCCCTCCGAGTCTGCTCCGAGTATCCCCGAGGTTAACTCCGCCCTCCGAGTCTGCTCCGAGTATCCCCGAGGTTAACTCCGCCCTCCGAGTCTGCTCCGAGTATCCCCGAGGTTAACTCCGCCCTCCGAGTCTGCTCCGAGTATCCCCGAGGTTAACTCCGCCCTCCGAGTCTTCTCCGAGTATCCCCGAGGTTAACTCCGCCCTCCGAGTCTGCTCCGAGTATCCCCGAGGTTAACTCCGCCCTCCGAGTCTGCTCCGAGTATCCCCGAGGTTAACTCCGCCCTCCGAGTCTGCTCCCAGTATCCCCGAGGTTAACTCCGCCCTCCGAGTCTGCTCCGAGTTTCCCCGAGGTTAACTCCGCCCTCCGAGTCTGCTCCAGTATCCCCGAGGTTAACTCCGCCCTCCGAGTCTGCTCCGAGTATCCCCGAGGTTAACTCCGCCCTCGAGTCTGCTCCCAGTATCCCCGAGGTTAACTCCGCCCTCCGAGTCTGCTCCGAGTATCCCCGAGGTTAACTCCGCCCTCCGAGTCTGCTCCGAGTATCCCCGAGGTTAACTCCGCCCTCCGAGTCTGCTCCGAGTATCCCCGAGGTTAACTCCGCCCTCCGAGTCTGCTCCGAGTATCCCCGAGGTTAACTCCGCCCTCCGAGACTGCTCCGAGTATCCCCGAGGTTAACTCCGCCCTCCGAGTCTGCTCCAGTATCCCCGAGGTTAACTCCGCCCTCCGAGTCTGCTCCGAGTATCCCCGAGGTTAACTCCGCCCTCCGAGTCTGCTCCGAGTATCCCCGAGGTTAACTCCGCCCTCCGAGTCTGCTCCGAGTATCCCCGAGGTTAACTCCGCCCTCCGAGTCTGCTCCGAGTATCCCCGAGGTTAACTCCGCCCTCCGAGTCTGCTCCGAGTATCCCCGAGGTTAACTCCGCCCTCCGAGTCTGCTCCGAGTATCCCCGAGGTTAACTCCGCCCTCCGAGTCTTCTCCGAGTATCCCCGAGGTTAACTCCCGCCTCCGAGTCTGCTCCGAGTATCCCCGAGGTTAACTCCGCCCTCCGAGTCTGCTCCGAGTATCCCCGAGGTTAACTCCGCCCTCCGAGTCTGCTCCGAGTATCCCCGAGGTTAACTCCGCCCTCCGAGTCTGCTCCGAGTATCCCCGAGGTTAACTCCGCCCTCCGAGTCTGCTCCGAGTATCCCCGAGGTTAACTCCGCCCTCCGAGTCTGCTCCGAGTATCCCCGAGGTTAACTCCGCCCTCCGAGTCTGCTCCGAGTATCCCCGAGGTTAACTCCGCCCTCCGAGTCTGCTCCGAGTATCCCCGAGGTTAACTCCGCCCTCCGAGTCTGCTCCGAGTATCCCGAGGTTAACTCCGCCCTCCGAGTCTGCTCCGAGAATCCCCGAGGTTAACTCCGCCCTCCGAGTCTGCTCCGAGTATCCCCGAGGTTAACTCCGCCCTCCGAGTCTGCTCCGAGTATCCCCGAGGTTAACTCCGCCCTCCGAGTCTGCTCCGAGTATCCCCGAGGTTAACTCCGCCCTCCGAGTCTGCTCCGAGTATCCCCGAGGTTAACTCCGCCCTCCGAGTCTGCTCCGAGTATCCCCGAGGTTAACTCCGCCCTCCGAGTCTGCTCCGAGTATCCCCGAGGTTAACTCCGCCCTCCGAGTCTGCTCCGAGTATCCCCGAGGTTAACTCCGCCCTCCGAGTCTGCTCCGAGTATCCCGAGGTTAACTCCGCCCTCCGAGTCTGCTCCGAGTATCCCCGAGGTTAACTCCGCCCTCCGAGTCTGCTCCGAGTATCCCCGAGGTTAACTCCGCCCTCCGAGTCTGCTCCGAGTATCCCCGAGGTTAACTCCGCCCTCCGAGTCTGCTCCGAGTATCCCCGAGGTTAACTCCGCCCTCCGAGTCTGCTCCGAGTATCCCCGAGGTTAACTCCGCCCTCCGAGTCTGCTCCGAGTATCCCCGAGGTTAACTCCGCCCTCCGAGTCTGCTCCGAGTATCCCCGAGGTTAACTCCGCCCTCCGAGTCTGCTCCGAGTATCCCCGAGGTTAACTCCGCCCTCCGAGTCTGCTCCGAGTATCCCCGAGGTTAACTCCGCCCTCCGAGTCTGCTCCGAGTATCCCCGAGGTTAACTCCGCCCTCCGAGTCTGCTCCGAGTATCCCCGAGGTTAACTCCGCCCTCCGAGTCTGCTCCGAGTATCCCCGAGGTTAACTCCGCCCTCCGAGTCTGCTCCGAGTATCCCCGAGGTTAACTCCGCCCTCCGAGTCTGCTCCGAGTATCCCCGAGGTTAACTCCGCCCTCCGAGTCTGCTCCGAGTATCCCCGAGGTTAACTCCGCCCTCCGAGTCTGCTCCGAGTATCCCCGAGGTTAACTCCGCCCTCCGAGTCTGCTCCGAGTATCCCCGAGGTTAACTCCGCCCTCCGAGTCTGCTCCGAGTATCCCGAGGTTAACTCCGCCCTCCGAGTCTGCTCCGAGTATCCCCGAGGTTAACTCCGCCCTCCGAGTCTGCTCCGAGTATCCCCGAGGTTAACTCCGCCTCGAGTCTGCTCCGAGTATCCCCGAGGTAACTCGCCCTCCGAGTCTGCTCCGAGTATCCCCGAGGTTAACTCCGCCCTCCGAGTCTGCTCCGAGTATCCCCGAGGTTAACTCCGCCCTCCGAGTCTGCTCCGAGTATCCCCGAGGTTAACTCCGCCCTCCGAGTCTGCTCCGAGTATCCCCGAGGTTAACTCCGCCCTCCGAGTCTGCTCCGAGTATCCCCGAGGTTAACTCCGCCCTCCGAGTCTGCTCCGAGTATCCCCGAGGTTAACTCCGCCCTCCGAGTCTGCTCCGAGTATCCCCGAGGTTAACTCCGCCCTCCGAGTCTGCTCCGAGTATCCCCGAGGTTAACTCCGCCCTCCGAGTCTGCTCCGAGTATCCCCGAGGTTAACTCCGCCCTCCGAGTCTGCTCCGAGTATCCCCGAGGTTAACTCCGCCCTCCGAGTCTGCTCCGAGTATCCCCGAGGTTAACTCCGCCCTCCGAGTCTGCTCCGAGTATCCCCGAGGTTAACTCCGCCCTCCGAGTCTGCTCCGAGTATCCCCGAGGTTAACTCCGCCCTCCGAGTCTGCTCCGAGTATCCCCGAGGTTAACTCCGCCCTCCGAGTCTGCTCCGAGTATCCCCGAGGTTAACTCCGCCCTCCGAGTCTGCTCCGAGTATCCCCGAGGTTAACTCCGCCCTCCGAGTCTGCTCCGAGTATCCCCGAGGTTAACTCCGCCCTCCGAGTCTGCTCCGAGTATCCCCGAGGTTAACTCCGCCCTCCGAGTCTGCTCCGAGTATCCCCGAGGTTAACTCCGCCCTCCGAGTCTGCTCCGAGTATCCCCGAGGTTAACTCCGCCCTCCGAGTCTGCTCCGAGTATCCCCGAGGTTAACTCCGCCCTCCGAGTCTGCTCCGAGTATCCCCGAGGTTAACTCCGCCCTCCGAGTCTGCTCCGAGTATCCCCGAGGTTAACTCCGCCCTCCGAGTCTGCTCCGAGTATCCCCGAGGTTAACTCCGCCCTCCGAGTCTGCTCCGAGTATCCCCGAGGTTAACTCCGCCCTCCGAGTCTGCTCCGAGTATCCCCGAGGTTAACTCCGCCCTCCGAGTCTGCTCCGAGTATCCCCGAGGTTAACTCGCCCTCCGAGTCTGCTCCGAGTATCCCCGAGGTTAACTCCGCCCTCCGAGTCTGCTCCGAGTATCCCCGAGGTTAACTCCGCCCTCCGAGTCTGCTCCGAGTATCCCCGAGGTTAACTCCGCCCTCCGAGTCTGCTCCGAGTATCCCCGAGGTTAACTCCGCCCTCCGAGTCTGCTCCGAGTATCCCCGAGGTTAACTCCGCCCTCCGAGTCTGCTCCGAGTATCCCCGAGGTTAACTCCGCCCTCCGAGTCTGCTCCGAGTATCCCCGAGGTTAACTCCGCCCTCCGAGTCTGCTCCGAGTATCCCCGAGGTTAACTCCGCCCTCCGAGTCTGCTCCGAGTATCCCCGAGGTTAACTCCGCCCTCCGAGTCTGCTCCGAGTATCCCGAGGTTAACTCCGCCCTCCGAGTCTGCTCCGAGTATCCCCGAGGTTAACTCCGCCCTCCGAGTCTGCTCCGAGTATCCCCGAGGTTAACTCCGCCCTCCGAGTCTGCTCCGAGTATCCCCGAGGTTAACTCCGCCCTCCGAGTCTGCTCCGAGTATCCCCGAGGTTAACTCCGCCCTCCGAGTCTGCTCCGAGTATCCCCGAGGTTAACTCCGCCCTCCGAGTCTGCTCCGAGTATCCCCGAGGTTAACTCCGCCCTCCGAGTCTGCTCCGAGTATCCCCGAGGTTAACTCCGCCCTCCGAGTCTGCTCCGAGTATCCCGAGGTTAACTCCGCCCTCCGAGTCTGCTCCGAGTATCCCCGAGGTTAACTCCGCCCTCCGAGTCTGCTCCGAGTATCCCCGAGGTTAACTCCGCCCTCCGAGTCTGCTCCGAGTATCCCCGAGGTTAACTCCGCCCTCCGAGTCTGCTCCGAGTATCCCCGAGGTTAACTCCGCCCTCCGAGTCTGCTCCGAGTATCCCGAGGTTAACTCCGCCCTCCGAGTCTGCTCCGAGTATCCCCGAGGTTAACTCCGCCCTCCGAGTCTGCTCCGAGTATCCCCGAGGTTAACTCCGCCCTCCGAGTCTGCTCCGAGTATCCCCGAGGTTAACTCCGCCCTCCGAGTCTGCTCCGAGTATCCCCGAGGTTAACTCCGCCCTCCGAGTCTGCTCCGAGAATCTCCGAGGTTAACTCCGCCCTCCGAGTCTGCTCCGAGTATCCCCGAGGTTAACACCGCCCTCCGAGAATGCTCCGAGTATCCCCGAGGTTAACTCCGCCCTCCGAGTCTTCTCCGAGTATCCCCGAGGTTAACTCCGCCCTCCGAGTCTGCTCCGAGTATCCCGAGGTTAACTCCGCCCTCCGAGTCTGCTCCGAGTATCCCCGAGGTTAACTCCGCCCTCCGAGTCTGCTCCGAGTATCCCCGAGGTTAACTCCGCCCTCCGAGTCTGCTCCGAGTATCCCCGAGA